>NC_045743.1:2462500-3125000 GCF_008692095.1 Etheostoma spectabile
ATATATATATATATACATATACATATATATATATATATTGAGAAACCCACCTTAAAAACTTTTGACTAGCCACCAACCAAACTACAACAACTAACCAAATTCCCAGAAATATTAGAGGACATGGTAATCACGATTAGCTCCAGCCACAGTTATTGATCCCATACAAAATGAAACGTGTTTACTTTCACTAGACCTGTACACATTTCAGTTTGTATTTTCATGTTTTAATCTGGTTTTCTTTTACTGCTAATGCAAATATTTTTTAAACAGAACTTTCTGTACCTTACTTTGAGAAATATAAATATTTTTCTTACTAAATTATTTTTTTGATTTAACAAAACGTTTTCAAATGTTAACTGTTGTCTTTCTATCTAAATAAAACAGAGTCTGAAATGGGCACAATTTTTGTTTGGATTAGGATTTTTAAGAAAACAAGACTAGGAATGTGACGTTCAGTGCCTGCGTTAAGTATTTGACAGTTTTGGATACTTGGTACTACACAAATTTGGGACGGTATCAAAAGGTATTGAGGCTTACTGATACCCCAGCCCTGTTGAGTGCTATTCTCAGAAAGTAAATATTTGGCAATGGTTTTGTGGAGAAGCCATGCCCCCTGCTGGAAAACTATAAACTTGAGTTCAAGACGCCAAAAAATAAAACACTTTTGTTCACTGGATTTCTCGTCTGCCCTCAAAAGTTAAGATTAGTGAAAAAAAGTCTTGAACTTCACAATAAAAGTCCAGGGGATAGTTTTATTTTGACCTGGATGACTCAGACAACAATCCAAAGACACAAATCATTTTCTACCTGTTTGACTCTACCTGGCCATCCACCTGTCTGTCAGGGTTGTGTGTGTTGGTGGGGACGGTTCGGTGGCGGAGCTGTGTCACGCTCTGGTCCTCAGAGCTCAACTGGATGCTGATTCTCCAGAGAAACCAGTGGCACCAGTGCTGCCTCTTGGAATCATTCCTGCTGGTGAGAGAGAGAACACACACCCTCATATAGATACACATACTGTAGACCAACACTGTGCAGAAACACATGTTGACATTATGTTGAAGCTGCCAGACAGTGTGTTTTATCAGATGTTTGTCTGTTCATCTATACAGGTTCTACTGACGTGGTTTCCTGTTCTGTTCACGGAGTCAGAGATCCAGTCACTGCAGCCCTGCATATCGTCCTGGGTAGGTTCTATCTGTTACCTACATCTTATGTAGGTCCATAGTCACGTTGGCTGTTGTGGGTTCTACTTGTTCTATACCTATAGTCACATTGTCTTAGGTAGGTTCTTCCTGTTCTGTGTGTAGTTACATTTACCTGTTGAGCATAGTAGGGTTTACCTGTTCTACATCTATAGTCACAGGGCCCCGGGTAGGTTTCACCTATTCTATGTTTTTATTTTTGTCAACCTATCTTCCTGGGTGGATTCTACTACTTTTCTACATCCATAGTGCGTTGTCTTAAATGAATCCTACCTGTTCTAGATCTACAGTCACGTCCTAAGTGGGTTCTACTTATTCTATATCTATAGTCACGTCATTCTGGATCAGGTCTTCCTTGTTAAAATCTATGGTCCCTTTTACATCATTTTTGTGTGTGTTCTAACTGTTCTATATCTAAACTCTTCTCATCTGGTTGGATTCTAGCAGTTCTAAATTTATAGTCCTTTCTCAGTCGTTGTTCTAATTAAATTTACTTTGAGCATCTCATAGGGTGCCAATCAGAAGCTTGTGTTCTTGTTGAACTTTGCTGTGATTGGTTGATGGTCACTCAGCCAGTTTGAGAACAAACAAACATACAGACAGGCGGTGTGACTGGACTCTGGAGGCAGCAGACAGACAGATGTCTAACAGCAGGATCAGTTTCAATCTAAATCCCAGGTTTACTTTGTTCACTGTACCCCCGCCCCCTTCACCTCTCAGGTAAACCTTCTGTGACCTTCTGTGTTTGAATGAATGAACTAATTAACACTGTGTGTGAGAGAGAGAGAGAGAGAGAGAGAGAGAGAGTATTTAGTGGCACATATTTATTTCCTAAACAATAGAAAACAGTTAAAGTTCCCATGCAGGAAGCTGTTCCCATGGATAGATGACTACAGGTTAACTATTTGTTACTGGCAGCACACCTCAGAGTGTCTCTCATGTCTGTAAGGTGCCTCTGAAGCTCCAGCCAGCAGCCAATTAGCTTAGCTTATGGGGAAACATTATATAGATGTTATAAAATGGCACATTTGCTACGGTTTCTGGGTAATACTCAATCAGTGGTGCGCACAATGCAGGGTGTTCAACTCACCCCGTTTCAGTTTGAACAAACAGTTTTCTAGGTTTTGTCGGGTCCAATGTTTTTCATTAGGATCAGTCAACAAACCGGAAAAACTAAATTTTAGTTCATAGATCAAATCTACAGTATATTTTTTACCTGCTGAAAATAAATATTAGTTGCACCCTTTTAAGAAGCGCTGCAGGTTTGATCTCACTGACACACACACACACACACACACACACACACACACACACACACACCACACACACACACACACACACACACACACACACCCCACACACACACACACACACACACACACACCATATGGAGAGGAAATCAGATTCTATCCAGAGAGACAGACTGGCACTCAGTTAGACAGACAGGTGGGGAGACAGCAGTTCAGTAGGTTACATCGGGTATGCAGCCAGATGGCTGTGTGTGTGTGTGTGTGTGTGTGTGTGTGTGTGTGTGTGTGTGTGTGTGTGTGTGCGCGTGTGCGTGTGTGTGTGTGGAGCATCTAACTAAATGGTCGTGATTTACTGAAATTGTTTTTAGCTGCATCTTTTGGCTTTAACCTGCTGATGAATTTGGATAATTCTAGGGGTTTTCACAGCTTTTAAAGTAATTTAAAGGAGAATTTTACAAAAAAAAGTTGAAAACATAAAAAGGAACATTGTCTTTTAATTTTTATTTTCATTGAGAGGGACAAATTTGTCCTAAATCTGCTGCAAATGTCTTCTTAAATCTGCTGCTTCAGAGACTGCTCAAACGGGACTGACCAGAGACCGGTCACTCTGCTGCAATGTGATTCCACTGAAATGTACAGATATTAACACACGCACTGACCTCTTTCTGTCGCCCAGAGTTGTGCTGCTTCTCATGAATATTAATGACCTTCTCTGTGTATTAATATTCATAATTAAAATATAATTCATCAGTATTTACTTTATTACCGTCTATCTGCAGGTCACCTGCAGCAGGTGGACATGTGCAGCTTCTCGTCTCTCGGGCAGTTGGTGTGTTTTGGTTTTTCCGCCATGTTCGGCTTCGGTGGCCGGAGCTTAGCACGGGCAGAGAAGAAGAGGTGGATGCCGTCGTCGCGGCGACGAGAGTACGCTCTGGTTAAGACACTGGCTAGGCTGAGGTAACAAACGCATACACACTCAAATATACACATACACATTTTTTTAGTTATATAGAGCAAGTTGAATTTAGTTTTTTTTTTTTTTAAAGGTCCAAGGATGGAGGTCAAAATTTCCTCAGATTTTAAAGGGATAATTTGGATGTTTTGAAGTGGCGTTGTAAGATGTGCCTATACATACTCAGTGTATTACCTACAGATGGCAGTCGGTATGTCCCCAGTTTGGATAAGCACACAGGAGGACAGTCAAGGAAGCTAAGCAATGTAGCCTACTGCTGTGGAAGGGGGCAGCAGCTAAACGTATTTTAGCCACCTAAACAAGGCTGACCTGAAGAAACAGTCAGTACAAGTTTAGTTGCACAGTGTATTTAGAATATTTTCACAGCTTTACCTTGCTGTCCGACAGCCCTTTCCGACAAAGAATTGAAGCTCTTATTTATCTTTTCGGACCCACAAGAACAGAACAGTAATTTTACCTTGCAGAACATTGGAGTTGCTGGTCTACCATTGCGGACCAGACTGTTATTGTGTGACTTTGCTGAATCCTAATTAACCCTTAAAATCCTCTAAGACAAAATTACAATTTATTCTAATATATAATTAAATATATTTATATAAAATTGACTTGGATTCAGATTCTCATAAATAAATAAAACGTTCCATAAAAAGTTACATAATTAAACAAGTAATTTTTTTGGCCATTCCAGCAGAGTAATGGATGGATTGCCAAATCATTTGGTAATTGGTACATGTCCAGACATCCGTTCATGCCAATTAGCAAATGTTAGCATACTAACAGGCTAAACAAACTAAGATGGTGAACATGGTGAACATCAAACCTGATGTTAGCATTTAGCACCGCTGTGCCTTAGTACAGCCTCACAGAACTAATTTCTTCTTCTCTTCTGTCTTGCTCAGACCAGAAGACTGTCAGCTGTCTTTTCTACCAGTGAAGAAGTCAAACAGGTGAGAAACACATACACAACAATAGCAACTTAACACAACTGTTTGTCATGGTCAAAACTAAATTTGAACTCCTTCTTCTCAGAGACCAGGACCAGGATCCAGAGTCAGGTGAGACCAGTACTTGTCTAGAAAGAAGATCAAAGCTGGTTCATATTCCGACCCTATCAATACCAGTTTGATTTACTGTTTTTCTTTCTGTGATTGGTCGGTGTAGGAGGGGAGGAGTCCTGGACGACCAATAGGGGCCTGTATTTGAGCATCAGCATCATGTCCATCCCCTGCCTGAGTCCACACACACCTCAAGGACTGGCTCCTAACACTAAGTAAATGACGATCAGTTAATCCTTCTGAGAATGTTAAAGTCCGCTGTGTTGTGACTGACACTGCAGGTTTGTTTCATAATGTTTCTGCCACTGAACATATTCTTCCACTTCCTGTTTGTGACAGTTTGGCAAATGGCAGCGCTTCATTGATTGCAGTAGGAAATACTTCCAGGTCAGAGTTCATCAAACATCTGAAGAGATACAGCGGCAGTAGTGGACAGGTGAGAGCAACTGCCAATCAGAATGGAAACTACCACGGATTCATTCTACAATCCTGTTTAGGCTACGTGGGTTAGGGATGGGGTTTGAAATCTAGTTTCAAATTTGCTCATGGAATCCAAAACCTTTCAAATCTCTTATCGGATCTTATTAGTTGACCTAACATAACATTTGAAAAATGACTAAAGGCTCAAATAACTCCAACAATTATTGCAGGTTTAAACTGACGCGAGGTGATCCGTGTCTCACTTCTCTAGAGACGAGTGACCACTCAGTTGGCTCCTGTTTAACTATTAAAACACACAGTCCATTTGCGGTCATACAGCGGTGTTACAGAGTGATGTTTCTTTGCGTTCACAAACAATCTTTGGCTGAATACAGACACAAGCTGTAGAAAGCATAACCAGAAAACAGACAAACCTTTAATTTTTAACCAGCCACAGTCAGTTTAAAAGGAGAAGCTGCTACATGGTTTGACAGTTGTAGGGAGTTTGCAGACCGGAAACTAGATCCAAAATGGAGCTGGCTATCTCTGAACCCATCCCTAATGTGGGTTGTGTTGTCTCACTCTGAACCTCGGCATCCTGATAATTCCATCTCTCACAGAGCCAAAATAAACAAACTAGTTAGTAAATGGATTAGCCTGGTTTAGCATGGCCTGGCCTGTGAGACCGCACACTAACCCACTTACTAAATATACTGAGAGTGTAGCGTTCACTGTCCTACAGAGTAAACAGGCTGTTTACTCACTGACCTACATCCTGTTGGACGGACAGACAGCTTGGCATCAAACATGAGAAGAAGGAGCCGAGACGTAACCATAACAACCCCAGTTTGAGTCCCAACGCGGACGTTGAACCTGACCAGAGTCGGTCCGGACTTTTGCAGGGATAGAGGAAGATTATTGTCTGGAAAATGTAGTATTGAAAGTACTCAACACTGAGAAATTACCAGATTCCTTGTGAGTGTAAATTGTATATGAATAAAAATAAAATCTTAAAAAATAATAATCTAATGAGCTACAGTGTGTATATATATATATATATATATATATATATATATATATATATATATATATTATTTTTACTCATGCATGTTTATGCAGCATTTTAACTGTTGACTTTTTGTATCGTGCTGCAACAAATTATTATTTTCCTTTTGGATCAAAACCGTAAGAAATGTCCTTATTACCCAGAGCTGATAAGTAAAACTTTAAAATGATTGAGTTTACTATAATTTAAGACAAAGAAAAGCAAAACATTGTCATATTTTAAAAGCTGACACCATGAAATGTTTAACATTTTGCAGGAAAAATAGTCCGATAAAATGGATTACTCTTTTAAGCTAAAATTTCAGAGATTCTTCTTACGTTATCAAATTAATATAATGGAGGTAAAAGTACAACATTTTGTACAAAGTACAGATACCTCAAATGTGTACTTAAGTACTGTAGTAAATATTCTAACGGTCCACCACTGGAGTTGGGGTGATTTTGTATAACAGCGTCTAATAAAATAAAAGATCGAACCTGAGGAGGAAAGAGAGCAGACAATCAGGACAGAGTGTCTGTGTGTCTGTCTGTCTGTCGTGTGTCTGTCTGTGTGTCTGTCTGTGTGTAGTGCTGTCTGTCTGTGTCGTGGTCGTGTCGGTGTCTGTGTGTGTCTGTCTGTGTGTGTCTGTCTGTGTGTCTGTCGTCTGTGTGTCTGTCTGTGTGTCTGTTGTGTTGTCTGTCTGTGTGTCTGTCTGTCTGTGGTCTTTTGTCTTTGTCTGTCTGTGTGTCTGTGTGTGTCTGTCTGTCTTGTCTGTGGTCGTGTCTGTCTGGTGTCTGTCGTCTGTGTGTCTGTCTGTGGTCTGTCTGTCTGTCTGGTGCTGTCTGTGTGTCTGTCTGTGTGTCTGTCTGTCTGTCTGTGTGTCTGTCTGTCTGTGTGTCTGTCTGTCTGTCTGTGTGTGTGTCTGTGTGTCTGTGTGTGTGTCTGTCTGTCTGTCTGTGTGTCTGTCTGTCTGTCTGCTGGTCTTTGCTACCCCCTGTTGGATCTTCATGGTGTTACAGTAGATGCAGAAGAGGACTAAAGAAGAAGAACCAAGTCACTCCTCCAGATAATCAAGCTGCTTAACGAGAATCCTTTGAGCCTTTCTGTTCTCCTCAGTTGACCTTGGACCTGTGAGGACGGACACACACACACACACACACACACACACACACACACACACACACACACACACACACACACACACACACACACCACACACCTCATTTTGTCTTTACTGTCTGATTGTCTGTCTGCAGTTCAGCTTCCCATTTGTAGAGACGCACACCGTATCAGCTGTGAAGATCTCTCCCCGCTCACTGATTGGCTGGTCGGAGGAAGAGAGCGAGGAAGAGGGAGAGTCCAAAACCTCGCCCATCATCCAATCAAAGGGAGCCACATTCCCCTGGAACATCGATGGAGAGCTGGTGGAAATTGCTAACGAAGTGCTCATCAGGTAAAAACTTAATATTTCTTAATAAATTATATATTTAACTGTGTATCTTTACGCTGAGTGAAATGGGGCTGCTGCTAATTATAAATGAAATGATTGATTAAATTATGCTTTTGGCCTTTATAATTTCAGATAAAAGTGATTTCTTAAAACGTTCAAAGTGATGTCTTCAGATTTCTAGCTATCCATTAAAGCTAAAGAGTAAACTAAAAAGTAATTAATAAGCTGTATAATACCAGTTATACATGCATTCAATGATCACTGTATATCATATTAAAGGTGTGTGTGTGTGTGTGTGTGTGTGTGTGTGTGTGTGTGTGTGTGTGTGTGTGTGTGTGTGGTGTGGTGTGTGTGTGTGTGTGTGTGTGTGTCAGGGTCCACCCACGGCTCATCACTCTGTACGGGGAGGAAGTGGACGAGGCCGAGTCGACCGTCTCCTGCAGCTGCATCTGAGTCCAGCAGACGATGGCCACCGGCGCCCTCTCTTCGTCATTACTGTTTCCATCGCAACGTCAACTTATCTAGAAGTTTCATTCAAAGTAGCAAAACACCTAAAGTAGAGACAGAGCTTTGCAGCTTCCTGTTTACAACATGAACGTTAAAGCTGCGTTGATTGATTTTCTTCTTTTGATTGATTACTGCAGCTTTAATGAGCTATAAGGTAACTCTTGTAAGCTACCTTTAACTCCAAACTACCGTGCTTTATGAACATTTATCACTTCTAGACCTGATTTGTTGAGGATACATTTTTTTAATTCAAATTAATGTTTACATTTTACTATACCTTAACTACCAGCTCTTTTCCGATGACTTGATTTTATTCTAAATTGTGTTGCCTATTTTTATTTTTATTTTATTTCAATTTTCATTTTGTTTTAACTGGTCCAGTTTCTGGTTCTGCTGCAGAGGGAAAAGATTAACCTACATTACATGTGATCTAAAAATAGTTAATTTTTAGGAAAAGAGTTTATTTTTCATTAGTACTGAGTGTATTGATTCTGGTTTGAATAGTGTTAAGTTGGTGATAGTCAAGCAGCTTTCTTTATAGATAAGCAGATCCAGACTGGACAAGCCCAAAGTGTCCAAAGTTTTATATACATATGACAGAGCTGATTTTATGTGGAAGCTTTTTTAAAGTTTTTTTTTTTTTAGTGAGATAATGCAGATCTTTAGAGTAACCGCTGTATTCATGAGAAAAATCAAGGTGATATTTAAATAGAAAATCTTTCATTTTAATAGAAAAGTGTTGATAAAAGCAGTGAGACTCTCCAGTGCAGAACAACTTTACATAAACATAAAAAAGCTATGTATTAAAATATTAAAACGTCTCTCTGTGTGATGTGCATTTGTACTAAATAGATAAACAGAATGGAGGATAGCAGCTGTTTTAAATGTCTGCATTCATAAAATACAGACCGTTAAGACAGTGCTTTTGAATATTTAAAAATGTCTTCAAGTAATGTTCCATCATTCAACCCTGTGGCTCTGCTGGCTCTGTTATCCAACAAGTTGCATTTTTTACTGCATTTTACCACTGATAGTTTAGTCCGAATCCAGGAGCCGTTCATTGAAGAATTGGATGACATTAAAGCTTTTTACAAACCCAGGTATCAACCAAGAAACTATACATGGGCTCGCCTGAGCCAGGTCGTCCAAGATCAGTTCCAGTGAAACTGTTGTACGTACGCATTCTTTTTAACTTAGATTTAATTTGTTACGTACAGCATCTTTAATTATGGCTCATTAAATTACATGTATTGTCTTAACAGCAAAAACTACTCACGGTTCACCAAAGTTGAGCTCAACGCAGAAACATTTCACAGATTTACTTAGTTGCCTACGAGCAATTCCTCTGATCATGCAACTCCATTAAAATAAGAGGATTCTGTCATGAAATTTCACTGACTGTGTCTTTAAAGGGATAAATATTCTACAATTTTAAATCCCAGAGTGAAAACCACAGTGATGGCGTTCGGCATCCATTTCAACACACATAAAAGCCCTGTACCAGAACACCCCAGCAGCAATCACTACTACTACTGTCTGGACAGCTACCGGTGTTTGTGCTCGGTTTGTCACCAGCGCTTAAAGCGTCAGCAGGTAAACAAAAATGTAGAAAGATGATGGACACAGACAAAAGGGAAGATTTCCAGAGAGTGATGAGCCAATAAGAGGCCAGGCTGCCAACCCCTGAGATCAAAGGGAAACAGAAATTCACTTCCTTTAGTTTTTTTCCTCTTAAACGAGTCAATAACTATCACAGGTGATGAAACATCCCGTGAAGTTCCAAGGCCTTCTAATTGGTCCAGATTTGATCGGTTCAGGTTCACTTCCCGTTTCATTAATCTTCCATCCATCTCTGCAGTCTTTTTCAAGTCTTTGAACGAGTCTGTATTTGTGAAGGCACATTCGGCAAAATAGTTTAAAAGGCATGCTCAGATTCAGGTGTCTTCAGGAGGCGTTCACTCGAGACATTTTGTCCTTCAGCACACTCACGTCAGGTCTGTGTTGAAAACGTCTGAATCATTCTGGACAGATTTCACTGGTCGTTGACATTCAACAGCAGTAGTATTCTACTGTTTTGGACAATATGGGTTGCCATATTTTCATACACAGCACCCCATTTATCCGTTGACACACATGTCTCGTTAGCACTGTCGCACAGTCGCAATGTGAACTCCATCCTGTGATTAGAGGTTGTGGCCAGCTGTGACAGTCGTTGTTAGGCGGTGCTCTGTCTTTTGTCGAGTTTAGGAACATAGTCCCAGCTATCTCTCTTGAACTCCTCCTCCTCCTCCTTCTTCTGGAACTCCCTCTTAAAGAAGCCAGCCTGAGAGACACACAGGTAGACAGACAGGTTGACAGAGAGACAAGTAGAGACAAGGACATACAGTTTAAAAAAAAGGATGGTGGTGCTGCTACAACAACCGTAAAATATAATAATATACTGCAATTTCAGTTCATCATAGTGCTTTATACAATATGCTGTTAAAATGATGTACCTTCCACAGACACCAGATGAGCGCAGCCAGGATCATCAGACCTAAAACTAAACTGACAACGATGATGAAGAGTTTTACTGTTGTTGAGGGTTTCTGGGTAAAAAGAGCTTCCACCACCACCTGTAAATGTAACACATTTACAATATATGATTTTTGGTGACCTTTAGAATATACAGTATATACAGTAGGAATACTTACTTGTAATCAACATTTAACACTGCAACTCCTTTAAGGCATTGATGGTGCAGCTATGCTAGCTGTTTTTAGTTTTTTGGGTTCAGATGTAGAAACACATTTCCAGGTTGAACACACAGATAAGCTCGGTCCAGATGTGGTCTAGTTTGACTCTACCGTGTTGTGTGTTTGTGGTTGTGACCGAGGTGTTTTACCTGAGCTACAGGTTGTTTGGAAGTGAGGATGGTATGAGGACTTTCTCTGGGATTTGACATCATTGCTGTGCTCTCCAACTTCATGACACCAAGACGACCCTGAGACACGTAGATAAACATCAGGTGTTTGTATCAGAAGCCCGAGAGAGTACAAGCTCAACTTTTTAAACATTGTCCAGTTGTTAATACAGTGTTTAATGTATATAAAACAATGCAAGATATAACCACTTTGTGTATAGATTGATGAATGCACTTGATTGATGCCTTAATTTATCCTTTTTCACATAATGCCCCTTTGTTGTGTTAGATGCCGTTGGCCAGCAATGGATTGGCCACTTCCATTAATCCTTGTGTCTTTGAATTTTTTTGTTACAAGAGCATATATGTACATTTTAGAGTTTTCTTTTTAATTGAACTGAAACTCAACACTTCCTGCAGCTAACTGATTGTGGTTTTTATTGTTAAACAGCTGCAGGGTGTGTTGAGTTACAGTCGCTGAGCTTAGGTTAGTTTTAACTCACATTTTCCTCTGTGGATCATTTTTTCATTGTTCCCACGCAGTATGTGTAGTGAAAGCAGCATGTTAGCAGTGCAGAAGCCTTGATCCTCTTCCTGTGTCTAACAGATGTGTTTAGGCAGAGTACTGAATGTAGGTCACCTGCCTTTTGGCAGCAGTCAGTTACAAATGAGCTGATTCAGTCTGAGTAAAAACAGTCATCTGTGTGTGTGTGTGTGTGTGTGTGTGTGTGTGTGTGTGTGTGTGTGTGTGTGTGTGTGTGTGTGTGTGTGTGTGTGTGTGGTGTGTTTGTGTGTGTTACCGGAGCTTGCAGTAGGACAGCAGGATTCAGTCTGATCTCCAGTTGAATGAAGGCATCTCTCCCCGCCTCCAGGTTACCGAGACGACACTCCAACCACTCACACAGCTCATCACTACGTCCACAAAACTGCGTGCACACACAGAGAAAGATTGAAGTTCATACACTGTAGGTCAGTGTGTATTTGGCTGGTGGAGTGATTGACTCCAGCTCAAGCATCTCAATTTCTCAGCCACAAATTATTGCCCATGCTAGCGCCCACTAAATGCTTTGGGTGAGCATTGCATAAGCAATTCTGAAAAAAATAACGTTTCACTGTGTGTGTGTGTTTAACTATATTTGTGGGGTCCAAAAACCGGGAGTTCAGGGTCTATGGAATGCATTATGTCAATGACGGGTCCCCACAAAGATAGAGCCACAAACCTGTGTATGTGTGATTGGAGGTGGGGGGGGTGGAAGGGTGCGTGTGTGTGTGTGTGTGTGTGTGTGTGTGTGTGTGTGTACCATTCTGCGGGTGGAGGTGGAGGAGAAGAAGAAGATGAGATTTTGGATGAAGGAAGCTTCAGGGACATCACAGTCCTCGATCACTGAAACAGTTGTGTCACTGATCGAACACGTACCCTGAGACGACTGCACAGATAGAAAATTAATGTTTTCATATTGTATATACACTTTATTTACCATGACTTTGACAACTAATATTACCTACTACTGTACTTCTACTGCTACTTCTAATACTACTCCAACCACCATGGCTACTTTTACCCAATCAGCAACCACAATGGCTGAGTGTTCTGAAAGTTGGCGTTTAATGTCCAACCAGATTCTGGGTCTTGTTTGACTATTTTTTGATCAGATAGTTCCGGATTTCTTTACATTTATTCTTGTTTTAAACTGTAGTATTAAGACTTATTTCTTGTACAGCTGCTTGTGTAAAAACCTGGCTTTTTTTGTTTAAATGAAAAAAAGGTTCTCAGCTTATCAGATTTTAATGATCATTGTTAAATTAAGACAATAATAAAGGTTAATAGGATGTATTTAGGGGCATGTGCCATTATGACAGCTGTCTCAGCCTATCACACTCAGCCATGGCTTTTGCTGGTTGCTTGTCGCACCTCAACTCCACCCAAAGCTTCAGCCCACTTTACTAGAACTACGTATCTCTGGCTCCAGTAACTGACAAAGATTGCAGCAGCTGGTAAACTTTAACACCAGCAATTAACATGTGTCTTCAAAAACTTGAGGAACTGCCTGCGCTACTTATACTTCCGTTTCTACGGCATGTGTTACTGCTGTTGCTAGTACTGAATGTACCTGCCAGTCGACCACCTGCAGCAGTCTGTGTCGGTAAGGTGTGAGGATCTTTGGTAGGCTGATGTCTACCACAGTATCTAGAGACCTGCTAGGACCCGAGTTTAACACCTGCAGACACACAAAACAACAGGTATACCCAGAAGAGATAAATAAAAGTGAAAAGTAACTACAACTGTAAGATAAATGTAGTGGAGTATAAGCATAAAGTAGTATTACGTGGCTGCTAGTTAGCAAGGCCGATAACAGGACAATAGTTTCCCATGGTCAATTTTATTGTGGTTTTATAATACCTTGTATGTGTAGTTGAATCTTTCGGCGTAGCAGTCTACTGGAGTATTGTCTTCATCTCCAAACACAAATGAGGTGGGAGACACAAAACTGCAAGACACACACACACAGACAGACACACAGACACACAGACACACACAGACAGACACACACACAGACACACAGACACACACACACAGACCACAGACACACAGACACACAGACAGACAGACACACACACAGACACACAGACACAAACAGACACACAGACAGACACACAGACACACAGACAGACGCACAGACACACAGACACACACAGACAAACAGACAGACACACAGACACACAGACACACACAGACGCACAGACACACAGACACACAGACACACAGACAGACACACAGACACACAGACACACAGACAGACACACAGACACACACACAGACGCACAGACACACAGACACACAGACGCACAGACACACAGACACACAGACACACAGACACACAGACAGACACACAGACACACAAACAGGCATCAGTGTTAGCTGGCGACTATTTAGTTGAGTGGGGCAACAGGCTCTGAGGGCTTCTGCTTACAAACAAACAAATATTTTATCTGCAGCATCTCCAGCTGCTACAGGAACACATGTGCCACATAGCTTATTCAAATATTACTTCAGTTTTGTTTGTTTTTTACCTTGAATTGCATTTTATAATCAATTGAAATTGAATTTATTCTATTTCTGTTTCCTTTATTTTACTTTGCCCTATTTTTTCTCACATCACTGGAACTGATTTTACAAAACACTTTGTAACTGGGTCATTGAAAGGTATATATGAATAATATGTTATTAATTTTGAAAGTGAGTAGTAACATATGCTGACTCACCCGTGGATGTTGACGTTGACTCCATATTTGAGAGGAAGGAGGAGACTGATGGAGTTGTCATGGAGATACTCCTCCTTCTCATAGTTATCACTGAAGAGAAAACAGATTTCATACATTGAATACATATTGATACATTACTATACTTTATTTTTATAAAGTAAACTTTATTATACTTCTATAGTTAGTTGAAATTGTTTCTTTATTTACTTCTGGAGATGAAAGGAGGGCGTGTGTCCTTACCTGCTGGTGTTGACGTGAATGATGATGTCACCAGGTGTGCTGTTCTGGTTGACATCCAATAGAAAGTTGATATTCAACTACAAGAAACAGGAAATGTGTCAGCGTGTGATTTGAAATGGTGTTAATGAATGACAGCTTCAGGAGGATCAACATGATTTCTAATATTTACATTTCCATTCTTTCCTGTAGACTGCAATCTAGTGTTTTTATTCCTTTTTATTCCGTTTTTTTTAACTGTGGTCATGTGAAACTATACGATTTTACACGCTGAGTGAAATTCCATCTTACAACGGCTGCTCCTGCTTTTTCTGGGGGGAACTCAGATGTTTCAACAGTTTATTTCACAACATTTACTGACAACCAACTGAGACGACAGAAATACAGCAAATACCTGCTGACGAGACTAAACTGTAAGACAAAAAATACAGACACAGAATCTGACCTTTTACTTCTGGACTACCAGCAACAAGACTTGGCTGAGGAGCAATATTAGCCAACTTATTTTGCTAATATGTAATTCTAGCATGTTCGCACACTGATCTAAGATGGCAACCATGACGAACATTACCTGCTAAACACATGATGTACAAAGCACTGCTAAGTGCACAGCTGTAAACGCTCAGTGTGTGATCAGCTGAAACTTATTGTACCTGGGAATGGGCTGCGATGAGGAGGCTGGTGACGCTGCAGTCAACGCCTGCCGTTGTGCTGTTGACCTCCTGTGTGACATCACAACTGACCACATTGTTCTGCTGTACACACAGAACACACAGACAGTTTATGTACTTTGTTTATTGAGTTATTTGTGTTGTTAAAGTTATACTCCTTTAGCTTTTCATGAAAGCAAACCATATTTAGGATACTATTTATGGTTGGATTTTTTAGCAATAGCAACAATGTATTTACGTTCTGTAATTTATTTTCTATCTAGTAGATTTTAACTGACTCTTTTACTGTGTCCTGACATGTTGACATGACAATGACGTGTTTCTGACAAAGTGGCTGCTCAGACAGTGTTTGCTGAAGTGTTATACTACACTTGCTGTTACCACCAGTTAGCTAAGAGAGGAGATCAAATCAACTTTATTAAACCCGCACTGGGGAAATTCCTGTGCTACAGCAGCTCAAAAGAAAAAATGAACACACATCAGAACAATACAAATACACATTAAGTGGACATAGGGGAAAAAATAAGTATAAGAATAGAAAAAAATAGAATTAGTTATAATAATAAAAGTAATAAATCATCCTAACAATCATCCTTCTATAATTAGACACATATATACACATATATACAGATGTACAGATGTTCCTTCTGTCCCCAAAATCAACCAAGATTGAAATCTTGAGGATTGTAACTTTAAAATTATCAAGCAAACATTTTCTCAAACTGCCCAATCAGTATGGCGTAAACTTACATTCTGCAGTACTTTAATGTAGTGGATGTTGTTTGGGAAACACAGCGTTAGTCGTGGCAGGAAGGCATCATCTCCAGAATTCAGTATGGATGTTTTTAACATGATGGCCTGTCCAGAGCCAAGAGCAAAGTACTGCTGCTGACTGATGACAAACAACAACAAGATAAACAACTTGAGGTACCAGTCGGAACCAACATCTAAATACAGCAGGTGACCCATTACAATGTCATTTTTATTGCAGTGTATAAGAGTTTAGCATAAACTTCATGTCTGCAAACTATATACACTGTGAGATTTATAGATTTTTTCTTTTTGTATAGTTTATAGATTTTCAGGTTTGCAGCAACCTTTTTCAGATTTTTAATCAACTCATTGGGAATTTTAAGTATTGACATTAGGGAATAGGTTTACATTTTGAAATATGCTTATTTGCTTTCTTAAAAAGAGTTATATGAGAAGATTGACACCGCTCTCGTGTCTCTCATGCCTCTCATGTCTGTACGTTGAATATGGAGCTGCAGTCGGGAGACGAATAGCTTAGCTTATCACAATGACTGAAAACAGCGTGAAACTGCTAGCCGGGCTCTGTCCATAGTAAAACAAATATGTCGGCAAGCATCGCTACAGCTCACTAATTATCACATTATATACATTTGTTTAATCTGTTTTCTCCCTGCTTCCAGCCTGACACCAGTTCTTTACTCAGACATGAGATCAATATCGATCTTCTCACCAAGAAAAGCAAATGGACATATATTTATTTTAAAAGGCACAGTAACCTAACAAACAAATAACCACCACCTGAGTGATTCAGCCAGAACCAACATCAAAGCACTGCTGCTGACTGATGTTGTCCTATATTAATATTTCTGAATGAGAGAGCATCTTATTAGCATTATGTGTTATAGGGCTGCACGATTATGGCCAAAATGATAATCAGGATTATTTTGATCAAAATTGTGATCACGATTAATTATCACGATTATTAACATTGCAGCAGATGCGAGGACATTAGGTGTGACCCAGAGGAAAAATATTACTTGCATCTAGAGCCCTGTGAGCTAACAGATGCTAACTAGCACTGGTCACTGCTGTTGTCTGAAAAACAACACAGGGACAAAATGTTGCGTTTACTGGCAAACTGGTAAACATTGAGACCGACATATAACCGACTACTATCTGTTTAATTTTCCCCTTGTTACTCTGTCCTAGAAACTAAGCTGTGCGGTGCAGGGAACAACTCCGAGCGGCACATGATCAGACAGTAGTTTAAAGGAACGATAGACTGGTTTTGCAAAAAACCCGGAGCGTTCTATGAAATGAAGCATTTAAAATATTGCTCAATCACGCAAATTTGATTGTGAGAATCCAAAATCGTGATTGTGATTAAAATTTGATTAATTGTGCAGCCCTAATGTGTTAGCTTCAGTGAGGGAATATCCTCCTGACTAATTGTATATGTCCTAACTGGACTAATGAAATACAATGCTGCTGTTGTTTTAATCCGTTATATTCAGCTGATTCAGTCTAAAAAACAGTAAAAACAGTTGTGTGTGTGTGTGTGTGTGTGTGTGTGTGTGTGTGTGTGTGTTTGGTTCTTACTCTGGCAGCACTAGTTGAGCTGACAGCTGCATGTTGGTTGAACAATTCACCAGTGAACAGGAGCGAACAAACGAAGTCTGAAAGAGAAAAAGAAGACTTCAAGAAAAACCTGGATGGAGCAGTCATCATTTTCCTCATTCATGGCTTTACAAACAACTCCTGTGACCTCGAACCCCAGCTTAAAAGTCCCATGGCATGAACATTTCACTTTATGAGGTTTTTTTAACATTAATGTGCGTTCCCCCAGTCTGCCTATGGTCCCCAGTGGCTAGAAATTGCAAAAGGTGTAAACCGAGCCCTGGGTATCCCGCTCTGCCTTTGAGAAAAGTGATCATAAGGAGCAAGGCTACTTCCCCTTTCTCTGCTTTTCCCGGCCAGAGAATTTGGCCCATCCAAGGTCAAGGCCACCCCCCCCCCCCCCAATCCTCCTCAATAGCTACAGACACGGAAATGGCACAGACTAAGCTCATTGTGGGACTGGCTCTAGTGGCTGTTCTTCTGCACCAAGGCTGAATTTTGTGAAAGAGACTTCAGACACAGTATTACGGGACCACTAAGGTCTCTATAAAAGCGTCCAAAAAGCACCATGTCATGGGACCTTTAAAGATGATGAATAATATCCCGATGAATAACTCCAGTTGTAAATTCCTTCATGTTAACCCTTCCTGCTCTGAGTCAGTGGGACACGGCGTGGACACAGGATGAGCTGACTGATGTTGGTTAATGGGCTGCAGCTGTAAACACATCTGGATTAGCAGGAAGTCATTTTCAGTGTTTGTGTGGTGGAGCTGACATCAGATTAGCTGTTTCCTGCCCTTTAACACAGATCGGTTTGGTGATGGACAGACAGATGTTGGACACTGAAGCAAGAAACTGATTGGTTAGTTATCATTGTAGCCTGTAGGTCTTTGAAAAAGTAATTTTGTCTGGTAATAAGTATAGAGTTTTTAAACTAGTAAATGGCTAGAAACTAATGCCAATTATTTGCAAACTGCTTTTGCCAATAATAAACTACCCCCAGACACTGCCTCTCGTCCAAAAATCCTGAGCAAATGTGAATAGTTTCCTAACTCCTTTTTATTACACATCTATCACAACCTGTTAGTAGGCTACTAGCTGCTTTTGATGACCACTAGTGGCACCACAAATACTGTAGATACATAGTGTTTTAACTCAGTATTTTGCAGAGTCATTAATCGGTTACAAGTTAGTAGTTGTAACTCAAGCTGGTAACTGGTTGGTGTTAGCACTAGCCTGTACCTGGTTGGTGTTAGCACTAGCTGGTACCTGGTTGGTGTTAGTACTAGCCTGTACCTGGTTGGTGTTAGCACTAGCTGGTAACTAGTTGGTGTTAGCACTAGCCTGTACCTGGTTGGTGTTAGCACTAGCTGGTAACTAGTTGGTGTTAGCACTAGCCTGTACCTGGTTGGTGTTAGCACTAGCCTGTACCTGGTTGGTGTTAGCACTAGCTGGTACCTGGTTGGTGTTAGCACTAGCTGGTACCTGGTTGGTGTTAGCACTAGCTGGTAACTAGTTGGTGTTAGCACTAGCCTGTACCTGGTTGGTGTTAGCACTAGCCTGTACCTGGTTGGTGTTAGCACTAGCTGGTACCTGGTTGGTGTTAGCACTAGCTGGTACCTGGTTGGTGTTAGCACTAGCCTGTACCTGGTTGATGTTAGCATTAGCTGGTACCTGGTTGATGTTAGCATTAGCTGGTACCTGGTTGGTGTTAGCATTAGCTGGTAACTGGTTGGTGTTAGTACTAGTTGGTAACTGGTTGGTGTTAGTACTAGCCTGTACCTGGTTGGTGTTAGCACTAGCCTGTACCTGGTTGGTGTTAGCATTAGCTGGTACCTGGTTGGTGTTAGCACTAGCCTGTACCTGGTTGGTGTTAGCATTAGCTGGTAACTGGTTGGTGTTAGCATTAGCTGGTACCTGGTTGGTGTTAGCACTAGCCTGTACCTGGTTGGTGTTAGCACTAGCCTGTACCTGGTTGGTGTTAGCATTAGCTGGTACCTGGTTGGTGTTAGCATTAGCTGGTACCTGGTTGGTGTTAGCATTAGCTGGTAACTGGTTGGTGTTAGCACTAGCCTGTACCTGGTTGGTGACAGTGTTCTGGTGTCCTTTGCTCTGCTGCAGAATGGGTTTTAATGGAGGAAAGGTTTTGAAAGAGGCTTTGTGGGTGTTTGTTTCTCTGTGACTATAGGAAACTTCAAACTTGACTGGAGTAAAAATGTCCCTCACATCTTTCTGCAAAAGGAAGAAACAGAAACAGAGGAGGAATACACATCGTTAGCAACACAACAGCTAATCCCTTAGAGTATATATATTATTATGCCCATATTAAACCTATTCATTTCATTTTTTGCACTTGCGTGAGTGTGTTTTACCCTTTGGTAAGCCACATGTGTTGCACAAGTGACCTGGCCAAGTCGTGCTCTCACACGCCCACTCGTGCTATTGGACGACCCGTTACCATGGAAATAGAAACGATGAGGGAAGGATGGTTTATGGAGGAGGTCAGAGGTCAAATTATATTGAAGCTCTGAAAAGGAGAGAAGAACAATATTAAATATCAAAAGGTAAGTCGTACACATTGACTGTATATTAATATTAACGGTCTATGGTTGTACACTCCTGTACAGTATTGATCTTTTGCTAAACCCCTCCCCCAAACAATGACTGACCAATCATAACATAGCAAGTAAGTAAGCACAGCAAGCCTTTCTCCACATGTTGAATACTTCTACTAAAATAACGTTTATTAAAAATATAAAGCTTGAAAGGTGTAGCAACAGTATCTAAGGGGGCTGGACTAGCAGATTGGACATAAAGTAGTATATACTGGACAGTTGGGTTTACAGTACCTATAGCTCCTCTGAACTGCCTTGACCTAACACTGAAGCACACGGTAACATTTAAGCAGACAGTTGGAGTCTTGTGTTCTCGGCACAGTGTCTCCAGCTGGTCAATCTGCGGGGGCAGAGCCAGAGACGCCTTCACCTGAATCACCGGACGGGTCCTACAGCACACAGTAGAGAACTTATTACAGCATGCTGACGGGACGGAAATACAATCATATGATTCCCTGTTAGCAATTTACATATTAGGATTGAAAATACTAGATGGATTTTATTGTTTCCAATCAGGAATATGCTTCTACAAAAAATATTTTCTGACCACAATACGTTGTGTCCTACTTCCCCTGCAATGTATATTTTATTTCCTTCCAAATCAGAAAAAATAAGGAAGCTTTGTTCCTGTACACCTGTGTGAAAGAAGACAGAACTACAACTGGAATATTTTTGTTTGAACAGAAAGCCTCCGTGTGGTTTTACCTGAGAACCACGGCCATGTCCGAGAGGAATGCACCAACCGCCACATCTGCAGAGACCGAGAGAGTTTAACCTGATTTAATTGTACAATATGAAAGATGTCGTGACAAAGGAAACTAATTTGACGGTCCAGGTTACCCTGGTAGCCGTTGTCATCAATGTCAATGCCAGAGCTCAGCGACTGGCCGAACATCCTGAGGTCACGACCCAGGGTGGACCCGGTAATCCTCTGAAAACACACACACACACACACACACACACACACACACACACACACACACACACACACACACACCACACACACACACACACACACACACACACACACACACACACACACACATCATGTTGGATATCAGAACAGATAAAGTGTATTCAACCTTGGGATTTAACAAAGTCTATCCTGATTAAATGTAATATAAATATTCCTTATATATGAAAATCAAGTTAGAGGATGGTCCTATAAGGCACCACATTGCCACCATAATGTGAATTGAGGTGCCAGCGGGGTAGTAAAGTCTCAAATACCACTACCATTAAAAAGGTATAGTGGTATGAAAAATGTGCCTTCATTTTTTATTAATTGCGAGTTAACCTGGACAATCATGACTAATTGCGAAACAAAATTATAAACAATTTACAGCCTAATTTACATATTATATATATCATATCATATCATTGTTATTTGTACCTGAGATGGAGTTGGTGAGATGCCCTCCTCTCTGCCGTTGTAAATGTAGACAGCTCCTTTTAGGTCATCTTCCTGTGGGGCACCAACCGCCACATCTACACACAAACACGCACACACACACACACGCACACAGACACACACGTTTTTTATTACTGTATTTGTGAGGACTCTTCGTGTCTCCATTCACTAACACGATCAGCCAAACATTAACCTTAAACTTACAAATCAATCTCCGACCATACGGTCAACCATTATTTCGTGTTGCTTCGGAGACTTAAATTGATCCTCTGGGAGGTCAAGTATACTATACATTATGTATATTTATAAAAGGTGTCGTGTGTGTGTGTGTTTGAAAGGCCCTGCTAGAAAATGTTTATCAAGATGAAAGTATCCAGGATTAGTACATAAACATGAGAAAACACCAGCATGGTCCTTTAATATTTAACCTGAGTCATTTGAAGATGTGAGGTTCTGAAAGGCAAAGAGAGAGCAACAGTACTAAAGCACACACACACACACACACAGACACACACACACACACACACACCACACACACACACACACACACACACACACACACACACACACACACACACACACACACAGCCTTTTATCTGGCTGTTGCAGATTAGAAGGCAGGTTCAGTTACAGAGCAGAAACAGTTTGTCATTACAGTTTTATTGAACTAAATAACACATTCTGCCCCTCCCATACATGGACACACAGATGGTGGGGGTCTGTGTGTGTAAGTGTGAGGGCGTTGTGTTAAAAGTCAGTGATAGTTATCAGGAAGTGGCAGTTACTGTTGGTGGTGGGGGGTTTGTGCCCTCTTTGTAAAAAACCTATAAAATACACAAACAGTAGGCCTATGTGTTTTTGGTCATTCAGTGAAGTAAAAGTCATTGAAGATTCGAGTAGAGTAAGCAGTATTGATGGGTAATTTGTGAGGTAGCAGATACGGGTGGAAAGCCAAGGAGCTGCTCTTAAACCTCCCTAATTACCACTTTTAAGGTGCCCTTAAGTGGGAAACCCCAGCTGCTTCAGTGGACAACTAAAGATAGTATTGCTTCTACTACTTAAGCCGCAGTACTATGAGTAGCTTTGAATGTAATGTAATGTAGAAGTTTCAGAGTAGTAAAAACAGTAGAGCGTACAGTAGCAATATGACTATTTGCAGTGGTTTTAGCAGCAATAATAGTAGCAGTAGAATTAGTAGTAACAACAGAAGGCATTGTATTTGCATTAGGTATTAGTAGCATCAAAAGGACTTACCAGGGTAACCATCGTCGTCCAGGTCTCCCAGGTTGGCGATGGTCTCTCCAAACCGGGAAGCGTAGGCGTCGCTGCCAGTTAGTTGAAACCCCGCCTCCAACAGCTTTGCCTGAGACAGAGTCAGTTTGTGAAGTTGAGGGAGCAGACGACAAATTGATGTGTCAACAGGACTTTTTGACAGAAGTTTGAAATTGACATGTTGTATGGAACAGGAGTGTATTAGAACAACTAATCCAAATGTTGGCCATGTTGTCTCGACAGCCCGATCCCAGATCAATATTCACTGTTTCTTGCTTGTGTGTGTGTGTGTGTGTGTGTGTGTGTGTGTGTGTGTGGTGTGTGTGTGTGTGTGTGTGTGTGTGTGTGTGTGTGTGCTCACCTGCCCCTGGTTGATGTACACATGGACTCTTCCCTCCTCCCTAATGCTGCCTGTTGCCATGGGAGCACCCACCAACAGATCTGACAAACCATCAGCGTTCAGATCCACCGCACACACACTCGACCCAAAGTAAGATCCCAGCTACACAACAAAGACACACAAGCTAAGTACTGAGAATTCCATTGTATAGAAAGGAGGATGCTAACGCTAAGCGGCTTCTTACCTCTTTTCCAGACACTTCAGAGACAACCCGCAGCATGTTGTTGTCTACTACAAAGATGAAGACCTGCCCAGCACAAAGACACACACTAACTTCAACCATCGCAACTACATAACACAACACACAGTATCAACTATAAACTTGAAAACATCTCAACTTTTATCACAAGTCTTCCCTACACCATCAAGAAGAAGTGACAATGAGGCTAACTGTCTTGGTGTTGCATACCCAAACAAACATTAGACTTCAGTGCAGTAAACAGTAAACAGTAAACAGACAGACAGACAGACAAATGGCTACAAATGTAGGTCTTACCTTGCCCTTCTGGTTGTACTGTGGAGCTCCACCCAAGACCTCCACAGTACCAGGACTCAAAAAGTGACCGGCTCCTACAGCGTAACCTGAACAGGAGGAAGACTCAATGTCATATTCAGACTTTTTGAGTGGTGGAAAGTAACCCATAATATTTAAAGATTAAACCCTGGATGGTGGCCTTTAACAAACGTGAGCAATAATAACTGAAGGCAGCCTAAATGAGCAAATCCTCTGCATTTCGTTAAGAAAGATTTTACTATTATTATAAGTACCAGACTGAAAATGTCAAACTAAGATTTGAAAAACCACTGTGACCAAGATAGGGTTAGGGTTGGATGTTCAGTGGTTAAGGCATGCATGCGTATGTGTGTGTGTGGGTGTGTGTGTGTGTGCGTGTGAGAGAAAAAGTTGCAAACACAGCTTCTAAATTAGAATCAGAAAAAGCTTTATTGCAATTACGTTTTTTACACATACAAGGAATTTGTTTTGGTGTTGTAGGTGTAAGTCACGAATTCTTGTGTCAAGTATTAGAATATAAACAATATAAGTATAAAAAATTAAACTATTTATATATATTATATATAAATAGTATATATAAATATTAATTTATTAATATGTTATATATACATGTGTGTATATACTGTATATATACATATATGTATGTATATATACACATATATTTATATATACATATATATACATATATATATATGTATATATATGCTGAAACCAAACTCCTTTCCTCAGCTAATCAGTTCTATTATTATCATCAATCTTTGTCTTTTCTAACACATTAAGATGGTTGTCAATCTTTGTGCCTTTTCAGACATTTTTTCTAGAAGCAGCTTCATCTGAAGAACATCACACCTTTCTGCTCAGCTTCCTGTTTATAATGTTAAGCACAAATTACCAAGAGTTGAGTTAGTTTTTCTGCAGCACACCCATGTCTAAATGTAATGTAATCCTGGTGTATGGCAGGGTTTCTGCAGGGTTAAGACTTTTTAAGACCTTTTTAATACCACATAGAATGCATTGTAATACTTGTTTCAAGATCACAGTGGATCAAGTATTTAAGTGTAAGGAAATACCAGTGGGGGTGATATGACCTAAACTTATTTATTTTTACATTCCATTTTTTCAGTACTTTCAAGCCTTATAATAATCATTTCTAATTACACTAAATAGCCTTACTGTCTCCAGCAGGTACACTTTCCTTTTTTTTAGGATCCATTCAGACCTGCAGATATCCTGTACATACGCTGTTTGTACATGTGAACATGTTCAGGACAAAGAGTCAGAAAGGATAGTGGCACTGTGCCAGCAGTGAGGTGGGATGAAAGGAAACATCACAACAGCAGCTGTATCTAAAATTGATCTCAATAAAGAAAGATCTTAACTGAAACAGAGATAAGTAACAAGTGCACAGAAAGGAAAACTGTCTCATCACTCATGTCATGTCATTCAACCAAAAAACTCTTCAAGCTGCAACATTATTGATCCCTGATGTTGTTTTTTGATAGGAATGGCAATAATATGTAGATCCAAGCCATAAGAAACCAAAGCAAGTTGAAGCAACATTTAAGTCACGCGAGTGTTTTTTCACACCACATGGCATTGTGAAAGCTGTTGACCTTGATGATATCTTCATTTAGGCAGCTCCCTGTGGCTGCGTCTTTTTGTATTATTCCAAATCAAACTGATTAGGACATTTCCATTCTAACCTACAACTCTGTTGTGTTATTTCTAGATGACTTCAGGTTTGCAGTGCATGTTTGAAAGAGGTTTCAGTCTACACAGGCAGGACATCATCAGAGTAGCTCGTACTTTTGTTTGTCTGTAAGCATGCTGTGTCCATAATATACGGTGTTTGTGACAGAAAATACCCCCCTGGGGACAATAAAAGTCTAAAGTCTAAATGTCTAAGCCACAGTACTGCTGTGGCATTTTGACTGTGCTCACTGTCCAGTATGTAATCACTGTAGCTATGTGCCTGAGTATGAAGGAAATAGACATAAAGAGCCCTATCTTACACCTGTCACAGTGCGGTGCAAAGGCTGATGCAAGTGTCTTTGCTATTTTAAGACCGCGCCCATGATGTTTAAAAAGCAAATGCGCCTGTGGCCATCTTTTTTCCGCTGTCAAACTAGCAAAAGTGGATTTGGACACTTAATGCACTTGCTTCACGCCGTGCGCTTAGAGCGTGAAAATAGGGCCCAAAGACTAAAAAGCCTGTGTTGCCAGCTATATTGAATGAAACTGAAGTGTATCTCTTTAGTCAGAATCATGTGAGATGGGCTTTTGTAGACCGGTGTCAGAGTTGATCTGTGGATCAACTGCTGAAACTGTTTTTTAAAAGTTTCTCACGGTTTTTCATGCAGCCAATCAAAACAATAATAATATATTATGTAGGTTTTTGGGACAAAACTTGGGGTTGGGGATCAAGATTCAACATCGATCTGCTATATTACATCTAGTTTCAGTACTTCCAGTATGTAATGTATACTTCTCCTGTATGTTTGGACTCACAGGTAACTGTGTTTACTGCTTGGCAGGAACATTAGTACCACTAGTAGCATGTGCAGTATATAATTTGCCTAGGCTGGGGTTGTGTTTCAATAACAGTAGTAGTAACTGTATCTGGCAGTACCTGTAGGGTTAGGGTTAGGAGCAGGTGTGTTAGTTACCCAGGTAGCTTCCGAAGCCGACGGCTCCAGCATCGTCATCCAGATACACTGACATCCCTCCACTGGACGCGTTAAAGACCAGAACTGAACCCGTCCAATAAGACGTCCCTGGAGCCCCCATGATGATCAGATCCTGAGAAAGACGCAGGTGTGATACAATGTAAACTACATCTCTAGTAAAGCTGATACATGGTCCATATCTCTAAATATCACTAAATTAAGATTTCTGTATTATTTGCTGCTTTAAAATGGAAGTTTTGGCAGTCTTTGTTGTCTTTTCTAAAATAGTGATAATAAAATGTCTACATTTCAACAGAATGAGGAATAAGAAAAGAGCAGATGGCTTACAGGTTTTAAAAACATCATGTAAGTGTAAAAGGAAGTTATACATAAGACCGCAGTGTTGGATCAAATTTAGTCTGCTGGTGAAAATATTGAAAACAGGATTTTAATGAAGCTTAATTACCTCTGTCAGGAAGTTGGAAATACCGGCCTGACATGACCCATAATCCTCACCGAACTTCCTCTGGTGGTCTGCAAGATACAGACAGAGACGACATGTTGAGAAGTAAAGGTGAACACACAAATAAGAACATAAGACCCTAATGTTTTCCTTTTGAAGCTGAACAGGGGCTGTGTACACATGCACCCTCACACAAGATAGACGTGACATCCAGAAAATTTAAAAAATGTGAACTTTTGTGTGTGTATGTGTGTGTGTGTCTGTACCTTTGTAGCATGGTATGATGGGTTGAGCGTGTCTCAGGTCGTTGGCGTAGCGATAACAGACTCCATTAGGCAGCTTGTGGTTCTGACCGTCTTTATTTGCGTAGTGGACGTTCTTCCAGCGGTGAGCGCATGCCTGTAAACACACATAAACACACATGCACACACACACACACACACACACACACACACACACCCCATGTGACATGAACTCATTAGGGACAATACCACAATCACAAGTTTGCAGCAGAGTTGTTATTCTCATGACCCATGTCACTGACAGAGGCTCTGTGTGTGTGTGTGTGTGTGTGTGTGTGTGTGTGTGTGTGTGTGTGTCTGTGTGTGTGTGTGTGTGTGTGTGTGTGCATGCGTGTTTGTATGTGTCGAACACTATCAACCCCCCATGTCTAACACAGTGAGGATACAGCTGCTGATGTGAATAGTTTAACCATAAATCATGACCTGGCTCTTGGGCCATGACAATTGTGAGAGACACAAAGTAATTAAAATACAGTGCATAACAAAGAAACTTATACAGTTGGATATGAATATCAGTAACATAAGTAATTTAGGGTATGCATTTATGACAATGTGGCATATAAATATAAGTATAAGTGTTCTCACTTCTCTCACAGGCTTCCTCCTAACAAACAAAGACTTAACAAACTTACTCTGTTGGTCAATGACTGCTTTTTTTAACTTTTGTTTTAGTTTAAGGAAATTGAAATTATACTGATACTGCAGTTATAAGGCAAAATGTTCCTTTTTTTTTAAACAAGACAGTAAGCTTATTTTTGTACTCCTTTGTATCAAGCCTCTGTGTGTTTGACTGACATTTGGTCAATGTTGCTGGGAGACTACTTTCATGATGCATTAGTGACTGAAGCGCAGCACAACCCTGTATAGCCTACAAACATTGATACAAGATGTTGTTTCCCATTTTTGTTTTTTGATTAACATGTTTTGGTCTTGTAGCCACTCAAAGGCTTAACTTTTGTACCTTGACGAAGAAGTGTGCTTCAACTTTTTTGAGAATTCTTTCCGCTTTTTTGTAGACACATCATGCAGATATGATGACTTGGACACAAAAATGTATCAAATTAATACATAATTAAAACAAACACCAGTATACAGTATATATATGCTGATTTCTTCTCTGTCACCCTGATATGTTGATACATTTCATGGGAGGTGCAGGTGTGCGTAGGGTGGGTGGGTGAGTGAGAGAGAGAAAGTGTTTGCGTTACCAGGATGTGCCCTCCGTTGTCTCCAGGTTGTCTGGACAGACTGACTCCCAGCCACTGGTGATCACTCTCTGCATCGCACGTCTTTCCACAGTTCTGCACGTCTGCGCACACACACAAAACACAAAACACAAAACACAAAACCAACACACACACACACACACACACCATTAATTCAACGGTTTCACACATGCGGTCTTTATAGGTAATTACAGATGACCTGCTGATCCATAACATGATAGACATCTGAGTCCGACGTGTTTAATCATACTCAAATCGACAGGAGCTCTGTGTCCCAAAAAAAAACTGCGTGTTTGTTGTGTGGATGTATTGCTTCATACTGAAACATCAAGTGCAGTCCGACTAATAAATCTATGAATTTGCTTTGTAGAGTAAGTAATATTTAATATATTGCACTTCATCTTTTACTCTATCTTGCTCATATTGTGTGTCCTTGCACGTTTGGTGTGAGGAATAGGTTATTAGTATTTCAAATGCTGGAGATAAGACTTAACAACAAACACACACACACACACACACACACACACACACACACACATACACACACACACACACACATACACACAGACAGAAACACACCAGCACGCATGGGATGGCAGTGTCGGGACTCAGCAGTGATGCTGCAGCGATAAATAGCTCCTGGAGAGCTAACCAATGGACTGAAGGATGAGTTTGCTACTGGGGCTCCAACCACCAACCTGAGAGACAGACAGAGAGACAGTTAGACAGGATCTGTCTTTGTGTCTGTTCAGTGTCTGAATGGCATCTGTGTGTGAAGCATCAAAGAGCTTCTCTCATTGACAAAAACAGGCTAATTAGCATGCACCCACAAACACACACACAGACACAGTCCTACTGTGAGGACTGCAGCTCATAGAGCATCACTATGATAATTAAATTAATTTAAATCTACTGATCTCTGGCAGATAAACAAAGGGTCAATAGTAGACCAACAGACCGTCAATAGCAGGTTAATGGAAGACCAACAAGCTGATCAACAGAGGATCAATCAGTGACCAAATGCTAATAAACAAATGATCAATAAAAGATCAAAATAGACTGAAAGTACATTGAGAAAAGGATCATTAGTAGATCACTAGCAGATCAACAATATTAAGAGACAATCAAAGGATAAATAAAAGATCAAAAAAGGTTCAAGTGTAGATCAATACCAGCTGTGAGCTCCATGGCGATGCAGCAGGACTGAGTATCCAAACATGGAAGAGGGGGGGCCACGGAATTCCAGAGTGTGATCCTGATCCAGACTGTATCCTGCTGCAGGATGAACCAGGACCATGACCTGAACCAGAACCAGGACCAGGACCAGGACCAGGCTGTAGCACGCAGACCCACTGCCCGCTGAGGGTCGCATGATGGAGGACTGACTGCAGGGACACCAGAGAGACACAAAACAATCGATACACACAAGATCAGAACACACTTCTAATTTTTGCCTCTCCATCTTTAAAAACACACCTCGCCATTCATTCTGTTCAAACTCACGGACCTTTATTTAAAATGCTAGTGGTGCTCTTAAAGTTCCCGAAGATGCCAAATATGTCAGCCAGTAGCTGGTTCCTTAGCTTAGCATAAAGAATGGAAGGAGGAAGAACGCACTAGCAAACCATCCAGCACCTCTAAAGCTCACTAATTAACATGTTGTTTGATTCATTTAAAAAAGAAACAGATGTGTAAAATCAACAAATCACCATTTTACCAGATGGAACAGTAACTTCCAGGAGTCTCCAGTGGTCGCCAACAACTGTTCCTGGCCAAGCAAAATTGAGCCCAACAGTGTGTCCAGGAAGTGAAAATACTGTTCATATTATGCTGGAAATACTGTTCATATTATGCTGAAAATACTGTTCATATTATGCTGGAAATACTGTTCATATTATGCTGAAAATACTGTTCATATTATGCTGAAAATACTGTTCATATTATGCATAAGGACTGAAACAGTCGATGGCTAGTGAGCTGCTACCGCTTCAGTCTATGATTGTTTATGTACGGTCTTGCACCTTTTTCTTTTTTCGAAATGTTTCAAATTGAAAAAATCAAATTTTTTATGGCCATGATTCATCTCATAGCTGGGTTGTGTTTTTTTATACAGATTGAACAAACAAGATATAACGTGTTCATTACGGAGCATTAGAAGTACTCCGGCAGGCAGATTTTGATCTAAAAGAGCTAGCTAACCATTGCCCTGAATGCACTTTTCATGCTAAGCTAAGCTATTTAACGACATACATCAATATACATTTCCTCATCTGTGAACATAGTACAGCTTGAACTATTTTAACTGCTCTGTACAATAACACATGTTATTTAATAAAATAAGTAGTCTAAATCAAATGTATTATGAATATCTCAGACTTAAATTTTGACATAAAATCAGTATCAGTTGGAGGAACGAACTTGGTTGGCCAAGTTCCCCCAAACTTCTTGGTCCGGTCCTGTCCCCTGAACTCTTAACAATATGGCCTAATGAAAGTTTGATCTATATGGGGACATTTCACCACTGGAAGAACGCAGAGCTACAACATAACAATTAGCCTACTCTTATCATATTTCTTTATTTATTAAAAACAATTCATTTACGGATTCTTTATTTATCATCAATAAAATCAAATAAACTTTATGTATATAGCCTTATACACAACAGTTGATCCACAGTGCTGTACTGACCCCAAATAGGAAAACAAAAACAAAAGAAGGAAACAAACACAATAGAAAAGAAGCAGAACAGTGTTGTGACCTGAGCTGGTTAGAAGCGCATTTTAAGATGACTCTTAGAGATCTTCATGGTGGGGGAGAATCTAAGTGCAGTTTTGGGGCTGCCCTGTCACCATTTAAAACTTAGGTGTAAACTCTCTTTAAAATGTCTAAAAAGACCACTAAATGTCTACAGACTTATTTTCCAGTCTGACCGACACTAAAACATTCAGTAGACACAATATCGTTGAAGAAGCAGAACATTTTTGTTTTTATGACTGAAAACCTTCCGTCATCACTCTGTCAGTCAGTCAAATTTTTTGTCACTAATTTATTAATTGTTTCGCTCTAACCAACGGCGAGTTTACTGTACCGCTATCCCGGGTCAGACAGCAGATATCCCGGGTCAGACTATGGGTCCAGTGGGCACCGGGCAGATGTTGAATCAGTACCGGAGTGTGTTTTAAAAAGTCTGCGTTAAGTCCTCCTCGTTCCCGGTGTGACTCGCTCGTGGGAAACCTCCTGTTGCTTCTCAAGTTAGTCTTGTGCGTAAAAGGAGAGGAGGCAGCACGAGGCTTGAAGCTGCGTGACAGACGCAAAACGTGCAGCTGAGTGAAAGAAACTGAAGAGAAACATTAAGTTTCATCTGACTTAAACTGAGAACTGAGTGCGCGTAGACCCTCCCTCCTCTTCAGTGTGTGTGTGTGTGAGCGCATGTGTGTGTGTGTGTGTGTGTGTGTGTGAACGTGTGTGTGTGTACACGTGTTTGAGTGTGTGTGTGCGTGTGTGCGTGTGCGCGCGCGCGTGTAACGGTGTTTCCTCTCCACCCCCGCAATGTCCGCCAAAACTAAGCGCGCGAGGTTGTGCTCGCGGCTGGACGTTTTCGGGGTGTTTCCTCTTCAGTTTTCATAGTCAGTGTGAATGAACTCAATGTGGCTTTAATCAGATTTTACTGTCTGGAAGATAAAACACACAAACAGCCTACTCATATTTCTCATATATATTATAGATCCAACAAACATCATAAATAACAGTGGGCTACTTCTATACTTTGTTACTTTATACTTTATATTATATGTTACCCCACCATATTTGTTTACTAACTTTGGTTGCTTTGCTTCAGATGAATATTACAGTATTATCTAAATACATTGTAATACATTTGGTTACGATAAGACATTATTGATCCCTTTGGAGTTTACCTGGAAGCTACCTAGCAGTAAAACCAGCCCCACCTTTACCAGCTGCAATAATAAAGTAATATAGGCCTATACATGATACTAAAATAAGAAAGTAGAAATTAAATAACTATAAGTACATTAAATACTTCAGAAAAATAACAGTGTACACCAGAAAATTAATACCATGATTAATAATTAATCATATATTAACAATAATAATAATAATAATAATAATAATAATAATAATAATAATAATAAATTAACAAAATAAAATAATATAGTACATAATGTAAGAAACATAACTCAATGTGGTATAGCCTAAAGATAATCCAAAAGGCTATAATCCAGTAATATAATGTGTATCATTCTGAAATGCACCATTCAGCATAATGAGTGTTTTACTGTTGGTATTTTAGGCTTTTTAATGCTTGTTACTCGTAACATAGTATATATTGATTGATATTTTTTTTTTACACATACCACTACCACTGCTGGATCATAGATGAAAAGAGGACCTGAGTTGACACATTTCTTATAAGCATTTTTTTAACTGCATTTAAAGTTTATTTACGTTAAAAAGATTGGGAGTATATTTCCAGTATTAGGAGAATAACCACAGTGTGACGTCACAGCTGTCATGTGCCCTGTGATCCTGCTCAGCTGTGACACTTCTAACAGTATAACGCATAATAAAGGCAGTGTTCAAACCAACATAGCTTTGCCTGAAACAGTGGCGGTCTTGATGCGGAGGGCTGTGGCAAAAAAATACAACTCATTCTATGTATCCCCATAATAAGCATTCAAGAGTTTAACTAGGCATACGTAAATTCTCATCCTGTTGTGTCATTACTGAAATTTGTAGCATTGGCTGACGTTTTCCACTTAGAATTTGAATACAGCAGTGAGTAATTAAGCTACATATATAGTAAATATAGAGTAATCAAAGCAGCTCCATAAGGATGTACTTAGACACAGCAGCGCTTTAGCTACACAATACCATCAGCATGCTAACATGCTCACAATATTTACCATGTTTACATCTTTTAACATTCTCATAACCAATGTAAAAAAGTATACAGCTAAGGATGATGGGAATGGCATCAGTTTTGCAGCATTTGGTTATATAACTAACTAAAATACTGGACAAAGTAAAATTTTGACCTGATGATGGCACTAGGGTAAATTAATAGTTGAGTGATCACCAGATTAATTATGATTCATCCTCTGTGGAACATGAACATCTGTATCACACTTAAATTGATCTTATAGTTGTTAAGACGTTTCACTATGAACCACAAACATCGTGCTCCTGATGACACTGGAGGAAAAGTCAGAGGATCAATGGAGTGATTAGGAGACATCTTCTGGGAACCAAGAGTAACTGAAGAAAGTGTTATGAAAAACCAGAAAAAAAATCACCCCCCTTTAAAAAAAAAAAATCACATTTTGTTGCTTTGCAGCCTGAAATGAAAACGGACAAAAACTATTTTTGTTTTATTTAACTGTATTTACAACTTATAACATCCAAGTGAAAGACATGATACCAACTTGACAGAAAAAAAATGTGAACAAATTACAAATAAAAAAAACAGAATCACTGAGTTGTAGTGACTAAAAACGACTTGTAAACCCAACCAGGTGTAGTTGATCACCTTCTCAATAACACACAAAGCCAAGTGACTTTCAACTGTAATCAGCTGTGGTCATTTTGATCAGCTCAGCATGAAACAAGCTTTTCCTGAAGCATTTCAGTCCTTGGTAGTGCAACTGAAGAAAACAATCAACTATGGGTGGCAAGGCATTGTCAAAAGATCTCCGGGATAAAGTTGTGGACAGGCACAAGTCAGGAGATGGACACAAAAAAGTCAGTGCCTAGAAACACAGTGAAGTCTATTATTAAGAAGCGGAAGGTATTTGGTCCAACACAGACCCTCCCTGGGTCAGGACGTCGCTCCAAACTGGATGAAAGAGCCAGGAGGAAACTGGTCAGAGAGGCTACAGCAACTCCGAAGCAGTTGCAGGAATTCATGACAAAGAGTGGTCATTGTGTGCATGTGACAAAAATATCACCAATGCTCCACAAATGTGGCGTGTATGGGAGGGTTGCAAGAAAAAAAAACACTCAAGAAAGGGCACATGAAGTCACGACTGAGCTTTGCCAAAATGCACCTTAAAGATTCTACGGCCACGTGGAAAAAGGTGTTATGGTCAGATGAGACTAAAATTGAATTGTTTGGCCTCAGATCAAAAATCAAAGACAGCTCACCATCCAAATAACACCATTCCTACAGTAAAGCATGGAGGTGGTAACATCATGTTATGGGGTTGATTCTCTGCAGCAGGGACTGGAGCACTGGTCAGGATAGAAGGAAAAATGGATGGGGCAAAATACTGTCAAATTCTTGAGGAAAATCTGCTGCTCTCTACCAAAAAGTCAATGGGAAGAAGCTTTACCTTCTAACATGACAATGACCCAAAGCACACAGAAAAACTGACCACACAGCGGTTGAAGGAGAAAAAGGTGAATGTCCTTGCATGGTCTAGTCAGAGCCCAGACTTAAACCCCATTGGAAATCTGTGGAATGTCTCAAAGACAGCTGTCCACAAATGGTCACCATCAAATTTAACTGATTTTGAGCATTTCTGCAAAGAAGAGTGGTCCAATATTGCAACGTCTAGATTTGCAAAGTTAGTAGAAACATATCCCAACAGACTAATGCTGTAATTAAAGCAAAAGGGGGTTCAACGAAATACTGAAACAAGGTGGGGATAATTTTTCCAACTCAGTGATTATGTTTTTTTAATTTTTTTCTGACATGTTGGAGTTATATCTTTCACTTGTGTGTCATAAGTTGCACTGAGTAAATACAGCTGAATGAAATAAAAACTGTGTCTATCTTCATTTTAGGCTGCAAAGCAACACAATGTGATTATTTTAAAGAGGGCTGATTCTTTTCTATACCCACTGTATGTGGAGATATTTCACAGAATGAGTAAAATGTTGACCTGCGGAGGGCGTTGAAAAGGCAGGGGATCATCAACGTCATTAAGCTTCGTCCTCATTCATTAGTTGTTGAGATATTTTGCCGCCTGGACTACGACGGTGGACGGACAGACTATGCCATCCCCAAACAACTCACCGTTAGTAGGGCTAAAAAATAAATCAGAGGGGCTGCTTTCATGGGTCGCGTGTTTTTACAGGTGGCGGCGGTGAGGCGAGGAAACATGTTCCCAACATGTTAAACATTGTACATTATATAAACATCCTGCATATCAGTTCTTCTGTATTGGCAGTTAGGAAGTTAAAGCTTTGCTTCTGTATCATTTATTTTTAGACAGAATTTACACAAAACTATTTGTGTGATTCAAACAGTTTTAATCCAGTGTTGCTGGACTCAGTAAACAATGCCGTCAAAGTAGTTTGAAGCCATGAGCGGCTTGTATTGAATGTGTTCAGTTGAAGTTTGTGGGAAAAATATTTTCCCTGAAAGAGTCACTGAAGAACTTAAACAGCTCTGTGATTCAACAAGCCATCGATAAATAAACCAGAGGGACACAAAGAAAAGAGGCAGAGCATTTGAAAATAAATTTCAAACTTCTAATGTCTTTCTTTTCAGAAACGACTTTTCACAGAAAATCATCAGCGCAACAACGCATATAAATAGCTCCAGACAAAAAGACAGTTGTGGAGCAGACAGATTGTTTGGGTGAATGGCCGACAGGAACTCTGTGCAACACACACATACACAAAATGTGTTTGTCGGTATTTCCTGTTAATGACCCTGCAGTTATTATGCTGGAATTTGACCAGCTACTGTTCCCACCCTCCCACACACTATCAGGGCCCTTATGTTGTGAAGAAAAAAAACATGTTTCATCCTTGTTTTAAAGTGTGTTTGCAGTCATGGGTAAGCATGTTTCACCACTCAGATAACTGTTAACAGCGTCTGAAGCGTTGGTACTTTTACTATTAACCTGAACTAACCAGAACAAGGATTTTAACAGACACCTGCCAGTCAACCAGAGAGCAGGATTCTTCTTTGCTGTGGTATCACATCCTCATACCTAAACAACATTTCAACATAGGTCGATTTCCAAAGACTCAGGGTTAGTAAAACATCCAAAAAAAGAACTTAAATGAAGATGTAACATGACATCATAAGGTCTGTTAAAATAATGAATGACAGTTGACTTTTGGTTTCACACCGGACACGAACCTCGGTCTCCTGAGTGAAAGGTCTGTGTTTGTTAGACCCATGCACCACCCCAACCTATCTACCTAGGTGCTCTCAAACTTGTCACCTCACTTCCTTGTTTGATCTCACGATAATTACTACAGCCTCAAGAGGTTGCAGCCCAACAAAAAAAACATAATTGTTGGTCATTATTAGTTACTTGCATTATCCACCCATAAGGTCGTTTTCTGGGTAAGGATGGGTGGTAATAGCGATTTCAAAGCAAGACGACCAACATTCAACTCGAAAAAAGTAAAATAACCATTCCAATGACTCCAGAGCTGTTCGGTTAAGGTAAATTAAGCTTAAAAAAACTGCATAGTTCCCCCTTAAACACAGTACTGTCCAACCTGTATCTGTGGACATGTTACTCTGTTTGTATCGACAACAAATAACCTGATGCATATTGCTGGTATACGGTGCTGGTTGCTTATGGCTAACCTGGATGGAGCAAACCCCACAGTGAAATCTGACTTGTTTTAGTGGAACACGGTCAACTCGGTGTGACGTCAGTCTCAGCTCTGGCTTCTGACATCCAACGTAAATGGAATGCACTATTATCAACTTTTGCTACACCGACTGTCTTTGCTGTTTGTGTTAGCACTGATAGCCTACCTTCAGCTGTGTGCTGGTTCAACTGAGCTTGTGAACCTTTGCTCAGTCAGGTCAGAGGTCACAGCAGACAGTAGATTAATGGGAGCACAAAAGATGTGAAGCAGATGAATACATGAAGTTCCATTAAATCATCTGTGATTTTCTGTAGGATTGAAAGCACACTGTTGCCAGAGGTCAGTAGGACCAGTTCACATGACCAGTACTCTCAATCATACATATACATGGAAAGCAGCAGTCAGTCATGCAGTCATCATGAGCTAATTGAGTGACCATTTATAACAGATGACAGCAAACAGCTTTGACATTTCCTGTGTTCTCTTTCATTTCCTTCCCTCTTTTCTTCTTACAGGCTCAGGAGTCCAAACGGAGCATTTTAAATCATTTCCAGAGTTTATAAATATTAATAGGCTACTCTAATAGAAAACATATTTTAAAAACGACAATGTAAGATGTCCAATGAGGGATAAGAGTTGAGGACTTTCCTTTGCCTCAAATCTTCTTTTTAATCAATGATTTTAAGTGTCATTTTACACAATGATGTCACCACAGACCAGCAGCATGGGATCAACTGATGGTTATGAGCCACATTTTCTATTAGTCTTGCATCCTTTCATTAAATGTGGATAAAGCCGATCATACAGCTGTTGACATAAATCTTGATTTGTAATGATTTTGTCAGACATCCCAACCATGACATCATAATTTGGTCTGTCTGTATGACTACAGCACCACAAACTACATCCTCCAAAAGTGGAATCAACACCTTTCTAAAACAGAAACTGATGAGGGATTTATTGCAGGGCTGTTCAATTATTACTAAAGCCCCTTGAGGCAATTTTGTGATATTGGGCTATGTAAATAAATTTGACTATAAGACTGCATTTGTTTTGGCTAATAGCTATTTATATACCTAAACTGTACATACCTAGGTCTAGGATGTACCTTAAAATCTGGCAACTGATTGTTTTCAAAGTGAGATGAAGCATTTGATCAGTCAGTCTTTGTCAGGACAGAGAGGATAAATCTAAAAAAGTAGTTGATAAGTTTTGTCAGTTTTTTCAAAAAGTCAGTTTTTACAGATGTGGGGAGTGACTCTTCAACGACATACAGAAAACCTTCTTAATACAGCAGCACTCAGGATTAATCCTCCGATAGCAGCCATTTCAGCCATTGTGAAATCATTTCACAAAGTCCGTGCAGTCCCCATGACAACGGATACACAAACAACAACATGTGTGCTGTGATGTGATACTAACACTGAAACAGAATCAAAGTATTCAGTAATAGATTAGTATGGAAATGGAAACAAAGAAACGCAGTTTTCATCTCAACTAAACGTCAGGTTTAACCCACTGGTAAATACAGTTAGAAACGTTATCATTAGAGTTGTTTAATTTAGTTTAATTTTTAAATTTCCCTTCCAGCAAAGTTTAGAAGTGTTTACTGAAGTTAAAATAATTAGTTGTTTAAGTTTTAATTCAGATCTTTAGTTCGTTTTCATTATCTTTACTTTAGCCATTTTCAAATTTCCTAGTTTAGTTTTTAATTTTTGACTTTATTTCGGATGTTACATTTTCTTTACTAGAGTTTTATTACTTACTTTATTTCAGTTTAGGTTAGTTAAGTGGTTGCTAATTTGTCTTGGGTAACCCAGTTAACAAGTTCATTTACAAGCACGCATGACTATAAAACATTAAGTACCATAAATTTAAGCAAAACCTAAACTAAAAACGCATCATTTTTGTGACAAGTAACAAAAAGCAAATACATTTAAGGCATCAACAAATAAACAATACATTGTCTGTAACAGTTTGTTTGTCTTTTCTGCTGATGGAGCTCAACATGATAACACATCACAGATTAAAGAGCTGAACTCACTCCATGATTTACCTCTGGTACTCTGGTATGCTAATAGACAGCTAACCCCTGCCGTGTTCACATCTACTAGATCAGTGTGATCAGATACCAGGCTTTGATCTCAGGGTGAGGTAGGTGTGTGTGTGTGTGTGTGTGTGTGTGTGTGTGTGTGTGTGTGTGTGTGTGTGTGTGTGTGTCTGTGTGTGTCTGTGTGTGTGTGTGTTTGAAGGCTATATGGGCCGGGAGAGGAGAGGATGGAGGAGTCAGGCGTGGCTGCTGTCATTACCGAAAATGGAAGGAAATTACTGTTATTACACACACACACACACCCACACACACACACACACACACACACACACACACACACACCACACACACACGCGCGCACACACCACAGTGACCTACTGACCACATCTGATACAAACCTTTTCAAAATGCCCCCTCATGTTTCATTGAAACAAACCTTTCCACACTACTACTTTCCACGCCACTCTAACAGAAAACACTGGGTGCTAATTGGCTGGAAGGAGTCACTATAGAGTCCCAGAACACCCAAAACAGTAAGAATTCATCTCTGCGTTGAAACTTGATGACTTAAGCCACATTTCCCTGCATGGTACGGCACAACTCTATAGAACTCAGCTCATTACTTTTTGGTTTTCCATTCGCAAAACTTGTGGCTAGTATCTGGTACTTTTTTGGTACCAGGTAAGGTGCAAAGTGCGCTGAGCAGATAAAAAGTGCAGTTAAAACACTGCAGGCCACTGATTGGTCACACATGATCACTCACTCCCATCTCATAAAATATGGACGCTTGGTCAGGTGTCTTTGTCATTGTTACTCACGCTTTAAGTCTCCTTTTGCGTCATATAACACGCTTTACCCAAACATGCTTGGTTGGGACTGTTGGCGTCCCTTTTGACGCTGTTAGGTCAATGAAAGCTCGTTGATGGGCTCACGACTCCATGACTCGCGTAAACAGGACGGTTGGGTTTAGAAAACCGTCCCCTTATTGCCGCGTGTCAGCAATAAGGGGACGTCCGTCCAGATGCTGCTCTCCCCAGTACGTTACACGCTGACTGCCACTGTCCAAACCTCCGTATTTTACGCATTTGGAGTGACAACGGTTAGATTGGTCCGAGAAAACCGAAAACTAACGCAACACATACACCACGCACAAACCTGCATTTGAATAGTCAAGCTACTCTAAATTTGGCACAACAATTCTTGTATGTTGGAAAGTGCACAAAAATCTGCTGCCGGGGGCCAGAAAAACCTAAAGTAAAAACATCATTGATATTTTCCTTCTGGGCGGGGACAGAACTGAGTGACCTAATTCCCCAAGGGGGGAACAGTAGTGGTTTTGAAAAAAATGAATTCTTATGCTGCACTGTAACTTTTATTCTTTTGTTTTTTTGTGTCCTAATGTTTCTTTTGTTTTAGACTGTCCATTATATGTTTTATCTTTAAATGGGCTTATGCTGCACTGTATTCACTTGACACACTTTGAAAAATTGCATCCGCAAAACTTGTTTGGTTTTTCTTTTACTTTAATTGTTTAGTTCAGTATTTTTCAGTTTACCTTAATTTAGATGTTTAATGTTTTAGTTAACTTACGTTTAGTTTAATGATATAGTTTTCTTTAGTATAGTTGTTTTGGATACTAGATGTTTACTTTTTTATGCTTGCCTAAATTTAGAGATTTAACTTACAAACCAAATGTTTACACAGAATATCTGGAATTTATTTGGAGGTCAAACAGAGTGAGCACATTTGAAATATCAGTAATAATTTCTCATTGTACATAAAAACTACAGTGAGTTACCTTAGGTCAATGATGAAACAGCAAGTGGTACTGTGAACTGTGATGATGTTTACAACGGACAGTTTGGGTCATGATTTTACTGTTCAACCTTCAAAATAACCTGGAGGTCTGTTTACAGTCTGATCTGTGGGTTTCTTAGATCTTAGCTATAACTTGGGTAAGTTCAATTTTATCAGTAAAAGAAATGTGATTATCCTTTAAACCCCTTTTGATGCCTTTTTTTACCGTTAATTTGAATGTATTGCAATTAGTTAAAATCCTTGAGTGGTCCAAGCCCTTTAATACGGATATACGTATTTAAATATTTTTCCTGTAAAAAAAAGAACACTTAAACAAGCACAGTCAAACCAGAGAAAAAAAGGGGTTTTTTGGGAACAAAAGGACACACCACACACACACACACACACCACCCACACAAAAATGTGAAGTTTGGGGTTTCTACAGCCTTTTAGGGATTTTTTGTGGCTGAGGGTCACCAAAAATTACTCAATACATCACCAAGACAAAAAAGACACACCAAGACACACGACACACCACAACCAGACACACAGAACACAGACACACACAGACACCAACCCCGACACACAGACACACAAAAACACACAGACCCCACACACACACCACCACAACAAAACACACACACACACCCCACCACACACACACCACACCACAACCACAACACACACCAAAAGTAGGTAGTAATTAAAATGTAAAACACAGAGGCAGTAATATTTTGAGTGATGGCAGTGCCCAAAAACCGCACCACACGGAACCCCCGGGGGGGAGGGGGGGAGGGGAGGAGAGGGGGTTCAACCCTTTTGAGTCCCAGGCCAAAGAACCGCGTAATTGGGTTCCATCGGCCCAGTATGTGTGTGGGGTGGGTGTGGGGGGGGGTGGGGGTGTGTTTTTTGTTTTGTGTAATCTCTTTTGTCAAGGAAAAGTTACACACTTTTCACCCAGTTGCAAGTTTTTTTTGGGGTTTTTTTTCCCCCAAGTTGGTTTCCATTTCTCCCCTAAAACCGGGCAAAAAGGGTTGGGGGTTTTTTGGGAAAAAAATAGCGGGCAGCATAGAAAACACAATGAAGCTTTTGCCGAGGCTTTTTGCGTCGTTTGGCCCCGGTCAGAGGGGGACAACCAGGCCAAGGGTCCCGCCATCCTTCACAGGTGGCAAATTCCACCCTTTAGTCCGTCAAAGATAAATTATAACAACCAAAACATCCCCGAAAACCAGTCCATTTTCCCCAATTGACAAAATCATTTTAAAAATGAAAACTAGTTACGGTTCTGTATGAAAACGGCAACAAGGGGGTATAAGGGATGTGGAGTGGACAGAGAGGAGAAAAAATGGAGAGCCGCAAAAGTAAAATCTCCCACTTCAAACTGGGGTTTTTTTGCTTGCCTTTTCCCAGCTTTAAACAGCAAACCCAAATGTAGAATACTCGTTCAAAGTAGCGCATTAAAAATTTTACTTTAAAGTATAAAAGACCAAGGTAAAACACCCCCACTATTTGCAGTTTTGGCCCCTTTTTTAATAAATTATGTTTTGATTATATAATTGACCCCATTTTACTGCAGATTTTAAAAGATTGGGGAAATTTTAAAACTTTAGATTAGTGCGCTTTTTAATTTAAAATAAACATATAGTCTTATATTTTTTTAACTTATTGACGTGACCTAACTGAAATACTATAAATTTTTTGGGGTTAAAAAAAAAAGGAAAAAGAATTAAGTACAAATACCCAAACTATGTTAAATACAAAAGAACTGGAAATGATTTTTTATTCAACCACAGGGATGTGTCACAGAAACGGATTTTCTTCACTTAACAGGACAAAAAGTAGAGTAAAAGAGATTTAAATTTTTTAGAAAGTGGGGTTTTTCTTTTTTGGAGACGTTAGAGGCTGGTACCCCTCCCAGGCGTCCCAAAATTTAAACCCCAAAGGGAAACAGGTTTTGCTTTGCTTAGCAAAAAACTGGAAAGGAAACAGCTAGCATGGGTCGTCCAAAGGGGAAAAAAAACAGATTTACCTAAATAAAAAGACTTCCCATAAAATTGTTATTAAAATAAGATTTTTTGGCAATCAGTTGAAGCAAGTTAATGTTGTAAGAAAGTGCGGCCGTCTTCAGGCTAAAGGGGGCTTCTTGTATTTTAAAAACAGAGGGAAATGGTATAAAATTTTCTTCCAAGAAATAGTGCAAAGGGAAATGAAGGCCAGGGGTTTCTAAAATCCAAACTAAAAATAGGTATTTTAAAAACCCAAAAATGGCCTATTCCTGTAAAGTGTTGTGTTCTGAAGTCGCAAAGGTCAAAATTTAAATTTAAACTCCCTTGCAAGAGTCCCCATGGAATTCGGATTCTCTTGCCGCCCCCGGGGCAGCGAGGTACGACGAAACCGCCTTTCGCAAAAAAAAAGCGGTTTTTTGGGTTATCAGGGCCTTTAGAGGACAAGGTCTTTAGTTAAGGAAGGTGTTCAGACTACGGAAAACGGAAAAAAAAAGCCAAATAATGGATTTAAAAAAAAAAAAAAGGGTTTAAATGCGGGACTTTTTCAAAAGTAAAAAGAACGAGGAAGTCTCAATGAAAAAAAAAAAAATCTTTAAAATTGGCTGCTTTTATCAACTTTAGATTTCCCTTTTTAAAACTAAAAAAACCTTCTCGTTTTCTGTCTTTAGGAAAAAAAAATTTACCCAGACCCGTAGCCCCAAAGTGAAAAACAAAATAAGAAACCAGCCTTTAAAAGGGTCAAGTTCATACACGTTGTCTTATTTAAAAAACAACAGTAATTAATGACAAGATCATAAGAATCAGATTGTTTACTGTGTGTGTGTGTGTGTGTGTGTGTGTGTGTGTGTGTGTGTGTGTGTGTGTGGCCATATGTTGAATCAGTAATGAGCTACAGGCCTGCAGCAGTCAGTGTGTGTGTGTGTGTGTGTGTGTGTGTGTGTGTGTGTGTGTGTGTGTGTGTGTGTATGTTGTCCCACAGGCAACACAAGCTGTCACTGAAGAAGATGCCTTCGGACACACTAACACACAAACACACAGGCTGCTGGCTGAGGAAATTACTCAATACACACAGTGAGACTCTATTGCTGTTCTCAAGCTTTTCTAAACACTGTCAAATATCCCAAAAGCTGAAATAAGGTTAATTTAAAAAGAAAAGACTCAGGTAAGTTACATAACTCCAAACAAACATCACAGCATTTGTGTTTGTCCAAGTCAACTAACATCTGAAGAGTTCAATTAATGATGCTCCCAACAAATGCCCCTGTAATCACCAATGTCTCCCTATAGTCCCTCTGATACACCAGATGCCAAATATTGTACGTAAATGTACGGTCATGTCTAAAGAAGCTGTAAGGAATATTAACAAAAAAGTCACCTATGTATGGTTGACAAAAAGCCATCACTTTAAGGGATAGATGAAGCTAACAATGTTACATATTCCTTTTTCTAATGGGGGCATACAATTCAAGTTCCCTGACCATTATGGAAGAGTTTCTCATTCAGACACCAGACCATCAATGGCAAAGTGATGGATTTCTTAAAGGGGCTTTATAGTCTTTTCATATCAGATACATTTATGATATGAACAAACCTTTGTCAGTCTGAACAGATAAAGTACGATTGCTCTAGAGTCTGGTGTGTTCACGTTTGTATTCAGTCTTTAATTGTTAGGACAGGGAGACAGTGATGCCTGAGCCTTAACTAAACACAGCTGGATTGTTCCTCCTGTGTGTGGAGGTGGAGTCTGGTGTGGAGACTCCCCGGATCAAACCTGTAACAACGCATCAGAGCTGCAAAGATGTCACGCAGCGAGCATGAGAGCTGTGATTGGTCAGCTGGGACTACTCGTGTCTCCTTGCTCCACGTTTATGGTAACAGTAAAGACAAGAAGGAGCAGTCCAAAAAATGGTGTTCCACATTTACCAAAAGTGCATAACCATGAAATGCATTGAGAAAATTAAAACAAAATCTTAAAATAATGATCAATATCCAAATTTACTGTACTGAAATTGGAATTAACTCGATAAAACACATTAAAAGTAAAAACATTTCATAATAATGAGATTTGTTTTATGTAATTTATATATTTTTGGCATTCAGATAATTCCTTATTTTTAATGTCATTTATTTATTTTATTTATTTAATAATAGCCATTTTTTGGTCCCATCAGAAGCTTCCTCTCATTGTGATCGTTCCTGTTATCTGCACATTGAATGACAGAATGTAAACAGGATTACTTTTGTTTAAACAACACAAACTGATATTGTGAACGTCGATCAGAAGATGAATGGACAGATTTGATGCTCTGTCCTGCACTTTACAGTAGGAGACGGAGCGTTTCTCCTACATCGGCTATTTCCTGTATTTCATATAAATGTCACATCCTGTCTGGAACAACAGCCATTGTTTTTCCCCAGGAAGTGAACTTCCCGTGGACGGTCCGTTCTTCCTTCTGAGGGTCAGTCAGTGAAGTCGGACTCCAAAACTGGAACCGCTGTTCAAAAGGAAGAGTCTCCGTCAAAATGACAGTGACAGTTCTCAGTGACTGTATGTTCACACCAGCACACCTCATTTAAAAGCAGAGGTATGCGTTTCTTCTTACATGAACATGCAACACGTGATACATGATCCATACAGATACGAACGATATGATACTCTGTGACACATAGCTCCCATGTCCCAGTAATAGACCGACAGCTGACAACTGTGGTAACTTAACTGAACTTCACACAAGATTTGCTTAAGATCTGTGTTTGTTTCCTGCAGCGTATCTCCAACTCCAGTTTCAGATTCCTATTAAGTATTAATTAATCTCCACGTCCTTACGGACTTTGGCAGAGTTTTTTAGACAAAAAGTTGAATCTTCATTGTTTTGTTAAAACAAGCAATATGCAATTTTCTGCCAAAGATTTTTTCATTGCCTAAACTAAACCATTCAAGGCCTAACATTACTATTTTGTGAGACTTTTGCAAATCTTGTACTAGTGTGTACTTTATAGTTGTATGTACTATATCAAAATTATTATTTGATCACTTTTCCACACTGATATGCTGTCAGGTCCTGTTATTTTACTTATTTTGAATGCTGTCTCACTGTTAATGAGGGTTACTTTTTAACTGACTTGTTTACATGTTTTTATTTATTTATTTATAGAAATGGTGCAAAATCAAAGTGTTAATTTAAGTTTTCTGCTGTGTCAGACTCTTAAATGAACACTGAGGACTTTGTTCGGTCCGTTAAGTGCCAGTTTCATTAAGCTAACGAGCATCAATTAATTATGTTAATGAGCTGCAATTAAAATCTCTCCTGGAGGGAAACTATTCTGTTAGTTAACGAGCTGAAGGCTGAGAGACGATCTGATTGGCCTGTGTGTGTGTGTGTGTGTGTGTGTGTGTGTGTGTGTGTGTGTGTGTGTGTGTGTGAGGGGCCTCATCCTGAATTTTATCTCTCTGTGGCCCTGACATGCTTATCTCTGACAAGTACACACACACACACACACGCACATAAGACCTTGTCCCACTCTGGTCTCCTGCCAGACAGGGAAAATATCTGTGTGTGTGTGTGTGTGTGTGTGTGTGTGTGTGTGTGTGTGTGTGTGTACGTGTGCGTGCGTGCATGCGTGCGTGTTGTGTGCTGGATCCAGCTGTTGGCTTCATATCTGTGACCTCCTGTGGTCGGTGTATGGGTGTGTTGGGGAAGGAAGCTATAACCGGTTCACACTAATAGCATTTCTAATGAAGCTCCTGTGTGTGTGAGTGTGTGTGTGTGTGTGTGTGTGTGTGTGTGTGTGTGTGTGTGTGTGTGTGTGTGTGTGTGTGTGTGTGTGTGTGTCAGCATGAGCTCAGCCTCAGAGAGAGAGAGAGAGAGACAGGCAGATGGAGGACATCTTCCATTTAAGTAGAATGAAGTCAGATTTGAATTGTGAAGGCACATTTCTAACCATGAAACCCAAAATACATTATAAACCAGTAGAGTGTGTTTATTTTCTGATTAAACCTGGTGGTGTACAGTTTAATAAAGATTACTGCAGACAAGGAGTGTAAAAAAAACAGTTAATTTAGCTCGGTGTCATCTATGTGTGGGCAGGGTGCCGCTGCTCTGCTCCTGGCTCCAAGAGCTGTGGCACGAAGGAAACCCATGCCCCGATCACACTACCATGACACAGGATTTAAATCAACAAAACATCTTTGAGGTACTACAATTAGAACAAAAAATATGTATCAGTCCCAGCAAAAAAAATGTTCAAGTAAAAAACTTAGAAGACTTGACTTAAAACACAAAGGTCCAATAATTGTTTCCCTTGACATTGACAAAAGTCATTTTAACCCAGCAAGATCTTCCACTAAACCTAACCACTTAGAATGGTGCCCAAACCTAACCAAGCCACTGACATTCTGCAGTACATATCAAATACATATGTACAGTTACATTCAGGTTTCTTGCCACGCAAGTGCTTACAAGAGAACATAGGAAGTTAAAGTGACAGAATATTGCACAGTCAGCCTCATTACACAGTGTGTAATTCACAGTGAGCGAAGAATGGGACGAAGGTGCATTAAATTGCATACTGTGAAAACCTGTGAGGCACAATTAAGACGAATTTGATCTTCACTTAAAAAGAAATCAGAGGTTCCATTTACCGACTGGGAGCCTCTTTTACTTTTTCATCCTAAACTCTTCTTTGGGATGGAAAATGATGATGTCAGCGTACGTACACACACACCACACCACACACACACACACACACACACACACACACACACACACACACACACCACACACACACACACCACACACCCTCTTTGACTGGTTTCCAACTGTTGATTCATTAACAGACTCTACTGGAAGTAAAGCTTTTTTCTCCTGACAGGATGCTTTGTTCTCCTCTATATTCTCCTCTATTCGTCCTCTCAGCCTTTCTGTCCAGAAAACTGTGTCTCGTTATCCTTTGACCCAATTCACAATGTCATCAGATGCACACAGCTGTGGTTCATCACAAAAACCGATCTACTCTAACCACCACGGTCCAGTTCAGGCTTTCGGCCACAACAGACAGCTCGCTCTGAAATGTTTTGTGTTTGTTTGTGCCATAAAGTTTAAAACTGTACTTGCACTTCACAATAAAATATTCTCTAAATTAAAACACTAAAATACCTAATCAGGACAATTCAGTGTTTTTTGATGTGATGTTTATCAGCTGATCATCATCCTCCATTTTTTGATCCTCCAACTCTGATATTTTGGGTTCTTGAGTTCTTTTAGTTAGACACATTTTCTACTACTACTACTACTACTACTACTACTACTATAATACTGTATGTAAGACGTCATAAAAATAATATTTGACTGATAGATTCATTAAAGTCATGTGACATCTCACACTGAATCATAAACAGAGGCAGAAGCGGACCCGACTTGCATCAGTCAGTCTTATTCTTTTGATAATCTTGACATCAAAATCAAAGATCAATCAGTCCAATTGTTGGTCTGTGTGTGTGTGTGTGTGTGTGTGTGTGTGTGTGTGTGTCATTTTGTTTATGTCTTACTGTCATGTGACCTACTACCTCCAGGACTTTACACCCATGACTGTTGTTCAACAATGAAATTACCTCTTTTTATGACTGTCCTTCAAGAATCATGGAGTCACATGGTGACCTGAATGCAACATGGCTGTCTCAAGACACACACACACAACCAAACCCCCCCCCCCCCCCACACACACACACACACACACACAACCAAACACCCCCCACACACACCCCCCCACACACACACACACGGCGCTAAGCGACGGACGCCATAATGATGCCTCTGCAAAATAGCCTTGGGAAGGAACTTGTTTTGATGAAATGTGCTCGTTCAAAAACTCAGTAGTTACCATAGTCCTGCTAATTGTTTCCAGTGGGTCTGCACCTTCAGTAACTTCACAAACAGACAATCTGATGTTCACACCCACTTTATGATGACCAGCAGAATTTACACTTCTATATTTATTTAAAGGAAGTGTTCCCAGGAAGGTTGGTGTGTCTGTGGTCAAATGTTTTAGTCAGATACAGTCAGAGGTCAAAGGTCACCACAATAACTGTCCTCCCAGCTGGTTATGATGTAAATACCTTGGTAACCATGGCGACTGCGCTGAACTTCCTCTTTACTGCTGAGGAAGTTTTGGCACCCGTTGCCACCGACGACAGATGTTGGCTAATCTTCGGTTTCCGTCACTCCCTCTTCCTGTCGTCACAAGAAGTTCACCTCTGTCAAGGCCTCTCCTGTTTAAAGGAAGTCAAAATAAAAGCATTAAATGCTGACCTGTCAAAATAAGAGTACAGTCAACCCCCCCCCCCCCCCCCATACTTTCTGCCTCCTTTAATCTTTCATATACTGCCACTGTGTCCATGTTTCTTCTTCTTTAAAGCAGTGGTAAGTGAGGGAAGCCTGCAACTACTTCCTCCAGATTGGACCATAGGAAGTCAGTGAAATAAAAAAAATTAAACTCTAGATTCTTTACAACAAAGAACAATCTAGACACATCAATAATGAGCAACTATAGGCCGATATCAAACCTTCCGTTTTTAAGTAAAATCATTGAAAAAGTTTTTCTACAACTTAGCCATTTCCTGTCACTAAACAACCGTTTTGATACCTTTCAGTCTGGTTTCCGACCACACCACAGCACTGAGACGGCTCTCGTCAAAGTTTTTAATGACATCCACCTTAACACAGATAGTGGCAAAATTTCAATCTTAGTATTACTTGATCTCAGTGCTGCATTTGACACGGTTGACCACGACATATTACTAGACCGATTGGAAAACTGGGTAGGACTTTCTGGCTCAGTACTAAACTGGTTTGAATCCTACTTACAGAATAGGGATTACTTTGTGTCAATAGGTAATTATACATCTGAGCATTCAAATATGACGTATTGAGTTCCCCAAGGCTCCATTCTGGGGCCTCTTCTGTTTAACATCTTCATGCTCCCACTGGCCCAGATTATGGAGAACAACAAAATAAGTTACCATACTTATGCGGACGACACACAAATTTACATAACCTTATCACCAGGGGACTATAGTCCAATACAAAAACTGACTAAGTGCATCGAACAAATTAACGGCTGGATGTGCCAGAACTTTCTGAAATTAAATGAAGGAAAAACTGAGGTAGTTGTTTTTGGAGCAAAATAGGAACGATTAAAAGTCTGCGCTCAGCTTCAAACAACAATGTTAAAAACAACAGACAAAGCCAGAAATCTTGGTGTAGTCATGGACTCAGACCTGAACTTTAACAGCCACATTAAGACAATTACAAAGTCAGCCTACTATCACCTTAAGAACATATCAAGGGTTAAAGGACTTATGTGTCAACAGGATTTGGAAAAACTTGTCCATGCTTTCATCTTCAGTAGACTTGACTACTGTAACGGGGTCTTTACAGGTCTCCCTAAAAAATCAATCAGACAGCTGCAGCTGATTCAGAACGCTGCTGCTCGAGTCCTCACTAAGACCAAGAGACTGGATCACATCACTCCAGTCCTCACTAAGACCAAGAGACTGGATCACATCACTCCAGTTCTGAAGTCTTTACACTGGCTTCCAGTGTCTCAAAGAATTGATTTCAAAGTACTCTTGCTAGTTTATAAATCACTTAACGGTTTAGGTCCAAAATACATTTCTGATCTGCTACTACACTATGAACCCCCCAGACCTCTCAGGTCATCTGGGACAGGTCTACTTTCTGTCCCCAGAGTCAGAACTAAACAGGGTGAAGCAGCTTTCATTTTCCATGCTCCTCATATCTGGAATAAACTCCCAGAAACCTGCAGATCCGCTGCTACTCTCAGTTCTTTTAAATCAAGGCTGAAGACCTTTCTTTTTGATGCTGCCTTTCTTTAAATGACTGCTCATTTATTTCTTATGCTGCACTGTAACTTTTGTTCTTGTGTTTTATGTGTCTATTTTTAACTGTCTATTCATGTGTTTTACCGGTTTTTAATGCTTATGATTTTTAACTGTTTTTACTGTTTAACTGATTTTGTGTAAAGCACTTTGAATTGCCCTGTTGCTGAAATGTGCTCTACAAATAAAGCTGCCTTGCCTTGCCTTGCCTTACAACAGATTCTCTACAACCAGCATCTTGTTAGTTTAGCTTATCATGAATACTTGAAACAGTTGGAAACAGCTAGCCTGGCTCTAAACATTTACACATCTAAAGCTCACTAATTAACATGTTACATATCATCTATTAAAGCTAACTTTTTGAAACTGTAATTTTTCATCTGATGATTATAAGTGACCCATAACAGCAAACAACAGTAAACGGTGTAAAAAAAGAAGAAAAAAAAGCGTTTTTTTAAATATAGATTTTAATAATGCTTTTACCCGGGTCTGTTTTTTTCCGGTAAGGCACAAAATGATTTATAGCAGGCAGACCGGCTCTACAGTAAGACATTCTGACTGGTCACAGATTTTGGTGTAACACCGGAAAAGCCTGTGTTAACGTCTCCAGCCAGGGAAATCTAGCAGGAGATTTCTTTGTACAGGCCTAATTGTAATTTCATTGTATTTAAGAAGTTATGTTTTAGTTATGGCTGATATAGAGACAAGGCCATCACAGAAAAAGAGTCAAATTAAATGAAGAACAACTATAAGCTAAAAGGGAAAGTGACAGACGATGGGCGGGCTTTCGACAGATACAACAGCAAGTGTAAAAACAAATTATTTCTATTAAATCTGTAAAAACACTGCTGGTTTTGTTCAATGCGGCCACTAGAATCAACACAAACTAAAAGTCACAAATAGCCACTTTAAATCTGAACACAACACAACACTGTTTTTACACAAGTGTAAAAACAGCAAATTGTTTTTTTATAAAGGGGTTACATGTTGGACTATTTGTTAGTTAATGAAATGCTCTTTGGCCTTGGAAGTAACACTCAGATACTATTGGATGTAGTTAGCTAATCAACCAGACATGCTGCTGTTTGTAGCTTACATCTTAGAGTAAAGAGAAAAAAAAAAACATTCATTCATGCCTCAGCATTCAAGAGACACAAATGAGCATCAAGAGCTCTCGCTTGTGGTTTTGGAACGGCCTAAAAAAGTACTTAAAAAGTATCATTTGTTTTTAATTTTTTCCAAACTACAAACTGTTGAACCACAACACACAACGAAATATTCACTTTGGTTCCTGTCAGGAGAAACAGCTTTACTTTCAGCAGAGTCTGTTAATCAACAGTTGGAAACCAGTCAGAGAGCTGTGGGAGACAACACATCTGTTAGTGTGTGTGGTGTGTGTGTGTGTGTGTGTGTGTGTGTGTGTGTGTGTGTGTGTGTGTGTGTGTGTGGTGTGTTGGTGTATGTAGTGTGTGTGTGGTGTGTGTGTGTGTGTGGTATGAGATCTCCGTGTTTACGGGATTTCTCATTACAATGTCTATTTTCCTGGTTAAAATAAACAAACAGGAAGTGAGACAAAATGACAGGAATGGGACATCCTGTAAGCAGAGAACCGCGGTATTGAGTTCTGACCAATCAGAAACAAGAGCTGCAGTGAGGTCACTTTCTCTAAACGGCGGCCAGTGAAAGGGAAACTCCAAAATTGCATCTGTTTTTTATTCGGAATGAAATGTCTGAGTGTGTGAAAGCTGTAGCAAGTTGAGAAGACAAAGAGATGTTTTAGTTTCTGATGACTGAAGCAACACACACACACACACACACACGCACACACACACACACACACAAACACACACACACACACACTTATGCTAATGAAGGTTTTACTCTTTAACATTTCAGAGATTATGTTGATGAGGATGTAGTTGTTTTCATTGTGGTTGCCATTAGCTGTTGACATCAGAAAGTAGAACAGCTGGCGTAACTGGAGGCATTGCCACGGCAACACAGAATCATAATGCCTCTGGTGCAAAACAGATGTTCTGTCCATGGGCGAGAGACCTAAATAAAGAGTGAGACGGATAGTTGCCTGGCACTTCATGACCCCCTCCAAGTTCCCATAAAGTAACTATAACACACAACACACACACACACACACACACACACACACACACACACACACCACCACACACACACACACACACAACATAGCTATGCACATCACATACTTGGCAGTTTTCCAAGATGTCATACTGCTTGAACTCAGGTTTTCTGGGTTGCCGGTTCATTTTGGTCAATTTGATTGAGTACAAATGTATTAAGGCTATCATCCATATTTGAAACGGGCAGGGAACATCACTACAGACACATGACACCCTGGACACCAAAACAACCAGACACACAAACAGTTTCTTTCCACACGCCATCACTCTGATGAACATCAGTCATGTCAGAAAACTATCTCAATGCAGTAACCCTGTAACCTTGATACATCCCTCATGTGCAATGGATCAAATTAATTATCACCTGAATAAATAATTAAAACCAGGAATGTGTTTCTTTTACATATTGAAAAGCATGTGAAAATCTGATTTGAAAAAAATAGCACAAAATAGCTGCAAAATACTATGTAGACTAACCATTTGATGCTTTTTACTCACTGTGCAGGACACTGGCCCTGAACCCACCACCCTACAGGAGAAGCAGGTATGATGATAATCAATGAATGGAGGGAGGGCTCTATCAGCTAACTGATACTTTTTTTGTTGAAAACTACTAAACAAGATGATGAATATTATATATTGGTGTACTGATTGGTTCTAGAAACAGGCCTCGTTGTCTCAAATGTGTAGGCAACTGTTAAATGTTGGTGGCAGGCAAGTTGGTTTGACATTAGGTTGTAAAACTGTTGTTTAAGCAAACCTACCTGACATCTAGTGGAGGAGCTGTGACTATGAGTGAAGTTTGAATTTAATTTCATGATGAGACATTAATTACAGTACAGACAGACAAACAAAAACAAACTGACAGACGAGTCCTGTCTGCTGAAGCTGACATGTCCTTCTGTAGTGTGGTGACCTGTGATTGGATCACGTGTGACAAGGTGTGTAGAATCAACTGACTGCACCTGGAGGGGAATAATCTCTGGCTCGTAAGAGACGAGCCAGGTCTGTGCAGAATCATTCACTGGCGATCACCGCCCGTTGCATGCCGGTTAAGGCACCACCAACACACCAACCCGACGGCCAACCATCCCCAAAAAAGGCAGTTGGACTGATCTTTCAGCTCCGTCGATCCAAATAGTGCCTCGGCACACACAGAAGAACTCACTTTAGCAGCGCTAATCTATCTATTGTTGCCCAAAAAATGAAAACCAGAAATGATGAACATGTCACGTGGGTCTGGCTTCTCTGACCATAATGGCGGCTCGTTTGGAATACGTATCATCATATTTTACGAAAATAGTTCACTGAAACGTGTTTCTGATAACATTTTTAAGCGAGAAATAGGCCATGCAGTTGCTGAATCTGTCTGTTTTTTTGATTGACAAAGGTCAGTTTGAAAGATATTTATCAGATTTTAAGAGGCGTTCTTCACACTCATCCCGCTCGTCCTTTCCGGTGTTTTACCATAAGTGCACTGATTGGCTAGTCGAGGGCTAGCACTCCACCACTCAGATTGGTCATTGAGTCCGACCGCCCGCTCGCCAATTCAACAAGTCCAATCGGCCCAAATTAAAGCCGACAGTTCCTCCGACTGACGACGGCACGGAACACACCAAACACACTCGAGTCACTGTCATTTAAAGGCCTATGCTGTACAGAACACGTTGTGTGGCTGATAGTGACGTAAAGAAACCAGAGACGTAATCCGTTCAGATCATAGATCATATTCAGTCTGTTGTTCACCCAAAACAACAGGAGACTGTGTACCAGCTGATATGTGTTTCTGATAACGTTTTATTAAAACGGAGTGGGACCTGACAGGATGTGAGTGTTTCTCTGACTTCCAGTTCAGCATGAAGGCTGCTGAAAACTGTCCAACTTTACCGCTGATTTTTGTCACCGCCTACTCTCTTCTACTTTACAGGTGTGGCGCGGTTCATCTCGAACAAGCCTAGTGATAATATAACTTTATTTTACAAATAATACAAGTATTTTAGCTATAGGAATATTACTTTGTTTTTATGGCACTTTAAAGGAACATATTGTATGCTTTACAAGAATAAAATAAGGATTTAAAGCGTCATTTAAACACATCATATAGCAGGATCTGTTTGTTTGGGTCCTAAAATAAAAATAACTTTAGAATTTGTATTTTTAGGGAAAAGGCATGGATAAAAATGAAAAAGTTGTTTTTAAAAGCAATACAGACAACATTAAAACCTTCATAATAATGAAGCTCTAATCTTGATATCTGATACATGGACTTCAATAACTAACTATTTATGTCCTAACTTTTCTCCTGCAGACAGACGAGACGTCCTCACCGCCTGCACAGGGACGTCTCAACACGCATGTCTGAAACAAACAAGTCCCACTAAATCAGCTGAGTGATGAAGTCATGAGAGTTCAAAGAGAAAACACACGTTACATTCACTGTGTGTATGTGTGTGCGTGTGCGTGTGCGTGTGCGTGTGCGTGCGTGTAAATACCATGTCTAATTAATGTTTAAATTCATCCTTCCTGTCCATAGTTCCCATGGTGACCGTGGGAGAGACTGAGGGGGAACCATTGACTGTATTGTTTTATGCAAGCCCTCTGGTACAACATGCACACACACACACTCACACACACACACACACACACACACACACACACACACACACAAACACACACACACACAATATTAGTAAACAGTTAAGTTTAAGTTAAAAGTTAGTTTTACTTTGGTACATTTTGCTGGTCTCTATTTCTGGATTGCAATGGTGGAAAGTAACTTAGCACATTCACTTAGATAATTTTTTCATAAAGTTTTAAGATACTTGTACATTACTTGAGTATTTTCATTTTGTGCCACTTTACACTTCTACTCCACTCCACTCAATTATTGTACTTTTTTGCTCTACTACTCATATCTGATAGCTTATGTTACTGGTTACTTTGCAGATTTAGATTATTAATACAAAATATAAATTATGATGTATTATTATAGGTTAAACTATCCAACAGTATAAACACGTAGCTCCACCTTTACCAACTGCAACATTAAAGTAATGAACACATGAATGCATCAATAATTAAATTCCATTCATATAATATGTATTATTCTGAAATGGTCCATTCTGCATAATGGTTACTTGTACTTTTGATACTTTAGGTATAATTTGATGCTTTTACTTTATACTTTTGCATCTGTATCTATGATGTGTTAATAAGTGAAGCATAAGATTCTGTATTTACTAAAGGATAAAATAGAGAAAGGGGGAAGGACATAAGTTTGTTTATGAACTTCTGTTTGTTTGAATTACTTACAATCATTTTGGAAGATTGTGCTGAGAAGTACATGCCTTTATTTATCTGTCATTTTAATTATATACATGTGCAAGTATGTATGTATATATTTTTATTTTTTACATGTTCAAAGTAAATTACTGCTACTTTTACTTAAGATGTGAAATGCATTGTTATTAAATACATGTCTTACATTGTGATATTGATTATTTCCCTTGAGTGAAGGATCTGTAAACTTATTCCATCACTGCCTGAACTTCATTTGACTTCATTCTGGATCTTTCTGTCTGCAGTGTATTAGCACTTACATATCTGGTCTTGTCTTCATGTCTTTGAGATCTAAAAGCAGTTGTTTTCTTCTTTTATCTTATCATCTTAAAAGGCCAGAGGAAGGTTTATCTAAAACTCTTTTATGAAATGCATGAATAGGTTCCTGTATGACTTCAAATTAGACTTATGCTTACATTTGTACTACTTTTGACATGAATAATATTCCATAACCGCAGCAGGAGGTGAGCAGAATCATATATTCTGGTAAAATCTGAGAGAAACGGGATGGAAAACAGGATTTTTCCTCCAAAAGTAACAGTAAAATATACAGAACCATCTGTGTGTGTTGTTGGTGTTTCAGCTCTATTGTTCTGTTTTGTCCCAGATCTGACAAAGCTAACTGTATTAATGATGATGAGGCTAATACACACACACACACACACACACACACACCACACACACACACACACACACACACACACACACACACACACACACACACGGTGCAGTGTTTAGATGTTGGACAGCAGAATGGAGCTCTGTAGTCACATCTGCAGATCTCTGCAGTTTCCTTCTTACAGAGTTCAAAGGTTGTTCTACCACTGGGAGGTCAGAGGTCAAAGGTTACCACAGCCGCTCCCCACTGTCTGATGTCTTAATGCTTAAACTTTAGTCTCGGTGTGCTGCAGTTTATGTTCCTGCCTGTGAGGAAACTAAAGTTTTCAGTTTCCAGAGTTTTTCCTCATCTCAGCAGCATTATTTAGGAGACTCAGCTGATGGCATGTTACTGAGTATTTACTGCAAAAGCCCATCACCTCGAAAACTAACCTTAAAATATGACACACTCAAGTCTGTCAAAGGCTTTCTTTGCTTCAAGAGAGAGTGACAGTTCATATATTCTTTCTTCCAGACTAACATTTAGTGTGCCGAGCATGCTCGTTGCCACCGTAAATCAACTAATTCTAATTAACTAACTAATGTTAAAGCTTAAGCCGTTCTCCAGTCTGACTCTTTTAAACTGCAATCATTTCGTTGACAGCTACAGAATCAAGTTAACACATCACTTCATAAATTTGACATGTTAGCAAAAAAACGCCTATTTACACATCCAGCAGACACAGAACAACAAGATGTGTTTGTGCACACCTGATGGAAGTAAGTCCAATATACAATCTCCTATCACTTCCGTTTTTTGACTCCGCCAACTCCTGAGGGAAATATCCCGCTCTTTAGCTGCTGAATGCTCCACTATATGTACCCGGCGACCAGCTAGTCGCAAACTGTGTCTGTCTGCTGTTTGGTGCTGCAAGCCAGAGAGGGTTTTTTTATTATTCATGAGAGCAGTGAGACTCAATGAAAACAGTAATGTGGGATGCAAAAGCACAACATTATCTGAAACAAGGTATAGAGCCATGTAGAGCTGAGCAGAAGACCCGGGTGATAATTCTCTTTGTCACTATGAGCAACCCCGTTCACATTCCCATCTGATCACAGTGTTTACTGATTCCCACTGACTCAGGGGTGTCTACTTGCTTTCTCCGCTGGTTCCAGTTAAAGAGGAGCAAACTAGTCAGACAGGTTATAGGATCTGAGTTGAAAAAAGGCTTTACTGCATGCAGCTAAAAACTCACACTGAACCAATTCAAGTAGTAACAAAGCACAATAACAACAATCAGAAGTATCTGCAGTTATGCTGTTGCCAATAAATTGGATGAAAGGATTTAAGTCTGATTCTTGCATTTGGGGTCCTATCATCCTCACTCCCTTTATCTTGAGTCCCACCATGATCATCAGCACCATCTGGAGACTAACGTGCTCTTGACAACCATGCTTATGTAAGATTATAAATTATGTTTATTGATGTGCATGATTACAAAAAGAAATGCAATCCTCTACATCACCTTGTTGTCCACTCAATAAGACACTGAACAAAATTACAAATGTAACACTTTTGCTTTTGCCTCCATTGTTTATGAGCTGAACTCAAAGAACTAAGACTTCTTCTATATAAACAAAAGGCTTATTTATCTCAAGTATTGTTCACAAATCTGTCTAAATTTGTGTTAGTGAGCACTTCTCCTTTTCAAAACCATCCACATCACAGTGTGGCATATCAAAAAAACCGATTAGACAGCATGATTATTGCACAGGTGTGGCTTAGGCTGGCCACAATAAAAGGACACTCTAAAATATGCAGTTTTACTGTATTGGGGGGTCCGGGAGGGGTCTGAAAACCAGTCAGTATCTGGTGTCATGGTTAGGGTTTGGGCTCTTTCTCTCTCTCTCTCTCTCTCTCTCTCTCTCTCTCTCTCTCTCTCTCTCTCTCTCTCTCTGTTGACCTGACTGCAGTTTGTCGTCGTAAGCAACTTGAGTGGGCAAATGCTCACATTTGATGGCGTCCTGCACTTTGGAGAGGTGTTCTCTTCACGGAAGAACCATAAGCCTAACCATAACACCAGAAACTGACATGTTCGGACCCCTCCCGGAGAAGCCTTTTGTTCACATAGAAAAAGTCTTGGATCTTTGAGTTAAGCTTATGAAAAATGGGGGCAAAAACAAAAGTGTTTTATTTATAATTTTGTTCAGTATAAAATAAATAACTGATTTTTAGCTTAACTACTATCTGTCCGTACACAGGTCTCACATCTCCACATCAAGGAGGTAAGAACTGTGTTTTAAATGTTGAGAGACTCGTGTCTTTCTTCTAGGGGTTTGCAGACCTGAACCACACGTTTAATCTGCTCTTTTTTGTATTTTATGCAAAGGAAAGTCTGCTATAAAATGTACCACTTCTATGTATTGTAAAGTATGTTCTTTACTGTGATGAACCTTAAAGTTAACAGTAGAAGAATGATACAAATAAAAAATAAAAAAAAGACTGACTATAAGACTACTATTGGCTGATTTTGATCAATTTGAGCTTTTTATCAGATCTGTGTCCTCACAGGAATAAAAACCCACAGTGGCGTGTATTTTAAAGAAAATAATAAAGGATAAAGAACAGGACAAAAACTGTGTGTGTGTGTGTGTGTGTGTGTGTATATATGTGTGTGTGTGTGTGTGTGTGTGTGTGTGTGGTGTGTTGTGTGTGTGGTGTGTGTGTGTGTGTGTGTGTGTGTGTGGTGTGTGTGTGTGTGTAGGATGTATTCATTTTGTACCAGTGGGACTGCATAAAACAATGCAGCATCATAATAACTGAACCACATATTTATCACCTGCAGTGTCAGCTTGTGTGTGTGTTGTGTGGTGTGTGTGTGTGTGTGTGTGTGTGTGTGTGTGTGTGTGTGTGTGTGTGTGTGTGTGTGTGTGTGTGTGTGTGTGTGCTCATTAATCACAGCAGGGTTGTTCCTCCAGTGGGACGCTCTGATCTCAGGAGGGTATTCATCTGTTGCTCAACACCTTTACTTCTTCTGTGGTGAGAAGAAACACCCAGAAGTCTGAGCTGAACTAATTTTACAGAGAGATGAAATGACTGACATGTGGCGTGTTGGTTGAATTTATCACTGAATTTGCACTTTTACAAGGCACAGCATAAACCATCCAGTCGCCACAGATATTATAATAATGAACATACAAAATATTTTGGGAAACATTCAAGGCAACGCGTATAAAACAAGCTACTTCATGAAGAGGGATCCAGCTCAAGCTTCTTTTATTTGCTCTGTAAATGTTAATATAGGTCTTCTGCATTGTGTTGTGCAGGAAAACAAACGAGACTACAGCCATGATTGCCCCATGCACATTACATTTAGCTGTCGAGTACGGCCCACAGCCTCTTCAACCCTTACTGCATTTTATGAAAACTAAAGCAAGGCCTCCCCCTAGAGTCAGAAGCATGACAGGACCACCTGCTGACCTGCATAGATAGATTGATAGATGGATAGATGGATAGATGGATAGATATATAGATAGATGGATAGATGGATAGATGGATAGATATATAGATAGATGGATGGATAGATAGATAGATAGATAGATAGATAGATAGATAGATAGATAGATAGATGGATGGATAGATGGATGGATAGATGGATAGATGGATAGATAGCTAGATGGATATATAGACGGATAGATAGATAGATAGATAGATAGATAGATAGATGGATAGATGATAGATGGACAGATAGATTGATAGATAGATAGATAGATAGATAGATAGATAGATAGATGGATTAATCGATAGATATATAGATAGATAGATAGATAGATAGATAGATAGATAGATAGATAGATAGATGGATAGATAGATAGATAGATGGATAGATGGATAGATGGACAGATAGATGGATAGATAGATGGATAGATAGATGGATAGATAGAATTAGATTATTTTTTTTTACTGATGCCTCTTTTTGAATTACCAACAATATAATACTGCATAACTACCCCAACCATCTAAAGGTATTATTTTGATATAGCCCACTTCGGGGTCACGTGTCTGTCATTTCTTCATTTTCAACTGAGGAATGAATAAGAGAAAAAGGAATTTGCAAAAACCATAATACCCTAACATTGGTGCCCGCGAAGGTTGTAAAATAATAATAATAAACTAGAACTGCAAGCAGTTACAACGGGGTCCAGGCCTCCCCGCGCAAGTCCTCCCGACGCCAGTCGCCATGGGCGAACCGGGGAGCTCGCGAAGGCGGAACCCGAAGCGCCACGCGGGGAGGCAAACGTCAGGAAGAGAGGCGCGAGCCGCGAGGTCTGCGGTCCGCTGCCGTTGCAAATATCCCAGAGCCCCGAAGGATTTACGACAGCCTCTGGTCCGGCTGGTTTCATTTTCTATAAAAGCTTGTTAAACATCAACCCTGTTGTCCACAGTCAATCTATGAACATCATTTCTTTTCAGGAAAAACTGAGCTATTAGAATATTTGTGCTGCACTGAGGTCACTTGAATGTTAAAAAGGTCGTATCATACGAACAAATAAATTAAGAAAACGGAACATAAATCTCACAGTTTAGATCACACACACACAACAATGCCACACACACATTTTAAATGAACATAGGCCTACTGAACATTATAACTCATATAAAGGACACATTTGTTATATTTCTGACATAGGGCCTACAGTGGATCAATCTTGCATGTAACAGTAGGCCTACGGATTAATTGCACAATGACCCCGAAAAACTTCTTGGCTGGAGACAAAACCTTCTGTAAGGGACAGGAAGACAACAACCACATCAGCAGAACGGGGCCATTGTTAGCTTTTGGCTCCAAAAGACAACATGTTTCTACAAGTTTTTTTGGTTTTTAAATTCTCGATGTATGGCTTTAGAGTTAAGGCCAAACGCGTTGATTCTGCTATAGCGCCACCTAGTGGTGGAAGTGGGTCAATTTCCCAGCCCGGGGTCAAGAGTATATGGCTGCAGCCTGGAGCGTCCCATGTCATCCGGGGTCCGCGGGCATTTGGACCAGTTCTGAAAATAGCACACCGCCACCATGTAGGCCTAGGCCTACGGTCTAGGCCGCAGTGGGAGTTTTACGTGGATACTAACAACAACAACAACAACAACAACAACAACAACAATAATGGAGAAAAATCCTTGGAAAAACTACAGGGTTCCACAGCCCTGCTGGGTGGACCGCGTGGCGCTTTGCTGCTACTGCGGTCCACGCACCCGCCGGCTTAGACCCCTAAAAAGAAAAATAACAGAAGATACTTTTACCACAAGGGATGAGCTATCTCATTTTACTTTCTACATGGATATGTATATCTGCCTCCAACTCCCACAAAGCACCGCGGTGATTTATCCGGAAGAAAACCTCTGATCTTCCCCTTGCACTTCCTCTTTCCGTCAACGGAGTTTAGGTAGGACATCGACTGTCTGATTCCCCATGTACAATCTCTTCTAAATCATGTTTTTCTTAGTTCATCCACTTTAAACAAAGCTTTCTAAATGGGCATAACATGTAAAAGAATGTGTCTTACTGAGTATTGTAAAGGCAGACATTTGTTTTGAAGCGTTTTGTTGTGGCTCTGTGTCTGAGCGGTGACACGGTGCAGTGAGTAGCGGTGACGGCTAAGGCCGGCGGACGCTCGCACAGATCCGGGTGTTGTCCTTTATGTGAGCCGTTCGGAGAAGCTATCGATAATGTAGTTTATACACTAAATGGCTGCTTAAGTCACATTTACGTTAGAAAGGTTCAATGTTCAATAGTCAGTAGTTACTTGAAAGCATTAGCAACAGGCCTCAAAAGTTAGTCCTCGCGTGTCAGGCTGGTAAATAACGCCGCCTGTCTCTCTGTTCCAGGACACGATGGGACGTGTGATCAGGGGACAGAGAAAAGGTGCGGGCTCCGTGTTCAAAGCCCACGTGAAGCACCGAAAAGGAGCCGCTAAACTCCGTCACATTGACTTCGCTGAACGCCACGGTTACATCAAGGGGATTGTGAAGGTAAGCGAGGACCCTGGAGGAGCAGATTGAAGTCACCACACTGGCTGCAGGTGAACAAACACTGGCTTTTTTTCTTTTCTTGTGGTGGTCGACTCACTCAGGATATTATCCATGATCCCGGCCGTGGTGCTCCCCTGGCCAAAGTGGCCTTCCGTGACCCGTACCGCTTCAAGAAGAGGACCGAGCTCTTCATCGCGGCCGAGGGCATCCACACTGGACAGTTCATCTACTGCGGCAAGAAAGGTAGGAGACTGGAGAGATGAACCCTGATCAGTGTTTGGACTGTAGTCTGTTGTCCTAGCTCCACCATTAAGCCCTTTTTTATACATCGTTACATTATACTTTATCCACATGTTATAGGTCTGTTATGTACATGATTCAAAATGGTTTACAAATGACAGGATTGTTACAGATGCATTGCTTGCATAATGTCAAGTAATGGGGTTTGAAACTTATTTTGAAGTTTAACATGTCCTGACATTGCCATTTCTTTTTCATTCTAATATGAACGATTATGTAATGTCTTCAGTTAATTGAATGGTGTAAAAGTAAAGTTCTGTTTTTTAACCTTTCTTGATATCATTCCAACAATTGAAACTGTAGCTTTGTCTTGACCCGAGTCAGCAACAGGACACATCCCCCGTCTTAGATTTGGTCCTGGGTCTGTGCAGGGGACACTAATGCTGTCATTTAACTAATAATTATTTGAAGTATGTTGAAAGTGTTGCAGAAATGTTGAATCGGATTAAGTGAGTTGCAGTGTGTTAAGGGAAAGGGAGTTATTCAACCATAAGATTGATGTGAAATTGCCAACACATGTTAAGTATTGAGGTTTATGTCTGAAACGTACAGACGAGCTCTGAACTGGGAAATTTGGTAAATATGGAACATTCGCAGTCCGACCAGGATTTGAAGTGGGAACTGGATGCACCTCTGCCTCCTTTATTCATTCAGCAACTGCAGCATGTTTGACATTTTACTAACTTGTAGTGCATTTATGCCACCTCAAAAGATATTTAAACTGGGCTCAATTTTAGAAAACATTTATTCTTTGAAAATGCAGTGCTCGTAATCAGGTGAAATTGGTTCACGTTGGATGGAAGTGTTTCAGTACGAAGCCGATGTCTCACTGTTTTTATCCCACAGCTCAGCTGAACATCGGCAACGTCCTGCCCGTTGGCACAATGCCCGAGGGAACCATCATCTGCTGCGTGGAAGAGAAGCCCGGTGACCGAGGCAAGCTGGCCCGCGCGTCAGGAAACTACGCCACAGTCATCTCCCACAACCCCGAGACCAAGAAGTCCAGAGTCAAGCTCCCCTCAGGCTCCAAGAAAGTCATCGCCTCTGCCAACAGAGCTGTTGTCGGTAAGGACCCTTAACGTAATGTAAAGCCTTAAATTTCCTCATTGTCACCAGGAAGTAGGGCTGGGCGATGTATCACAAAATTCTTGACCAAATACGTCAATGTTGATGTAGCAACAATATTGTATGGTTGACTGTTGGTGCATTAACAATGTTATTTACACAGTGAGATTTTTGACGTATATTCTCCTGAAATGTGTTAATGCCTTAGTGGGTAAAGGTAAATAATAGCACAGCTAGAACGGTCCGGTACGTTGAGAAAATGACCTCACTTTACTGTAATGCAGCCTGTAAAACCAGGTAGAGCCTACACTTACCATACTATTTTACAATATATCCCAAATCTAAGACAATATCTAGTCTCATATTGTAGTATTGATACATCAATATATTGCTTAGCCCTACTATTTTGATACTTTAGAAACTGTTTGTGATAGCACTGTGTGTGTGTGTGTGTGTGTGTGTGTGTGTTAAAGGTGTGGTTGCTGGAGGTGGTCGTATTGACAAGCCCATCCTGAAGGCCGGTCGAGCCTACCACAAGTACAAGGCCAAGAGGAACTGCTGGCCACGTGTCCGTGGTGTGGCTATGAACGTAAGTGAACTCAAACTGCAACCGTGTTCTCTGACTCAAACCAGGTGCAACTGATTTTCTGTTATGCGAAGCTAATGCAGGATTAGGAACAGTGAGCGATGAGACGTTGACCTATTTTGAAGGACGTGTTTTGGACATCATGGAGGCTTGATACTGCAGGACTTAAATAATTGACTGTCTACTGCAGCATAGGGGAAGAGTGTGTCTCACTGTACTGATTAAGGAGAAGCCTTAAGGTGGATGAAGAGGTGGTTTTCTGTTCTATACAGAGTTGGAGGTTATCACACTTAACATTCTGCCTTGCTCCCCACGAGTTCTCATTAGCCTTTGGTAACCGTTTTCCAAACTTGTTTATCTCAAGTTACAAGAGGTTTTGAGACATTGAACATATTGCATTAAATTGAGCACTTTTTTTAGATGTGTGAATGGTTCAGCTGCTGGGTTAGACTGTTTGTCCTTTTAAAATGTTAGGGTAGCGACTTTGTCCAGTAAGGTGACGCTGATATGAAGATTTGGTCTTGCATGTAGAAGCATTTTTGAGGGCCTGACCACTTAACATTTCCTAAATGGATGGTGTGAGGGTCTACATTTAAAAACACTAAATCCCTAACATTAATGAAGTCCCTCAATGTGAAAATATATTTATCATGGCTAAGTAAAAAGAAGCTTGGTTGGTGCTGGGTTTCTGGAGTAAAGATGGATTACTATGCTATTCTGCTAACAGTGTATATAAGACATTTTCTGTATAGCTTGTTTGTGCCAGTGTCTGCGCTCTGGAAATGAGGCAAAGTATTCCTTACATTTTGGGTTTTGTTCTCTTGCTCAATGCAAGGAGGCAACTACGATAAATGAAGGTTTCCCTCAGACTGATGTCCTCTTTTTCTTTTTTTTTTTTTTTTCCTCTCTGTGCAGCCCGTTGAGCATCCCTTCGGTGGTGGTAACCATCAGCATATTGGCAAACCCTCAACGATCAGGAGGGATGCACCTGCTGGTCGCAAGGTCGGTCTTATTGCTGCTCGTCGTACAGGCAGACTGCGTGGAACAAAGACCGTACAAGAGAAGGAGAACTAAAATCTGACTCTTGATAATAAAAACGGTTCTAAAAGACTGTTCTTTTGATTCATTTCTGAGTCCACACACACGCATAAAGATCAAATATCAAAGTGGGACAGATGTTAAGAATTGAGAGGTAAAAAGATCAACAAATTGCCCTTTCCACAGAAGACTTATTTGATGGTTAACCGTACGAAAAGCACATGTGTAAATGATGCAAGTAATGATTGCTGAAGTCCGTTTGGCTGGTCCAATCATTGTCACAGCCTACCTGGACACTTTCGGTACAGAGCTATTGAATGTTAAAAGTGCTTTTTCTACTCTGATGAAGTCTAAATGCCTGCAATAACACTCTTAATCTTGTGTACTGCTAACAAAATGGTCGTTTTCTGGTTCCAGAAAGACAAATACAAGATTTACAATTATATGTAACTGATACATTTGTAGTTTTTGGCATCTAAAGTTATTTTAACCTTTTACCATAGGACCATGATTCTATTGACTACTAATCGAACTACATAATTTACTGCAGGTACCCTAACATTTTGAGGCTAGTTTTAGGTTTACATGGCCAAGTCGGTTACAGGCAATAAATCGTACCTCCATTAATAAGTATTTAGTTGAAAATATGAAGAGATTTTAAATCTGTTGTGGTTTGTGTTGAATTATTCTGAAGTGTTAAATGTTTTCTCTTCTGCGTATCAGAAAACTACAAACTATAACCTTATGGGGGTATATAAAGGAAGGATTAATTGAAAGATTTTCCCTTTTAGAACATGTAACTGAGCATATGTGCACTAGAGGGAGCACCTGAATCAGGACAGTTGTCGGCCCTTAACGCCAATGCTGAATTTATTTATAGGTTGATTAAATGGTGACGATTTAATGAAGTTTATTTGGAGATATATTTAAAGAAACATTAAGATTGTGGCCACTTTCGAACACCCTCGACAGGTGTTTTAGAGAACGCAGAAGTTAAATTATCCAGTATTTCTCGAGAAAAACAAAATCTGAAAACGTAGCATGTGTTTAAATTTTTTCTTTTGACCTCATGAAGGGTGCCCCCCCCCCCCCCCCTCAGGTTGGGAGACTGATAAAATCCAGCAATTTGGCACTGCACCAAAGAGATTTAATAAAAAAAAAATCAAAGATGAAGTAGAGGCAGAGCTATCTTGACTTTAGATCAGTGTATCTCCCATAATGCAACAGAGTTGGTAAACAGGTACATCTCTCATGACTTGTACTGCAAGTTAAAATCTAACAGGCTCAATTAACCTCAATTAACCTGGAACATTTACAGAAATGCCAATTACCAACGTTAAACGCTCAGTTGTCAGTTTATTAGGTAGACCTAGCTAAAACCAATGAAGTGTAATCTATCAGTCCTCCATAAAAGGTATGTTCAGTCTTTGTTTAAACTGATTTAGAAAAGGTGTAGAATCAACTTTACAAGGTTATTTTGTGGTGCTGCTGAACTGTATCACAGAGGATTGAGGAGTGCTCCTTTAAAAAGGGATCTCCAACAGTGACCTCATCCCAAGTTATCCCTCTGGAGTCTGATGCGGGAACAAACCCTACTTGTCATAACTTGACAACTTACAAAACAAAACATCAGCTGACACCAATTAGTTAGCTACTGTGTATAGTTAGATACTTTTTGAATGAACTTTGGTGATGATTGGCAGATGTTTACCAATTATTGTCCACAAGTAAAAAGACACGGGCAAGATTCCATGTTCTTTATTTGCTAAGGGCGCAATGCTTTTTTTGTTATATTTCTGTGCACAAAAAACCTCACAAAGTGAAAGTCCACATCGCGACTGTAGCTCCAGAATTCAACGTCACACCATGGCCAAAACAAAAGTCGGCAAAAAACAGGGCGCAGAACTCTGTACAGTCAATATCTTCTTTAAAAATAACACAAGGACAAAAATGTTCCTCTTAAATCAAATTCTATTTTTTAGTGAAATACAACAAAATAAATTCTATAAAATAAGAGCAAAATATTTAAATATAATACGATGGGCAGAATATTTTCATTTGCAGGAGTATTTGGTATGTTTTAGACAAAAAAAAAAAAGAAATTCAAAAAATACATGCATTCAAGTTACCAATTAAATACAGTATTTACTGATGTTTACCTTTTACTCCTACAGAATTACAAGTTAGCTCAAGTTGCAACATGACTAACCAGCTGCTATTCTTACGGTACGACCCTGCTGTGGAACCTATACTCTGTAGAGCGACAGGGCGAGGGTCTCACTGCTGCCAACTTCATCCCGAAACACAGCCGAGACGCCAAACCTGACCAGCTCCACGGCAGAAAGGAAGCCGACGGGCAACAGTCTGTCTACAACTAGACGCTATTGAAGAGACCGAAGCAAACCACACAGTCTATTTTACACCAGATAACCCAGTGCAGCGATTCTGTTGCATATGTGTTTTATTTTTCAGAATTCTTTAAGATGAAAGCTAAGCCGTCTATCCCACCAAAACTGACTGCCAAATGTTGAAGTTGGAGGATTATAATGTGCAATTGAAAAGCCACTTATTCATACATCGGTTCAAAATATCGCCCTCATTGTAGATAGGGTAGATGAGTAGAAAAAAAAAAAGACGAAAAAAAACAAACCTAAAGGGTAACAACACCCCTCTGGAGATGTGGATTAAGAACAGCTTTAGGTTGTTATGATCACAAGTCTTCCCTTGGGCTACACTATTCTGGTGAGAAGCCATGCTAAATGTTACAGCATATTAAATAGAGCTTCAAAAAGGATTGAATTAATTACCAGAACAAAAAGAAGAAGAAAAAAAAAAAAGAAAAAAAAGAAAGGCAATGAGATTCAGAACAATGTTGCATCACTGCTTTTTCACATCAACCAAACACTGTAAAAGTCCACCCAACCATTCCATATCTCACACTAAAACCAACCACAGCTTGTGAGTTGATTTGGCATGGGTCGTAAGGTTGCCAAGGAGCTTAAGAATAATAATATAATTATGATAATAACAATGCATCCTTCTACAGTTGAATGACCAGTAACCGTCCAATGGTAGAACAAACTTTACTGCTGAGCATGGGTGATAAAACAAAGAGGAGTTGTTGTCTTCTTTTTTTTTTTGGGGCATTTTTCTTATTTATAATTTCCATTTTGTTTTTCATAATATCTGCAACATCTCCCAACAGCAAACACTGAGTTATGCTACTGGGGGATCTGAACAGTCAAAAACATTAACATACTATGTACACCTTTTTGTCGTGTAGACAAGCGCATCAGCATCGTCAGCTCTGGGTAAATTTGTTTTTCTTTATTAGAACTCTTGTCCACTCCCTCGCCTCTGCAGCCACCAGTAGGGCCCTGTCACACGGTCAAGAAGCCCCAGGCCAGGGAAGAGCCCCCCCACAGGCCGACGGGGGAGCAGAGGCCTGGAGAGGGGATGGGAGGCCTGGCTCTGCCCTGCCCTGGGGCCAGAGAGAAGTAGAGAGAGAGAGACAGAGGCCCGACGAGCAGCTCTGTTGACCGAAGGATGAGAGGAAGGAGAGCGGGACGATGGAGGCTCGAGGCACAGCAGAGGGGTAGGGGTCGTTACTCCTTAGGCGGGGCAGGCGTTGGGGTAGTAGAGGTGGTGGGGGCGGGGGCTGAGGCGGGGGCAGGGGCCGGGGCCGGGGTGGGTGCAGGGGCGGGGGCGACGTCCTCGGTGCTCTCCCAGTTCTCTTGTGCTCGTGGGCCTGGGCCAGGAGTGGGACCAGGACCTGGGGTGGGGGTGGTCTGGGTCGGGCCTGGAGTCGGGGCAGAGGCAGGACCAGGACGCTGAGGGTTGTTCATGTGCTGAGCAGCAGGCCCAGTGTACGGCTGCCCATGGGGGTGGTTGTTCTGTTCAGTGGGAGAAAGTTGTCAAAAATCAGTGGATTATAACAACTAAACTGTTACATGTAACTACATATAATAAAATGCTCGACTTAAATGTAGTGAATCTGACCCAAGCACCCGCAGCCACATGTTTCGGGCATGTCGAAGGCTGGAAGAGGTTTCTAACATCCTCTTATCAGCTGTGTGCAGTCGCAGGTTTTTTTTTTTTTTTTCCATGTTGATAAATCCCATCAGAAAAGACCAACAATAAACTGATCCTACTAACGACAATTGTCTGTGTATCAAAACCTTGATACATCTCATTCCTCTGTGCCATAGAGTCTCCATTGTTAAATAAAAAAAAAAACATGCCACATCGTTTTACTGAGTGACGGTGTTACTTCATTGTCATAAACGCTGCTGATTTTGAGTCGATCTTTGGCTTCAGAAACAGAATAATGCTTGGTTTGCTTTGGTCTTTTAATGGGATTTGTTGACATTAACAATTAGACAAAGTAATGGCACAACTCAAGCAACACAAACCAGGAAGTTCTAACCTTAACCCCTGGTTGTGTGAGCACAAACTGACACATAATTAAGTTAAAAGGTATGTTGCCATGGATACTGGAATTATTCATGGTTAATGTGAGACCGGCTACAAGAATTGATGCTGCCTTCCACATTCGTACTTTCTGCTCTGCTAAGATAGGTACGTCACAAACGGTAAAAACATATAAATATGGTGATCCCATGACAATAGAACGTGTTTCATGTCACCAACTGATGTAAACGGGTAAACGGGACCCTTGATACGCTACCTGCTGAAACTGTGTGGTCCCAGGAGAGTGTGGGTACAGAGAGGTGTCTTCGGGTGGGGAAGAGTCTTGATCATCCGGTGCTTCCTGTTCATCTGGCTCCTAGAAGACATGACAAATGTTATCACATTAATTTAAAAATAAAATACTTATTTAAAATATACACAGCAGGAAACGCTAAGTTACTGGAACACAACAGTGGGTATAATGTTAAGCTTCTGTATTTCAGTATAAAATAGCAAGTAGGGTTGTGTGGTGAAAATCAAATTACTAACCGTGTTAAATTATCAAGGAAATGAAGTTCAAACTAGATATGATTATGTGTGGGTGGATTCTACACCTGAGAGCATCCTCTCAGCAGGAGAGCTGCTGTTAGGTCTTTAGACACACCGCTAACAGGAGGCGCACATGAACCTCTACTGTGGAGGTTATGTCAGTGCCACTTTCAAGGCTGGTAATAAATGTTCTTTAAATGTTTTTCTTACGGTCAACAAATGCCAGCCGTATCATTTCATTGTTAACTACTGTTAATTCTTATCTATGTGTCAAGTTAAATTACATTTCTTTAATGTGCGCGTGCATATTATATATATATTACATGATGTAAAGTCATAACTGGAAAAACAGAACCTGTCAGTCTTTTATCACAAACGTGTAATATGTGAAGCTCATGTACTAATATATGTCATTACAAAGACCGTCATGTATTTTTTAATCTAGCTATTATCCATCAAAACTGTAAACTGTTTAAAGCCTACAATATTTTAAACTACATTCTGACGATTGACAACCTTGAGTTAGAGGTTGTTCTGTCAAATTGTGTCCTAATTTCCTAAAGGAGTGGTTCTCCCAATGATCAGGTGAGAATAGTCAGTTTTTAGATTTATTTCTGGAGGTACATAATGTCAAAAGGTTAACAGGTTACTACCAAAATGACAAGAGCCTATAAATACCTAGTATATTGGCTACAAAAACATAATGAAGACATTATGCCTAAAGCACAGTACAGTCTTGGCCTCACAGTTTAAATACTGTAACTACTACTGAATACTGAAGTATAGATCAGGCTAAGAGTTTTCAATCAGATGCAGGTGGCTGGCGGCATCCCAGTTTGAGTTGGGGAGAATGTAAAAAATTGGCAAAAAGAGCACTAGATTGAGATGGAGGACTGGCTGTGTCAGTGATGTTGCTTTGGCGAATCACTGGGACTGGGCAACAGGACAGCAAGAGAACAAAGATCTGTTCACTGTGTGCAGCTGCATAACATCATTTATTTTGCCAGTTAAACTATATGGCATCTCACAGGCTGCCTGTCCACCTTTTCTTTTACTATACGAGTGGACGACAGGATGGAGAATGGCAATTTTGTCAATTATCTATGGTCATAATCTGTGTTACTAGCACAGCATGAACATCATTTGAGAAGTAAAAAAAAAAAAAAAATCATCTCAGGTACATATTGTAAACTCAAAGTGCTTTTTAACTTATTATTCTGGTAGTTTGTGTAGCCTTACAAGAACCTCCTGAGACTATTTGTTACATTTGTATCACATAAATGCATATCAAAAGTACAAAAAGAAAATGAAGCAAAGTTGACAAATGAGAAAACCTATGAGGACTCAACATGACACAATGCTTCTAGCCTTTGCCACTGATGACTGCTTGAGCTAAAGGAAACACAAAATTGTGCAATTCTAACTAAACAAAGTGTTAACTGTGTTTGTGATCTAAACATTGGACAACTGTTTCTCTGCTGATTCTTAAATAAAATATTGTTTTCATTTCCTTCCTTTATGTTGTGGTGCCTGGAATACTGACCTTCCCTGGGCTTCCCTGAGTACACTTGAGCTGTGTATGGAATATTACAGGAAAAGTGTGTCATTTGACTGGTTTTGTCAACATAAAAATACAAGTAACTTATTTTAAGTGAGAACAAAAAATGATATTTGTATGCATTGTGAACTGCAGCCATGAATAAAGACAAAAACATATTTAGCATAGCAAACATAGTCATAGCTGTAGCTTAGGGTGGACATTTAACATTTAATGGATTGTAATTAATGGGCCCAATAAATAACTGTATTAAATGTCAGATTTTAAATTATCTACAAAATCATTTCTTCTATAAAATGTCAAAAAAAAGCAACAAGCTAAGAAACCCTAAACATATTCATTTTATACTGACATATACGACAAACGATAATTGAATCATTCAAAGTGTTGATCATCAATTTTCTGGTCAATCCAGTAATCAATTATTAGTAATTCAGTGGGTTGTTAAATCTCCTCTGCCTCGGTCATACAGTATTTGTGTGGGATTTTTCTGTTACTTTCACCACTGTACACTATTGTTAACATGTTCCCATGGCAACAACGGCCATGTAGATATGTTTTACTGCGGTGTTTTTACAATATTTATATATTTGAATGTAACAGAAAGTCCCCCTCCATACTGATGTTTGACTTGCTCAGAAAAGTTCAACAGTGATTTTGAACAGCTGTTCTGGACTACAGATGTGTTCCACTATAGCTTTATATAGTGATGATTTGGCTCCCTAAGCACAGTCCCTAAGACTGGAGGATAATGTTAATGTACACACGTGTGTGTCTTTGTGTGTGTGTGTGTGAGTGAGTGAAAGGTACAATGTCGATGCCATTACCTCCTCGGGACAAAGTTCACAGGCCTTGGCAAGGGTCATACGTGCACTGTGCGACCGCTCCAGGAAATAGCCGTTGGAGGTCTCGTTGCTCTGAACCGGAGGGGACCAGTTGTTGTAGGTGTACTGGGGGTTCCCTGTGTATGGCCTCCTCTCCAGCTCGTCCCCTAACCACTCCACTGCCCACGTCCACTTTCTTTTCAGGTCACCATTACTCTGTAGGCACAAGGAGAACATGCTGATTAGCAAATATGGATACACCTGCTGCACCTGTGAATGCACAAGGCAGCTTTATTAACATGTAATTTGACTGTTTTAGAGTTGTACATATGTACATGTACAGAAAAGACAAATAAAAGTAACTTTATCGCAGAAGATAAATGCTCTTCCCTAAGTAACTAGGTGTGACAACAGAAGAACTAAATCTTAAAAGAAAAAGGTTGTTTTGGCGAAATTGGTTATCCCCAAAATTATCTGGCACTTCTAAATCACAAATTCATTTTATGGCAAATGTGTAGTGTTAGAGACTGCTTTGTGAGTAAGTGTACCTGTAGGATCTGGTAGGCCACAGAGCAGTTGCTGAAGAGGGCCACCATGCACTTAATGCACTGGTAGGCTCGTTTCTGGTAGTGGTTCTTGGAGCGCTGGATAGTGTCAAAGAGCCCATCTCTGTCATCAGGAATGCCCTTCAGCACATTGTGAATCCTGTTCATCCCAACGAGGAAAGGTGACATTGAACTCCAATGACATACAAAACAATGCAACACTCTTAATTTAAAAACTGAGCAATCTGTCTGACCTGTGTGTCTGCCAGGAGTCCTCGATGAGTAGGATCTGTAGCAGCAAGTCCAGGTAAGGCCTCAGCTCATAGGTGTAGGAGTACGCCACCTGCAGACACACAACACACATAATCTTGTGGACACATTCAAGTATGCCACCTGCACAACAATAGATGTCATGTTGGGCATGTATTTACCTGCCAGAGCAGCTCACTGAGCACAGTGGAGGAGAACTGAGGGTTCTCCCAGCAGCTGAAGCGAAGCAGCTTCACTGTCTCCTCAGAGTTGCTGCAGTCCTCGATTATCTTCTTCACGTAACTGGTCCTCACAAACAGGATTTCTGCTACCAGCTGTTGTACAGGCATCACTGGGGCCGTCAGGTTGGTATCACCATACGGGTTAGGAAGAGGAGGGTTACCTGGAGAGGGAAAGGGGAGAATTTAGAGTAACTGTAAATTGAAATACATGAAGCTATAAGAGGGACATACAAAAATGGTTTCTTTAGTGAGCTTCTTCAATTGTTCATTTCTGTAAGCACTAAGCTCTGCCTACACAATGCAGAGGTTTAGAGTGGCTGGTTTGTCAGTCACAAGATCCTGAGCAAGGATGAAAATCTTCATTGAGCTTTAATTCTGTCTAATGACTTATTACAGGGTCATATTGCCAGAGTTCATACCACATTTCGTGTGGCTGAAAAGTAACACTCACCATTGATTGAGGACTGCATGCGCGAAGAGACGTCACAGCAACGGACCAGCTGGGAGACCACAGTGTAGAGCTTGCCCACTCAGCGTACTGATACTTAATGGGAGGGCCGGGACCCTCGTCTAGAGCGACCAACATGAAAGTGGCTGGGACATTCAGCTTCAACAACTGGGTCTTTTCTGCCAGGCCTGCGAGGGGGCGAAAAGGAAATAATACAGCATTTTAAGTCCCAAACTAATCATTAATAACATTTTTTATAAACCTTTCTTGTGAAATTCACTGAGGAACAGATGTACTTGGCAGGTGTGTGATTGCTGTGTGCTCCTTACCCAGATTGGCATACATGACAAAGAGGTTAAAGTACTGCTGCAGGTGACGGCCGTGTTCCGAAACCTCTCTTCGGAGCAGGTTGAGCACAGCTCTCAACAGGTGGTCACTTAGACTGAGGTTATCACAGCCCTGATATACAAACAGGGAAAACAACAGACAAACCACAGTAGGGTTAAATCAATCAGAAATAGAGGCCAAGATATCACTCAGTGATACAAACGGCTTTAATCATCTTTCAATTAACTTGTGATTGAAACAGCTTTAAGTATCTTCAGTCCTAATAAAGAGCCCATTTTCCATCTGAAGTTTGGCACCAACCTGAGTTGAGGGTCCAGGCGAGGCGGTGGGGGAGGGGCACGGGCCGTCTTGCAAGGAGAAGTGAGCGATAAAGACAATGAGCTTGGCAAATGCACCACGGACCTCAGCGCTCGGGCACTCTAGCAGATACTCTGAGAACCGGTTTGGGTAAGCAAACAGGACTTTGTGTGCAAACCAATAGCGTACATTCTTACTGTGTCTCAGCAGGATGCAGAGGGCGTCATACCTATAGAAAAGGACAAGGAGAAGGGTTATAGAGGAAAAGAAGAGGGAGAAAATCCAAAAACACAGGGGTAGATGGAGCTTACCAGTCACTGGCAGGACCCCTTACTACTTTCTTGGTGTGAAAACCTGTGCTGAAGAGGAACCTAGCAGCCAGCTGAGCACTTATCATAGCAATCTCCTCTGCCTCTGGCAGAAGATGGTCTTGCCCGACTAAAAGACAGCAAAAATTAACAAAACACAGTATAGGAGTCTTCCTGGTTATTTACAAAATACTATAACATAAGCTGGCAATCTTTTAAGCTACACCCAGAGAGAGACTTTACTCATGGTTGGATCAAATTACGGAATTGTTATCGAGAATATATCTTGTCTTATTAGCAGTGGACGCGGAATTTTCTGCAGATTTTAAAATATAAATTAAAATTACATTTCAAAATGGAAACACATTTCCACCCCAAGCCAAAACAGTCCGCTAAATTCTGCAGATTTTCATTTCAGATCATCGCTGAAAACTGTAAAAAAGAAAATCTGCAGATTCCATTTGGGTCTGCTTATTAGCAATGATTTGACATCAATAGTGATAACCCAGGCGTATATAAAGAAAATTACTTAAACGTGGATATATATATACACACGCAACATATATAAACGTACATTGCAGTCTGCAAGTAGTAGAGCCGTTATCTCCCTTTATTTTGGTCTGTTCTACAGCCCACTGGATTAAAAAAAAAAAGTAATGGTTTCATTTAAAATAATCAATGCGTTGGAGTGGATTCAACACAATGACGAATATGTACATACAACATATTATGAATAGTGACGTAAAAGACACTGAATGCCACAAAAACTCCTGTCTAATCCTTGTTCAATCCAGCATAAACTACAATGAAACACAAAATGAAGTTAATAACACGGCAACTGGGAGACAGCTAGGGTCGGGTATCGTTTGGGTTTTTTCCAACACTGGTGCTAAAATGGTGCCTGAACCGAAATATATTAATAATGTACAGTATATAATAAAAATAAAAAAGGGAGCACAATACGACAGTTGGCAACGTTAAAGAACGGCTTGTTTGTTGCTAAGGCCATATGGTCAAAATTAAATGATTGATTAATAATGTAATAACAATAACTAATAACTGACTTATTCCTATACAGTCATTTTACACTGTTTGTCGTAAGCAGTCAGCATTTTAACCATTGTGCTTAATCCAGATACTAGCCAATGGTAACGTAGAGTCCCATGCAGCGATACTTCTGGGAAAAAAAAAAAGTCAGGCACCGAAATTTGGCACTACCCTATTCGGTGCCCTATTGGCACCGCGTTTGAGTACCCAACCCCAGAGAGAGCAGAGTTCAGGCTCAGAGCAAGCTACAAAAAAAGTTAAAACAAAAACAAAAAAGTAAGGTCAATAAATAATATTTCAAATCACACATTCACACTAAAATACTGGGTCAATGTTTTGGGTCAGTAAGTGGATTGCCTAGCTTACAACCAACATTTGTTTCTAAAAAATGTCTATGCTGCTGAAAATGATTTTAATAGAAGATGCATTAGCATCTCAACAAGATACATGGTAGCAAACAAAACATACGGATGACTTCCCTCAAACATTTATTTTCCTGTAAAACATTGTGGGGTTTTGGCTCCATTAATAATGCATTACAGAGGCAGTGCATTTCTCGGCAACGCTTGCTAAACGCTACTGACCACCAATTCTTTCCACATGGATGCTTTATCAGTGTGCAAAGGATCAATCAAGCCTCTGCCCTCTGGAGGTATTAAATATGTAGAATCATGACTGGACTACGCATGGGCCAGTTAAGGGTTTCAAGGTATAGCGCAGTTTGAAAAAGTCAAAGTATCAAAAAACAGTAACATTTCTGTCTTACCATTCCTATGATATGAGCGTTTTTTTTAGTTTTTACGAGTGTTCAAGGAAAGATACTGAACTTTAGTAATCTGTTTCTCTGCCAGTGTGCACAGGGTTAAAAAATAAAATACATTGTGTTTAATGGAAAAAAAGTTTTTACCCAGACATTTGAAAATTATTTCAAAGCTGTAATTGCAATACCACAATACTGTGAAACTGATATTTTTGCTGAAAGTTATCATACCGGCCCATGCCTAGACTGGACAAGTATGATATTTGATAAAGTATGATGATACTGTGCAGCTATAACAAATCACACAATAATGCACGGCAAAGGTTGAATGTACAGTTATATATACCTTTACAGAAATTATTAACACTGGTAGTGTTAACCATTTCTTGAAGGGTACATTGTCGATCCCTGATGTATGTACGCATGTTGTGGAACAAAGACACACATTAACACTAACTACTTGTGTGGTTAATGATCTGTCTGTTGTATGTTTATTTTATCGTTCTTAATATTGTTTCTTGTGATTGTTTTTGTATAATTTTGTCTGCAACTTTATTTGGAGGTTTTCAACTTAAATGGGCCATACCTGGTTAAATAAGATGTAAAAAAAAAAAAACAGCTACACAGCGTAGGAAAATTACATTAAAAAACAATATTGTGTTGATAACCATCATTTACAAGCTCAGCTTAGCAGAACGCAAAAGAAAGATGCATACCTGGAGGAGGGTTTAAATAGACACTGTTACAGGTCAGAAGTTTCTTAATGAACTGGAAATATTCCAGGCTGTATTGCATTCGGTTGTGCATGAATTGGACGTTCTGCTTGCGGACGCTGCACTCGATGACACCAGGCATCTTGACCTGATGTGGCTTGGTGGAGGAGATGGTCAACTCCGAGATGTATTTGACCAGCTCGCTGTCCTTGTCCAAAGAGTCCATACGCTCATAGAATAGAATGTAGGCATTCCACCAGCGCTTTTGCCTCCGGTACGACATCCTTTTCATCATATGATCAAACACCTCGCCCATGTATTCCCCTCCAAAGCACTGGTTCTTCATCTCCTCCTCATCATCCATCTTGCACTCAGTCACATCACCATCATCAAACTTATACCAGCGGTTCTTCTCCCCATCGCCTCCGTTCCTCTGGATTATGTAGGAATAGTAGTGCCCGCCACTGGCCTGGCCTGAGTGGACCAGCACTCCCACCAGACGATACTTGGAACTTCCGGGAGGTGTGGGTTCAGAGGGCTCATTCTGTTGGATCACCTGGTTCTCTGGGTTGACGTCATCACCCTCTAGCTTGGCCACACCAGCTACCGTGTATGGCTCCATGTCCAGCTCCCTGGGGAATTCAAAGTAGTCATTGAACTTGATGGCACACTCCCTCTCCCAGTCATAGTCAAAGCGCTTCAGCTGGATGGCCAGGACAGGTGGCAGCTTCTTTATCAGCAGGCGCTTCACCGTGTCCACCTGACAAGGAGAGAAAACATTACAGATTATTTGTCTGGCCCTTTATTTACATCTCTAATAAAAGTTATTGAGAAAAGAATATTTTAATTAAACCATGGGACAGCCATTAAACATTCATCAGATTTTAAAAGCACTTTTTGAGTTAACATTGGCTGACAAGCAGATGGATGCTTTATTCTCACCTTCTTATTACACTTCTCACAGTGGTAGGCATTGGCTCCCTCAAGCAGATCTCCTTTAACATACTGCTCCATGGAGTCCAACAGGTTCTGGTGGTTTCTGATATCTACATTGAGTGTTGTGAACGACTCCTCGCACTCATACCTGGCAACACAAAAAATTATTAGGTAACGAGGACCCAAGGCAGTCTCAAGTTTCTATTTGTGAAAATATTTCCAGTGACTAAGCACAGGGAAAAGGACCGCACTTACCTGTGGGGGCATCCCTGACAGATCTTTGGTCAGCGAAGGACCCTCCCAGCACCCTGCTCAGCATGGCGGGGTGGCCCAGGGCTTTCAAAGCTTCATCCAGACTGTCCACTAAAGAGTTAAAAAACTCCAGAGCATCATGCTGCTCCCGCAAGTTCACTGGCTCACCCCATAACCTAAAAAGGGTGGGGGTAAGACAATTAGTGGAGATGAGACAATTAGCAGCAACGGCTACACAGGCAAAATGCTAAATTAATATGACTCATTAAAATACCTGAACTGTTTCCAGAATCCCCTGGGGACATAGTACTGAAGTCTGGACGCAGCCAGATGTCCAAAAATGACCTGTAGGTGACGTAGTACTCCAATGTTATACTCTTTCCTGTCCTCTGACTTACTGGAGGGTTTATCGTCAAACTGATGGTGGTAGCTGAACACCTCATCACGAGGATCCACGTTACTCTGTGGAGAAAAACATACAGATGACACATTACCAACATGTCTCCACACCCACAATCGTTAATCACTTTTTTGCTACCGTATGCCATTGTGTTCACTGGGTAAACAAGACTAAAGAGTAATGGCCAAATGATGATCGTATTTGTAAATGAACAACTTCTCTGTGCAGAAGCTTTAATGTAAGACCAACTCAGACTTTACCTCATTCTCCTGCTTCTCATCCCCTGACATGTCATCATCCACATCAGTGCCTGTGCCCTCAATGGCCAGGATGCCATTGCGGATTGGAGGAATCATGTACAGCTGCTGAATGACAGAGTTCATATAACAGGTGGCCCCGGCATTCTTCAAACCCACAAAGCCTTTGTTGGGACGTGGCCCCACCGGAGGCAAGTATTCCCACTCGGTCAGTGTCTCACAACCTGGAAGTGGAGGGAAAACACACCCTCATGCATGATGTATTTTACAAATCATCATGCGAAATTACAACACTGGTGTTTACCTACCTAAGTAGTACATGTCAGTCAGGGTGTCGACTATTTGCTTGAGATTGCGAACACATCCAACAGCCAGTGCTACCAGGAGCTCAAAGCCAGCGTTGATAGAAGCAGGGGTGCTGCACACAGGGATGGCCTGCTCAGTGGGAAACTCCCCACTTTTCATGTACTGCAGGTACACATTAGATGCTGGGAAGATGAAGTCGTCAATCAGCTCCTAATCAAGAAGAGAGGAAGAAATAATCTTAGTGATGTTATAATAAAGGAAACAAAATAAGATTATATTAATATTGTTTTACCTTAATGAGGTTTGCTCCTCCTTTCTCGCAGCCAATGTAATACTTCTTCTCTGGTGTTTGGAAGGCTAGAAGCTCTTTGGTAACCCCAAGGTGACCCTCCAGGATGGTCTCCTCCACACCAGTCTCCCCTGTCCTCTTAACCTCATCCTAGTATATTAAACATATTGTTAACCATTAGCTCTGCCCAAGACTAAACTAGATAACCTCAAATTGATTTTTACTAGGAGCATAATATGACATATTGGCTGAAACATAGAATTTACAGGCTGTTTTACCCTTATCCGCTTCAGCCAGTCAATCTCATTGTTGAGCAGGACCTCAGCATTTGGCAGGTTGATGTTGCTGTTATAGGCATAGTTCAGAAGATGTCTGAGTAAAGTGAAGTAGTCTCCAGCATGTTTGGCTCGCTCCTTGGCTGTACTCTGGAAATGGACAATTTCAAATTAGGATCTTGTAAGAAGTTAACAGTTAAAATGTCTGGCACTGTGGTAATGCATTACAATGCACACAGACAGATAATAGTTATTAAGGCGCTGACAAGCCAACACGATTATCGGCCGTCGGAGAGCCTGGCAAAGTCAGTGACTCAAGTTTGTTTGGTGTGTTCCGTGCTGTCGTCAGTCGCAGGGGCCGTCGGCCTTCATTTTGGTCAATTTGACATGTTGAATCAGTGAGTGGGCATTGCATATCCAGAAATGATAAGCGGGATGAGCATGACAAACACCTCTCAAAATCTAAATCTAAAATCTTTTAAATTGACTTTTGTCAATCTGAAATGAAGACAGATTCAGCTACTGTATGGCCTACTTCTCGCTTAAAATGTTTTCAGAAACCCGTTTTGTGGAACTATTTGTGTAAAATACAAGATTATATTCCGAACGAGCCGCCATTATGGTCAGTTTTGAAATTCAGGAGAAGTCAGACCCACGTGACACGTTCGTCCAATCAGCTGCCGGTTTTCATTTATTTTGGGTGACAATAAAGATAAGCGCCGTAATGGAGACCTATTACGTCTTGCATACGCGCAGAACGTACACTCAAGTTGGCATCGCTTTGATGTGTTTACGAGGCACAACTCGGGGAGGCAGCCAGGTCGCCTGCCTTTTCTGCTGACGGTCAGCCGTCGGGTTGGTGTGTCAGAGCCTTCAGGAACACAAGGCAATAGCAACTCACCCCCAGCACAGTGAAGAGAAGGGTGATAAAGAAAAGGAGAGGTCGATGGCCCATACAGCACCTAGTTGCCATCAGGAAAAACTGCTCCTGGGCCATTTGACGCACAGATCTGTTAATAAAATGACAACATCACCATCAGAATATCCTTTAAGACCTATAAAAAAGGCTGGAGATAAAAAGGATGTCTCCGCAATTTAAGTCAGAAAATTAATAATGCAGCAATTGTTGGTATTAGGGCTATGAAAATAGTTTCGCTCTGTAGTTTTGGAAATCAGTAAGTGGTGTAAAAATTTGAAAAGTATCCCTTTTAAAAGTACATATTGTTGTGATTAATCGCGGTCCACTATGGATAATCATGCGATTAAATATTTGAAACAACTGATAGCCCTAGTTGGAACACATCTTGGTGTACTTACTTGCTGTGGCAGTGTAGCAGCAAGTCTATGATGAAGGTCTGCCAAGCCTTCTCCTTACTGAGAGTATCCAGAGCCGTGGGCATAAGGGCAAAACACAGTGTCATCACCTCCAGGGCCTCGCAACACACCTGCTCATCTTCCCCATCTGGCTCCTTAGCTGCATTTGTCTAACGAAAAAAAGGAACAATAAAAGACAATGCAAAAATACATACATTACACTTTTCAATTTGCTAATCCCTTGAATGTCCTATAAGCCTATGAAGAGCTTTTTGTCTCTTGGAGGTACATTGCTCAAAGCTTAGGATCTTTGGGGATCTGGGGTCTGCATCTATTATGGAGGGATGCAAAGTACAGACTTTATTCCATTATGGAAGTCTGTGCTGCACAACTGGCCCTCACATGTGTTTCTGCTTCCTATTCAATTTATTATATTTTTTGTTTGAATAATTAAACTACATACTATAAAACAAAAATAATCCCACATAGAGCAACATTCAAAGGCAATTTACCTTCTCATATATCTTGCTGATTTCTTCATTTGAACTGAAGACGAGTTGCACTGTACCACAGCCTGATGCCCACACTATTTTCTGTACTGCTCGGATCACACAGATGTCTGGGATGTACTTCGATGCCTGGAAGAAATTCTGGTAAAAAAAGCAGTCCCATAAAAGCCATTATTACAGACAGAACCACTAAAAAAATGACTAATTATACTGCATTACCATTAAGGGTTTACTGTTTTCTAATCTTACAAACCTCCATCCCTTTACTTACATTTTCTGTTACTTCATCGGAGATCTGCTGGGCCAGACGGATGGCTACATTGCGTAGCATGCATTCTGAGGCAGGATTAGGGATGTTTTGCAGGGCACTCTGGAGGACCAGGGCTTGGTCATGAGTGGCCTGGTTAATCTGTAGATAAAGCAGGGCAGGTGATGGAGGCGTGGAGAAAGCATGAAAACAGAAAGTCAGAGATGGCGGTCAACTACTGAGGAACCAGTTGTACAGGTATTTCTCTTTGTGAATTGCGTGTGTGGCCTAACCGGTGAGACAGGTATATTTCCCTCAGCGTTGGGCTGGCAGGCCTCAGCCACAGCCTTCACATGCCCAAAACCTACAGCATGGGGAGAGTTTTGGCGATTTTAAGCGCATTGAGTAACCCCCAGCCGGCCCCATGTTTGATGGAGGAATTTTTTTCCTGGGGAGCAGTCAAACCGGGGCAGTCCCCCATTTTTAAAAATTTGTATGGAAGCACTGGATCCCCCCCCGGTTGCACTGGCTGGCTCCAAACCCAAAACCCGGGAAAAAGGGAAATACTATAAAAACCCTTTTACAGAAAACAGTAAGGGAAGAAAACAGGGGGCCCTTTTTTTCACTCCGGTTTAGTGGTATATTTGGCTCTTTGCGGGGAAAAAAACAGGATGCTCAAAAAGATAAAGGTTTGAAGTTCTATTCCTGAGTCCTGGCAATTTATAATTTTTGCCTTGCAAGACAGGCCAATTTATCTTGTTATGATTCAAAGAGTTTGACTAACGCACCATTATCCAGGCAAGTAAATGAGATGCAAAAACTTGTTTCAAAAACGGGAGACCAACCCAAAAGAGGGAGAGCACTTTTGGCGGTGAGGGCCAAGAAACGAGATCCAAAGGGGGCTGAGGCGTTCTAAACCCAGCTTGGCTGGGCCAGACAACAGCTGCAGATTTTTTACATAGAGGTTTTAAGGAAACGAAAAACACAAAGTGAATAACATCAAAATTTTTTCTTTGTGTTCTCACAAATTAAACCCCCGGGTAATATTGGAGCCGGGTAGAATTGGGGGGGTAGTTTTCATTAGAACTCGAGCTCCTCTCTAACATGGCAGTTGAGGTTGCAGCCCCTCAGCCCCTGCCCAGGAAGGGATTTGCGGATGAGCGACAACTGTGAAAAGGAAAAGTTAGTTTAAAAACTATTTCCATACTAATCAAAATGCAAAAACCCCCCTGCATCTTCAATTTAAATTAAAAAAAAACCGGGGGTTGCAAAGGGGAGTTAATTTTCCGTAAATTTTGACCCAAATGTACATTTTGTACAAAATAAGAGTTCCTAACTGACTAAAAGAAAAAAATAATCTATCTGATAAAATGTTTGTAAGGGGCTCATTTGTAATAGCCATTAAACAACGCAGACATCTGCAAACCCCAATTTTAATTAAAAACCCCTCTCCTCTTACGTGTAAATGAAGTAGTTTTAAGAAAGACTCCCTCAGTTAATGTATACGTACTGTCTGTAACTCCCACACCAGGAAAACAGCCTCCCCCCGGGTTAGGCCCATCGCTGTAGTGGTTGCCGTGGTTCCCGGGGGCCGGGAAGGTCAAGGCTTTGGGCTTAAAGGGAGGTTTGGGACTACCCCGGGGCCTTTGGCCCTGACCAGCATACAAAAGGGAAATTACAGGACCTTAGAAACACCTTTGTCTTAAAAAAGGTTTTTTATGGGACACAAGGTTTGGGTAAAATTCAAGAACATAACAAAAAAAAATGCCTAATAGAGCCAAAAAAAGCACAGAAAACCCCCTTTTTTGAATGAAAAAAAAAACTAGTCCAAAAACCCCACCCTTTGTCCTTCAAATTGAGCTGTCCAATCAGCTTCCTGTCGTCAGCAGGATCAACAACCTCCCCACCAATGAAGAGCTCAATCTTGGTATGTGCTGCATTAGCTTTGATCCTGTTGAGGATGCCACGCCGAACCGAGCCGATTGTATCATTAGTGTGTGACCAGATATCCAAGTCATCTACCTGACGCCCCTGGTTGGGGAAACGGACAATCAATGTGATATGCTTCCCACGGAAAGCTCTGAAAGAGAAATGGAAGAAAGAAGTTTAAGTGAAACAGTAAAGACATGACAAGCCGCAATAAATGTGAATATGGCAAATAGACTTGACTTGTTCTAGGGCATACACAACAGGGAAAACAGAGGTACTCAGTTATGTTATGCAACAATTTACAACATTTTGAGAAAGGTGATTCGGGAATTATACTGTGTGACCCTATTAAATTATACTGTGGTTTCTGGGTTGGCGATAATGTTGATTTTGCACAACAATGTAGCTGTAGCTGACTGTACCTTGACATAGGCAGTATAGTCCTCTCCTCGTGATAGTCACTGTCACACTCATTGATGTACTCTTTGAGCACAGTGAGAACTCGCACCATGCGGATAGCCTCCTGACGGGCGCAGTTGATGCTGTCTTTGTCTCCATCTAACACACACAGGGTGTCATAGGACGCCTTCAGACGGTCAAAACATGACTGAATGAAATCTTCGTGAATTTCAACCTTAAGGACAAGGAAAAGAGTACAACCATGAGGACAGGTAAGTTTTCATTACAAACAAATAATTTAAAATGGTTTGAATTGATTTCTTCACAGAACAACAGATAAGCCTAGATTGGAAAAACAAAAACAAAAAAAAGATGAGCACTGAATCAACTTGAACAGTGTACCTGATTGACTTGCAGTTTTGGTCCAAGGTTGGTGTAGATCTCTTTCAGCAGGTCTATAGCTCTGCTGGCAATGTCATCACTTCCTTGAATTACCACCTGGGAGAGAGGAGAATATGGAACAAAATCTTAAAGCTGAAAGTCAAACATGTCTTTGGAGGTCTGAAGCACTGCAATAAAGAGGAGCCTCATTATTGCCCCCTCGGAATACAAGAGGGGCTAAAGGCTAACGCTACAGGACTGCTGTTTTTTTATCTTGCAATATAGTGGCAGAGACAAAACCTAGCAGAACTGGATCTTGGGGAAGAGAGGATCTCAAGAAAAGTGTTGCCAGTACCATTTAGCCTTGAAATCCAGACCCAAATCCAAAAGATTAAGGGTCTGGCATCGAGTAATGAAAGTGGCCAATCTTGAGGGACAGCACCAAGCGTGCATTTGAAAATCTCACTGCACACAATTGGATAACACTACAACCAATCACAACAACACACGGGGGGGGATGTATCCAGAGGCCCATACGCTTAGCTACCAGCGGAGCTAACTGGTAGTTTGTTTGGTGATAGGTGCAGCTCGGCAGAGATGGGAAGTAACGGAGTACAAATACTTCGTTACTGTACTCAAGTAGATTTTTCAGATATTTTTACTTTACTATTTATTTTTGTGGCGACTTTTTACTTCTACTCCTTACATTTTAACACAAATATCGGTACTTTCTACTCCTTACAAAATTGTGCTCGTTACTTTAGTTTTGTACAAGTGGTCGTCTTATCGGAGAATAGCGCGGACACGCGCCACACACCGCGAGCGGGTGCGCGCGCCACACGGAGAAAAAGTGAGAGAAAAGAAAAAGAGACAAGCTGTCCGGAGGATAACCACTGAGATTGTGTGTGTGTGAGTCTTTGAGAACTGTAAGTCGTATAATTTATGTTGTCATTCACTTAAGCCTGTTTTTGGTCTATAGTTCTTCACATTTAAAGTAAGTTAGCTAGTGGGTTTGGTGTGCTCTTCACCTGTTAGCTCGTGGTTTTTTGGGGTGGTCTTCACATGTTAGCTGGGTTTTCACGTTGGTCTTCATGAGCATCAACACTTTCACCAGCTCTATTCGCATGAGTTTTTTTTTTTTTTTTTTTTTACCAAACTTCAATTCTGTAATTCGTGACAAGTGGATGGAACTTAGCTAGAGAGAAGTTGTCTCCGTCTGTTTAACAGACACACCTGGGGCCAAGTTGGACACCAGAATCAGCTTTCCAGTCCCCAATCTAGTCCTCAACCTTCACATAATTTCACTGGAGTTTCGTTATTATTGTTTACGTCATCAATACCATATTCAATCTAAATGGATGGGAATATATCTACTGTACGTTGCATTTGACGCACGACTAAGACAACTCAACAGATTCAGCATTCATTCACAGCAAATCATTGAGGCTTGATGGCGCTAATGTTAGCACATAGTAGTATGGATGGTGCTAATGTTAGCACATGGTAGTATGGATGGCGCTAACGTTAGCACATAGTAGTATGGATGGCGCTAACGTTAGCACATAGTAGTATGGATGGCAACATGATTGAAAATGAAGAAAAAAGGGCGACAAGCAGCAATACTTCCCATCATCCTCGACCTTATCTGAAAGAGATGTAAACAGTAGGCATCAAGAAAGACTCCTGGCCAATGTGCTGGGGAACTTCCTCATTAATGTCAGTTTGTTTTATTCATACTTAATCCTTATTTTCTTTCCAGAAGCCATATTTGAGCACACGCACATACATGTAGATTCATTTACATGTTAGGGGGGAGATTAAAAATAGAAACTGGTCTGTGAATTCTTACAGATAACAACTGAATTCATATCTTGCTAATGAGTCAGAATCTTACTACCTGGAGTCCCAGTGTCTGTCATAATAATAATCATACATGTTATGTTTTAGGCCTATTGGCAGACATCCATTTAAAATGTAGCCCTTTTGCCATATAAAGACGTACCCTCCATGTCCACTGAAGTCCCTCAGCGTCTCTCTAGTAACATTTGGTTGATCCAGGTAGCTTTGCAAAAATATTGTTGTCATTCTAAGGCTACTTTTACTTTATACTTTAAGTAAATTTCCAAGCCTTTACTTTGTTACTTTTACTTGAGTAAAGAGTTAATCAGTACTTTGACTTTTACCAGAGTATTTTTAACACAATATCTGTACTTCTACTTAAGTACGGAAAGTGAGTACTTTTCCCATCTCTGCAGCTCGGCTACAAGGGGATAGTTACGAGCAGCATTACTCAATGCCAGAGTAACTCGCTGAGCAAATTCAAATTGTGCTCTAACGAGAATTTTGGATTTCCAGGGTAACAATGACCAGTATTTAGTAGTGACAAACTGCAGAGCATCTTTGAATCACACGTGCACCAAATTAGGACCAATTTATCAAAGCTTTTAAGGTTATCTCAGCGCAGAGGGTGGGTGTAATGTGAGCCTAACCAACATATTAGATGAAGTATGTATTCTTGGAAGAGGTTGGTTTTCAAGCAATTTTTGAAGTCATAAATAGATTCTGCTGAGTAGCTCACGTTTGGTCAGCAGGACTACAAAGTGCAGCTGGTCATGCAGTCAGACCTAAAGCCCACACATCACAAATGTGTTTACCAACAAGGTTTAACTGATGCTTAAAAGAACTAAATGGAGATTTCTTTACCAATTTTCAATTGCAAATCAAATTTTGTTTCTTAAAGCTATTATAAAGTTTGTAGCATTAAAAAAATAGAAATAAGGGCAAAAGATTTTAAAGGCACTTTCAACTATCTGCCTTCCTTCCCAATTAAACAAATACATCTGTTTGTGTCCGCCTGTTATAACAAATCTCCTCACCCTCCAGAGGTAGTCCAAGCCTATTAGTTCCAGGTCATCCATCATGTAGGCCCTGCGCTTTGCCACCAGCTTGCCTTCCCTGCAGTTGACAGCCTTAAAGAACCTCTCAAAGCATTTCATGCCATTCTCTGTCAGCAGAGATGGGTCCAACTGCAGAACGTTGTTCTCAAAGAAGTCCTTATTGATGTCTGGGTCCAGATCTGGTTCATCACCCATCAGCTTAGAGTACCTATTGGGTTGCAGTAAAGAAACAGCATTCAAAACAGACGCTTGCTAATTAATAAACGTAAGGGAATTCATTCAAGCCGAAGGCAAGAAGGGATCAAATTAAATTGTACCATTTGAAGCAGGCCTCACGGTCACACAGAAACACTGCGTTCTCAGCCAGACACTTCCAGATCTGTTTGGCCTGAGGGGCACATAGCCACAGCTGGCCATCTTTCAGCAGGAACCTGGCAAAAAAATAAAATAAAAATAAAAAAAATCAATTTTGGACACTGGCAGCCTCACGATTAGAGAAACATGCTTGTGAAGGTCATGTATTTCCTGCAGGGCTTGATGCAGGGCTTGAATCAGCCATATATATTGTATATATTGTATTTTTAATTATCTTATATTGACATTCAACATTCTTTATACTTTTGGTGAATTAAGGCTTTCCCGCCAGGGACGTTTTTTTTTGTGCGATCTCATGTCAATATATTTTTCTGAACTGTTGTTTTTGTTATAAGTACTTTCACACAGAACATGAATATTGCGTTACGACAATTTTTTTGGGAAACAAGGCCGTTTTTTTGGGGCTTTTGCAACGCGAATAAAGACATCAACCAAATCACATTGTGTTGTTTACATACGAGGATTATAATACAACACAGAGGCTGCTGTCCAAACCACAGACTGTACAGACGGCAAACTTTATTACTCCTTTCAACCATGACAAACACGGCGTTTACCAGAGACACTTTTTCAGTTCTTACCTTTCACAATAAAAAGCCTAGACATATGCTGGAGGGAATCAAATTCATTGAGTATTTTGCTAAAAAAGGAAACTCAATAAATAGCTTACAGTAGCTTAGCATTAGCTTTTCCTGCTTCAGGAGGAGTCAGGCTGGAGTCCTCGGAGCTAACCCCCGTCACTTTATTCAGCAGTAGGGAAACATTGTACACTTCCGGGGGTTTTGAGGAGCTGTTACATGTAAATTTGTGCTCAAACTGAAGACTCTAGTTACTGTACAAACATTTGATATCTTAACGCCTAAATGTCAATTCTCCTTTGCTCTGATCTGTCTCTCGTCCACTCACATTGCACCTCCCATCAATTTTTCCTTTCTTTTCAGCAGCTTTTCCACCAACATGGCAGATGCACTTGCGCGGAAATCCGAAACTCCTATTTGTCACGCTCCCGGTGTGTAACGGCCTTTAGAGCTACTTTTATAAAAACTGATCATAAAAATAATACAACGGCTTTAGTAGCAATGCAGCTGATCTGAGCCACACTGAGATTTGACCACCACTTTACTCAAAGTACAGAATAGGGCAGAAATAAGGAAGAATAAGCTTGATGATTAAGGTTTCTCTATTTAGCAAAAAGGTGGCAAGATCCAAGACTAAAAATCAGGTAATGACATCCAAGGGCACCCCATAAAGAAAATCTGTGATTTTAAAACAAATGAAGCGTTTTAGAGAGTTTTAAGATTAGAATACCACATTACAAACAAATAATTTGTATTGCACAATAAGCTAATTTTAAGTACTTCAGATATATTTTATTTAGTAGTTAGCTTATGCTAGTTACTGTAGCTAACATTACATCAGGAATGGATGACCTGGTTGACACTAAAAGCGATGAATAGTTTGCTGGTATGATTTTTTTCTTCATTCCTAGTTGCAGTCTCAGCTTTTATTTCAATGTTTTTATCAGCATCATGGCGCTTTTTTGCACATCACTTGGTCAGCTTAAGCTGTGTTTAAATGTGCTCTAGAAATAAATTGTACTTACTTTACTAAAATTGATATTCATTTCAATGTGAGATGTAATGTTGTACCTCAGGAAGTTAAGTCTTTCCTGCACTTCCTGTACATGGCTGTAGCGGCTTCCTGGTCGGACCGTCTGGGGGTCAAACTCAGCTTGTTCTTCTGTAAAAGCACACATACAACTAGTCAGGCTGCAGACAGTGCACATCCCTGATCCAACTGCTGCACCTAGGAAAATAAAATGTCCAACTAACACAGGGTGCCATTTTGACCCCAACAATATACCTTTGGAGAACTGCCTCATGGTCTCCATGTAGGCCGAGAGGTTCTCAGCCACCAGCGTGACCAGAGCATGGTTGTGCTGTAGTTGGTTGATCAGGTCATGGCGGTAAAACACATGAGGACTTCTCTGGGTTTGACTAAAGAGAGAACAGCAGGAGTGGAGGTTGTAAGCGGGACAAAAAACAGAAATCCACTGAGGAAGCAAGGGAGAGTGAGAATTAATCTGACATTGTGTACTTTTAGTATTTCTGATTTAAAAATAAATAGCATGACTGATTTCTCATTGTCTCTATCAGGGACATAAAGAAAGCACCGTTTGGTGTATTTGTGTATATGTATGTGTCATAAAATAACCAGCAGAAGAAGTCATATCAATAAAAGGTCATTTCCTGCCTTGTTTTCCACATAAACAATGTGTTTGGCTTGAAAAAAATATTCAAGAACCAAAATGAGTCTGACATCCACGATTCAGTTTTGATAGCCAACATACTAAAAAGAGCCACATTGGAATCTGCAACACATTAAAATCTGTTTGAATTTCCAAATGGCAAATTATTGTTAAAAAAAAAGGAGCTGGCTCAGATTTAATACAATTCTACAGATAAATTATTATTATTAATTAGCAGTGGCTAAATTACACTGAATTAAAAAAAAAAACTACTATCTACACTAACACATTTTAGTGTTACAACATTTCTCAAGTAAAATATATATCTGCATATCAAATGCAGGAAAACACTATTAGCATACATTTAAATGGGTTCAAGGCATGAAATACCCCTGATATTTTGCATTGAGTGATTTGTGCTGACAGGAGCATCAGGAGGAATGGGGCTCCATCTCAAAGGACCTTTCCTTCATAACTATCAAGCTTAAAGGACTATTCTGTGTATGCATAATGGCCTGTGCCTTACGAATACATAAGATGTCTGCTTTTCATAAATCATGATAACTTTGCCTCAAACATTTTTGGGAATTTGCTTACATTCAGTAAGCACACCTTTTTTTTTTTTTTTTTTAATCTAACCTGAAACTGAATTCAATATTTAACAAATCATTGCGTACAAAGATATATTTTTCAATTATATTGCTTAATAATTAAATAAAATAACAAAAGAAATCATCTAAAATAAAAATATCTGTCATAATAATTTTTTTAACACATACACTCACCAGCCACTTCTTTAGGTACACTTCAACAATTAGGTACAAGATAATAATGTTCAGTTTTGATGGATTGACTGACTGAACTGGACTGCATTATATTGAGAGGTGTTCCTAATATTTTGTCCACTCCATGTACGTAAAAAAGGGGCATTATGTTAGAAACACCTTTTAATATAAAGCATTCCAGTACAACATTACCACCCACTATGACCTCAATCACAAACATAAAAGTAGAAATATTACCTCTCGAGTGTCAACTAAAACTGAAAAAGATTTTATGAAAATGTATAAGCTTCATAAAAAGTAGAATCTATTGCAAGGTTAATGTTAATCAGCAGTCAAGTTAACCTGTCCTGACTGGGACTGGGCATCATCAGTGGGTAACTTCTGTATGAGTAGCCGGGTAATAAGCAGGATAATGTAGAACAAGCCGCTCATTATTGCAAATTGAACCCCTTCAGGTTAATTCAAGACCCCTCTGCATTGATTCGGAGTCCTGCATCACCCGATCGGGGTTGCCATTCACAACAATGACCGGCTTGCGCTACATTAACCCTTACATATGATTGTGACCACAGATTTTAGTCCTATTGATCAATGATTTATGGTTCTCTTTAGGCCTCGTTTTCAGTTCATTAAACCTTAGGTCAGAGATGGGAAGTAACAAAGTACAAATACTTAATTACTGTACTCAAGTAGATTTTTCAAATATTTTTACTTTACTATTTATTATTTGGCGACTTTTTACTTTTACTCCTTACATTTTAACATTAATATCGGTACTTTCTAATCCATACATTTTACAAAATTGGCTCGTTACTTTAGTTTTGTACTAAAGGTCGTCTATCAGGTGTGATTCTGAGTGCATGTTGGAGAATAGCGCGGACACGCGCCTCACACTGCGAGCAGGCGCGCACGTCACACGGAGAAAAAAGTTAGAGAAAAGAAAAAAAACTAGCTGTCAGGAGGATAACCAGCTGAGATTGTGTGTGTGTGCGTCTTTGAGAACTGTAAGTCATATAACTTATGTTATCAGTTCATTTAAGCCTGTTGTATTGGTCTGTAGTTCTGGCAAATTTAAAAGTTACCCCTGTTACCCTAGGTTACACCTGGCTGTTGATTCAATATAATGAAGATCGTTGAACGTCCTTGCTCATTAAGATAATGTAATTAATTGTGGGTTTATTGTTATTATTTACTAGCAGAGATGATTCCTATGCATTGTGTATGGTAGCCTTTACAATGTTATTCATTTCTTTTATTACCACACACAGCCATAGCGGAGCTATGTTTATACTGATGCTTGATTGTAATAAAGCATCAACAGAGAGAAGTGGTCTCCGTCCGGGTTTTAACAGACACACCTGGGCCGAAGTTGGAAACCAGAATCAGCCTTAATCCAGTCTACTCTAGTCCTCACTAGATTTAAAATAATTTTACTGCAGTTAGTTATTATTTTTGCATCATCAATACCAAATTGAATCTAGTTAGATGGGAATATACACAGACTTCTCACTAAATCCCACTTTAATTCATATCTTGCTACTCCGTCAGAATCTTATTAACCTGGAGTCCCAGTCTCTGTCAATATAAATAAGCTTTATGTTTTAGGCCTAATGGCAGACAGCCATTTAAAATGTAGCCAATGGCATGTAAATGATAAAGAATAAAGAGCCTTTTTTCCATGTCCACTGTAGTTTCTCAGCGTCTCTCTAGTAACATCTGTCTGGTCCAGGGAGCTTTGTCATTTGCAAGGCTACTTTTACTTTTATACTTTAAGTACGTTTACAAGCCTCTACTTTGTTACTTTTACTTGAGTAAAGAAGATAAATCAGTACTTCTACTTTTACCCGAGTATTTTTAACAAAATTATCTATACTTCTACTTGAGTACGGGAAGTGAGTACCATCTTTTGCCATCTCTGCCTAAGGTCAAGTGCTACGAAGAATGTGATGGGTGAGCATCTGGGTTGCCAAGGTTGCAAACAGCAAGAGCAGAGAAGATATAATTTAATGTTCCCCAGACCTAACCGAAATCTAGAGCTCATTGCTTTGCCATTAGTCAGAATACAAGTATCTTGTCTCTTGTTTGACTGATCTACACATGTGCAGGATTTTGAATCGGAGAATAGATGAGGAATCAGTCATTTGAGATGAAACCCAAGAAAGAATTGTTTAAGCGGATTCATGACAGATTTACATTTTATATAGTATGTATATCATAAACATGTCAGAGAGAAAGTTAGACTTGACGTGAAACAGAAATAGGTAGAACCCTGAAATTAGCACTCAACTTACCCCACTAAGTTCGTTTGTATGTTAATTGGCATTTTCTTTCTGAAAAACAATAGGCATGTATACTACATGTTTTCTACATTGACTAGAAAAAAAATCAAAATAATTTACAATTAATTATAAACAATATGAGTTCATATCATTCTTACAATTCTTTCACAATTTACCATGGTAATGTTGAATTATTGCTTAAGTTAAATGTACAATCTCTCCTTTTTAACTATTACATCTACCTGACATCTTAAATTCCTTATAACATGATTTACTGACAGAACAAAGTCTGCATTCTGTTGAACCTACGCTTCTTATCAACATATATAGCAAATAGGCTTTTTCAATAAAGACATTTTAACTTGTCGTAATAGAAAAGGCACAGGTGTATCTGTTTTGGAGTCCCGGTATCGTATCAATAACATTGTTAATGTTATTAGTAACAACTTTGCTTTTCCTAGTACTACAAATCAAGATGTCAGTTGTGAAAAGGCCTATGACTTTAAAAACATATTGATGTAAACACAAACTTAACTTTTACTATTTACTGCACATTTTTTGACAAGCTAGCTACCACACTAGACCGATAACTAGCTAGTCAGCTGTAGACAGAAAAGGGCATTTGTAGTGGTTGATTAGGCATAGGCATTTTAACACTTTCCAGCGCCATCTTTCAACTGCAGTTACAGCGTTAACTTTGATGCAGTATAACAAAGCAAACAAAGTAAGTGTACCATTCAGCTCCTTTCAGTGTACTGAAAAAACGGGAGCAGCCCTTGCCTTAAACCATCCTAACTAGGGCTAAACGTTATGAGAATCCAATTGTGATTTTTTTTGTGATTTTTTTTTCCCCTGGAATGCTTGATTTAAGGGGCCCACACAAAGTGGGACATGTTTTAAGAACATACCAACAGTCAAAATAAATTGGGAGCTAAATTTGTTTTGTTGAGAGAGGGTAAGATTCTGATGTCATCTCGCAATGACAACACTAAACTGCAGAGCCCTTTACCCTGTTGGGTACTAAGCAGAAGAGTAGACATGCCGCAGTTCTTGTGCAAACGTGAGGAGAATGACAGAAATGTCAGTTGGTCATAATGGATGTTAAAATTATGTGTCTTGTTGCTTTTCTTATGAGTGTTCATGCATTATGTGTAAAATATATTTGAATAATTCAGAATACAATAATTGAAGACTATATTGAAAATAACACTTTATACTTGCCGACCTTAGAATCCTAATGTTTCTGTAATATAAAATAGATTTTTACCATAACCTACCTAAGGTTTTGAGGGGCTTCTCCAAAGAGGCTACAGATTTCTCTTATTTGCTTCAGGGCAGGGATCACCCATTTGTCATTGGTTCGTAGCTCCTCTATGAAGCGATCTATCCACTGAATCTTCTGTGTGTCTCTGTCCTGTGAGTGAAAAATCAAACATCCTCAGTATTTAAGTTAAATTAGCCCTCCATCTGTTATGTTGCCTACAAAACCTTTAAAACATATTCACCAACATGTACCTGTGAACAACTGTAATCTAATATTTTGATGTGAGCACTAAGAGCCTGGTCCATGATGTCTACAGGCACATCATCGCTGTGTGCCAGGTTCCACAGCAGGTTGAGGACCTTGTGGGCCATCACCCCATCCTTATCATCCTCAGCCAAGCGACGGATAAGTTCCAGCAGTTTTTCACGCTGCTTCTTGCTGGCATTGGTCCAGCTTGACTGCACAAGAGGAACAAACAAGTCCAGAGGGTAAGGCAGCGCATACAAGAGCATGTTGTTGTGATGCAACAATTCAACTGTAATGTGATTAAGCTAGAACCAAATGAAAATATACAGTATATTCTATACAAAACCCCTTTACAATCTGTGATTAAAGGACTGATTAATTAATACAACACTTACTAACCTTGAAACAGTCAAAAAGGTGATCGAGTTGCTCAGGTGAGAAGTCCCATGCCAGCTTGGCCAGGAGGTCATGGACATTCTTCACAATGGCCTCATGCTTACCGGCCTGCAGAGACACAACATCCAGACTGTTGGGTTAGCAAAATGTTTTGAACGTTCAACACCAGACCTCTCAGCAGTGGCTGGAATATGCTGCAGTTGCAATGTGGACAAGTAGCAATTGACAGCCAGTACTTTTTGCAGCAGCCAACTTTTTGTTTGGGAGGAACAACTGCAGTTGTTTTTCAGTTACAGAAAAGAGAGACATTATTTGTTCTAGGGCTAGACCCAAATATTCAACTATTTAATTTGTTGGGTATGTATTCGAATTTCAATTTTGGGATTCAGATACACTTTTTTAAAAAAACAAAACAAAAAAAACATAAAAATGAATACATTTTATTAAACCGAAAGACGCGTGTCGGAGCACAGTGTTTCCATTTCCGCTCAGTGTGCGAGTCGACTCAGCAGTCCGCTAACTTGTTGCTCTTACTATCGATATTAGCTGCCCTGTTTCAAAAATGTGTGGGGCTAAAAAAAAGATGAAAATGAAATTCAGTGGTATTCTGTCAGGATAAAGTTTTGAGCAGAAGTCAACTAGGCTAATTCATACAGTGTAAACACTGTATAACTGCAGCGCCATTCTGTCCATCTCAGCCGAAAATGAAGAAATGTCTGGCTGAGTCGAGTTATAACCTACCATAACCATCTTCTACCATATGGAGACAATACACGGTCTTGTCGTTGTTGAGTTCTGTTGACAGTTGTGCTTAGTCACTCTGATTGGTTGTAGGTCTATCCAACTGAGTGCAGAGGCATTTTCTTTCCTAATTCGGTTGAAACACGCCCAATGGGGCAATATCAGACTCATATTCTGACTAGAATCTGAGTATGACAACCTCAGACTAATGTGAACCTATGTTGGTACAACCTCTTAATACAATTATGAACCTGAAAATGAGCATTATATGAGCACTTAAAGTTGTATTATAATTACTCAAGTACCAGTGCTGTATTGTATTCTGAAAACAAGTGTCTGTTGAATGCTGTATACATGTTCGCCTGTTTAGTTCCAACTGAAATACACCAACACTCAAAACGAAATATGAGCATACTCAGACTCTATAGGAAAGTAATACATTACAACATTATTTTTGTAATGTAGCATTAGGTAAATACAGAACTATAGAAAAACATTTGCTGGCTTACCTTGCTTTGTGTCATGTCAATAGAAATAAACTACTTGAGTGTATATCTTGGTTCTGTCACGTTATAAACAATTATTCATGAGAATAATACTAAAAGTATTGTTGGTTGCAATGTACCTGTGCCGCCCAGATGTTGTCCAGATCCTGCATTGTAAGAGCTTTTTCTTTGATAACGAAGCGAAGGATCTTCTCTAGTTTCTCTACATACTGCGGCTGGTGCAAACTGTCCCTCAGCACAATGGACAGGATGTGGTTCTGCTGGATCCACTCCTGACGTAGGACAAGAAGACGGATTTTAGATACAGAGAAATATTTGATGCACAGTACCAAAGTCAAGAGCTGAGCCTACCGCCATGCGCTCTGCAGTCAGCCACTCTTCCTCTTCAGGGTTATGCCGATGAGTGTAGTAGGACACACTGGAGATCACCTTGTTAACTTCATTTAGTGCATTCATTTTGCCATTAAAAGAAGAAATTTGCAATAACCTGGTGAAAAGAATTAAGAATGTACTTAACATTAAATCACATTGCACTCAAATTTGAAAGAAAGTGCTTACTCTGGTGATAAGACATATTTTAAATCTCACCTAAGAATCATTTTCAATCTAAAAATCTCTAAATTCTTCACGGTCTCCTCCTGCCCTGGTACACGAGAAGCCAGATTCTTCAGAGACTTGATTATCATGGACAGTGCGTCGTTTTTGGCTTCATTCTTGGCCTCTTTCTTTAGCTCCTCATCTGTAAGATTCTCTAGAAACTGGGGAACCATGTCGATGACTGGAAGGAAGTACTTCTTTACCGTGTGCAATGTGAGGAACTCGTAACACTGGCCAAAAGGCCTGCAACACAGATAACACAAAATCAGCTCACACAAACTTGTAAGAACAGTAGAGCACATCAAATGTTAAGGAAAGCCCATTGACGTGATGTAGCCTCACTTGATAAGTGCAGCGATGATCTGGACGTTCAGTGCTTGGCCGCTCATGAAGCGATCGTGCAACATTTGAAACCCGTTTAACGTTCCAAATTTGTTTATTAAGTCCACCAACCAGCCCTGTGGATTATAAAAATAGAGAAAAAAAACACATTGAAGAAGTTTAATCTGTTGATAGAGGGATGGTTTCACAAACTGTGTTAGAGATTTCAGGTTGGGATTATAACAGACATTAATTTACTCAACGAAATGAACTAATTTCCCGATTTTTCCCTACAGATAAGTTCACAACTGAAAAACAATATTTTCATGCATTCTCTTCTCCTCAAGTCTCATTTGAGAAAGAGATCCAAAGCACCGAGGAAGAGACAGTATTATAGTGGGACTGGGAGAGACTTCAAACAGCTTTACCCAACAAGAAATTTGACTGTTACTTTTTGCCACTAAATAACTTTGAGCTAAAAAAAACAAAAAACAAATACCCAAAAAAACAACATTAGCAAAATCGGACTTAATAGTTGCACAGAGGAGCCCTAAGTAGTCCTGGGCCCCTTGCCAAAAGAGGCAGACAGGCAAGCAGCGCTGCAGTACTGTTCACTGACCCCGTGCCCACGCTGTATTCATCACTTTTCATGGTAAAATTACTATTCTCTGGTGTATTCGACTTCTCTTTTATACAGTCTTCTTTCTGACACAAGGACTAAGTGTCTTCTAGACAGTGAGTTCCATATTTTTCCTAATCAGGCTACTCCAGACAGGGACTCTCTTTGTTTCCTAAGGGCCCTTGGGGTAAGGCTGTTTTCTGCATGACAGTTCCCGACAAAATTATTTATAATTTTATACACACCTAAACATTTTTCATGTAAAATAAATAAATGTGTATCAAAAGTGTAATAAAAATGTATATCAAGCACAATCTAACACTGTGTTGCAGGGCGAAAGGAAAGGAAGGTTTTAAGAAAAGTTCAAACCTGGCCAGTTGAAAGAATAAGGATGAAAGAGTCTATAATGAGCCTCATAGTTTATATTAAAAAAAAGGTAAGCATTTTCATATTTGGCTGACTGTTGCAGTGGTGATTCACCTTAGGAGAGCGTGGGTCTGGTGGTCGGGCGAAGAGCTCATCGTCAGCCAGCTGTGCTCCAGCGGGGACAGTCTCAGAGGGCCGTGTGCCATTGTAGATGTGGAACTTGCAGTGAGGGTTGGTGGCCATGGCCAGCAGCTCCAGTAGAGGGAACCAGTCCTGAGAGAGCTTGGCCACACACAGTTCCACCAACCGGTGTGTGTTATTGATGATGCACCTCTGCGAAACAAGGGAAACAAGGTTTGTGGACAGAATAAAAACAGTGGCATATCAACAATTAGACTACGAAAGACGGGGGAAAAGCAGGGCAGTGAGGAAGAAAATTTCAAGTCTAACAGGAAAATGTCCTTTCTTAGAAATGCTGCCATCCACGTCTGGTTTGTTGACAATACTCTTGCATTTTGATCTGAAAATCCAGTGTTTTCCACACATAGACTTTGCTTGGGAGGTCCAAGTATATTTTGACTTATTACAACAAAAATGTTCATAAATACAGTTTGACAGTATCTAATTTGAACTGAATCCCAAAGAAAACTGGTGTCCTTAAGGTGGGACTTTTCAGATTTTCAAGATCAATTTAAGAACAATGTTTTTTTATTCCTCTTTTTAGTCAACTTTAGCATGAGTGTGTAAACTTATGCAAGTCACTGTATATTTAATGTTTTTTTTGCACAAATAACTTGCGCTTGGGAGCTTTAAAAAACTATTTAATACAGTCTATTTTTAAAACTTACAGAAGTAGTAGAGTTTGTAATGCAGTTGGCTCGTAAAATTAAATGAGAATCAAAATCAAAAAAAAGTTTAAGTTAATTTTAAAGTTATTTAAAAATTAAAATCGTGAACAGGGTGAATCAAGGTCACCATTTTATAATGATTAATCATGCAGGCCTAACCTTAACAGTAATAAAAAGTACCTAGAAATATGAGAAATACTATATTATTCATGGATTCTACCACGTTACCCTGCAGTCCAGCGAGTATTAATGGGAGAGCTGCTACAGACTTCTCTCCAGAAAATGGACTACCTGCCAAGTCAAATGTTTTACTCACATTTTGGTGCAATTACTGGAATTTGACATTAACATTTTTTGAGTGAAAACTTCCGATTTCCAGCAAATTAAAGTGTGCCTGTTAATTATATAATTAATAAAATGACAATTTGCTGCCCGTTTTGCATGGCTCCAGACTGGTTCACAGATCTGAAGAAGCCAGATAACAGTAATCAATATGGGACTGACTGACTAAGAAACTTACGGAGATCAGTAAAGTCAAGTCTTTTACAAGAATCTGGTTGCACCCTAAACATTACTGAGTGTAATGATACTCATTTAAGTACCTGTGGTTCATAAAAAGTACGTTTTTCCTGTTTAACTGTAAAATAAAGTTTTAGAGTGGGAACAGTGGAAAATCGGAGGAGTTGGCAGGAATTTATCTTTATTTGTATCGTTTACCTCATCATTTGAAGGTTAAAATATGATAGTATTGATGAATATGAACATCCAAGATTGTAACATTGTAGATATGACAAAAAAATACAGAAAAGCATCATAGGTCTCCTTTGACATAGATTTCTTGGCTTAAAAAAATGCATATTTTTAAAGTACCAAAATACATACAACAATTAAAACTCACATGAATCTCAAACTTCCAGCCACTGACTGCCTCGTCTGTCAGGATCTTTGTGAAGGAGATGGTCAGACCATCTCGGAAAAACCTCTGACATGCCTCACACTTCACATCCAGTCCTGCAAGGAAATACATCCCATTAATAACACACAATTCATATAAAATGTGCTACAAAGTTAAATGAAAAGACACTAATGAACATGAAGAGCATGAAGGTGTTACGGCCCCAAATGTAGATTCTCTGCAAATATCAAATAATTATACTTATTATTTTTAAAGTAACTATATGTAACTTTAAAATGTTTCTTTTCTATCTGATGATCATAAATGACCTGTAAGACCCAACGAGAATAACCATTTTGGCTTCTTTTTTTTTAAATAAAGCCTCTTCCCAGGTCCGATTTTTTTCTCCGATCGTATTTTTACTTTAGAAGGTTTTTTTGTATTTAAAGCTGATAGTGCTGCAGGGCCATCACAGAAAATAAGGAAGTTAAAACAAAGAACTAAAAGCTAAAAAGGGAAAGTAAACAACGACGTGTGAAAACCCGATTTGGTCAGGCTTTCAATAAAAGAAAACAATTACTAGATTGGAAATGATTCAAAATAGTACCCCAATCTTAGGTACACAATATGTTAATTTCATTCATAAAATAATTGAATGGAAATTTACAATGCGCAATGCGGTTGTACGTCAATAACCTACATTAAATTAAGTCCCCCTTCCATTTAGCGCTTGGTTTTATTTATTCTTTTCAGTCCGTGTTTGTGTTGGCCTACTATTTTCTTTCCCCTTGTTCCCTTATAAGTGTGTAAAGCGTCCTCAGGTTTCATATAATGCACTATATTAATCAGAGTTATTAAATAGGCAATGGTGGCATTAAGTTTAGAGAAGAGAGCTTGTGACTGGGAGGTTGTCAGTTCAATGCCTAGACCAACAGGATAAAATTTAGGTGGGGAAAGTGAAAGAGCAGCGCTTGTCTCTCCCTCATTACCATTACTGAGGTGCCCTTGAGCAAGGCCCTTAACCTTAAAAAATGCTCCAGTGGAGCTGCTCAGTGGCCAGCAGCTGTGGTTGTACACGTCAGCTTTCAGGTATGAATGTGATCAGGGTGTTCTGCAAAAGAGAGGCTGCCTCTAGGTGAACCTTCCATGAATAAATAAAGGTTAAAAATAAATAAAAACGTTGGTTAGTACAACCATCTCTTAATGCTTTGGCTCTTGACACAGTGACAGTGATACCTGGTTTAGCTCACCATACATCCAAAGTAAGCTAAGTTATGTATGCAACACTCAAAATGAAATTATGCATCTGTAACTTAATACCTTATTGTAAATGAATGATTCTCTTTCCAGACAAAACATCCATCTCAACTATGTTTTTTTTTTTCAGACAACACAACAAAATGGATTTTATCAAATTTGATCTCAGTCACACAACAAAATATATATTGAAGAGATATTTCGGATTATTGATTCAATCAGCCTGGATGTAATAGGCAGAGTAGGCCTGCAATTCTGGCACTGACATGAGGTAGGTGGTTTTAAATACATAATTAGGGCAGAAAAAAAGTGAAGGTCATGTTTTAGGAAGTATCAGGTGGAAGAAGGCTTGATTTAGTGGTGAAACGTCAAATGTTTTGCAATGTGCTGCTTTATTTAATAGTAAATTAAAAATCATTGGGCTTTGGACTGTTTGCTGGGCAAAAAAAGCACAGAAGATTTTATAATGAAAATAACATAAATGAATAAACTATATTTATAATCCATTAATCCTAAACACAACAGGTTTATTTTTGTTGGTTACAGTTTCTAAAATGTGAATATGTATTGCTTTTTTAGATCAAAGTAACAAAAAATACTATTAGAAAAAGACACATTGGGCTCTGGTAGAGGGCTGATACTATAATTCCTGATAATCTGCACTGCATAACTAGCCATTACTGTGCTTGACTGAATGTGAATATCACAAAGCATTTCTATAGACATTCTGCATATTCATACCTTTTTTACTCAGGTCAATAGCAGCTTCCAAGAGGACTTCTAACTCTCCTTTTGGCAAAACTGGAACGACCCAACGAGGCCTGAAAGGGGAAAAAAAAGAAAACGTGAATCAACAGAAAAACCATTGTGTGTAAGAAGCATGGATGCTGCATGGTATTTCTAAAAGTACCCCAACGAGCTCAATTTACCTTGGCGTTAAGTGTGACTGTTGTGATGTTTATCAGACTGAGTGTGAAAATGTAATAATTTAAACTATAAAGTAAGGAATTAGTGTCTGTCTTTCCGTTTTTTACATATCCCAAGAACAGTTCACCTAAACTACTTCACACTTAGCAGGTGTATTTTTGGGGACCCAATGACGTGCATTGTTGAACTAAATGAAATTTAAACATGCTGAATATTTAAAAAAATTGGATAAACAAGCAACCACTCTGTGCAGCAGCAGGGGTAGAGTGTTAAAGATGCAGTAAGCAATGCTGCACAAAGATTGTTATTTGAACTCAACTGCCAAACAAATACAACCCTCCCTTTAGAAGCTCCGCCCCAGAGATTCACAGACCGATAGCTAATGGCATGCCTGCACATTCACATGCTGCCTCCCCCCACACTATAAAATAAATTCCTGGTGAGTTTTTAAATTGTCACGAGTCATAGTTGCCAGTCAACACAAAAAAACATCTGTGGGTATTGCAAAGTATCTACTGCTACCAGAGGTGTCAAGTAACAAAGTACAAATACTGCATTACTTTACAGCTGACTTTTTACTTCTACTTCTTACATTTTCACACAATTATCTGTACTTTCTACTTGTTGCATTTCAATAACAGCCTTGTTACTCCTATTTCAGTTCGGCTTGTTTTCATTCTTGAAAAATCGCGCTCTCCAGAATGTGAATTTGATTGTGATTGGATGAGAGGTATAAACGTATACCATTCCGAAACCCTATTGGTTTGTACGCGATCCATCGCACCTGCACTTGACACAAATCACGTCACACTCCAGCAAGGAAGTAGCAGACGTATGTAGCCTAGTACGAAGATGTCCATGGCAAATACTCAAGTGAAATTTCCCAACCAAGCACCAGTGAGGAGGTTGTTGGCCAGGAAAACCAGCCAGCCCTTCTACATCCCTGGCTGTACCTGGAAGAATTTTTTTTTAAATGGTTGGATGCAAAAACAGCTCGTTTCCAATGTGCTGCAAGCTCTACGCTCCCAAGTACCATGAGCTAATTGTTTCCAAAACTCCCCATCTAATTTGAAAAGGCAAACTGATATTTTTTTTTCTTCCTTACGTTACTTTTATACTTTTAATTTTGAAACAAGTACTTTTACACTTTTACTTGAGTAAAAAGCTTGAGTTGATACTTCAACTGAAGTCTTTATAAACCCCAGTATCTGTACTTCTACCTCAGCGATGAATGTGAATACGTTTGACACCTCTGACTGCTACTGATAATATAATTGGTATATTGTCTGTTTGTCAGGATTAAATACAGACCATAACTTTAGGAAGTGCCACTTTACAAGCAAACTCACTTAAAAGACACACCGTTGCGTTTTTGACTACTTAATAGCACTGAGCAATATTTCTATGCACTTTAGTATCTTGTGTGCTGAATAAGGGGTGGCTGAGGATGCAGCCTCTGTATAAGCATGTGAATAAATACCTGTTGATCATATCATCCAGCTTGGCTAGGTCAGTGTGAGGGAAGGCGGGCTCCTCCTCTTCCAGCTGAGGGGGGCCATCTCCCTGGCCCTGCTCATCTGGTGGGCTTACTGGAGAGTTCTCATTAGATGAGTTCGGAGATGATGTCTAGAAAACCAAAGAACAGTCAAAATCATACAAGGAAGAATTGATGTGAAGATTGCATGTTTGGCTTACAGGTGACGATACGCAACAGCCATGTTGTTGTTCATCCTCTAATGTTTTAATTGCTGGTGATTTGTTTTGTTTTTTGATATTATGACAGTGCCAGAAAACAGTGAAATGGGGGGCATGGCAGGTTCCTGGTTGGATGTCGTGGTAACACGACATGTGTATTAAACCAGTAAACAACCAGAATGCCTCGAGGCGATCCGTTTTGATTTTTGTGTCTATTAACATGATTTGGTCATAAATAAAAAATAAAAATAAAAAATAAAAAAGACAAATGGTGACAAAGGCCTCGACATGAAAACTACACTCACCTGGGTCCCGTGAAATATGACAGTTACAGAATATTGGAAAAATCGCTTCATGGACACTGAATTTGATGAATTTACTGTTTTATCATAAAATAAGAAGCTAAAAACACAGTTAATGTTCCCTCAGCATTTTGTTTTGTTACTAAACTGTGTGTAAAATGAGGGGTGACGTTAAATCACCGGTTTTAGGTAACGGTATCCTAGTGTACCATCTATTTGCTGGATTTTTTGGAGGTAGCAGTAGCTAACGTTAGCAAATAAGCCCACTAATGGCAACGTTAATATTTTGTTACAATGTTTAGTAATAGTGATTAGTGAGGGAAAATGTTATATGAAATGCACATTGCTAAATGTGTTATGTGTCTGAAATTGTTGCTATGTGTAATATCCTAATGCTGAACGACTCACAGCAGTAACATTAGGCTAAAGAAGGTTTTATTCTGATCCAAAAACTCTCTCTGTGAGAAAGGACAGGGAACGGACACTTACATTATATCCTGGTATGTTTCTGTAAGACATATGATGTTTTTGAGAAACAATTGCAAATAAAGCCAACTGCTTAAAAAAAGCTGATACCAATCCAGCCAAAAAATGTCGATGCATCTGTCTGCCTTACTACAGCCATAGAAGGATTGTATTTTACTAATGGCTTTGCATGAATGAATCAAAATCTGAGGCAAAACAACAAAACAGACTTAGGCTGAATATTTCTTTTAAAAGTGTAAGGAACTGACTTTTTGACCTCCAAAGCAAAAGTGGAACTTTACTACCTGTTTCTATGGAGCCATATACCAATAGAAAGGCAAGGCCCATTTCTTGTATGGGGGGGGGTTAGGGTTTCTATTGTAGTGGTCACTAAGTGTACATGCATGTAGGCATAAAGAAGCAGGTGTCTCTCCTAAAAGGACTTTAAACAAGGCTATTCAACTCCCTACACTCATAGTATTTGGCAAACAGAGTAATGCTCTTTTTATTCTTATCTACCCAGAGGAAACAAAAACTGAGGGCTGACATGGTTATGTTGGAAGTATAAACGTGTTAGTGTGTGGGTGTATCTGTGTTACGGTGCTGTCAAATAGAATTTTTTGGAAAGAAGAGTGAGAATCCAAGGCAACAATGTGCATCAATGAATGTGCATTTAAGCACCAAAATAACCATTTGGGCTGCAAGATATGAGGAAAATATTGTTTAATATCCCAATAACAATATTTCTTGAGATAAACAGATTTTACAATGTACTCAGTTTTGCCTTTTTGCAGTTTTTAGTTTACTGCTAACATACAACAAATTGCTTGCAGAATAAAAAACAATGACATTATTTTATTTAACAAATTTAACATTAGAATGGACAGAAAAGGTAACATAAGTGTTCAGGTCAAGTTCAGTTTTTGACTGATACTCTCTCAACGAACTAAAAAAATCCGTTTCTTTCGCGACATATCGCAGTCTTTCGCGATGCCATTTATAGTGCAAGTTGCTGTTGGGAGATGCATACTGTAACTGAGAAATATTAAATGTGGGGGTGTGTGTGGTGAAGGCTCCTTCTGCTTGGCTGACCTACATAGGCAGCTTGCCTCTCACATCTCACCACAGCTCATCTCTAACCAATACAGGCGCGCGCGTCACACACAACACACATGCGCGCGCGCACACACGACACACACAGCTCTGTTCATTGATGCCTCGCCTTTCACTCTTTCTCCCTCTTTTCCGCTCCCCCCTCCCCTCCCTTTTTGTTCCCTTGGGCATCTGTGTGTGGTTTAGGTAAGAGCAATATCTGTAAAAACAACCAAAAAACGGCTAAAGCGTCTGGACTAACAAAGTGGGAAATCAAAAAACCACTCCGTTCCTTCTCCCTTCCCAGGTTAACTTAAATACATGCGCCTATTACTGGAAAGGAAGTGCAATGCTTAGTCAGTTAAAGTGCTCATATTATGCTAATTTTCAGGTTCATAATTGTATTTAGAGGTTTTATCAGAATAGGTTCACATGTTTTCACAGGTTTTCAAAAAACACCATATTTTGTTGTACTGCACATTGCTGCAGTTTCTCTTTTCACCCTGTGTGTTCTCTCTGTTTTAGCTACAAAGTGAGGCATCTCACTTCTGTTCAATCTTTAGTCAGCACTATAAGCCACTCAGAAGCAGAGTATGAGGGCATGTTACATGTGTTACAAAGTGATGCAAGTTTGTCACGGAAGTAAAGGCTGGACTACAACGTGAACAGTGTTTTCTGTTGGAGATGGTAAGTCCCTTTGGGGTGGACTTTGTTTTTTTTTCACTTGCACAAAAAAGATAACACAATAAAGGAAAGGGGGAAATAGACAAAAAGCATAATATGAGCACTTTAAAACTAGTGGAATGAAACCAGTTGCCAGCCAGCCAAAAGGAGACACAAACAAAAATATTTAACATGTAGGACAAAATGTGGTGAGTGCAGTGAAAGACAGTAAGTGAAGGTCTATGTTGAGTATTAGTTAGAAGGATGATGCTGACCTGGTTCTGTGGTAGGGGGGGCTGGCTCTGAGCATCAGGTGCCTGGCCCTGGCCCTGACTGTCATTGCCCCCCACCGGAGAGCCACGCGTGGTGGCTGTCATGCTCGCCACAGGGCAGATCTTGGCAATCTTGGCCTCTTAGGGAGCGCTGGCCAGGAGGGAAATCACAGCCACCTCAGCTGTAGAGCAGAGGGAAGAGAGGCCGAACACACGAGAGAGGGACACAAGCACCTGGAGATCTGGATGTGCCGCTGAGACCATTGCATAACCTGCAACAGGAAAGCAGGTTTAAGGTAAGAATTTTCAACAGGCTGGTTAAGTTACTTATAATGCATGAGCCAAATACACCAGATGGGTATATTCTTGTACTAAAATTACTATCTACATCAACTTGTTCTTAATTGGGCTGTGCTTTGTAGTCAACTACTTTTTTCTCACATGCTTCATCAAAACCGCTCTGTGCTCAATGACCAACTAGATGTGTTATGTATTAGGATGCTCCAGCAAGGCTTTGGAGGACTGATACTGATTCTTTCGGATACCAAATTTGCCAACGAAGAGTTAAAACCGCAGCGGCTGGTTCCCTACCAGCCCATGTAGCCTTATAATAATAACAATAAACAGCTTAAAACATGAATATCAAACTCAGCTACACTGTGAATGTAATACTACAAAAGCTTAGCTTCATTTTAACTATGAAACTCTGTTCCATCATGCTAACACTGATCCCTCAACACTCGCTATGAACAAGCAAGCAGCCAGAGGATCCAGCCTGCCTGAATCCATCTTAGGTCCTAACCCAGTCAACAGCACCATCTCAAATATGAACATACAGCCTCAGGTGTTTATTGTGGCAACTGGGAAGCTGTGACAGATAGCAAAGGGAAAACACTATTTTACATACATTTTTACAGTTTTCCTAACTGGGGAAATTGAAAAACTCCTGCCTTTTTCATTAGTAATGCATGTCATCATTCACATACTTTATCCGGCTACGTAAGTCTGTCAATTCTTTTTATTGCAACCCTTGTCTTTTTTGTTGTTGTTTTGGCCTTTTCCCCCCCATATCAATTCATTAAAGTTGTGTTTATCACATTATTTGATGATAACAGGTTACATTGCTACATGCTACTAGCAGGATTCTTCCTGGCTCAGAATGAGACTGGGGGGGGGGGGTTGGTCCTACCTAGGAAATTTTTAGCATCAACAACATCATTTCCTGGATTCTGATACATTTTTAGGCACCAATTTATGGCAGAGACAACCTAACGACCGGTCTCTACCAGACTGAATAGTATCGTAGATTTTGGTGCCACTGAAATGCCATCGCTGCCCTCTGATGCACCCAAACAAACGTTAGAGGCAACCAAAACACTGTTGCATGTGACACTAGTTACCACTACATGTTACACAGATAACATGTACAGGTCACTGATTTGACACACACACACACACACACACACGCACGCTTGTCTATTTCACTTCTGATACTTTATGAGAGAAATTAACTCTGTAGTGCTTAAATAAGGGCTGTTTAAGAAAAAATATGGCTAATTGCAAATTTGCTCTTGTCACTCGTCAGATAACCCTAGTCCGACCCTGGTCAATGGTGTGAAAGATGTATAAAAGCCCATACAGTGGAGAGAACAAGTATTTGATACACTGCTGATTTTGCAGGTTTTCCTACATACAAAGCATGTACAGGTCTGTAATTTTAGGTACACTTCAACTATGAGACACAATCTAAAACAAAAATCCAGAAAATCACATTGGATGATCTTTAAAGAATTAATTTGCATTTTTTTGCATGACAAGTATTTGATACATCAGAAAAGCAGAACTTAATATTTGGTACAGAAACCTTTGTTTGCAATTACAGAGCTCATACGTTTCCTGTAGTTCTTGACCAGGGTTGCACACACTGCAGCAGGGATTTTGGCCCATTCTTCCATACAGACCTTCTCCAGAGCCTTCAGGTTTCGGGGCCGTCGCTGGGAAATATGGACTTTCAATTCCCTCCAAAGATTTTCTATTGGGTTCAGGTCTGGAGACTGGCTAGGCCCCTCCAGGACCTCGAGATGTTTCTTAAGGTGCCACTCCTTAGTTGCCCTGGCTGTGCGTTTCGGGTCATTGTCATGCTGGAAGACCCAGCCACAACCCATCTTCAATGCTCTTAGTGAGGGAAGGAGGTTCTTAGCCAAGATCTCGAGATACATGGCCACATTCATCCTCCCCTCAAAAAGGTGCAGTCGTCCTGCCCCCTTTGGAGAAAAGGATCCTCAAAGAATGATGTTTCCACCTCCATGCTTCATGGTTGGGATGGTGTTCTTGGTTGTACTCATCAAACACAGCGAGTGGAGTTTAGATCAAAAAGCTATATTTCTGTCTCATCAGACCACATGACCTTTTCCCATTCCTCCTCTGTATCATCCATGTGGTCATTGGCAAACTTTAGACGGGCTTGGACCTGCGCTGGCTTGGGCAGGGGGACTTTGCCTGTGCTGCATGATTTTAAACCATGATGGTGTAGTGTGTTACTTATGGTTTTCTTTGAGACTGTGGTCCCAGCTCTCTTAAGGTCATTGACCAGGTCCTGCCGTATAGTTCTGGGCTGATCCCTCACCATCCTCATGATCACTGATGCCCCATGAGGTGAGATCTTGCATGGAGCCCCAGACCGGGGTAGATTGACCGTCATCTTGAATCTTCTTCTTTCTAATAATTGTGCCAACAGTTGTTGCCTTCTCACCAAGCTGCTTGCCTATTGTCCTGTAGCCCATCCCAGCCTTGTGCACGTCTACAATTTTATCGCTGATATCCTTACACAGCTCTCTGGTCTTGGCCATTGTGGAGAGGTTGGACTCTATTTGATTGAGTGTGTGGATGGATGTCTTTTAAACAGGTAACGAGTTCAAACAGGTGCAGCTAATACAGGTAATGAAGGAGAACAGGAGGGCTGGATTTTTGTTTTAGATTACGTCTCACTGTTTGAAGTGTACCTATGATAAAAATTACAGACCTAGGGTGCTTTGTAAGTAGGAAAACCTGCCAAATCGGCAGTGTATCAAGTACCTGTTCTCCCCACTGTATCTACCAAGTCTTCTGCACAGAAACATAAAGTTTACCAGCACAACAAACGGGAAAAAAAATAATTCAAGTTGAATGTTTGATGCATATAATGCAAAAATATAGATTGCGATATAACAAAAAATGTGAGAACGTAATTAGGAACCATAACTGTTGCTGTTATGCCCTCTGGTAGAGGAATGACTAAAACCAATAGTATGTCTTGAAAATGTGTCTTGCAATTTAAGACTGTTGCATTCAAGTGGCTGATTTGACTTTTTGACTATAATTCTATTTACTGGTAGACATTGATTTTTTTAATGTTGTACAAATCAGGTGACCAGTGACATCTGCATCAGCAATTTGGTTGCATTAGTCATAACAGACAGTACATTAAAGTTATTACTATAGTCAGAATCTAGCGACTGTATTTGACTGGCTGAGAACAAAATGTCATATATTGAGCAGTGAAACCCCTTATTAGCTAACTATCTACTAATGGGGAGATAGGGTGGGTTAAGAGTGTTTTCCCAACTTAAGGGTAGTGAATCTAGATTATTTCGTATTTTACAAGTGGCCAGTGACATCTGCTTTGGCATCAGCAAGCTGGGTTGCAGCTGTCATTACAGAGGGTATATTACGTTACACTAGTCATTATTATGGCAGAATCTGGCAAGTGTCTTTGGCTTATTGAGAACGAAATGTCATTTCATGTATTGAAAGCTACTATCAGTGAAACCAATCATTGGGTAGCTAACTATCTACTAATGGGGGAACAGGGTGGGTTACTTCACTAATGACGCACAAAAAACAGGTTATGTTTTAGCACTGTCAAAAAAGTGACACACACGGCAACAACAGCCACCATTAAAACAGGCGCTACGCTATGTACAACTGCGGCCTTTTGGACTGAACCGGCTTTGAAACGATAGCGTTATTATAAAAACATAATACATTTAATGGACGCTGAAATCGACCATGTTACATTATGCCTGTTAGCTTGGAATAACTTTAAAATTAGACAGCCCAGGTGCATATAACATACACGGTGGCATTACGTAACTATCAATACAAACTAGTGGCGTTAACAGCTGGTGGTTTAGCTATAGCTAGATGCGGCAACTAACGTTAGTTTAGCCTACAAGGCGATCCGCCCAAACAGAAGAGCAGTGACGGCCTTCTCGTCCAAAGCCCGTTGCGCTGAGACAGACTCGCAGGCCGCATTATTTAGCCAGGGCCTGACATTAATCTTGCTCACCAAATATTTGCTATATAACGGATGATCTTAAGCACACATGTAGTTTACTCACTAACCAAAATTATTATCGATTTAACATCACTTTCCCCGGCGTTATTGTTGACCAACCATGTTCCCGGAACGCCATTTAAAATAAGCATCGGTCGTGCTAGCATGCTAACGACCAGCGATCTAGCTAGCAAGATAAACAGTTAGCTAGCCGTTAGCTTTCGTGCGAGTAAATACCCGTAGGTGCATAGAGCTGGCTAACGTTCATATTATGAACAAGCGGCTTATAACTAACTACGTTTCCCATGTATAAAATGAATAACCCGCAATTTAGCTTAACGTCACTATGCAGAAATTTCAGCGTTCAAAATAAGTTGCTTGCTGTCTTAGATAACGTAAAACATATCGGTGACAGGGGAGTCGTCTATTTCCTGAAATGTAACGTTGGTGTTGTGTGACCTGTACCGTATAAGTTATAACTTAACGTTAGCTAAAACAAACTGAAATTTATATATCGGAAGCTAGGGTGATACAAAACGTTAACAACAATGTGATTTTGATAAATCTACTGTTAATGAAATACACCCAATTGTTAGTGGAGGACAACCAAATAGCAGTCACTTGTAAACATTTAAAAGAAATGTTCCTTCTCAGACTGTAGACAGTGTCAAGGACCATCTGCGCTAGCTTCAGTGAATCTAACCTAGCAGAATGAGCTAATCAGACTACACGTACGGTAAAAACCATGAATTGCAGTTTAATCGCGTTGACATTGTCACAGATTCAATAAGCAGCAGCTAACAGAGATAAAACCCACAGCAACTGAACAACACAAGCAACCAAAATGCAGTATTGTTACCTTGCATCCACCACCAGCTGACGCTAATGGCAGCAGCAGCCAGCTAACAATCACCACTGAGCTAACGTTAGTTAGCTAACAACTCACCAGGAATTTGATATGACTTCCCCCTTTATTCACGGGCTACGTCCAGCATTGAACGATGTCGTATATTACATAAACGTGGCCTATATCAGGGACAGTTTCGCGGGACCCAAAATCTGTTGCTAGAAAGATCTAATTCCTACGTTTTCCCCTCTGCTTCTGGGTGTTTTTCCTGCGTCACCGGCGCGGTAACAGCCCCCTAACTCTCTCTAACGTTAGTCCGATGTCTGGGGCTTGTCACCTCAGTTCCAGCAGTCACAACTTGAATCAGTTCAACATGGCGGAAGCGCAGTCGGACACAAATGCCGCTCAGTAAAAACAGGCCAGACGACTGTGTGAACTCCAACAGTCAGCGTTGTCTATGAGCTAGCTTGCACCACAACCGAGAGCAGCGCAGCAAACACAACACAAACTGAATGGAAAAGGCACAAAACCCCTCTCATTTCTGATAAGTGGCTCCGGCTCCAGTGAGGATGTAAATCCGTAGTTTCATTAAAACCAGGAGAGGAAAAAACTGAGCAACCCGACGCACTTGCCTATATCGCCTCCTATCGCACGGGGTGATCAAACGAAAAATAGACCATAGCTGAACGCAAGCAAATTCAAACATAGCCTAGCCTACACACAAACGGACATTTCAGCACTCAGTGGAGTGGAAGAAAATACAAATGATGGCGAGATGAATCTTAATTAATCAGTGAAGCGTTCGAGCAAATTTGCTTGCAAAAGGGATAATTTCTCGAGGCTTAATATGCACACGAAACCACCTGTTGGTCAAAGAGAGTAAAACAAGCAGATGTTACAGAAGAAGGCTTTTGAATAAAATAATAATAGTTTCAGCTATATTTTCCTGATAAGTAGGCTTATGCTTTATAATATACCTGTCTATCTTGTAAGTGTGTATCATGTGCAATCCATCTTTTGGTAAATAATTGTTTCATAATATAACATCACTGTTCATCATCATTCTAAAACTGGAAAGGGGCAGTGGTTTATCCGGGCGCAGGGAAGTGAATATACTTGTAAACTCTTCAAAGGGCAGTGCATCTGCTTGTGTAACTAAACCAGTTATGTAGAGGGGAGAATTTTTGTTTTCATAGACATTAAAACAATAATTTATCAATGGTGTTAGGGCTTCGGGCGTCATCAATGACGTCATTGTTCTAAAACGATACAAGCCTCAATATGCGCTTCACGCCAAACTTCCTCTCAAGCTCCGAAGCCTCGGTCGGCACAGCACGTAACATCACCAGCAATCTGGGACCTGGATTTCCAGAGTCTGGAGGAAGAGAGGAGAGGCACACGATCCACGTTGCTTGAAGTCCAGTGTAAAGGTCCCACAGTCAGTGATGGATTAGGGTGCCATGTGACATGTCATCTACTGGTGTTTGTCCACTGTGTTTTCTGAGGTCCAGGGTCAACGTAGCCGTCTACCAGGAAGTTTTAGAGCACTTCATGCTTCCTGCTACTGACCAACTTTATGGAGATGCAGATTTCATTTTCCCACAGGACTTGGCACCTGCACACAGTGCCAAAGCTAGTAGGCTACCTGGTGTAAGGACCATGGTATCCCTGTTCTTAATTGACCAGCAATCTCGCCTGAACTTAACCCCATAGAAAATAGGGTACTGTGAAGAGGATGATGCAATGCGCCAAACACAACAATGCAGAAGAGCTGAAGGCCACTATCAGAGCAACCAGGCCCTTAACAACTAAGCAGTACCACAGACTGATCGACTCCATGCCACGCCGCATTGCTGCAGTAATTCAGGCAAAAGGAGCCCCAACTAAGTATTGAGTGCTGTACATGCTCATACTTTTCATGTTCATACTTTTCAGTTGGCCAACATTTTGAAAAATCTTTTTTTTTTGTATTGGTCTTAAGTAGTATTCAAATTTTCGTAGATACTGAATTTGGGATTTTCATTAGTTGTCAGTCATGCTCATCACAATTAAAAGAAATGAACATTTGAAATATATCACTCTGTGTGTGATGAATGAATATAATATGTAAATTTTACTTTTTGAATGGAATTACTGACATAAAACAACTTTTTCATGATATTCTAATTATATGACCAGCACCTGTAGATACCCTGGTCCAGGCGACTCGACTGAGGTATTTTTTAAGCCTTGGCCTGTGTCAAAGTAGGATTCTACTAGCCCCACTGGACACTCCTTTTCAGCAAGTGTCACAGGGTGAGTACAGTGGGGTACCTTCTGCTTCAATTTTAATGATCTAATTGCCTTAGCCCCTCATATAATACTATAATGAATTGCTTAAGAGTTAAGCTAGTTACTATAGCCTAAAGAAAGAAACATTAAACACAAGATGGATGACTCATCCTCAAACACACACTGACCCAACACCACATTTTTGCAAAGGGGGACACTTTAAACCCATTCAATTGTTACTGATTTAACAAACTGGATGCCAAATATAACCCATTCAAGTATTGTTAACAACAAAAATAATAAAGATTTAATTTTTGGAAGTAGGCCTATAGGTGCAGAGAATACAGATTTTGTTCTCTGCCTTGTTGGGATCATTTTCATCGCCATACCTGGTTTTGCAAATATTGCAAATGACATGGCCATCTGAGCTTGTACCCTCCTAAGATAAAAACGATGAAGCTTAACTGTCCCACTTTACCACTATTCACCGTACTGTAGATGCTTTCACTGCTGCCTCCACATTACTGTTGATTGTTTTCTCCTGCTTGGTTCCGCGATGCCCAGCTTCCAGGCCTTGCTGAGGGAATGACTTACAAAAACCTGACTGCCCACCTCCCGTTCTTGCGTCAATTCTCCACCTGGTATTTCATCCTCTTCCTCTCTTCTCCTCATCCATCCTCTCCTTTCAGGGCACTGTTAGTTCCAGCAAGATGAGCCGGCTTGTGGCCTTTAGAGACCAAAATGATGTCGGGTCTTAACTAAGACTGGGTGATATTTGGTGTAACTTTTAGCTCCAGGTAGAACTTGGTAGCCTTGATGGATGGATTTGTGTCCTTCAGGCAACAGCTGAAGACCTTCCTGAGTCTCTTCACTGGTTTTTCCCTGAAGGACAGGACATGGTCTTCTTCCACCCTGAAGTGGAACTTGTTAAAAAGTCTCCCTCTATTCAGAACCAAGCGCTGGCATTTTGCGTGTTTGAAACTCATGCGTGACTTTAATGCATCCTTGACCAGCTTGTGGGGTATTGTGCCATAGGTGTTGATAGGATCTAGATACCGTACAGTCAGGTCCCCTTTTGCCCTCTCTTGCCTCTCTGAGCTGGGTCACCACGCCTGTGTGTTCAAGGCATCCAGGAGTTTTAATGGGTAACATACTGTATATTGTTTAATATAGCATTTAGTGATTCATTTTGTCATGGGCCGTTTGTCTTTTTTTTTTAATTCGTTACATGGACCTACTCATACTCAGTCATATGCAGTCATGGAAACTAAGTAGGCTACATTTACTACTTCTACTGCACTACATTTCAGAGGGAAATGTACATTTATTTGATACAGTTAGTTTACAGATTCAGATTTTGAATACAAAATGTAACCAACAAACAAAATATTTTATGTATTAAGCAACACAGCAATATATAGGCTAAAGTAATTGAAATTAGTCCCACCTTTACCAGTTGCAACATAAAGCGAAACCTACATCATCCGTCAATGATTATAATCCCAAAATATCATAGCCCCTTCTGAAATAGCTCTGAAATAGGTTATTCTGCACTATGCTAGCCTACCTTTTTTGTACTTTAATTGTAGTTTTGATGCTAATAATACTTTTGTACTTTTTACTTAATTTGAGTATTCTTCCACCACTGGCCATCTGTTACCAGGGCAACGGATTAGAGAAGGGGTTAATGAATAAATGATGGACTGATTGAAGCTATCAAGCTTAGCTAACCCTGTAAACACACAAGCACATTTCTGGCATTGTAAACCGGACATACAACAAATTGTTTGGTAAGTTACCCCAGTCGGGGAACCAGTTACGTTGATGTCAAACACAATAATGAGGAGACATCACATTCATGACTCTCATTCCTCAGGGCTCTTGTCTGGGTTTTCTTTCCCACCGGACCCATTCCCGACAGCAAAGATGGCGGCTGAGCGGCGTTGAGCCTTCTCCGTAATGTGTTACCAAATTTGGTGCATTTGTTGAGTTTTCTGCCGAACAAGGAAACCAAGTCCATGTGGAAAAACTCGTCCCGTGAAAGAAATGTTGTGAGACTGCGAAGAAAATCTTTTCATAAGGAATTAGCTAGCTAATACAACTTGATAGTTTCCAGTTGTAGCGCTTGGTGTTCATCACCGTAACGTTAGCTAACTAGCCCGAATCGTCATTGTAAAATGGCTCCGGTGCAGATTGGGTCAGATGGGCAGCTCGTCCCACTCGGGGGTCCGGTAGTTTCGGGTCCACAGCCACCACCACCGGGGGCACCGGCCACACAGGGGGTCCGACTGAGTCTGCTAATTGAATTTCTTCTCCAGAGGACCTACCATGAAATTACCCTGCTGGCAGAACTGTAAGTAGCGTTGTAGGCCTTAAAGCTAAGTAACTGGCGGGCTAATCAGCTAACATAAGTAAACTCGGAGGATGTACTTCTTTCAGCCACTATAATAAAAACCAAGGTGGTACCAATCTAGATGTTAGGTTAAGCTTTCATGTTTTGAGCACTAACAAAGTGGATAGCACATATATGTGAGGGGGCGTAACGTTACCGGGTAAACATCACATCAGCATATGTCTGCAGATCCTTAAGTTAGAGCCATTGTTTTATTATTTAAGGTAAGTGTTTGTGTGGAGCGGTACATATGTGGGTTTATGATTGATGACTTGAATCAGTCCGTTGTCCAAGATCCAGTTTTTTCTTGTCTTGGTGCCCAACTACTAACTGAAAAGATTAACATTTCCATTTGCTATCAAAGCAGACTCATACCAGGGATGCAGTTTAGGCAGGTGATATGTTGGACTGTTGCTTTACTTTCACAATAAGGACCATAACAGTAATTCAAGTTTTAATGTTTTTTTACTAGACTTCCCAGAAAAACGGACATGGAGAGGTATGTTTATATGAATTCTATTCACAACTTATTTATCCCTTTACTTCATTAGTTACTCATTCTGTTAAGCTATTGTATTTAAATTTTTGCCTAAACCTATATCCCCTGTTTGTTTGTTTGTTTTCAGGAAAATTGAGATTGTACAGTTTGCCAGTCGTACCAGACAGCTATTTGTGCGTTTGCTAGCCCTGGTGAAGTGGGCAAGCAATGCAGGGAAAGTTGAGAAGTGTGCGGTATGTTGTGTGGAATTTATGTTGTGGATTTTGACAATACACTGCAAATGTGTGCGTCTGCAAACTTATGTCCATTGGAATACAAATCAACTGACTCTTACCTCTCTTTATGATATCAATGGTCACAGATGATTTCCAGCTTCTTGGATCAGCAGACCATCCTATTTGTGGATACAGCTGATAGGCTTGCATCGCTGGCCAGAGATGCCCTGGTACATGCTCGTTTGCCCAGCTTTGCAATCCCCTTTGCCATTGATGTTCTCACAACAGGGTCATACCCGCGCTTGCCCACATGTATACGAGTAAGTCGGTTGAACTTCCTCCTCTGCATGCTAAAACTGCTAATCTATATGAAAAGATGTAAGGAGATCAAACTTGTGGTTTGGCATGTCATCATCAATTGTTTCTGTGTCCCTTTCTGTAGGATAAGATCATTCCTCCAGACCCCATCACTAAGGTTGAGAAGCAGACCACCCTGAGCCAACTAAATCAGATTCTACGACACCGCCTGGTCACCACAGACTTACCCCCCCAGCTAGCAAACCTCACAGTCGGTAAGCAGCTTGCGTAAACCCACTTTGGTATACTTTAACTGATAGCCATTCCAACATATTTAGCCATTTGTTTTCCTTCATATTGGTTAAGAAAATATCTTGCTTGTATGTAAATATTGTAGCTAATGGGCGAGTAAAGTTTCGTGTGGAAGGAGAGTTTGAGGCCACTTTGACAGTGATGGGAGATGACCCTGATATTCCCTGGAGGCTGCTGAAGTTGGAGATTCTGGTAGAGGACAAAGAAACTGGAGGTAAGGCATACACTCCTTCAGCTATGCAGCGATACTTCATTGTCATGCTGATTAACAATGTACATCATTGCTAATGTGTTTCTTTTTTCTATTTCTTCTCAACTGGTTTGTCTGTTCCCCCATTTCCACGCTCCTCCTCTTCTCCCTCCACATTGACAGATGGCCGAACCCTAGTTCACAGTTTGCAGGTGAACTTCATCCACGAGTTGGTCCAGGCACGTCTGTGTGCTGATGAAAAACCCCTACAGGACATGTACAACTGCTTGCGTATCCTTTCTTGGCCTCTTGCATTTTGTGTTTGGCCTGCACAAAACCACTTGGCTTAAGTCCCACACCGATGTGAACTACTGCAGTAGGGAGGGAGGGAGCGAGGGTGTGTCAGAGCATATAGAGTATTGACTGGTCAAGCAGACACTTGCAGCATTCCAATGAGAAACACAGCTGCAGAATTGCACCCTTTTTAACCCCTCTAACAACACAACCACCTTTTATTACTGACATGGAAGAAGCAGTGCTGTTCTCACTACATCCTGTCACCCAGTCAGGTCATATGAGGTGTAATTAATTTATGATGGAGATGTGTGTTGCTAACACCTGTTGATACTGTACTAAGAAACTGATAATTTTTATGTTTACAGGCTTTTGTGAATTAAAGCTAAAAAAAAAAATTGTTGTATAGTCAGGCAGTGATAATTGTACCATCCATAATGTAACCCATACATATATAGGAAGGAAAGGATTTGTTATGCTCACACAGTCACAGGCCTGTTACACTTGTGGTTAAAAAATATAGAGAGAAACAACTGTTGTTAGCATTCATGCTAATAACAAAGACCCTAATCAAGCATGCGAGATAAGCAGGACTGTGCTAATCACAATGCTAATCAGTACATCTCAGCTCTGCCTTTCCCCCACCATCACCACCAAGTGCAGCTCACCGTGTCAAAGAGCAGTCTGTGTTGGGCACAGATACCCCCTTTTACCAACAGAGTGTATGTGTCTTGAAGATATCTGTACAAGTGTGTTTTGAATTTTAATGGAGAAGTGTGTAGTACTTTTTTATCTCTATTAACCTGGACTTGGTATTTTCCCACATTCCCCTTTGTGTTCTCTTTAACTGCATTGTTTCCAGACTCCTTCTGTCTGTCACTGCAGCTAGAGGTGCTCCACTCTCAGACTCTGATGCTGATTAGAGAGCGATGGGGAGACCTAGTGCAGGAGGAGAGATATGTGCCCGCAAAATACCTCACACTCACTGTCTGGAAGTAAGACTCACATACTGTATTTATAATTTTTAAACATAATTTTTCTCTTTTGAAGCACTTTGTGACTTTGCCTGGGACAGGTGCTATATTAAATAAACTTATTATTATTATTATTATTATTATATATTGATGACACACTTCTAAAAATAAGAAAAAGGGAAAAAAAGCTATACCATTATGTAGTTTTTATTCCTTCTCTCTGTTTTCCCTTTTCTTTGTTTCTCCAGCCAACAGGTTTTGGGTAGGAAAACAGGTACAGCCTCAGTTCACAAAGTCACTATCAAGATTGACGAATCAGATGGATCTAAGCCATTGCAAATATCTCATGAGCCTCCTCTTCCTGCCTGTGACTCCAAATTAATGGAGAGAGCCATGAAGGTAAGGTGGACATGTGAACTCAGTGTATAATATAATAGATAGTGTAATATAAAGAATGGAGATGTGTGGCATACTGTACAAATATATCTCTCTACAATTTAATAATGTTTGTCTCATTCTTTAGATTGACCATCTGTCGGTGGAGAAACTTTTGATCGACAGTGTGCATGCCCGGTCCAATCAAAAGTTACAGGAACTGAAGGCCATTCTAAAGACCAGCAATCCCAGTGACAACTGTATGTATATACTCTATTTTGTTGTCAGTTAAATACATTTTGTAAGTGAATATTAAACAAATTACCAGAGACCAGTTTTTCCTACCTACAGCAGATGCAGTCATGTGCTAATCATTCATAACACTTGATAAAAGAGACATGGTTTAGGATAGAGTCATTGTAGCTCTGGAAAAACTCTTTTTAAAACTCTAATTATAATGAATTGCATTTCCAATGTTCCCATTAGCTCATAGATATGTGCTCTCTCACACATGCCTCATTCCCCTTCTGGCAATTGATGTACTGTAACCATGGTTTTGTGTCCTCTGCAATAGAAATACTTAATCATGTTTGCTTATTTCAGCGTTCATCGAGACTGCTTTACCCACACTAGTTATTCCAATACTCGAGCCCTGTGGTCGTTCAGAGTGCTTACACGTTTTTGTAGACCTGCACTCTGGCATGTTCCAACCCATGCTCTATGGATTAGGTAAGTAATAGGCAACCATTAACTCCTGACTAGTTTCTGATTTATGTTTTTCCATTGTGTTGGTCCTAAGAAAGTGTTGTGTTCAGGTTGAGTTTATATAATGGTTTGTTTTAGTGTAACAATAAAGGAATCCACAATTTGTTTCTCTGTGATTCTAGTTTATTATTTTGTATGCTCAGCTCTGTGAAAATATTACCCAGGTCTGTTCTCTCCCTAGATCAGTCCATGCTGGATGACATTGAAAAGACCATCAATGACGATATGAAGCGCATCATATCTTGGCTTCAGCAACTGAAGTGAGTCCACCTTCTCAATTTTTAAATGGCTATGGGCATTAAATAATGTATATTTTGGAACAGGCGAAAGATAACAGAGTCAACAGTAGACGCCAGAGTCTAACGCCTGCTTATAGCTTGTCAAAATTTGCTAATTGCTGTCAATAGCAACACTGGCTTGGCAGGTGCCAAGATGGGTGTTGAGAAGGATTACCACAGTTGTGTATTGAGTTGATTTTGGGTTTTGCACTAGTGAAGAGTGTGAATGCCGTGAGTGACAGAATGGGCTGTGAATCTGGGACTTTTTGTAATTTTGACTGGGACTTTTTGAATTTGAAATTTCATTGAGTCACCAAATCTTTCTTTTTTCTGGTAAGGTTCTGGTTGGGGGAACAACGCTGTCGACAGTCTGTGAAACACCTTCCCACTGTGTGTACTGATGTCCTTCACCTGTCCAACTCAGCTTCTCACCCTTTTGGCAACCTGTCCAAACACAAGCTCTTCATTAAGCTCACACGTCTTCCACAGTACTACATTGTAAGTTTCTCTAACAATATGTTGCTGGATAGTGCTAAACCAAAATTGCTTAAAGAAAATGCATCCATAAAGTTATGATCTACTTTCATTTTTAAAAACATCCTCATAGTCTCTTTTTTTCCTACTCCTATTCTCCTTTTTGTAGGTGGTGGAAATGCTTGAAGTGCCTAAAAGTCCCACAGCGTTGCAGTACAAGTACTCTTTCCTGTCAGTGTCTCAGTTGGAAGGGGATGATGGACCCGTTTGCGCTCAGCTCTTGCAGCATTTTAAACCCAACCTAGAACATCTTGCCCAGGACACAACAGGCAGAGCGGCCCGACCTGCGACTAAGAGAAAGGTAGTCAGTGCTAGAGTAGTTATACACCAAATGTTTTTTTGTGTATGGTGAAACACAGTATTTTTCATCATACACAAATGAAGGTTTTGACAGATGTGGTGCTGGCCTTGAGGTTAGAACTAGACAGGAACAGTAAATGCTCTCTACCCACCATCAAAAACAGCTGACAAAGACATATCACACATAGATAACGTTCCATATGCATTTTTATTTTGTTTTTGCTGCTTTTTAGATAATTGGTGACCAGGGGGACCCAGAGCCAAAGAAGCCTAAGCGGTCTGGAGAAATGTGTGCCTTCAACAAGGAGCTGGCTCACCTAGTAGCTATGTGCGACACCAACATGCCCTTCATTGGCCTCAGAACAGAGGTAAGTCACAGTGCTCAGACAGTTTGAATCTTTCCTGCCAGTCATAGATGTGTCAACATCAAGCATGGCAATCTCAGTGTTGTTTGCTGGCTAATTCTGTGTGTCTGTCTGTTTGTCTGTCTTTGAGTAGCTGTCCAACATGGAGATCCCAAACCAGGGTGTCCAAGTGGAGGGAGATGGCAGCAGTCACGCAATACGTCTACTAAAGTAATACACTCAGTTGCAAGCACACATGCATACATTTATGCACACAGTGGGATGATAAACTTTGCCAAAACTATTGTGACTATACAGTGTAATTGTTTCATCTTGTAGGATTCCTCCTTGTAAAGGTGTAGGAGAGGAGACTAGGAAAGCTTTAGACCGGTCTCTACTGGACTGCACCTTCCGACTGCAGGGCAGGAACAACCGAACCTGGGTAGCTGAACTGATGCTGGCCAACTGCCCTCTAAACAGCACACACAGCAAGGAGCAAGGTAGACATCACATACGGAGTGTTCCAAGTTCATCACTACAAGTTTACAACATGGCCCAGTGTATAAACAAACCCACCTGTCCCCCTGTATTAGCCTCCACGCGGCATATATATTTGACTTATGAAAACCCTCTGTCGGAGCCAGTGGGCGGGCGGAAGGTGGTTGAGATGTTCCTTAATGACTGGAACGCTATCAGTCAGCTCTACCAGTGTGTCCTCAACTTCTCACGAGCAATGCCAGGTACGTTCATGGTCATCTGTGAAGCAAACATTGCTACGTTCATTCTCAAAGTAAAACAAACATTGTTTTATTGGCCTGGTTTAACCAGAGTAATCAGATTTGCTTTTGTAAGTTTGAGTCGTGTGTGTTTGTGTGTGAAAATCTGCACATAGTTAAAGTTACAGTTAGTTCATGCTTGCATTCATCAGTGTTACCCACACTGTTGAAATAATACTTGGCAAAAGAAACACACATATTTAATACAGCTGCACATTGTGACTGCTTCCCTCCAGAGATGCCATCTTACCTGAGCCTGTTTTCAGAGGTTCGGCTGTACAACTACCGTAAGCTGGTGCTGTGCTACGGTACCACCAAGGGCAGCTCTGTCACAATCCAGTGGAACTCCAACAGCCAGCGTTTCCACCTCGCTCTTGGCACTGTGGGGCCCAACTCTGGCTGCTCCAACTGCCACAATATCATCCTCCATCAGCTACAAGAGATGTTCAACAAGAGTCCAAATGTGATGCAGCTGCTGCAGGTACACAGAAGCACAGTTATGAAAATGCCTATGTTTGTGTGAAATTGTTATATCTGTTTCAAATGATAATTTCAAGTGACCTTTTGAGGTACCTTTCAATGTACTTTCCTGGGTAATGTTACTATTTATCCTTTTCTCAGGTGCTCTCTGACACACAGGCCCCTTTGAATGCAATCAACAAGCTACCAACAGTGCCCATGCTGGGCCTTACCCAGCGCACCAACACTGCCTACCAGTGCTTCTCCATCTTACCCCAGTCCCCCACACACATCCGCCTGGCATTCAGAAATATGTACTGCATCGACATCTACTGCCGCAGCCGTGGTGTGGTGGCCATCAGAGATGGAGCCTACAGTCTGTTTGACAACACTAAGATTGTAGAGGGCTTCTACCCTGCTCCTGGACTCAAGGTATAGAAGTCTTATTGTCATGGTAGTGGTGTCAATAGGCTTAATCTGAGAAAGAGAATGTGTTTCTAAACTACCTAACAAGAAAAACTGCCACATTAAGTTCTAATGGACATGAAGCCGAGAGTGTAAGTATACTAATCAGGGTCTGTCCAAACCAATAATTGTGACCTGTTATGAGTTAAAGGAATAGTTGAAATACACTTATTTGCTTTGTTTTTGCCAAGGGTTAGATGAGACGTGAAGTCACTTTGTCTGGCCAAGAAATAGTCTGGCACATAACCCTCCATAAAACCATAAAGTTTTAATTAGTTAGCTTTAGAGGTGCTTTGGGTGTCAGATTTGATTATCTTTGGACCACCAGGCCGGCTGTTTCCCCCTGTATCCAGTGCTAAGCTTATTGCCTTTTTCCCTTGCCATCACTCCAGCATGGAAAGCTTTTTGTCGAGAACTGGAAGGTGTTTTTATAATCAGCACAACCAAAGAATCCTACTTGATTAGGAAATAAATAATAATAAAATTCTGTCCTCTTCTTGCCCCTGTCTAGACGTTCCTAAATATGTTTGTGGACAGTAATCAAGATGCTCGCAGACGCTCTGTCAATGAGGATGATAACCCACCCTCGCCGGTGGGTGTAGATGTGATGGACAGTCTGATGAACCACTTACAAGCTCAACAGCAGCAACAAACAATAAGGGGGGGTGCAGGAGGTGTCTATCCTCCTCTCACTTCACCACCACCAAATTACCATGCCAACGTAACTCCCTCACCATCCATGATGCCCACCCAGTCGCCAGGTAATAGCAAGCTTAGTGTTTGTCTGTATGTGTACTAGGAGTGGCACGGTTCACAAAACCAACAGTTTGGTTCGTATCACGGTTTTAGGGTCATGGTTTTCGGTTCTTGTTATTTTTTTTTTAAATCTTTAACACTCCAGAAATATACTTTAGCATATGATATATATATAGCTTAATGATCCACAATGTAGGATATAGTAGTAAAAAATTGTTCATATCATGTAATCGTGTACAAACTGAATTTAACTGATGTTAAGCACATTATTGGAACCATCTCTGAGGAAAGCTAGGTGAGATTTTGATAGAGTAAGAGGAAAGTCATTGATAATTTCAACAAGCTTTTCAGTTATTCGGCAAAAAAAGGAGACTGTGCATTGCCGTCTACAGGAACGTATGTGCCTTTTTAGCACACGAAGATTGAAATATTACAATATATCAATTGAAATAACTTGTATTCATCAAACTGCCAACTTCAGTGTAGCTCTTACAAAAATGTACAAAAAAATAGAACTCTTAAAGCTTTGAATAAGTAAAAATATGTTACACATAAAAGTTGCAATTTTGTTTGTATAGTTCCTTTAAAAATAAAAAGGAAACTTGTTTTGGGGAGAATAAAATTACTCTAGCCTGAGTTTTCCTAGTAACCTTACCATAAAGCCTCTGGATGCTGCAAATGTTGGTATATTATAAAAATGGCTGGTGAATTTAAGACAAAAAATAATAATAATTTATTGAATGAATCAAATTTGAACATGTCTGTCAGTCGCTTGTTGATCTTTACAATGTTAGTTAATTTCCTCTACTGTCCTGGGCTGGGACACACATTCATACAGTTTGATAAAGGACTTATTGGACTTTAACTTATTGCACTTACAATAACAAGCATAGCTGTCCCAAATTTAGGTCATCCTGTACGTCTCATCTCTGTTTTTTCTGGACGGTCTGAAATGTTTTGCATCGTCTTTTGCTGTACGTTTTGATGATAACTTGTCAACACCTCTAACCCTGAGGTCACATAAGGGCACAAGGCTACATTACGCATGTGTCGAACCGTGCTACGCGCACACACACACACTGAGCAAACTGAACGGTTCAGATATTTTTTTCATGAACCGTGCCACCCCTAATGTGTACGTGTACACGTACGTGTAACTTAATGATATCCTTTGTTTGTGTCTGAGCTTTGTGTCAAGCTGCCATACAGGGTTATGACCACAACAAATCATTGTTTTTGAATATTTCACATTGCTGTCATCAACCTCCCTGCTGACTTATGTATTTTTATGTAAGAGCAAATTGTTTGAATGGGACGGAGAACGAGGAAAAGCAACCATGTGTGCCCATTTTGATTTTGTAAAACCATGAGATCAGTTGTGTTTCTCATGCAACATACACATATCTCACAGCTGAGAGGAAACAAAGCATGCATTTAGTCCTGCTCCTTCCATTCCTCTCCATCTCAGCCCAGCCAGAGACTACAGCCCTTCCGCCCTGCTTTAGCACGTGTACATGAGTGAGTGAGTGAGTGAGTGTGTGTTTGTAAGGAGAAGTTGTCAACCTCAAAGTCTGATGTGTGTGCGTGTGTGCAGGGAACATCCATGCCTCTGGCTCCCCTAGTGGAGCTCTGAGGGCACCTTCTCCTTTCGGGCCCACCCCGTCTCCGTCTTCTCTGGGCATAGCCATGGGCCAGACCAGCTTTGCCAGTCCCCACGGTAAGCAGCAGGGTGGCCGTAAGTTCTGGTCTGCTGGACGAGGGCTGGAATGGGCTGAACTGAACATCTTAACTTGGGACTTCTATGCTGCAGAAAATAAAAAGCATACGACAAACGGCTTGTAGTTAGTGGGCACACAGTGGTGTATTCATTAAAGTGTTTATTGTTGAACATTAAGTGTTGTTTTGTTAATGATGGCTGTCTCTCCTTCACCCTAGGTGCTCTGGATCCCAGCTCTCCATATGCCATGGTGTCTCCCAGCCATAGGGGCCAGTGGCCAGGTTCACCCCAGGTCTCGGGGCCTTCTCCTGGGGCAAGGATCCATGGCATGTCCCCTGGTAACCCATCTCTGCACTCACCTATCCCCGACCCGCATTCTCCACGTGCTGGGACAAGTAAGTACTGCTTTCTCTGTGTTGTTGCACGTTTTTTTGTTTGTGTGTGCGTGCGTGTGTGTGTGACCTATCCGTGCTCTGTGCTGCAAAACACAAACTAGGTGTTTCTAAATAATCTCAAACCTAGTTCATCGGCTGCAAAACACAGATACCGATATATCTTCAATAAAACAAATATTTGTTGATATAGTAGTCTAGCGCTATTAAATTAATTGATTATTTCACTAAAACCTCTCTCCCTCTCTGTCTGTGGTTTAGGTTCACAAGTCATGCCTACCAGTATGCCTCCACCCCGCAAGCTACCTCAACGCCCCTGGGCTGCCTCCATTCCTACCATCCTTACCCACAATGCCTTGCATGTGCTTTTGCTCCCTTCACCCACTCCCTGCCTGGTGCCAGGCCTGGCAGGAAGCTACCTCTGCTCGCCACTTGAGCGTTTTCTAGGTTCAGTTATCATGAGACGGCACCTACAGAGAATCATCCAGCAGGAGGCCAACGTAAGTGTTGCACAAATCAACCTGATTTTAGAAAGATAATTCTTTGGTGTTTATTACCTCAAATTACATTTGGTGTTCTGCTCTCTCCTAACTTCTCTAAATCTATCAACTCTTCTCCAGTTATCTATTGTGAATTCTAATGAGCCGGGTGTGATCATGTTCAAGACGGAAGTACTCAAGTGCCGCGTGGCTCTCAACCCAAAGAACTACCAGACACTGCAGCTCAAAGTCACTCCAGAAAATACAGGTCCCTGGTCCCAGGAGGAGCTTCAGGTGCTGGAGAAGTTCTTTGAGACAAGGGTAAGGAGAAGGAAAAGCCATTTAAAGTCTAATTCATAAATCATACAAACGCATACATTTAAGGCATGTGAACATTAGGGCTGTAACGATGTGGAAAACAAAACTGAAATTGTGACACTCAGCGCCACGATCCTGTGTCGCGGTGGTCCAGTGCTACCACATCTTTAACTTACTAGTAATCCTTTTGGTGCCTTATTCCTGTTTTGTCTGGTAAATTTAGCTAACTGTACAGACGGCTAAAAGCGAAAGAGGAGGCACCGGTAACGCTAACGGAGGTAACATTATGAGTGGCCACTGTTCTGAGTTGGGTGCCTGGGTCTGTTTCCCGACGGATCAGTAAACTGACGTTAGCGTCCTTAACGTCAGAGTTAAGGGCTGACTGGGATTGTTGCTAGCTGGCTTGGGACTGACTGTGGAATGGATGTGTCCCCGGGGCTGTTGTCAGCTCTCATACCGACTGAAGCCTCGCAGCGCCAGGAGACTGAGGCAGAAGACAGAGGTGTGCTAGCTAGATAAATTACTATTAGATTAGTTGTCTATCCATACAGTTAACGTTACTGATGACTTTGTGGGTTAGCCCAGAGTTGTTAACCGTGGTCAAAACAATCATACTAACAATAAATGAGCGTGTTGGACATTGTCGTACTTTGACGTTACCCACCACATTAGCATTAGCTACTTGTCAACCAGCAGCTTTACAGTAGGCATCAAAGCACTTTTACTCTTCGTTCCCTCTACAGGTTGGGAGGGGAATTGTTACCATTATTCTTATGTCTCATTCCAACGAGTTAATAAACCACTGAAACAATTTTGGAGACTTTATTTTTAGGTACAATAGAATCTTTGGTGTTGGATCAATCAACATTGAAATCAATCAGTATCAATAAATAAGGTATATTTTGTATTACTGTGTTGCAAACTGGGATGTAATCAATGACAGAACGATGTGGCAGAAAAATTTTTGTATTACCCCCCCCAAAAAAAATAAATAAATAAAAATAAATAAAAAATTTGAATCGAATTGTGGGGCAAAATTCGTGAACTGAATCAAACCAAAGTTTGGTGTATCATTACAGCCCTAATGTACATTCATAGTTATTTGACCTATGCATGAAAGAAATGTATTTTGTGTATGTCTGTATTGATCATAATTTTGAATATTGTGTTTAAAACTTAATTGAAGTGTTGTGCTTCATTTAAAAGACTTGTCAATTCATTCAATAGGGATACGCTCTAAGGACACTCATAGGAACACATGAGTGCACTAATGTTATTATTCCATTGATCCATCTTCTATTGTCCTCTTTTCTAGGTTGCTGGTCCTCCCTTCAAATACAACACTCTGAATGCCTTCACAAAGCTGCTTGGGGCACCCACCAACATTCTTAGGGACTGTGTGCGCATCATGAAGCTTGAACTGGTGGGTAGCGGTTTCTTTTTTTAAGAGGGTTTGTTGGTTGTATTCAACCATGATTGGGAATGCTACCCAGAAAATATCGGAATTTATGAATATGCAAACTGAATGAGACTTTTTGTTTTACTAGCTGTCAAATAATAGAACCATTGCAACAAGTACACCATATGCCCTGATAAAACTGTCTATTTCACTGCAGTGTGACTTGTGTGTCCACATTACACATGTTCTAGTTGTGAAAAATGTATTGTTGTGTACTTAATGGCAGTTTAGACATCCTTCTTATATCTTGATGCATGTCTTTACCTTCATTCAAAGCACTTGGAATAGCCTCTGTGTTTTATATTATATATTGCCTTTCTCTAAAGTTTCCTGACCAGGCTGCACAGCTGAAGTGGAATGTCCAGTTCTGTCTCACCATCCCTCCCAGTGCTCCCCCGATAGCCCCTCCTGGGACCATCGCTGTGGTGCTAAAGTCCAAGATGCTTTTCTTTGTAAGTCTTAGCAGAGACTCACCATTAGCTCTACATAACTAGGACGCAAGTCGTATACCGGCGTAGCATCATTTGAAACAACCTGACCCTGTGTGTTTTTCCTCACAGTTGCAACTGACCCAGCGTATCCCCGTGCCCCAGGAGCCAGTGAGCATTATAGTGCCCATTGTGTACGACATGGCAACAGGCCTCACTCAGCAGGCCGATATCCCCAGACAGCACAGCTCCTCTGGGGCCGCAGCGCTCATGGTTTCTAATATCCTTAAGAGGTTCAATGAACTGCACCCCGCCAGACCGGGTAAGACCTTACACACTTACGACCACTGAATAATTTACTAAACAGAAAAAGTGAAACGGGTATCAACTGAATATTAGTGTTGTACTGTATAGTGTTGTTATCTATACTTGACGCAAAATGCCTTTGCTAAGACTGGGTATTTGCCATCTTTCTTTCAGGTGAGTGTACAATATTTGCTTCTGTTCACGAGCTGATGGCAAACCTCGCTCTACCCCCCGGCACTCGTCAGTAGAAACAACAAATTCAGTCTGGAACTTAACTGGAGTCCCTTTGAGACCGAGGATGGGTCTATCTCTGAGCTAAGAAGAAAAAGGAGAGTAACAACTGTGGTCCCAAGATGTCAAAATTATGTCTTTTTTTGCGTCAGCCCCTGGACAATTGCTGTAATGGCAGGGTGTTAAATATGCACAGTTGTGGACCCCAGTCTTTGATCTTAATAGAAGCTCAGAAACCAGATTTGCGAGGGGGGTGTTTGATGCAAAAGGATATAAATGTTATTTTTTCCTCCAGGTGCACTTGTAAACAAGATTATCTATTGAAATTAAGGTTGTTTACGAAAATATGTATATTGTTGTATATTTGAGTATTGAAAAGAATCAGGTGAGTTAGATTTTTGCTAGAGAATTGTATTCAGTTTCTTTTTTTATAACGCCAGACTGATATTATAGTATCAGGAGATATATTCCTTAGCACACTATTTAAATGTTTTCTTGCCTTTACTTTGTCAAGACCTCTGCATTTTTATTTCAAACGTTCACTTTGGATACTGTAAAACAAACTTTGTAAGCCAGTTGTATTTTATTAAGACCTATTTTGAGTCCTGATTGAAGGATTTGAGAATTCCTGTCTGAATTTGCTATTTAATAAACCAAGCCCAAAGTTGGTTTGTGCTCTGAGAATCTTCCACTGGCAGTACTAAACTAATCAGAATATTTACTAAAGTAAAAAACAGCCATAATACTAAGTCAATGTACTGCTTAGAAATGTTTACTCAAGCAAACCTCCAGTTTAGTGGCAACAAAATGTACGTAAAGAATCAAAAGAAAACACTGCAGAACGGTCCTTTCCAGAGTGTCGTATATCATTATTTTCATAAAGTGACATGCTGCTTTTTATATCCACTCCTTTCAGCACTTTTACCTCAACTGATACTCGAACTTCACTAAGTGCACACAGCTATGGGATTAAAACAAATAAGAAAACCCTGTAAAAAAAAAACTTGAGTAAAAAGCACAAAATGTCCCTTTCAAATGCAGTAGTAGTATAACCTATGATACAAGTATAAAGTAGTACAAAATGAAGATACAAGTAGCTGAAAGTTGTACGTGACTAAATGCACTTTAGTTAATGTTTAACATTAAATCCGGTGTGTCTTTGTTAGTCCTGTATTAAACCTGTAGAAAACCGTTTTCCATCCTCATCCCCTAAAACATGACATCATTCAGAAAGGCTGTGTACGGAGGGTTGAGGAGGCGTTCAAGACTGCAAATCACGGTTGACTGCACGGCTGTTGTTGCAAAGGGCGTGGGCATTGTCTTTTGTATTATTGCATAGCTACATGGATCCTCCGGTTGTGAAGGATGAATTTGTCACCTCGCAGCTATGTGTGAGCATCGACACCTTCAAGAAAATGGCCATTTACGGATGAAGACACACTGTCGGCTTTTATTCACCCTGACTGAACGTATGACATTTGAACGCACCCTGTGCGATACTTCCGACAAAATGCCGAAGGATAAATAAATAGACTGAGCCGTATCTATTTTTGTCTATAGCCTCAACAAAGCTGCTGCCTCTGCTTTCATTAGGCTCTTATGGCTTTTATCAGTGCTACCAATTTAGGAGAATAGTGCGATAATCACAGCCGGTTCAAGTCCGATATGGCTGTGAGCACATCCGAGCCGCTCTGTCAGCCGTGCGGTTACCATGAAGCTTTTAAAGGTAAGTCCCAGAATTACACACTCGATTTTATTTCGGTTTGTAGCTGCGATACGTTGATATCATAATAGTGTTTGAGTTGGATATTGGAGGAGTCTTTATCTCATTTAAATACATTGACCACTCCCCTTCAGTCCCCATACATCTCCATCCTGCCGGGGACTTGTAAAATAGATTACACATGCACGTTGGTTCAAAGGCAGTGATGGTGCCCCCTGTGAGTTTGTGTTTGTTGTTAAGGGAATGAAGAAAAAAAAAAGGGGGGGGGGGGGGGGGGGGGGGGGAGATGTCAGACAGGCCTATTGATTTGATTGCTGTGTGGTCAGTGGAGCTACAGGTGAAGAGACCTCTGATGCCTGTCCAGCTGAGTCCAGATCAGGTGGGCCTGGAGATGTTGTGTCTTTGTGGGCAGCTGGACCTCCTCATCAGGGCACAGATGCAGCAGGTAGGGTGACCTGGGCGCCAAATGCGTTACTTCCACCATTGCTGAGTCCGATCAAAGATAATGTTTATCTCCTCCACTTTCTCCTTAGTTTTCATCAGCTGAACCAAAGCAATTAAACAAGTAGGCCCAAGTAGGTGTTCAGCGTGTTAATAATACAACTTGTTGCAAACATCAAGCATTTGACAAAGGGCTGATGTACAGATATTTGTCATCTTTGATTTTTCCTTCAGTTTTAAACATAATAAAGCCTATCTTTACATTTGATACATAATTTACATTTACATTATACTTCTTGAATGGAAACCCATCAATAAAAAAATCCCAATTCAGCAAAACTAAAGGATTTGTCTCTGCATTTACTGTTCTTAAAGCCAGGAGCAAAAATCTAGAAAATGCACAATAAGGTCCTCAAATTTCAATGTTACATTTTTCCCTTTTATTAAATCATGAGCAATAGTCCTCTGCACACACACGCGCACACAAGCTTTGGGCTCTGTCAAATTCACATTATTATGGATCTATTTACATCTTATGATACTGTCCCATATTGTAACTCTTTGATTTAAGAGCACTCACATGTATAGACTTGAGGAAGTTTAAGCATGACAATGTCCCAACGGATAGGGCTACATTCAGGGTCCAAACCTGCCAACTGGTTCGAGGTCAATTGTGCGGCCTATACTGTTCACAAGCATTTCACATCATTCTGTCTAGACGCTCTTCTTTTTAACCAGTGACATTATTATTATTATTATTCATATTTTCTATGTTCCAGTTCCAGGAGCAGTTAGGACAAGGCTGTAGCCCGGAGGAGTCAGACACTTTCCAGGCTCAAGGATCAGAGATTCTTGACCAGATGCTGCAGTGCCTTGAACATCTACCAAAGCCTATGCCACAGCTGGAGGTATCACGTCTTCTAATAATGGAAAAAAGGACTTTTATGACATACCGTGGAATACAAGCGCGTTCACTTTGCATACTTTTTTTTTTTTTACATGCTGTACCAAAGATCAGTGGGTTAATGTGTTTCCTCAGGACTACCTGGACATGGTGGGTCTGTCAGTAATGTTTCCTCGTGTAGAGGTGTTCCTTATTCAAGGGAGCCCAGTGGACATGCTAGACAGGCCGCCAATGGAAGGTGAGAAAATACACATTCATCCCCAGCCAGGAGGAAGAAACAAATTTCAATCTGTTATTGTTTTTTGAAGACAGATTATGCATATTTTGCAGATTTAGAAAGACTTTTGAACGATTTTTATTCCATCTGGAATTCAGTTCAATTAATGTAAAAAAAAAAAAAAATCACAAAGTTGGCAAAAAGCAGCTAGGGGACAATACATATTAATGAACATTTTCACAAATGTAAATATGCCAGATTGTAGCCTTAGGCTAATTTCCATTTGCAGACCCCCTGGCAGGTTGATGGTACACAAAAAATAATAAATGCATACAAATACACTATACACATGCAGGCTAAATACAGAGAAACAAGGACAAGAACAGTGATCACTTGTTTCTAATAAAAAAAAAATAGCATATTACACAACCTGTTTGGTATTAATTTAAGCTAGGACGTCCAGCACAGATACTTGTTATAACCAATGGTGGGAAGTACATTTACTCAAGTAGAAATTGAAGTTTACTTAAGTATTTCCATTTTACTAGTTACTTTATTATATTTTCAGAGTAAGATACAAAACACAAGATGGGTTTATAGAATTAGATGCCTTGTTATAGATGAAACTACCCAGTAGGTTTTAAAATATTTAACATTGGCTCCACCTTTCAACATGTAATAAAACACTCACAGGGGCCGTTATTCTGCATATAGATATTTTGCTGATGATACTTCTGTACTTGAACTTAAATAAGATTTGTAATTAGGTGGACTTGTAATTGAGTATTTTTACACTGTGGTAATGTTATCTTTTTCTCAATTAAGGAGCTACATTTTCCTACACCCCTTGTTGTGGCAAGGTGAAAACAGCTGTTCTCTCTCTTCTTTTATATTCACAGATGCCTTGTAGTTCCAGCAATACAGATGATTCGTTCTAATCACGCCACTTCATCTAAACTGGATGTTCACACACGATTGAAACACATTCCTAACGTCATCTGATGCTTCTTCTGCAGAATACTTCTTACACATTGCCAAACTGAACCAGCTCCTGGTGCTGAGTCAACAGCTAGAGGAAGATATCAGGCACCTTGGAAGTCACAAATACATTGCCCACCAGCTCTCGGTTATATATGTAAGAGGAATAAATCACAACCATCACTTTTTAGCAGTTTTTTTCCCTGCTATGCTTTCCACTTTAAGTTGTGTGCTTTTCAACATTGTTTTTTTTCAGCAAGTCGTCAGCTCTTTCAGAGGAATTCAGGCTTTCTCTGAAGTGAAGAAAGACATTGAGGCCAACTTCAAACAGATGAAACAGTCTCTGGTGGTCAAGGAAGGCTCCAGGCATGAACCTCAGCTGGCTGCCCACTACATCAACTGGTAAGTTAAAATCCAAATGGGAATTTGATGATAACTAATAAGGCAACAATCTGATTACAACCATATACTATTCTCTGTGTAGGATATTAGAAGTAACTCAAAGCTTAACCTCAGTGGTGTTGATGCTACCGGAGGAGCTGACAGAAGACCTTCACCCGGCCGTTAGCTTCATGTCACAGTTCCTGTCCTGACTCACCCACCCCAACCAACGCCTCTGTAACTAGGAATCCTGACGCCCTGATGCATCAGATCTCTCCAGGAGCTTCTAAATGAACTGATGTTGTTATGACTGTAAAAAGGTGCTACACAATTTGATTCAACGGAATAAAGGTGGGATTGGATAGCTTACTTTATTTACAAATCATGTTGGTTGTTATATTTTCCTTCTCAATGCGTACCTCCATATTAGTCCCCATAGTGAGTCAGCTGTTTGGAAATTAATGTAAGCTTGTTGAATCCTGGCTTGCACTACTGTTATAAACACTATTGACATTTCCTTTTTTTTTTAAACCTAAAGTGGAATAATAATATTTAATGCTATAGGGAAATGCATTTGGTTTCTCCCTGTCATGTGATCATAAGTGTAACTTCTATCAAAGGCTCCTCATCCCTTATTACTTGTGTAGGTGCACAGCTATGCAGTGAGACAAACGCACTTCCAATAAAGGTTGATGGTATTGTAAAAGTGGATTGTTGAAGTAACATGAAAACTGCATTTACAGATAACAGATTATCAGTTTGATTAGTTAATGTTACATTTTCCCTCATAAAAACATAGTATAATTAGTGAAAGGTAAACTGGTACATTTGAAAACCTATTTTCTAATGAGCAACACAAGATTTTCTGCAACAATTTTGTTCATTGACATGAGAGATTTGTGTATTTGTGTTTTTGTCTGAGCTCTCCTCACTGGTTTGAAGTGAGTGGGACTCACTCTGTTGGAAAAGGTGATGTCATGATGTCAGGGCTCCTGGGGTCCCTGGTGGAAGAAGGTGATTGTTTGGTAGGTGATCAAACACAGTTAGTGGCGGAAAGAAGTACATCTACCAAAGGACTGAACTTAAGTGCAAATCAGATGTATATTACCTGAGTATTTCTTTTTTTCGTCATATTTCTATATTTAAGAGAGAATTACTGTGCTTTTAACTTCACTACATTTATCTGACAGGTGGAGTTACTATATAAGTATACGTTTCTTTTAGAGGAAGATTTTACAAAACATATAATCAGTTGAAAAATTACATGATGCCTTGTCATAGATTAAACAACCCACAAGTATATAAGGCAAAAGCTCATCTCAAAAACACTGGTGTCTGTGTTAATGAAGATTTTTCAGATTGCATTAGGAAGGAGAAGGCCGAACTGCTTCCAGCTATGAAGGAGGCCAGGGAGAGGGGAAACTTTGCTGTTATTAGCTATAATCAACTCATAGTTAAACCCCGTCAACAACATCAACTACCAATGGAGTTTAAATAATTCTTCTCATCGTACATCCATGAGGATTTCTTCTGATCCACTTCACATCATGATGATTTCTTCTGATCCAGTTCACATGCATGATGATTTCTCCTGATCCAGTTCACATGCATGATGATTTCTCCTGATCCAGTTCACATGCATGATGATTTCTCCTGATCCAGACCAACTACAACAGAATTATTTTGACTCCTCTGAATACTGTTGTGAAAGTACGTTTAAAACTTTGATAAATTCTCTTAGAACTTGAAATGATCTTTCTTTCCTTCATATTAATGTCCGCAGCTTGTCCAAAAACTTTGTGGGTTTATCCTCTTGCCTTGAAAATCTGAATTACACCTTTAATGTGATAGGGCTTACTGAAACAGGACGGACTGACAACACAGCTGGGAATTTTCACCCAGAAGATTACAGACATATTTTCAGATGTAGAGAGGGAAGGGTGGGTGGAGGGCTTTCTCTGTTTATCAATTCTAGTCTATATTGTAAAGAAAGGTGTGACATTGAAAAGCTTTTTGATTTGTATTCAGAAGTAGTAGCTTTAGAAACTAATTTAGCAATAATTGTATGTATCTATAGACTACCTAATTGTGACCTCTGCATTCATTATGGACATCTCAAATGCTCTGGATATCATTTCTAATGAAAGGAAAAACTGTTACATAATGGGTGACTTTAACATAAATATTGAAAAACGTCAGGGAAATATGTTAATCAAGGAATGTACTGACACTATGTAATCCTATAGCTTTAATCCTATCATTTCAGTCCCCACCAAATATAGATAACCATATAGATAATATTTTTACTAATGTATATAACAAGAATATGAAATCCGGTGTCCTGTGCATTGATGTGGCAGATCACTGTCCCATATTTCTAGTCACTGGTAACAAGGGTTAAAATTGACCCCCCTTTACAAAATATTAAATATAGACAAATTTTCAGTGAAAGAAATGTTATAAATTTCAGACACGTAAGTCATTTATCATGGAGGGAAATCTATCAAACAGTAGATACTCAGAAGGCCTTTTTATTGATTATTAAAATGTTACGCAGGTTTACAACTCATGTTTTCCTCTCCAATCAGTGCATTTGAAACACAAATTGTCCAAACCGTGGATAACTCCAGCTATCATAAAGTCATTAAAAAACAAAAATAGATTATATAAAAAAATACCTTCTTTGTCCTACCCCATTAAATCTGTTGCAATTTAAAAAATATAGAAACAGACTAAATCAGGCCTTTCTTTATTCATTTATAGCTCTATAAAAAAGTTATTTCCCCAGCACTTTTGTAATGTTTTTACTTTAATAATGAATTTCAGTATCCGACTCGTAGTGGTCTTATTAGCCCTCCCTACTCTCTTACGACTCAAACACAGTTTAGTGTATTAACAGTCTTCCCACATCACTCATTGAGGTTTCTAAAGAACAGGTCCAACAGAGGGTAGAATTCTTGCTCCTTAGTTGTCTGAATTTACCACATGGGTTTGTGCTCTAAATGAAAATTCTGCTCTTTTTTTAAAATAACAATACATAAATGTTTTTAAATTGTTAAATGTAAATTGTTTCTATGGAGATTGACACTTATTAAGCCCCTTGAGGGTTTTTCGGCAATTGTCCATCGCATCTTTTTGTGAAACATATAATACTGTTTTAATGTTGAAATGATTTTAATCCAAATCAAATAAATCAAAATCAGTAAAAAGTTATATCTCAACCAACAGCCTTTATGTACTGCTTATGCATCAGTAATAATGAATGATATAAGTACTTTAACCTTAGATACTTTAAGTATATTTTGTTGCTTGTACATATTGTATGTGCACTTAATTATAATTTGAATGCTGAACTTTTGAAATTTGAGCATATTTTTAGTGTAGTATTTCTATCTAATACTACTTTTTAGGCAGTGGTGAAAAGTAAATAGTATCCTACTATTTGTTTGAGGTATTTGTACTTTTTATTTGTATTTCTTTAGGATTAACCATCACCTATGATGAGTAAATGGCGCCTCCTGCTGTTCAATAGGCTACCTGCAAAATGTTAAACAATAAAATGCCACAACAGCTCCCCTCTGAATTAACAACTCCTAGTGTGGTTAATTAAAATAAACGGCTCAAACGAGGCAACGTTAAGAAATGGTGACACAATACGGTGTGCTGTAATGTTATTAAAGCAATACATGACTCGTGTCTGCAGAGTGCAGACTACCTCCTGTCTCGTGCGTCCTACATGTGTTTACAGCGTTGAGGAATGCAGAAAGCAGAGACGGTTTGCAGCATAGACAGCACAAAAAAAGCCCAAACTAGACCGTCTGGCTGTCACTCCCGCCGGGGGAGGGACTAAAGTGTGAGTGACGGTTTACGATAACCAACCACGTATGTTCAATTTGGTTTGCCGACCAATCTGGAATGCGGTTAGGCTGTCCGTCAACTTGACTGTGAGAGTAAGGTGAAAACAGGGACGATTTTCGTGGTGGAAATGTTTTGTATCAATCTGACAGCTTTCGGATTTAAAATAACACATCAACGAGCATCGAGGAAGGATGAATCAGCGTGGAGAGGGTAAGTTTGAAAAGTTTAGGATAGGTGACCGACCTTTACCTGTCAGTCATCTTACAACGTTGCACACAACAGGGATACTCCAGGAAATTAGAACTGATGTTTTAGTTTTTAGGAACAAAAAAGTGTTCGCAGCAGTGTCGCAGGATAGCAGAGAGCTGTCGATATAATTTAAATCCCTGCCAGCTCCTCCCTGTGCACTGTGGGGGGGGGGGGGGGGGGGGGGGGGGATCTTTTTCATGTAAACAGAGTAGCCACCCTAGAACCCTTCACTGGGGATAGGGATCGAGCCGGATATCATAAATATAACAACCTGCTCTCTAGATGTTTAATATTATATCTAGCATGTATCAAGTATCCATACGTTTTGTTGCACAAACTGTCCGCAACATCTCTGTTTGTACTCTACTTTATCAAACTGTATTTCCAGATGCACAGACACACACCTGAGCCCTGTGTAAAGATCTGAGGAGATGATACCAGAGGCCTCAGCTACAGCTGCATCCAGAGCCTCAGCACAGATGTAAGAGAGAGAGAGAGAGAGAGGAGAGAGTAGAGTGAGTGAGTGAGTGAGTGAGTGAGTGAGTGAGTGTGTGAGTGTGTGTGCGCGCGTGAAAGTGAATGTTTTACAGTGGTGAACGAAGCACTGAGTTCCTTTACTTAAGTAAAAATAACAATATCCTGCATTCAACATTCTACTTGAGTAGAAGTGCATGAGTATTACCTGCAGTGCCCTTGAGCAAGGCACGTTACCCTAACTGCTCAGGGAGCCGGACCATGGGCATCACCCTAACATCTCTTCACAACAACTGCATGTCTATGGGTCCTGGCAATGCACAGCACTTATTAATAATTAGGCAATGGGGATTAATTCAAGAGTTTTTTCTTCAAAATGTACTTAAAGTATCAAAAGTAAAATTACTCACGGTGCACAATTCCCTAATATAGAATTAAATTATGGAGCCTTCAAGGTCCCGAAAGATATTAATGTTTTGTTTTTTTGTTGAATATTTTGCACACAAGTTGTTAATTGGTACAGACTTCTTTTTTCCCCTTAATATATGAAAGCAGGTGTAATAAGCAACACAACTAAAAAAACACCTGAGGGTATGTGGGGCCCTTGAACTACAACAACGCATCCTATTTTAATAGGTTGATCATATTACGTACTGTATGTAAAACCAAGGTAACTATAGCGGTTCCATAAATGTAGTGGAGTAAAAGTATAAACTGACATAAATTGGATAAGTAAAGTACAGTATGTGTGTAAATGTACTTAGTTACTTCCATCAGTGGTCCTTGAATGCTCATTTGTTTTTCTGTTCTTGTAAATGTAAATTCCTTTTTTTTTTCTTTTCTAGTAGGAACTCTCATGATGAGGCAAATTCCTCCGGTGCTGTCAATCACTCAGAGGACGAGTCGGGGAATGAGAACAGACAAAAGAGTGTGGTAGGTATTGTGTTATTTATCATTTAGCATGCATGGTCCAAGGCCTAGTAGCAGTAGAAAAGCAAAGAATGGTGATATAAAGAAAGTACACAACATATGAAGCATACATGCACAACCATACGATGCCTTCTTGGTAATTTAAAAGCACAACAATGTAAATAGTAAAATAGAATGATGAATTCCATTTAGGCTGCTTCAGTTTTAGGGTTTGATATTGTGCATGCTGGCTCACTCAATACGGGGCTAGCTGTCAAACTGTCATGACTTGGATAGAACAGATCCATTGTTAATGTTATTAGTCACACCTGTGCTTTTCTTACTTTCATAAGTCACTCTCTGCTGGAAAAAAAGGCCTATTGTAGGGGTTTATTGGATATTTTAAAAGCTGAAACAACTATTGACTGACAACTATTTGGAATCATTTTTTCAAGCAAAAATGCCAAATTTGAGGATTTGTTGCTTTTCTTTGTCATACATGATAGTCTTTGGGTATTGGACTGTTGGTCATTTGAAGATGTCATGTTGGGCTCTGGGAAATTATAATGAGATTTTTTTCACGTTATTTATGACATTTCTAAGTAAATAAATATATAATTGCTAGATTAATAATCATGAAAGTAATTTTTTTTGTCGCCCTTGATATTTGAATATTTATCTAAACTGTTATTTTCTTAATCGTAAAGCTGACACTTTCCTTTAATCATTAATAAAAGATTAAAAAAAAATAGACAAGGTATTCATTAGTAGTGTTACTGAGGCTTGTTAGTGCCCAGCTGGAGGAGTGAAGCGTCTGACTGACTCATCAAGGACTTGAATCATCAAGGTACTTTAATGGTAACACAGAGGAGTTTGTCTGCTTATATAACAAAACACTGGTTATATAAACTCATATATATTTTCTCTCTTATCTGCCACTTTTACAAAACCCACAGAGACGAAGAAAAAGGCCGCACAAGGGCTCAGAGAATGTCAAACGCAAAAGTGCCAAAGCCAGTTGCAGCAGTGTTAGCAGAGCCGGAGGCAGCCGCGGTAAACGGGGGCATGTGGAGGCCGTCACCCTGTTCGAAGTGGTCACCATGGGCAGGAGTGCCATGCAGGTAAGATTAGCTAAACCTCACCTGTCATGTATGTGCTCCTGCTCTTGATTGTCTTTTATTCTGTAACTTGAAAGTCAAAACTTTCTTGTTTTTCTCAGAAGTTGTGCGAGAGACGTGCACACATGAGTTCACCTTTGATTTATGATAAGAGAATGATCATTCTTGTGGTAGGTTTACATACATTAATATTCCAGATATATTCAGCCGAGGAGCAGTTGCATGCAGACAATGTTTACAAAAGTCTTCATATCTTGATTATGAAAACACCTGAAAATGATAACCTATCATATACAGTATGTACAGTATATATTAATATACAGTAAACACTAATTCAGGGGTCTTCAATATTTTTAGGCCAATCACCCTTTAGCTGAAAGAGAGACAGTGCAGGAACCCCCCCCCCCCCATATTGTGTAGGGTGGCCCTTTTGTGGTGCATACAACACTAACCCAATAAAACAATTATTGGCATATATTTATATATCATGTTTTAATGTTAAACAGCATCCATGAAGCACAGTTTTTTTGTTTGGAAGATTGTTTTATTTGGGCTTTTCCGCCTTTACTGGATAGGGCAGCTAGGTGAGAAAGGGGGAAGACATGCAGGAAATTGTCACAGCTTGGACTGGAACCCTAGACCTCTGCGCCGAGGCGTAAACCTCCAAGTACATGTGCGCCTGCTCTACCAACTGAGCCAACCCGGCGGCCAGCATTCAGCTTAACTGTATCTGTGGATGGCTACCTTACCTCACAGGCTGATAAGCCAGTCATCAATGTTGTGTACATGAAAAACAAATCACAAATAGGCCAATATAGCTTTTTGCTAATGATATGTTGGACTCATGTTTATGTATATTCTTAGACATATTAACTTTAATTTATGATTAAACAATAACTTGCCCCCCCCCCCTGCAGTAACATTGAAGATCTCTACTCTAGTTGACTCTTGTGTGATGATGTCTGAGCAGGTGGTGATTGATGACTGGATTGAGGCTTATGTGACGGACAGAGACTCTTCTCTCCTCGATCTAATCAGCTTCTTCATCCAATGCTCGGGGTGTAAAGGCAAGCACGCATGCACGCACGCATGCACGCACACATGGACGCACACACGCACGCGGTCAATACACACAATCAGTACACACAATCAGGTCTATGTGTCCTCCCTGTCTCTTCCAGGTGTGGTCACAGCAGAGATGTGTCAGAGTAAAGAGGACAGTGAAATCATGAGTAAGATGGTGGAGGAGCTGGATGAGGTAAGACGTCTTTAATCTGTGTTTCTTTTTGTTTCATTACTGGTTTTTAACACTTACAACTGAAACTCTTTGGCTGTGTGTGTTCCAGGTCTCTGGTCTGCAGTATAAGAAGTTCCTGGCCTTCCCGTGGATCCTCACAGTCACGTGGCCCATGGATACTGTCAGTAGTACCGCCCTCCTTCATTGATTTGTTCTGACATTTACATCTTCCACCTTCCTGTATTAGAGGGTCTCTATTAAATCATCTTCTTGCCCCACCCTATCTCCAATCAGATTTATAAGAGTGATCAACATGTCCGTTAAATGCATTATTATATTCAACAAAAATTGTTAGTATATAATGATTAAATTTGCACCACATTTACCCATCTAAAATGACTCCAAATCATTACCTCATGAAAATATTTACTATTCCCTTTCCATTAAAAACTCAATAGAGAGCCTGATAGTGAGTAGTAATTTGAGTGTCTTTTGAACCTTTTTGTTTGTCCGGCGTGACTCCTGTTTTGCTGGAACACCCTGTTAGATGTTTCACAATTACTCTCATTCACACCTAGAAGCTGTACATAGTCTGAATGTAATATATATAATAATAATAATAATGATAATAATGTTAATCAGAGTAGTGGGTTGGTGGTGGTGGGGGTATGTTACCGTCATGAAATAAGGTCCCCTGACAATCTTAGCATGAGTTGTATGTTGCATGTGTTTTTTTCTTACCTGTTTGTTTCTTTATTGGCTATGCCGGTTTCTCTCCCTTGTTCAGCACTTGACCTCACTTTGGTGACCTTTGAGGAGGACCAACTTCTTTCTTTTTTTCCTTCTAACTGAACTGATATCCAATTGGTTTAAGCTGCAGAGTGATCCCTCACCCGTCCAAACATACTCTTCACATCAGGAAAGTGAAGATTCCAAATATTTGAGCCTGTAAGTGACTCTCCTCTCCAACATTCAAGTAATGGCTGCCTCTCAAAGTGTGTTCTCTCCCTTTCTTCTCCTCCCTCTCCTTCACTGTAGGATAGTGTGGAGTATCCTCTGATACAATCTGGACCGTACGGACGCTGGTTCCACTCTGAGTTCTGCGAGTTTGTGTCCGTGCTGGTGGCTCAGTGTCAGCACAGCGTCATATTTGACGGTTATCTGATGAACACCCTCATCTCACTGCTCACCGAGCTGTCGGACTCTTACGTACGGGCTTTCAGACACACCTGCACGCTAGCAGGTAAGGAATAGAAAACAACACACACACACACACACACACACACACAGATATACGTTTAATAAACTAATTGGTACTGTTGATCTGGACGGTTCTGTTAAGCGGTGAAGCTGCTGAGCTCTCTGGTGGGCGTGGCTCTGAGCCTGAGCGTCGGCATTGAAAACAGTCAGAAACTACACGAGGTGCAGAAGACGAAGACGAGACAGAAAAGCACACTGCAACAGGAGAGAATACAGAAGAAGATCACCGAGGTAAGACCAGTGTCAATTGGTATCTGGCTGAGGATTTTATCTTTGCTGAGTAATGTCTGACTCATTGTCTGGCTACTGTATGCCTTTCCTCGTGCTCTTCAAGCTGCAAGAGAAGAGGGCGGAGATAGAGAGCATGATGGACATCATCTTCAAAGGAATTTTTCTAAAAAGATATCGGTAAGTGTTTCTCTGGCACTGTCGTGCATTAGACACTATCTCGTCGAGTGTGGAGCTGATTTTGTGTGTGTGCCTGTGCAGCGATGTGCTTCCAGAAATCCGCTGTATCTGTATGGAGGAGTTGGGTTTGTGGATGAAGCTCTACAGTTCTGCATTTCTCACTGACAGCTACCTCAAATACATGGGCTGGATGATGCACGACAAGGTAAACAACAGCAAACATGTCATGTAAGATAATGTGATGTAACGCAAAGATAATACAAAAAATAGATTTGATATTTTTGTTCATAACAAATCTTTTGGGATGACGACAGACTGCCATCTATTGCTATGAAGCTGACATGCATTCCATGTTTCAGATGCCAGATGTGCGTCTGAAGTGTGTGTTAGGTCTACAGGGTTTGTATGGAGATCCCCCTCTCCTCCCTAAACTTGACCTGTTCACCAACCGCTTCAAGGTAAACTATTCTGCTTAAAGCTGCATTAATGGATGATAACCACTGTGGGTCAGAACATATTTACAACAAGCTGACAAATCATTCAATGTCAATGGTTTATAAAGTTGTATGGTGAATGTTAGCAAAAATTTGTACAGTATTTATTTACACATTCAGCAGACACAGTTGGAAGTTCATGATTTAACCTCCAATAATTCCGGCTATAATCAATATATTTATTATAACAATAATGTATCAAATGTTAATGTAAATAGACTGTGACGATGTGAAAAGGGTTGGTTTTGCGGTGCTTCATAGTGAGTTTCAGCTCAATACTAAGCCGTCCGTCCTTAAACTTGACTGTTTTGGTTCCCTCTCACCATGTAGATTTTTTCTACCTGCTCAGCACCAAACCACCGTCAGACACAGTTATCGCCTAACTGGATGAACATAGTGGAGCATTTAGCAGTAAAAGAGATATTAGAAGAACCTTTTTAAGACCTAAAAATGAGCATAAAATAGTTAAGATTGGACTTAACGTTCATATCGACATGTTTGTATAAGCATGTGCGCTAATGCATGATGTCTACTGTTTGTGTTCCAGGACCGGATGATCTCCATGACTCTGGATAAGGACAATGAAGTGGCAGTGCAGACCATGAAACTGCTGCTTCTTATCTCCAAGTGAGTTTGTTGTTCTCATCCTTTTCCGCATTGTTTTTCTACTATTTTTCTTTGTATCAAACTACTTCTGACTCCTCAGAACGTCTGATGTGCTTAGTCCAAAGGACTACAAGCAGCTGCTCCAGTTTGTTTACTCTTCTCAGCGCCCTTTAGCGGCCACTGCAGGGGAGCTGCTCTTTTCACGGTACGTTCACCTCCATCACTGGAACAAAAACAAAGAGACAATAAAACAAACAAAAAAAATGTTCATTAACGCTTGCCTGGACGTTGTTGGTCTCTGTTAGGCTTCTCAACACTGTAGCCCCTGCATCTGATACTCAGGATGAAATAAATGAGGAGGAGGCCCATAAACAACAAACATCTGCCAGACTGAAGGCTCTGCTGCAGTTCTACCAGGAGTCTAAGGTGAAAACACACAGGCTGTTTCAAATCAAGGCTCTGTTTTAATTTAGGAACATGACCAGGGATGGACTAACATGTCTGTCGGTGTATGCTTTCAGCTGCACAAGCATGTGGTGTACCTAGTGGACAGTCTGTGGGACTGTGGTGGAGCCCTGCTGAAGGACTGGCACACACTCACATCTATACTGCTGCAGGACTCTTCCTCACACTTACCAGGTAACTGATGTGCGTGTGCGTGGTGTGTGTGTGTGGTGTGTGTGTGTGTGTGTGTGTGTGTGTGTGTGTGTGTGTGTGTGTGTGTGTGTGTGTGTGTGTGTGTGTGTGTGTGTGTGTGTTGTGTGTGTGTGTGTGTGTGTGTGTGTGTGTGTGTGTGGTGTGTGTGGTGTGTGGTGTGTGTGGTGTGTGTGGTGTGTGTGTGGTGTTTTGCAGGCAGGATTGTAGTGTAGTGTAGTTGAAATTCTTAAACCACCAGAGCATTAGTTTAACTAATAACTTTGTTGTTGGGATTCAAAATAATTTTCTTTTGCATTACGAATGAATATGGTCATTGAATCCAGTGCTTATTGATGATGAAAGCATATTTTTGAATATAATTGTGCTGCTCCAGATGTGTTTTACACCGTAGCAAGCCACCATTTTATGAAAATATTTTCAGCAGCCAACACCCTTATTCTATACTTAAAATAATGTTCGTATTTTTGTCAGTGGATGCTTAACACATCAGTGTTCAGTGAATTTGCAATTGACTGAAGTAATAAGTTACTTATTTCAGGACATCATTTTGGGTTGCTTTGTGTCATGTGTTTAGGATTATAGCAAAGCGTGTAGTTTTTTGTGCTGACTGTATTAAGTATGTGAGGTATTGTTTTTTTGTGGGTGTTTAAATGAGTAGTGTGAACATGCTTAAATCAACCGTGCATTAATTCTAATAATTTGGTTTGGGATTCAATTTTTTTTGCATCGCAAATATGATCAGAATCATATGAATGAAAGCAGATTTTTGAATTAATGCGCCCAATTTTTTACACCGTAGAAGCACATTTTATGACATTTTCAGCCCAAAACCTTATCTATAAAAATGTTGAATTTGTCTATTGGATGAAACACACAAAGCTTCACTGTTAATGAAGATATTTATTAAGAAAAACATTTCGAGTTGCTTTTATTATGTTTAAGGCAGTACTCAGTACCAGCGTAGCACCTTATTTGTATTACAAATAGTTGTGTATTTATTTTAATGTAATTGAATCTTTTAAAGGGATGCAAACATCTACTTTTTTATTATACTTCATTTTTGTTAAAAGATTTTTGTAATACAGCATCTGCTTATTGTTGAGTTGGTTGGTCGGTCTCAGCCTTTTACAGCCAAATATGCTTTGTGTGCAGTAATGTGTGTTGTGGTGTGTGTGTGTGGTGTGTGTGTGTGTGTGTGTGTGTGTGTGTGTGTGTGTGTGTGTGTGTGTGTGTGTGTGTGTGTGTGTGTGGTGTGGTGTGTGTGTGTGTGTGTGTGTGTGTGTGTGTGTGTGTGGTGTGTGTGTGTGTGTGTGTGTGTGTGTGTGTGTGTGTACCCTGTCTGTCTGTCTGTGGGTGGGTGTGCATGCATGCATGTAGGTCTTACTCAGGCAGAACAAGCAGTGCTTGTAGAGCTTCTGTAGCATCGGTGCGCCAGGCTGCAGAGGGCCCAGCGCTGGCAGGAAGGAGCGGAGCCAAGAAGGTTAGTGCGAGAGTAATCCCCATTCATGAGCAGAGATGTATTAAGATATCAAATCAAAGTATCAATATAAGAATGTGAAAATTGTAAAAGCATGTTTTATCCAGTGGTGTCTGTCTGCTTCACAAATTCGTATTCTTCTTTTAGAATTTTCTCAAATCTTGCACCACTACAGCACTTTTAATTGAATCTGTGTGTTTTGTTGGTGTTATGTATTGTTTTATGGCTTTGTTGTAAAGCACTTTGGGTACCTTTCGGCTATTGTAAAGGGCTATACAAAATAAACTTGATTGATTGACATACGAACCATTAAGTTTAGAAAACACTGGATTAATTTAAATTTTATTGTATTTTCTAATATTATATGGTTTTGAATGTCAAATCGTAATCTGAAAGTATTAATAAGTAACCAAAGTGGGTCAAAATGTAGTGGAATCAAAGTACTACTTTTAATGACATTTTGAACATGTTTAGAGGCTAAAAACATGTTTTAAAACTTGCCCTGTTCAAGCCTGTTGGGTGCTAACTCTAGCAGGAAGATAACACGGTGTAGGCAGCACCGATTGGTTTAGTTTTTCTCTCTACTGACGGCACTCCAAATTTACAGACAACAGAGCGTTGTGTTGGAATTGACCAGAATTCTCCTTTAAGTACAGTTCTTGAGTGAATGTACTTAGTTTTGTTCCACTGGTGTTTGTGAGACAGATCTGGTGGCATTGATAACTATAGCAATATACTATATATAACTATATAAATGACTATATAAATCTGATGTCATAGAAGTACTGAAACATGTTTAATTATATTTTAATTAACATGTATGTTTGTTTTAATGTGTCAGGTAATGAATGCCAGAGAAAAGAAAATTCAGATTGATGACTGCACTAAGCTCACTGGTCATCTCCTCGTGGTGCTTCCTAAGTTACTGTCCAAGGTATTTATTCCACATGTAACTGTCAATATATTTAGTCAATTTCAATTTCCTCGCGGGAGTCATCCCAAAAGGATTAATAAAGAGAAGTCTAAGTCTAAGATCTCCATGCTGCAGATTCTGGGCTTTATATTATGATTAGGTGTTGATGATGATGATGATGATGTTGTGTTGTTGTTGTGTGCAGTTTTCAGGTAGTTGTGACATTGTTGCCTCCCTGATGAAGATTCCTCAGCACTTCCTCTTTGAATGTCTTGAGGCTGACAACACACAGGTCTGCATCCCAGCCTTTCACCCAACTCAAACAATGTCATGAATAAGGAAATGAAAACAGGAGTGGGTTGACAGTTTCTTCACCTTTTTGTCTGAATAGTTTTTTGTTGCTATTAACAGAGTTGTGTTAACCAAAGTATTGGAGTTTTTCTTGTCCTCTTCCTCAGGCTGTATCCGGCCTGACGGCAGAGATAGGGGCTGTGTTGGAGCGCCACTCGGGCCCCCCTGTTCTGGAGGCTGCAGCCCGTACGTTCCTTAGTCTGTGTGGGGCGGAGACGGCCTGCTGCTCCGTGGCCCGGGCCGCCAGAGACTCTCTGGTCCAGCGCTGGGTGGATCAACTGACAGCACTGCTGGGGGACACCCTATCACTTAAGGTGATAAAAGCTTTAGTGCCTAACTATTTTCTATTAGTGAACTGGCTTATTGATAATCAGATGTGTGCACATCAGACTACTGACTGCCTGTGACTCTTGCTGCCGGCCTGCAGATCAGGCCTGTTTTGTTGCTTGCTGTCTGATGTGTTGTGTTTGTTACTTGTTGTTTTGTTACTTTTGCTGCATTGTGCCTGCTTGATTATTGGTCTGTGTACGTTTCTTTTACGTGCTGACTGTATTAAATCATTTCAAGGTATATTATTTTTTTTAGGATGCTATTTTAAAACTAGCCAGGGACAACATGAAAATTAACCTGTTGAGCAAACTCTGGCTCATTTACGGTTAGTTTGCTGTTTATTAATGAGCACTGTCAAATAAACAAATAAATGAAATGAAATGCAGTTAGTTTATATGTAAACCCTATTTTTCTATTTGAAGTATTACATTATTTTGCTTCTTCAGGCCTCTAAAAACCTTAAATCAAACAGAATAAAAATCATTCATTGGTTGAACTGATGTCCACACAAAGGCCTTAACCTGTAATAACATGCATATTTTCAAAGAATAAAGAGCCTTCACAAGATGTCTCATTGTTATTATGTTTGTGTTGGCAGTAGCTCAGTCCGTAGGCAGTTGGGTTGGGAACTGGAGGGTTGCTGGTTCAAGTCCCCTGTTCAATCCAGGGTATGGAGTGTGGACTGGTAGCTCAACAGCTGGGAGGGGTCCGGCACTGGCAGCCCACTCACTCTGACAACTCTCCATTAGTGCATGTATAGGAGCTGAGCGTGTGTGTGTAATTCAGGCCTGTGTGTGTGATAACAACAGAGTTTAAATTGTAATTTCCCCATAGGATCTCAATAAAGAGTATGAATTAAATTCTTTCCTATTCCTTTGTTGTAGGGTGAGAGTCAAAGTTTCTCTGCTGACGAGGAGAAAACTGGAGAGATTTTAGCCACACTGAAGAAACTCCGAGCTTTCCACAAGTAAGATTTGAGTGCCGTTTGTGCCCACAATATTCTGCTAGCGATGTGTATTTATTGGCTGAGCATATACGTATTTCTTCTTGTTTTGTTAGCTGTCATGACCTCCTCAAGTGGAACGTGTTTGAGCTTTTGTCTCCTCTCCTGTCAGTGGAGAGCAGCGAGGGAGGAGCACCGCCTGAGGTACCAACTCTGCTTCTTTCAAATCAAGAATGTGCAAGGGTTTTGGACTTATTTATTCAGCGCCCTTTCTAAGTGTCCTCACATTTCCTCCCTCTTCATTTTTGTCTGAAGGTGCTACTGGAGGTGCTGCAGTGTCTGTGTTACTGCATGCTCTGGTCTCTCAACACCAGTACTGAAACGTTAACCTCCAGAGTGAGTTCCATCTGCTTCACTTTTCGGGCGTTAAGCTGGTGCTTTTAACTAGAATGAATATAAAGATGTAGAACTAAGACAATGAGAAATCTGGATGAACAGCAGAAGTAGTGGAATGACTAATCAGCAGCTATTTCAATAATAGATATTTTCGTTAGGTGGTCTTTTAAAGCAAAGTTTCACTGGTTTTAGCTATTCGAATGTGAATATTTTTTTACTTTATTGGTCCTCTGTGATAGTTTAATAAATATCTTTAGGTTTTAGACTGTTGGTCGGACAAAACAAGACATTTTAAGAAGCCATCATAGGCTCTGGGAGCTTGTGATGGGCATTTTTGAGCAAATTGCTGACATTCTATAGTCCAAACAACATCAGTAGATTAGTAAATTATGAAAATAATTGTTAGTTGCAGTCCTACAGAGAATGATTTAAAAAAAAAGAATACAGTGTGTGACAATATGCAAATTGTAGCAAGTGGGACTGTGCTTCTAGAAAGGCCCATAGTAAGTGAGTTCTTTTTGACACATCGCTTCCAAATTAAATTTTGCAGTTAAATACTGCACTATTTATCGCTATCAGTGAGCCTTGTTCTGAAACCGGGTGTGTGTGTGGGTGTGTGTGTGTGTGTGTGTGTGTGTGTGTGTGTGTGTGTGTGTGTGTGTGTGTGGGTGTGTGTGTGTGTGTGTTTTGGGGTTTTTGGTGTGGGTGGTTGTGTGTTTTGTGTGGCGTTCTTTTCCTGGGGGTCCCTCCCCGCATTGACTCACCCTGGGGCCCGGTTTTTTTTCCCCGGGGGACGACCCCCGGCCCCCAGGGGCACGCGGGGAATCAAAAAAACCCACCCCCCCCGGGGCCCTGTGCTTTCTTGAAAAAAAAAGGCCCACCTTTTTTACAAAAGTTTTTGGGGCCCCTAGGGTCGGGGGGTTTCGTGTGTGAAAGCTGTGGGGTCTTTACCCCCCGGGAAAGTGTGCATCAAAAAAAGCTTATTTTTTGGTTCTTTGGTTATTCCCTTTTTGTCAGAACTTTTTAAAATTTAAGTTTCCCATTTTCTCCGCCTTTTGAAAAGGTTTTTTTAAAAAAACCCCCTTCCCTTCAAAAAAATTTTATTTTGTTTTTTTTTTCTTTTTTTTTTGGTCAATTTTGGTTTATATTTACTATAAACATATATTTGGCTTTTTTTTTGAAAAAAACCGCTTCAAAAAATTTTTTAAAAAAAAACATTTTTTATAGGTTTCCTTATTTGTTTACTCCAATGTGTTCATTAAATAATAGTTTTTTTGTTTATTTTACTAGTTCTTTTTCTCTTAAGACCTCCGGTTTCTGGAGAGCAGAAATTTAAAAACCTTTAACATAGGATCTTGGACCTGGTTAGTGACGGGGTATAAAAAATTAAAAAAAACCAAATTTTTTTTTTTTGGGGGGAACGGTCCCCACGTGACATTTTTAAAATTATTTCCCGAAAGATGACGGAAAGATCCCCCTCCGTGTTGGCGTCTGGTTGACCCGTCCCAACCCTAGGTTCCCCGGGCAAAAATGGGGTAAACCAAACCCTGCAACCTTAGTAGATCCTACGAGGGTCCCATTTTTTCTCTCAACTTAAAAATATTACAAAAAGGTTTAGAGATAAGTCTTTTTCTTTTAGTTTGTTATAACATTTTATTTTTAAGGTTTTAATCCGTTTAGGGACTAATCCAATACCCCCCCCGGGATTTAAAACACCATTTTTGCACTCCAAACTCTCAGCAGTTTCCCTTCTTCACCCTTCTGAAATGTAGTTTAAAACTTTTACAGCCAATTTTTTAAAAATGAAAAATGGGCCAGAAAACTAAAAGTTCATTATCAACAATATCCCAGTTTACCCTTTATAAAGATTGATGGATCAGACGAAACAAGGGGGTGCCAACCAGACCGATAAAATTTTCAGGGCCCTTTCCAGCAGTGTGGCCCTTCCAGCAGTGGGCCCCTTTCACGCGGGGGCCCCTTTCACACAGGGGGCCCCAATGGTTTAAAACCCCTGGGGACTGCAGACAAGGGCTAAAACTGCCCCTAATATTAGAGGGGTTTAATGCTAAAAAAATTCCTTGTAGCTGTACAGTAAAAATATTATATATGTTTAAACTTTTTTAACAAATAAATACTATTTGCACTTTAAAATATCTCAAGCCCAATTTCGCCCAAACCTAAAAAGTGAAAACAAAACTAAAACTATAATTCTATATCCAACGCGGATCCCCAATACTCGGGCAGCAAAAATTTTTTTGAAAGGCTCCCCAAAAAAAAAAAACGTCAGGTTTTCCCCTGTTGGGTTTTCACTCTCTCCGTTTGTCTTCTTAGCTTTCTCAGTTCTTCCCCTTTTTCTCCCAGTTCTCCCATGACTTGAGGGTTTCTAACCCGGGGTTGTGATGCCCGCTCGCAGGGGTCTTGGTTCTGGCATGAATGAGGATTTTTTGAATCAGCATTATTTCCCCCCCACCCCCCTGGCCCAAAAAAACCTTTCCCCTAGCTGTGCTAGGGGGAAAACACCAAATTTCCCCCCGGTGTTCAACCTCTCAATCCGGCGCGGGGCTAACGGGCTAACTAGTGAGGTAGCAGATTTTACGTTTCATTGCAAAAAGAAAAGCTTTCGTCCCCCAGGAAATCGGGAATCAGAGAGCCGAGGGAAAGAAATGGAGGCATAATATCCCAAATTGACTGTTTGATCCACGGGAAAAAAACAAAACTGAGGCTGCAATAGCAGTGCTTTTACCTATACAAATGAGTCTGCATTTAGCGGGCTTTTAGCCATAAAAAGTTTTCTGCAGGCTGTTCCTTAGCCTATACAATGAGTCGCTTAGCGTGCCTGTTGCCTATACAAAGGAGTCTGCAGTTGCGTGTCTTTTACCAAACGTGAGGAGCATTTAGCATGCTCTTTTACCAACAAAGGGTCTGATTTAATGTTGTTACCCTATAAAAAGGAGGCAGAGTTAGCAGTCCGTTAGCTAAGAAAGTGGGCTGCATTTTAGCAGGTTTTTACCATACAAAGTGGCAGCAGTTACGTGCTTTTTACCTTAAAAAGGGGATTCTGCTTTAGCGGCTTGTTACCTATAAAAAGGAGGCAGCAGTTAGCAGTGTCTGTTAGCCTAACAAAGGGGTCGCGGGGCATGCCGTTAGCCATCAAAGGAGGACAGTTAGCATGCCTGTTAGCCATCAAAGTGAGTCTGCAGTTAGCAGGCTTGTTACCTATAAAAGTAGGCACAGTAGCGGCTCTGTTACCTAAAAGTGGGGGCTGAGTTAGCATGTCTGAGCCAACAAAGTGAGGAGCAGTAGCAGTGCTCGTTAGCTATACAAAGTGATTCGGCAGTTAGCAGTGCTTGTTACCCTTTATCAAAGTGAGGCAGCATTTAGCGGCCTTTAGTATCAAAGTGTTTCTGCAGTTAGCAGTGCTCTCTTAGCCTATACAAAGGAGGCAGCAGTTACGTGCTCTTAGCCTATACAAGTGGCGATTTGCGGCTCTTTTACCCTATAAAAAGTGAGGCAGCATTAGCAGGCTCTTTTAAATAAAAAAAAGGAGGCGCATTTAGCAGTGCTCTGTTAGCTAAAAAAAGTGGGCAGCATTTGCAGTGCCTGTATATACAAAGTGTTCTGCAGTTAGCAGGTTGTTACCAAACAAAGTGAGGGCAGTTAGCAGTGTTTTTCCCCTATACAAGTGTTTCTGCAGTTACATGCTCTTGCCTATACAAAGTGTTTCAGCGAGCAGTCTTTTTAGCCTATACAAAAGCATTCTGCTTTAGCAGGGCTCTTTTCCCTTAAAAAGGAGTCGCAGTTGCATGCCTTTAGCCTATCAAGGAGCTGCATTTGCAGGTTTTTTAGCTAAAAAAGGGAGGCTGCTTAAACAGTGCTTTTTTACCCTATACAAATGAGGGCATAGCATGCTAAAAAAGTACGGGGAAACCCGGCGGTTCAAAAGCTTGCGGGCCCTTTTTAATGCTCAGCTGCTCCCTAACACCGAAAGGAGAGCAGTGTCCACCTGAATAAACTTGGTTCTGTCACACCTGCCGTACTGTGCCAAAAGGTGGAGGCACACTTTTTTTGGTTCTCTCTCTTGTTTTGGGGTTGTTTTTGCTCTGGGAATTATTGAAAATAAAATCTTTTAAATCCCGGGCAATAACATTACGAAATTGCACCAGTAATTTATTCTAATTTTTCGTTAGCTGACAGAGACAGGTAGGGCTTCGCTGCTGCAATTTATAACTAAAACGTGAAAATTAAAACTACAATTACAGAGTTAGTTTATTTGGGGGTTTTGTCCCTTGCATGCCAGATTTTGGGTCAAATTTGGCAACCTAAATTCCCCTTTTAGGAGAACAGAAAGGGGCAAGCCCCATGGTGCTCACGGCCTGCTCCTCTCCAACCTCCTGTGCAGCTGTTTCAGCCCAGTTCCAAAAACCGCAGACCCCACCAATCCTTTTACCCCGCACCAACTTTACCCCCGGGGCAGTTTTCGGGGTGCAGCAGTAAATCCAGTAGCAACGACAAAAAGTTTTTAAAGCAAGGGTAACGTTGGTCAGACCCCAAATTAGACGTAATATGACAAAAAAGTGGTGGGCAAAGCCCAACGCAATTCAATTTTATATTAAAAAAAAAATACCCTAAATAAAATGGCCCCAGGGCGACGCCGCACTATAAAGGAGTTGGAGGGCCAGCACGGGAATTCTTTTTCCCAGCAGCGCTCAAAACCACTTACTTTTGTTTAACTTAAGAAAGCCAAAAATTTTAAAAAAAAAACCCACTTGGGGCAGAGATAAAGCTGCAATCGTGTTTTTTAGAAAAATAATTTTTTTGTCAAAAAAGACTCTGGCTTAAAAAGAGAGCAAATAAGGCCATTTTTTGTAAACTTGGGGCATCAAATCTGAAAATTTAAAGTATGGGGGATAATATGTTTTTAAAAAATCTGCTCTGTGTCATCCCCGGTTTGAAATAAAGGGCTTCCGTTGTCCCCCCAGTATCAGTTTATTAGTTTTTTTTCATTTTTTGTGTAAAAGGAAGAATTTTACTGGTCAAAAGCTTTAAATATAAAAAACGGGCCGAATGAAACACCGTCAATTAAAAAATTCCCAAAATGTAAACTCTGCAAAACCATTAACCCATAAAAAAGGATTTTAAAGTGTTACAACTATTTTTTTTTTTGGTAAAATTAAATTTATGAAAACCAATCCAGAAAACCAAAAAAATAGATTTGCTACCCACCCCAGGGACAAAGGGTAAGGGAAAAAATACCCCTTTTTGACCCCCCGGTCCCCAGCGTCCCGGGGCGCCCCCCTCCTGTCCCACCCCCGGGATCAGTGCGATCCTCAAACAGGGTTCCCCTGACTCGTCCGGTCCCCCCCTCACCTTCCCCATCCCCCCCCACACGGTCCCTGAGTGGCTGAGGGGGGGGGCCCCACCTGCACGTGCAGTTATAGGAACGAGCAGAGCAACGTGGCGCAGCAAAACAGCGGAGCTACAGAAAAGGACGAAGAAACTGAGGGAAAAATAAGTTGGGAAGTAAGTAACCTGTTTTAGTCTTAAAATTAGACAAGCATGGTTAAGTTTTTGCAGTTATTTTTGCAGTCATTTTTATATTAGCGGGATTTTTCCCAGTGCTAACAAAGTAGTAGCTTTCAGGGGCTATTACGATGCATGAAAATTTTTAAACTTTTAGTAGTTTTTCATCATTTTTTGGTTAGTATGTTTTTCTGCTTTTTACGGCTGGTCTCAACTTTTCTAAGTTATACTATAAGATGAGACACGGGGGTTGGCGGTTTTTAATATTTGAGCGTGGAAGGGATGGGCTGGGTAGCAGACTCAGTGCAACATTTGTCAAATTCCCAGTCAGTCAAATGTGAAGGGGTGGAAACAACTTTTTAGATTTACAGGCTGTTTGGGGGTTTAATTTTCAGCTGGTTGCTGTTATTTTAAATTAGGGGTTTTTCTTTGTAAGATTCTGCTTTCATTTTTCCAAAAATCGCAGTGCTTTGTTTGCACAGGGCCCAATTTAATCGGGTTGTTCTGAGGTAAACGACCATAAGGTCCAAAACGGCTTTTAACCCTAATTTTCATCCTAAAAACCATCTCCTAGAAAGGAATTTTTCCTCTTAAGCATGGATTGATTTTTTATCCCCACAAGCTGCAAACAAACCCTTGTTATTTTGTTACTCAATGAATTAAAGTAAGGGGGGTACTGGGACCCTTAAAAATTAGATTAAAAAATGATGTAAAAACAAGGGGATGAGTGTTCATGAACGTTTTGTTTAACCATTGCGGCAGGTCACCTATGTCGGGCTGAAGGAACGTTCCAAGCCTGGGTGGATATAAGCATTTATTGGGAACAGGAGGACCTACAACCCCAAACGATTAAAGGGGGTTTTTAAATGTGATACAATAGGTAATAAATTTCACCAAACTTAAAAATTCCCCTGTTGTTTCAATGGGGCCTCTTACACTTTAGGTTTTATTTTTAAAAAAGAAAAGGGGGTTGGGGAGGGGGGGCCCTGGCCTTTAGCTTTGGGAAAAAGGGTGAACAGAAACCAGTAGCTGATTAAGGGAGTAGACAATTTTTAAAAATATGCATATGAAGAATAAAACAGCCAAGTTAGGGGGAAAAACCCCTATTTATTGTTTACGTCATTTCTTCTAAAAATTTGATTTTAAACAATTTTGAGTTTAAAACGTATCGATGTTCAAAGGGGCCCGTTATGTTGTACAGAATTTTAAATTTTTAAGGTTGTTTGGACATAAATTTGCATTGGGTCGTTAAGAGGCACAAAGGCTCTAAAACTTGCCCCTTTAACTTCTGTTTAGCCTCTTTAAGCGTGTACACCAGCACGGCCCCGGTTTAGTTTTGGGGGGGCCTTTTAAAAAAAATGTATCAAATCACTTTTAACCTAAACAAATTACTAATTATTTTATTTATCTGTGCTAACATAATAGAGATTTCATAGCTTGATACTCTTTAAATGGTTTTTAAAAAAAGGTACCGACGTTTGGTTGTTAGGGCGACCCCATCCCCCGACCCCCCCTTGTTTGCCCCGGGGAGGCGTTGGAATCCCATTACGCCCCCACCTGGTCGCTATTTGCAAAGCCTATAGACTGGCAGTGGTCAGGGATTTATATTTCCCCAAAAAATAATTTTTTCTCGTAAACAGGAGCTGAATTTTTTTCCCAATTCGTTTTAAATTTTTTTTAAATTTTTAAACCCTACAGATCAACAACGGCGACAGTTTTTTTTCCATAGGGGCCAAAAAGGGTTTTTGAGTCATCTGTCGGTAAAAATCAATTTTTCCCAAAGAGAAAAAAACGTTCTTTAGCGTGTTTATGTTTTAACATATTAAAAAAAAGGAAATAAAAAAATTTAACAAAAGACACAGCGCCCTAAAAGGGGAACCCCCCAGAGGGAAAAAAAACGTAACAAAGCTGATGTAGAAATAGAAAGGGCCTTTATTTGTAAAGGGTTATGAATCGATTATTTTTAAAATATTCCCAAAACGAAAGAGTAGCTTACATACTTTTCCCCCCCTGGTACACATTAAAATCGCTAAAAAAGGCCTAGAAAAGGGGGGGCGAACAGGAAGATCATTTTCCCCTTTTTCTCTCTGCTATTTTTCAACTTTACAGAGCCTCGGATTTACGCATGTTTTTTGGTCGCCTCGCCCCAACACACACACACACAAATCACGCAGTCGGGCGGGGTTTGCTCTTTAAATGAAATTCACGAATCAAGAGTTACGTAAGCTCTCGTATGTCAACGACACAGAGACTGGGGGACGAAGCATGGTGCTCCGTTTGTGTTTTTAAACGATTACACTGGAAAAGACCCTTCAATGTACAGGACGTACGGCAGGGTTTTCAAGCTTTTAGGAAAACTGGGGTATTTGGGGGAAAAGTCCTCAACCAGCGGGCATTTTTACGAAGGTAGGCCAGGACTGCTGTGGGGTCATTTGTTGAAGGCTAAGGGACATCAGGGTGCTGCAGATGCCATGAGGCCTGGTTCATGTGGAATCGAGGTTCAGTTTTTCACTAACTGGGAGTCAGCCCTTTGGAAAAAGTTGCGCAGATCACTGTCACTTTAAAAGACAACAACTTTTTTTTAAATTTAAGTTAAAACTACTAAGTTATATTTAGCCAAATTATGAGATAAGACATTTTAAAAATTTTTTTTAATTAAATTATATTTATTTTTTTTTTTGTTTTAAGAAAATTGTGGGTGGGCCTTTGAAAAGTGGGGGGGAGGCCCGTAGGCCCCCCTGAGCCGTGCCTGGTGTACACATAGCTTAGCCCCAGTGTTGCCTGCACCAATTTGGTCGGGGGGGGGGGGGGGGGGTTAAACAAAAGTTTTTTATATTTATAGAGCAAATAAATAAAAAGTCCCCTCCCCTTTAAGTAAGGGATGAAAAAAGATTTTCCCCATTTAAAATTAATCACCCAAAAAATGTTTTCAAACAAAGCTTTTAAAAAAAGGGTTAAAAAAGTCTGGAAAAAGCCTAATTTTCCCTAAAACTCATTTGGGGTTTTCGTATGAATCCCGTTACTCCTAAAAGGCCCTTTCAAAGGACCACACACAACCTAGAACACCGTGATAGGGAGAGCCCGCGAGAACTACAAAGACCGGAAAAGAAGAGAGCCCTGCGCGCTTCCCCCCAGCACGGGGGGTTCTTCTAAGGTTAGTTTTTCATTCTCAGATTAGGGCCCCTTGGGGAATTGTTTTACATTTATAAGATTTAAATAGTTGGGGGGAGTAAATTTTCAGAACAATCTTTCCATATCTGCGCTTCCTGGTTTTCCCCCCAGTGGAAAACCTAATCGTTTCATTTCATAAAATTTTTTTTCTTTAGGAACCCCCAAAATCCAACGAGGACAGCGGACTTGGGGGCCTGGTGTTTGAAAACCCGCTTTCCCCAGGTAACCCACAGACTAAACCAGACACCTGATTGGCACAGCCCGCTTTTGGAGTATTTTTCACCCAAACTAACAACATAGGGTTGGGGAAAATGAAAGCCCATTTGGGGGGTTCAACCCTTTGGGCTGCAGCTTTTTTTCCGCGAGAGGGGGTTTTTTTATCTAAAGTTTTGATACGACAATCCAAAAAGGAAGAAAATTTTTTTTTCAAGGGAGATCCCACACGGGTTTAAAAGTCTGATTTCCCCCAGAGACGGGGGGCCCCGGTCTAACCCTTCCCTTCCGGGAACCCAGATTTCCCCCTATAAACCAAATGGGGAGCTTTTTGTAAAAATTATTTCCCAAAAAAAAGCGATGGGCCCAAAAAAAAGGTATTTCTTTCAAAGGCGTGGAATTGACCCCAAAAATTTTTACAATTTTGGGCCCCGTTTTAAAAAAATTTTTTTGTAGTTGTTTCATAGTATTATGCAAAGTGTAAACAAACGGGGCTAAAAAAGGAGCGAAAAATACCAAATAATGACAAAGCAGCCAAAAGAAATTATTGGGATTAACGTCATTTTTTTCCCTTGATATTTTTCACTATAAATTTTTCAGAACCCCCAACATCAAAAAGAAAAAAAAGGGAAATGCTTTTGACAGGGCTTTTAAAGCTCCCCCTAGCCCCCCTTTCCCCAGAACCTGTTGAGAAAAAAGTTTTTTCAATCTCGCCTCTTGATTTTGACCCAAACTTCGTGTAAGCTGTAATTTTAGATTTTTTTTTTGGAATGACAGTCCCCTTTTCTTTTTTAAACCCCGGATGACTGAATTTAAGGCTCGCTGCTACATAAAAAAGAACTCAAATTAGTTTGTATATGAAGAAAAAGGGAACCCCATTTTAGATATATGGGGGGAGAGAAAATGGTGCACAGAAATCATCATACACATGCAATAAAAATTTTAAAATGTCATCACGGGGGGTAGATAAATTTTGGGCACCCCACTACGCCTAATGAACCCTGCCCATTTTTGGTTTTTTTACATTAAGTGCATCATTTAACATTTTAGCAATTTTTTAAAAATTGCTCATTTTGTTTCCCATCCCGTACTATCAAATTTTCTTTTTTTTATTCATTATTTTTGTATTTGATGAGGAATTTTTTTTATTTCATTTTAATCTTTGTGCTTTTGGAGATTTTTCGCGGAAAAACCCCGGAATTTCCCTTTTTTTGGGGGATCAATAAAAACCATCTACTACACACTATCTATCATCTACTACTTTATCATTATCATCATCTATCTAAAAAAGTTTAGCCTTTCTAATTAGCCCTTTTTTCAAGAAAAAGGGGCAAAAAAGTTTTCAAGTTAAAAAATAAACCGGGGGTTTGAAAAATGGGGGGGGGAAAAAAGTTTAAAAAAGGGGGGAGAAAATTTTTTTGGGGAAAAAAAAAAGTAAAACGGGGGAAAAAATTAAGGGGAAAAAAGGGGGGAAAAAAAAGGAAAAGGGGAAAAGGAAAGTCCCATTTAAAGGGGGAGAAAAATAAAAAAAAGGGGGAGGGGGGGGGGGGGTCGGATTTTGGCCCTTTTAGGGAAGGAAAAAAAAAGGGGTTGAATTTTGGTTTTTTGGAGGAAAAAGGACTGGGAAAGGAAACAAGAAGAAGAAGTGCCTATAGGGAAACCTAAGTTTTTTTAAAAAAAATTTAATTAAAGTTTTTGGAAATAAAAAAAAAAAGGGTAAACCCCAAATTTTTGAATTTTTGGGGGCAAAAAAATTATGGGAGGGGGAGGAAAGGGGAGGCCCGAAAATTTTTTTAAAAAGTTAACGGAAAGGTGAAAAGACAAAAAGCAGTAACCCCCAAATTAACCAAAAAAAAATGAGGGGGGGACAGTGGGAAAAGGGTTTTTGGTTCTTTTATTTTATAGTTTGGGGATAAATTATGTCCCCAAAATATTGTAAAAAAAACAATCAAAAGGAGAAAATGGTTATCAAATGAGGATGAGACTTATTGCAGATTTTTTGTTTTTGGGATTGTAATTTGGTTTCCCCACATAAAGATATTTCCACTGGGAAAAACAAGTTAAAATAGGAATTCACCCCGAATTAGAAATGATTTGGCCTTTGGGCCCGTTGATAGGGGTTGGGGGGGTTATTTACCAAAATTTTAAAAGGGGACTAAAATAATTGGTTTAAAAAAGGGGATTTTTGGATTTTTCAGATGTTTTGGTTCTCGGGTAACCCCAAAACTCCCCGAAAACCCCCCTCCCCCACTCGCTGTTTTTTGTTTAAAAAAAAAACAAAAAGGGGGGGGTTTTTTTGGTAGTTGGAACAGTTAGGCCCCGTTAAAATTTTTCACTTAACCTGTAATTGTTGGGGCTGGTTTTTTTTTTTTTGTAGCCCCAAAGCACAAAAACTTAAAATTTTACAAATCATAAAATTGCCCATAGGAAAGACGTCACCAGGGGTTTTTTTTTTGCCCTTTTATTTGCCAATTTTTTTTTTTAATTTGTAAAATTTTGCTAATTTAAGGGTTATTTTAAATTAAACTAAAAAATCCCCTTTATTCCTAAATTTTTTTTTTTTGTCTGTTTTATAGAAACCCAAGAAAGGATTGGGCAATTGGAAAAGTCCCCAAATTGGAAAGAAGGGGCGGGTGCTTGCCGGGGTATTAAACCACAAAAGGGGACTAAAAAATCAAGATGGTTTTTTCCACGGGGGCCCCAGGGGTCTGGTTGGGGAAAAGCTTCAAAGATTGTTCCCGCGTTGGTACACTTTTGTGTAGAGGGCTTTTCCGTGGGATTCCAAAAGGGGGCCACGTCAATAAATGTATAAAATACTTCCCCTTTGCAAAATTCCAATTTTATATTTTCCTTGTTTTTTTGGCAAAACAGCCCGGCTCATTTCACTTTCAAAAAAGTGGGGCCCTAGTCTACCAGGTTTTTAAACGGTTTACGGGGCCCAATTTTACAAAAGAAGACTTTTTCTTTTCCTTTTTTAAAAAAATTTTTAACTTTTCCCTCCATTTTTAAAGCCCCAAGTTTTTTGGCAAAGAAAACACAAAGACTTGTTACCCCAGAGTAGGGGAAAAACAAATAAGTTGGGGGTTTCCTAAAGGGCTAAAATCCCGGCTTTTTTATCCCCACCCAAAGGGTTCGGAGATTTTCTCAAGAGCAGGAAAGGACATTGGCTAGGGGAAAAAAACTACAGGAAACCCGTTAGCTTGGCCAAAAAAAGGTTAATCAAAAAAATTCAACCCCAAACAAAAGGTTCTGTACCAAAAAAAAAACAATGCCCTTTCCGAACCTTAAGCCCCCCCCCCAACAGGGGGGGGGGGGACGGTTTTACATACTATTTTGAAAGTTTGGGGGTTTTACAGAACCCCCGGTTTGCTCCAAGAATTTTGGGGTTTCCTTTATTTTGAAAGTTTAAATTTTAGGCAAATATTTTAAAACTTTTTTAAAAAAAAAAAAAATGAAAGGTGTGAAAAATTTTTTGAAAAAAGAAACAACATACGAAAACAGCTTTGTAAACAATTTGTTTTTCTCAGGGCGGGGAACCATTTCATTTAGAAAAATGATTTTTTTGTATGGGGTTCAACAACTGATAAAGGGACAGGAAAAAAAAAAGGGAAAAACGTTTTTTAAAGTTTGAATAAAAACCTTTAAAAGGGTGGTTCCAAAAAAATGGGTTTTTTAATTTAACCCCAAATGCGTTGATTTTTTCCAAACAAAAACAGTGGTCCCAGGGGGAACCCCAAAATTAGGGTAGTTCCCGGGGGGAACCAAAAAGGGTTTAAAATTTATTTGAGGTTTTTGTTTTAAATGTTTTTGTTTAAAAAAAATAAAAAAAATTTTGGTTAAATATGTTTTTAGACCTTTAGAAAAGGGGGACCCCGGTGCTGCCTTATTGGAAAAAAGTAAAAAAACGGGATGTTGGTTTTGGGTGTTTGGTGTTTGGTTGTGTTTTGGGTGTGTTTTTTTTGTGTTTTTTTGTTGGTGTTTTATAGGAGAAACGTACCCGGATCCCCGCTTTTTGGAGAGGGGAATCGAGTCTCTCCCCTCACAAGCTGCGGGCCCCCAGGAAATTGTTTTTCAATAGGGCCCCAAACTTTTGGGGTTTAAAATTTTTAGTTTAAATTTATTTTTATTTAGGTTTTTTTTTGTGGTTTAAATTTAAAAATTGGGATTTCTACGTTCCTCTAAAACCCCCAGTCCCAAACTGCAGAGGGCGCTGTTGACCTTTGTGTGCATGCACATCTTTGTTGGACCGGACTGTGACAGCCAGAGCAGCGGTGAGACATCGGCCTGTTTACATGAAAATATGTTTTGCTTTTTGTTACTCTACTTGGATGTTTGAGCTTCTCTGTGCACAATAATTTAATGTGCAGTTAGACATCCAAATTTTTTTTTTGTCACATTCATCTGCTGAAGTTGAGTTTTTCTCTGCTCACCTTAAATCGGAGTTTAAATAAACGGGTATAGATTTTTGCATATCTATACATTCTGTACATTTGGTGATGAGGTAAATAGGGTAGATGTAATTTAATGAAATTTTAACAAGCTAATGGATAATTGACCTCTTTTGGGTGTTGAACGGTTCTTTAAATTAAACCATGTGAGTAGTTTAGAGGGAAAAGTCTGTTTGGCGGAGCAGCTAACAGCTCATAGACAACTTAAATGTGACAACACCACTTTTTTATGGGCCACAAAGATAAAAATGTTTGGAAACCCTTGGTTTATTTCTTAATACATCGCATTTACAACATATTTGGTACGAGGTTATAACAAAGATCATATCAGAGATCATTAGAAATTCTTTTTATGCTAAATCTCTATCTGACAAGCAATCATAACTGCAGATAAACAACTGTAACAGTAAAAAATGCAATATTTCCCTCTGAAATGTAGAAGGGTAAAAACTTAGCTCTGCTATGCAAGTAAGACACACAGCTGCTTCGCAACTGTGTGTTTGACAAACATGTAGCCAGGCAGTGTGCGGGACACCCAGGAGTGAACACAGTGCAGTATTTACACAGTAGATGGCACTCTCACCCCGTCACAGCTCAGCAACTTTTCTCAGCCCTGCGCTGCTCAAAGTGAAGCATTGATTCAGTGAGCGGCTCAACGTGGTTAAAACATGCAGATATTAAAAGCATTGCCACACATTTGGCTTAATAACTCACTAATGCGAAGCTGCCCACTGACTGTAAATGGGGTTTGATTTCTAACCTGACCTGACAATTGACCCTCAATTACAAAGGCGGCCCTGTTAATATCCTCCGACCGAAACTGGCAGGGCTAATTTGTGTGAAAGGATGTTAGGCTTTGTAATGCAAAGCGATTCAGCTTGTAAATTGATGACGCCATTATGCTCCCGTCTGTTCTAAAATGAGAAAAACAAGATTGACATGTTGGAAATACATAGTGTTTTCTTTGTAAAGTCTTGCGGGTAAACTGATGAATCCATTCATGGCAGACTGTAACTAAAACACTTTATTATATTTACAATAGCTTCTATGTTCAGAAACATATTGCATCCAAATATGGGATAGTCCAGAGAAGTCAATAGCGGTCCTGGTGGGAATCTCTTAAATGTTCAAACAAATACAATACAGGATTATTGGTTTTTGAACATGTAATAAAAAGCTATTGTTTTATTGGATTTGCCTGGTAACAATTTTTTTTTTTTTTATACAGACAGTGTTTTCTATTAGCTGCTGGATCACAGATCACTCGGAGGGCAAGGGCACTGAGTTAAATCATAAAATCAGGGCAATCTCTTTCCGTGAGAAAATTCCATTAACTCTGGCTCACCTCTGAGCCTATTTTATTAGCCTTGTGAAAGATTGAAGCCACATGGTGTCACAACCATAACTCTAGTCTTATGTTATCTTTGATTTCCACCTGCTAAAGCCATTGTCCTCAAACTAACTAAAACTCTCTGCTTTGTTCTTTTCTTTTCTGCTATATGATTTCTCATGATTAATCACTCTCTTTCACTTCTCTCGCTCTCAACTCCACATCCAACCACATGCTTCAACTCCACCCGACTCCCTCAGTGAGTGAAAACTCTGAAGTGGAGAGGCTGGAGGACCTTCACAAACGAAGAAATCTGCTGGCGGCCTTCTGCAAACTGATAGTTCATGGAGTGCTGGAGACGAGCATGGCAGCTGAGGTCTTCATGTACTATGTGAAGGTAAAGGTTAATTCCACAAAGACACAGTTTAATATCGTGTTTATCAGCTTTCCTGCCAAAAGTGAGATGAAAAGATAGATACCACTCTTCTGTACAGTAGATATAAAGCTACAGCCAGAAGCCAGTTAGCTTAGCTCAGAATAAATACTGGAAGCAGGAAGAAACGGCTAGCCTGGCTCGGTCCAAAAGTAACAAATCTCCCTGGGGCCCTCTCGGATAGCTCAGTAGGTAGAGCGGGCACCCATATATAGAGATTTATTCCTCAACGCAGCGGGTCCGGGTTTGACTCCGACCTGTGGCCCTTTGCTGCATGTCCCCCCCCCCCCCTTTCATGACTTTAGCTGTCCTGTCAAAATAAAGGCTGAAAATGCCCCCCAGAAAACTCTTACTGCCAGCAAAAAAATATGTCGTCATAAAACCCCAACTTGCCAACTTGTCCTTTTTACACTTTAGTTTTAAATGGATCAAACCAACAATATATAACGTGTTGATTTGAGAGCTTTAGAGGTGCTGGTAGGCAGATTTTGTTACAGAGCTGGGCTGGCTGTTTCTCCGTTTCCAGTCCTTAAGCTAAACTAAGCTAACCAGCTGTTGGCTGAAGATTATTATTATTAGGGGTCCAAGCCCGAGGATGCGTGCACCGCGGTAATCGCAAGGCGATACGCGGTTCACACAGCAGGGCTGTGGAACCCTATTGTTTTCGCTAGGATTTTCCATTATCCATTATCCATTTTCCATTATTATTATTCCGCGCCGCATAAAAGTGGTGCTGCAGCCTAAACCGTACATGGTGGCGACGCGCCATTTTCAGGACTGGTCCAAAAGTCCGCAAAGACCTCAGCCAAAAAAATTCGCACACTTCCACCACTAGGTGGCGCTATACCAGGACAAAACGCGTTTGGCCCTATAACTCGCAAACCGTGCATCGGAAATTTAAAAACCTTACATCCACGCGTTCCCTGGATCCTACTGAATCTCGTGATATAGGCCACGCCCATTTCCGCCTAGACTTTTATGCGTGAAAAATCGCAATTTATCAAAAACCTACTTTTTCTAACTCCTCCGAGACCGTGCAATGGATCTGCACGAAACTTGGCACATAGCATCTCCAGACCCACCTGACAAAAGTTTGCATAAAGATTTTTTATGGGATAAAAATTGCGTGTGTTACGCGCAAACAAAGTTTAGTTGGTAGCTATGAAAACATTGCCGTTGCCATATCTCGACCAAAATAAATGCTATAAAAGCAAAACTTTACGATATTACTTGCTATGACCCCCTGAGGCTCTGTACCAAATTTCGAGAACATTGGCCCCTAGGGGGCGCTACAAATAAAAAAAGTGTGTTTTTCACGAACGTACTTTGCCATATCTCGGCCAAAATACGTGGTATCAACACCAAACTTGGGGTGATTGTTTGGCATGCCGCCCGGAGGCTTTATATCGAATTTGGTAACGATTCGCCATTAGGGGGCGCTATAATTAACATTTGTTGGTTTTGTCGACAAAGTCAATGCATTTAAATGGGAAATTTGCAATTGCAATATCTCTGCCGCAGTAAATGCTATAAAAACCAAACCGGTAATGATTGTTTCGCCCACCGCCCGGAGGCTCTCTGCCAGATTTGGTAGACAGGCCCTTCGGGGGCGCTCTAATCAACATAGGACATTTCCCCGGGTCGCTGGGGACGACTGGCGCGGGGAGGCTTGGACCCCGTTGAAACTGCGTGCAGTTCTAGTTATTATTATTATTATTATTATCCTTTTTTAACATTATTTTGTGAGGGCATTTTTTAGGCCTTTATTTCCACAGAACAGATGAAGACATGAAAGGAGAGACGGGGGGGGACAGAGGGCTGCAGGTCGCATCGAGCAGTAAACCTCTATATATGTGCGCCTGCTCTACCAACTGAGCTAACCTGGCCACTGTAGATTCATATTAAACAGACGGACAGACGCTTGCGTATTTTCCAAAATTAAAAAAACTATTTCTTTAGATATCTACAGATATCTCACTGGAGCGTCCCATTTTAATTTCCCTGTTTGTCCCCAGTACTATAACGACTTCGGAGACATCATCAAGGAGATGATGTACAGGACCAGGCAGATGGATAGAATAGAGAGTGCTCGGACACTGGTGCTCTGTTTGCAGCAGGTATAGTTGCTTCATACACATCCTGATAAACGTTAGCCTCAGCTACACACTGCAAGCTGCTGACGTGTTTTTCTTCTCTTTCCTCAGCTGTTTGTCCGTCTGAAGCGAGAGCAGGAGAGCGGCACTAGGGCTCACCCAGGGGTCCAGACCTTCACCTGCATCAAGGAGCTCGCCAGGCGGTTCGCCCTCACCTTCGGGGACCTCGTCAAGTTTCGTGAGTGTGTCGTCATGATCCACAGGTCAGCACGGGCTCTTGTTTCACTCCTGTTTTAATTGGAAGCAATTGTAAAAACTGTAAAAACAGCAGTCGATAAAACACAAGACATTAATGATAGTGATTACAAAACTGGAAAATACAAGATACCATGAACAGTAATCAGTCCAAAGGTATCATAAAAATAAAATACGATTTACAGTAACAAAAGTAGCGGTCACAGAAGGCTTGTATCATGTGGACTCGCCGACAGTCTTGTTGTCAAGTTGTTGTCTTGTACAACAGAAACTATGCACTATAGCTGTAAATCTAAATAGTAAGTACAACACCATTTTTAATTGTTTTTTAAGAATCAGAATCAGATTTTTGCGCGTGTCCAGACTCTAAAGTTTGTGTGTTAATACCTGCAGGAACGGCATAGAGTTTGTTTTCCAAGAGTTTAGTCAGACCCCAGAAACACCTACGCCACCGTACCTCTCCTACCTGACCATCCTCAGTGAGTTCTCCAGCAAACTCCTCAAACCGGACAAGAAAACAGTGTAAGTGCCGCAAGAAACATACAGGTTTCTTTCTAATGCCGTCAACTTAGCTTTCTGAAAGTCTTCTCGTCTCTCGTTCTCGTCCTGTGCAGGTTCTCCTACCTGCAGAAGCACACTGTGGAGCATATTATTGACCTCAGGGAGGAGTGCTGGCAGCCTCTCATCTACTACCGTGTTTCCCTGTTGGCTGTGGTTGAAGGAGAAGATGCCATGTCCTACGTTAGCTCCGACAGAAAGCTGCACCTGCCAAATCGCTCTCCCTTCTCCAGACAAAAGCTAGAAGGTGCTACACCGGAACCTTGAAATCAAGCACAGAAGTTGTACTGCATTGGCTGCATCATGTATTTCTCTTTTCTTCTCTTTTTTTTTAGGAAGCAAGTCCCCCTGCGCATTCAGCCCTGTCGACTCCAAAGTTAGTAAAGTTCCCAAGTCCAGCTTCAGTCTAAGGTGAACAATTCTTATTCATTTCATAAACCAGTTACACAGCAAATCTTCTCCACCTCGATCATACTAATAACCAGGGCTTTGATGCCAACATTGCTAGTCGATTTTTAAAGTTACCAGCCAATCAGATTTTTTTACTAGCCACATGTTTGTTTTTGTTTTTCTCCTAACTAACTTTACTACTTAAAGCAACACTATTACTTACTTTTAGCTGCGGCTGTAGTTCCAATGAGACAACCTGTAGGGGGACCGAAGTGGGAAAAGTGACATAGTGTTGCTTTGATTTCAGTTCCTCTGGTTTGTTGCGTACCTCGTAATCAATACCACACACGCTAGGCAAGTAGCCTACGGTTCTATGACACGTCACAACCCAGTGTTCATGGGAAATGTAGGATTAGTGCTACAAGCAGGGTGTATCAGATACGGTGACGTCCTAATTGTTGGCGGAAAACCGTGACAACACTGACTTGTTGTTTGCAGCCAACCTATTTAACCCTTGTGTTGTCTCCCTGTCATGAAAATCAACACTTTTGTTGACGCTTTTAATCAATGTTTTTAACTTTCTTGCAATTTTGTCCCTTTTTTCAACACTTTTGATGCTTTTTTTTCCAATGTTTGTCACTCTTTTGACGTTTTCAACACTATGTAACACTAACTTATTAACTTCAATTTTAAAGTATTTTATGGTCAACAAACCTCATTTATAGGAAATGATACCTAATGTTTGAGTTAGAAAAGCTGAAATTAGGAATTATTTAGACTTAAATTAAAGGAATGGATGTTGATGGATAATCACAGACTGGAAAATGTCAACTTTTACTCTGGTTTTCAAAACCACTTCAATTTGTTTTTCAAATGCTATAAAATTGAATAAGACTTGTTTATTTGTACATGCCAAAGAGCGTTGTGTGGAATCCATCATGTTATTTTGGGTAATTTAAAAAGAACATTGATGTAGGAAAACGGGTCAATTTGACCTGAGGACAACATGAGGGTTAAAGAGATGTAGTGTTGTTTTGCTTGATTCATCACCAGCCAAATTGGCTATTGTCTTTACTATGTTACCCGCCAAAATACATTTTTAACTGCATTTGGCGGTTGTCAATTTGAAGCCCTGCTAATAACTGTAACCTCATCTAACTCCTCAGCAATCAGGAAAGGACAACTGACATGGATCCCTTTTCTGTCCCGGTGGAACCTCCTGCAAAAAGACTGAGCATCGAGGGATCTGTCCTCAGCACCGGAAACGAGGCGGATAACGACACTGTGGAAGTCGAACTGTAACAATTAGGAAGTTGTAGGAGAATCGGTGCTGCTGTCTAGATGACGAAAACCTCACACTGGACATCACAATATTTGGAGCGAGACGTTTTCCTTTTTTTGTGTCTTCTCTGTGCTGATGTGCAGACTTCCCATTTTTGCTGTACATCATGTGTTATATGAGGACATAGTTTTAAAGGTGCCCTGCCACACCTATTTCATTACTTTGTGGTAATGTCTGAAGTTCTACCATGAACTCTTTAACATTTTTAAATAGTCCCACAATTCTAGTGTGGGAAGCCTGCAGGAAGACTAGAATTTGTGCCAGTTCTCATTAACATTCAGCGAGCTAAGCTGATTGGCTAACAGCTAGCCAATGAGAGCCTTGCTAGCAGCATCTTTTACCCAGTGCAACTGGGAGAGCTCATGAATAGTAATAGAGCTCAGGCAACATGACGTTCATTTTCCCATTCACCAACATAACACAAACACATATGGACCTATCATATTTCAAAAAATGCAAAACGGTGTTGTGTGGCAGGGCACTTTTTAAAGGATGACTCAACAATATTACATTATATATATTTTTTCATTGTCAACAAATCCCATGAAAAACAAAAACCACAAAGAATTGATTGTACTATTACTTTTGCAGCTAAAGCCTGATACATCTTAATCTTCAGTGCCATAAACCTCAATTGTTGCCCCTAAAGTCATCAATGATCAACATTGTTGCACTAAATCAGCGGTTCTCAATCTTTTGGTACCCCGTCATGTACGTCCCTTGGAATAATTTGACGTTGCTTATTTCTTTACACTTCTATAGCCTTAGTTATGAGAGAGAAATGTATTAGAAAGCTATTAGCCATGTATTATTACCATAATAATACCATACTCTTTGTTTGAGTTGTATATTTGTTAGATTAGAGTGTAATCTATAAACTGTTATAGATTTAAAAATAAAAACATGAAGCTTTTAGTGAAAAAGTAATACAAATTAATATATGATGATAATTTAAATGAATGTAATCTGAAAGCTTTTCCCAGACCTTTGGGGCTCGAAATTTACTGCACTAAATCATGTTATCCTACATGACAAAAAGCATGGGAACTGTAGTTTACTAGCGCACCAAATGATGTATTAATTCACAGATAAAAATAGTGTCCAACCTTTCACTCCCAACTAACACGCCGAAATAACACAAAACTAAAGTTATCAGCTGTTAAATTAAATGAGTTTATTTAAAACAAAACAAACTATTTATTTGTGATCAGTTTTTAAAGATTGTACATTTTCAGTAAAAACCATTGGAGATTTGAGTCTTTTCATGGGATTTGTTAAAAGGTAGAAATATATAGAATAACACTAGTCTTTCTTTATCCTTTTTAACGTCTAAGTTCTCGTATATTTTATTCACAGACCCCTTTCATTTGAGGACCAAGTAAATCAGTATGTGTAAAGCTTTTTCAATAATATACTTGAATGTTACAAGTAAGAGTAAATGATCCATCTTTAAATTTCACATTTGAATTACACTCCGGTCCAAAATTTGTATATTTGTCTTCTAGAGTACAATAATAATTTTGCTTAATTGTCCTGCCTGCCACTTTAGTATCTCTCTTTAAAAGAAATGGTTATGTTTAAGTTTGCCCAAAACTACTCATGTATTGCTGTACATTACATTACATGTCATTTAGCTGACGCGTTTTATCCAAAGCGACTTACAATTGCTATAAATATCAGAGGTTGCACGCCTCTGGAGCAACTTGGGGGTTTTAGTGTCTTGCTCAGGGACACATTGGTTGATGTAACACAGTGGGAATTAAACCCAGATCTCCCACAACAAAGGCATGTGTCATATCCACTGTGCCATCACCACCACCACAGTGCAGTTCAATTTAATCAATTTAAATTAATAAAAAATCCAAAATTTTTCCTAGCCATTATATATTTGTTTTTGAACATGTTTATTTCTATAAATGCCTTTGTGTTTCACTTAATACTTATAAAAACATTTTAATAGTAATTCACTGCATTTAACATCTGTATTTGTTTGTGTACAGCAGCAGCTGTATGGCAACGGACAAATATCGTTATGTTCTTTTGGTATTAAGCTGACCGACATCTATAGTATGCAAAATCTAACAGTGAGCATGTCAAAAACAGTTTTGACGTGAATCAAATTAAACTGCGCAGACGGATTCTTAACTCTTACATTAACCAAGGCTTTATTAATTTAAAGAAAAGCAAAACATTTTAAAATTGGTTCCTTTTGTTCTGTCAAAGTATAATACAATTAACTACTTGATAACATAGAAAAAAGAATTTGTCTAAAACACTTTCCCAAATCATTTACAACACAGCAAGCACCAAATAAATATGTACAGTCATTTATAAATCCATCTCTAATAATTTAATAACAACCCCATCTCACACATACAGTCAATCTATGTCATAATGAGTACAGACCTGTACAATTTACAGCGTTTGTGGCAGTGTGAACTGTGTGTGCAGCAGGCTCAACGGTGTCTTGTTTGGCATTTAGGGTATCTTCTCATTTAACAACCATTAATGAATTTACAGTCCTATAGAAAACTTTCCTTTATGATCACTGGAATGTAACATTAGCCAATGACTTCAGATTATAATTAGTTCAAACCCTGAATCAAATCAGTATAGTTTCTGTCCAAAAATCCAGGGAGCTCCCATGTGTAAAGAATGAAGATTTAGCTCATGCTAATGTGATCACAGTACTGAGATGTACTGTACTTCAGTGTAAATAAATAATACAATACATTAACTGCACAAACACACACTTTTCCTGTGTAACCATGAGGAAATGGAGCTAAGTCCTGAGCGTGCTGCTTGTGACATCATGAAGTCAGCTGTGGTGACTTCTTTAAGTGCGACAGGTGAAAATATTAAAACATCTGGTATTGTGAAGAAGCACCTTCTGATACTGTGTCCATTTCTCCAGCACATCTGACCCCATCAGCGCTCGGACAGTGTTTTTTGTTTATTAAAGTGTGTCCTGTTCCTGGAAACCTGTAAATCTCTGGCTTGATGTGATTCATCCACTAACACTGCTGGTTAAGCTCTGTTTCTGGGAGCGCACAGCGCTCAGCACGCGTGTGAGAAAGAGCTACATGATCGAGGGTCATTCAAAGTCATCTTCATATTCATATTCATCCAGGTCCAGGTTGCAGTGTGGAGTAGGGATCTCAAAGAAGTGTCTCTTTGTCAGACCCAGCTCACTGGAGATGTGCTGCCCTAAAGGGCTCAAAGGATTATCGTACCTAAACAGACACATGGAGAAAAATATCAGTAACATGGTCATCAGACAGTTTGTGTGCTAAAGGATAATAATGTTAAAGAAATAGTTTGACATTCAGAACATATACCGTACTTATTCGCTTTTTTTGAAGAGATTAGAGAAAACCAATACAACATGAAACCTCCCGAAGCCGCTTTGCTTAGCTTAGCACAAAGACTGGAAACAGGGGTAAACAGACCTGACTCTGTTTAAAAGGTAACAATGCTCCTACTGTACTAGCTCACCGGTTAACATGCAGTATATCTTGTTTGTTCAGTTGTAATAAAACCTAAATGTAACAACAAGCCTCAGCTTGTTGCTTGGCAACCTCACGGTAAAAACAAGATTCCAGGATGTTACTGTACCCGGCCAAGAAATAGTCCAGAACTTTTGTTTACACTTGTTTGTTTTTATGGATTAAACAAATAATACATAATGTGTTAATAAGTGAGCATAAGAGGTGCTGATAGGCAGTTTTTGTTGCCTTTGGACTGAACCCAGCTAGCTGTTTTTCCGTTTCCAGACTTTATGCTAAGCTAACTGGCTGCTGGCGGTAGCTTGATTTTTATCATACAGGTATAAGAGCGTGGTGCTGATCTTTTCTTCTAACTCTCGACAAGAAGGCGAATAAGTGTAGTTGCCAACAAAATAAAGACAGGATTTTTTTAACTGGAAAGGACAAAGGAGCAACACGTAAAGGCATAGACAGAGATGGTGAAGGTGTAGACCTTTTTTTTTTTCTTAAAAGAGGAAGGATAAAAACAGAAACTGTCTGGTTCAAAAACAGACTCCCAGCTCGAAGACATGGCCACATACACATGACACTGTGCTGTCTGACAAAACAACTATCTGCTGTCAACAGTATGCTCACAATTGTGGGGTGAGGGTAGAATCAAGGAGTGGGTTTGGAACTAGACTCACCCATAGAGAAGGAAAAGGAGAATATTTAAGTCCCTACTGGTGCCCTGAGTGTCTTACCTGCTCTGGTTAGAAGCCTGTCTTTAGAAGTCGGTGGTGTTCCTAAAAGCGCCACACAACATACCTGTCAACAGCCTCATCTATCACTGGCTCACTCTCAGAGGGGCCCTGTTGCTGAACAGAATACATAAACTCTACTAAACACTTCCTGTCTGACTGCACAATAAATGTTATCAATTACAACTGTGCTTTTCCTGCCATGACATGTTGAAATGTCCGCCACAAAAATAGTCAATTTATGTTTCCACATTTGATAACAGCAATCATAAGCATGACACACATTTGTAATTACATTCACTAACAATCAAGGTCCATATTTATCAAACTTCTAAAAACTGACTTAGGAATGCTGTATAGAGCCAATTTAGGAGGGACAAGTTTCTAGCTGTAACTGAAGAATAGGACACATAAAAGCAGCACCCTGGCCCTTCCCCTTTCCTGTCTTCAGCTGTCCATCTGATAAATGCCTAAAAAAATAATCTTAAAAAGTGATCACATTAATATAAATATAAAAACAAAAACTGAACTGGAGCAGGAAAGAAATTCTGTTGCTGGCAGACAAGGTACAGCAGAACGTTTCATTACTGCTGCCATCAAGCTCTCTTTTAAGAAAGTCTTGTAATTGTCTTTAAATTTAAGCGCAATTTTAGGTGGTAAGAAATGTACTAAAGAGTAATGTAAGAGTAAAAATGAAGGATTTTTACTTAAGGCCAAAATGATCGTTTTAACAGTGTGATAAATTCGGGATCAGGATTGTAACTGCAGCTACATCCAACAGACAAATGATCAAAGTCAGACTTACACGCCATTGCACTGATCATTGGCGGCTTCTTCGGCTACGAGGATGTCATACTCCTCTGCAGCATATTTCTCCCAGTCTGAAACCTCCTGACCGTCTGGCTCCATCTCCTTAAAAAAACATGACAAGTAACGTGATCCACTTGACCTCGGATAGGAAAACAAATCATGATGCTATCTCACATCTGGTAGTATCCTATCAGAGTTTAACCTTACCTTTATAACCGAGAAGGGATCTCGCTGCTCGTGGTCCAGGTACTTCTCGATGTTGAAGAAAGTGTCGAAGAAGATGTGGGACAATTTGCACCTTTTAAGGTCCCTCAGAGTGATCTTACCTGGATAGGATTAAATAGGCACTTTAAGAAAGTGATAGGTGATTATTAAATTATTATTCCATTATTCAATGAGGGCTTACTACAAGGTTTTTAACCAGACTTTGCCATCCAATCTAGATTTCAAAATAGGGTGAGACTTAGCTGACTAGGTAAATGTTGAGTTTTCAGCACTGTCAGGAGTTATGTCTGCTAATCAAACTACGGCTACAGCTGGGCTACAATATTTCAAACTAGGTCAATTAACTGACTCATCTAGTAACAAGTTATCACAGTCCACTGTCAAGTTCTCGAATAGTTTTGGTTGAGAAAAAAAAAAAATTCTATTAATAAAGATATGAAGAAAGAAAAGCAGCACATTAACAGATTAAAACCAAGCAAACGTTTGGATTTTTTTACTGGATCACTGATCTTAAATGATCGACTGCAAATGCCCAAAAAATGATCAACATTTCCCAAAAACAGTGTCAAATGTGGATAAACTAAGCTGATTTTAAACATCTTACAGATTGTGCCAGCCTAAGCTTCTCATACAGCTGTTTTAAGGCTTTTAAGTGATGCACAAAATTATAAAATCAACACTTAACCCAACAGATAACTTGCTTTTATTTGATGGAATGAGGTGATGTGATTTTTATAGCTTAGTAGCACTCAAGTCATTGTTTCTAAAGTTCTGCATTCATCGACAGTGGCATTTTAGACATTCTCTGGGTTGATAATAAAAACTCATCTGATATACATATTATGTTGTTATCAAATGTAACATTTCTATCTACAGCAAGTTTATATGCCTGTACCGCAGACCTGAGATCTCTGAATATAAAGAACGTAACATTGAATGTGACATTTCAAATCTCCTAAAATTGTAAAAGTTGGGGCGACCTCTAGCTAGTAAGAGCGTACGCCTCATGTAGGCTGAGTCCTTTGCGGCGGCCCGGGTTTGAGACCGACCTGTGGCCCTTTGCTGCTTGTCATCCCCCAGCTCTCTCCCACCTTTCCTGTCTATCCACTGTCACTATCAAATGAAGGGGAAAAAGCCCAAAAAATAATCCCTGTCGGAAGGAGGCACAACTTTTCAGGGATACATCAGCCACAAATCAGTTGTTATATCTCATATTACATGTTATATATCCAGCTCCACTACTACAGCATACCACCAGGTTGACTAAGGGTCACATTCTTGCTGGGGTGGTCAATACTAAGCATGCATACCCTTACCGTGTACTGGTGTCTTCTAAATGGCATGGTGGTATAGCTAAGTGCTGGAAGGAATTTGTTGAGAGTGTGGATGACACCAATAGTTGACAGCAGATCAGTCAGTCTCTAATCTATAACTGCTCCCTCATCTAATGATCAATGAGCCAGCCTGAAAATGTGTATGTGCGCTTGCAACCGTCACAGTTAAAAAAAAAATGGAACCTGTTAGACTTACTGGTGTATGTGAACTTCTGAGTGTGTGTATAAATGCAAAAGGTGTCTGACCTTCGACCTCAGGCTTCACGAGGTCAAGCATTTGGCAGAGGCAGTCCTCAAAGGGAAGGGGCTCAATAGCCATGGTCTCCAGCTTTTGGCACTGATCCTCGTAGAAGTACTCCAGCTCGTACATGCTGAGCACCCCATCCCCATCCAGGTCCATACAGCGGAACCAGTACTCTATACTAAACACAGGTAACGAGAATGCAGAGAGCAGAGGTGCATGTGAGAAAAGACAAATTATTTAAAGAAGCAGAAGATGTAATCAGTGTGGCGGTGAGTCTACATACCTGGTGTCGGTCTTCTTGTCCTCCTCAGAGATGAGGAACCAGACAAAATCAGCATAACTCAGCCGCCCCTCCTTGTACACTTTTCTGTCTCTGACGAAATAAAACAAACGGTTACTACCGAAACCTACAAATGTTTTTTCCCCCCCATAAAAAACAATGAATTGCTCACTACATATGATAAGCATTCTCTAAACTCCATTACATTCTTCACTTACCTTGTTACTGTTCCTGAGAATATTCTCTCAATCATCTTATGGGAGATGGCTGGAAAATATAGCAAAGAGATACGTTATAATTCAAGCTGTTGGAAATAAAAAAGTTTTCTCTCATACAAGAGTTAATGTAGAACTTATTCACAACACATGTAATCCATTCTCACGGACTGTAAATCCAGACTGGATAGAGTAAGCCCTTTTTATCTTGACAGTGCCATAAATCCTCTGGTCATCATTTTGACCATATAGTGGAAGAAATTGCTCCAGACATGGCGTCATTCGAGCAGAGTATATATGTTGCTCACTTATTGATCTTGTGTCTCATTTCCCCTGCCTCACTCACAGACCATCAACCAAGAACATGTGGTGTAAAGTGTGTGGGGAGGAAGCGCCAAAGTCATGTCTTATTCTGGAGTATGTGTTTGTGTGTGAGCAGCAGACTTAAGACCACATGACACTTACAAATGCTTTTTATTGTTATGTAGTTTCAGCCTACTAAGGTTAAAGGAAAGTTGTGTTCTGACAAGGTATCAGCACTTGTCCTTTGTCGTTTGAACTGCGTGTGTGATTATAAGATTATAATACAGTTTATCCAAATACAACACATTCTGAAGATTCTAGTGTTGCGTGTTTTTTATTGAAGAAAAGTGAGGTGTACATGTGCACCTTGGTCATTGTGCTGTGCCAGGTCCTTCTGGTCTATGTAGAGGTCATGGTCAGTGTCCAACTCCCAGAACTTGCAGTAGATTACATAGAAATGTTCATAGGAGAAAAACTCTGTCAGCTGGTTCACGTCTTCTTCCTGCTCCAGCAACGCCAAATTCTGGGACAGAAGGAAAAAAGGTTGCAGTCAAATTGTCAATTTAAAGTGTTTTTTTTATTTAATAATTATCAATATACTGTCAATATTAGCCAAACTGTCCATTATAGTTTATAGCCTTCCTTGTTTATTTTTGACCTACTATATTTGTTGTACGTACTAAACATTTTTCCAGCACAATAAGGAGTTATACCAAAATTATGGTTGCCCTAACTCTTAAAAAAAAAGGAAGCTAAGTTATTTGTGTAAACATATCAAGTGTAAGTACATTAGGTTCAGCATTTAGCATTAATATTGCTGTTAAATCCTGTGAATGTGCAACTGAAGATAAATGTTTGTAAAGACATTTTAGAGAGAGTTTAATTACTTTAAAAGTCTGCTGTATTTACAATAGTTACTATTGTTTTTTAGATTTTTAAAGGACCAACAGACAACCTTAGAACAGAAAAATAGATTTTGGTACCAGAGCAAAAAGTCATATACCTGTAGAAAGTTACTTTTCCTGAGTTCAGAACATGTTATTTTCCCAGTCCATGAACGGTTCACATTGTAGAATATCCTCTGAATCACCTGAAAAACAAACAACACTTATCAACCAATTAATAAGTGAGCTAAACGTAATCAATGCAGTGCATTTTAATGTGTCTGTCTATGTTGTTACTTGTATTACGGTAGCATACCGTAGTGATGTATCGCGAGTGAAAGTCCGGTGCCTCCTTTAGGAAGGCCAGGCCTGCGTGTGAGTTCACCACATCCTGAAAAAAAATAAAGTCAGCTCACTATGGCCACGCCCATATGTGCCGAAACAATAAAAACTAACCAACACAAATGCAAAAGAACAACTCAATGACATGCTGTGCCTACAATAACAAATTTATGTGTTGTCAAATTCTGCAGTTACTTTTACAGACGAATCAAATGGGAAAGCATGTCTTTTTTTGCGGTAGACATACAGTATGATTCAAAGTAGGCATATAATATTGTGTAGTGCATGCTTATTCAACATTAAAAGTTGTCAATGTCTATCTACATCACTCTGCCATGCCATATGCTTTATAAATTGTGCTATGTAAAAAAGGCTCCAGGCCTTGTTGCGAGAGGCCATCAAATTTAAATGTTTCTTTGAAGTCAGAAAACACTGGGTCAACCGGTTTGGGGCTGAGCTTAAGTCTTTCTGATTTGGGGGGCCAGAGAAAGGACGTTTGCTAGTGACTGCTCTTAACCTTTTCTCCTTCGTCATGCCATAAAGTCACAGGGGGTGTGCTGCATTTCAAATGAACTGTAGCTATATTCTTGCCATGAAACTCCCTCATATCTTTCCTTTATTCTATCCCCTTCTCTTTCTGCTGGGGGAAAGGATTGTTGACATAAATGCGAAGGCGGCAATTAAATTAAAAGGCTTTATTTCAGGGCAGCCGTTGTGCCTCTTTGACTCTTAGTGTGAGAAATTAAATCATAGAGAAACACATAAATCACAGAGCACAGGAAACAGGCGGGGACAGTCAAATCTACTCCACTGCAATCCGCCTTTCATTTATCAGAACAGTCAAAGGCCATTCGTTGAGCAGAACAATACAAATTAAACGGCGTGTGCCACAAGCCATCTCTGCTGGCATTCTAACGGGTGTTCAGTGTAGCCCAGACGCTTCTGCCAGCATGAAAATGAATCAGGTGTAGGGTGGGGCCAGTGTGGAGCATCAACAGCTTGTCAGGGGGAATGAGAATACAAATAGCCAGCACAGCGGGTCCACATGGTAAGGTTGACCAAACAGTCAATTAGACTATTCTTACGAAACAATTTGATAAATCTGTGTTCATACAGTACTTTCTAAGATTGTTTTGGTGCATCACATGAAACCAATTTCTCTTTGGTCAATTTCTGCTGAGTTTGAGTGCAGCACTGATGGAACCTCTCTTCAGTATACTCCCCTCCACCATGTTACTGGTTTACAGTAACACCCTGAATTAGTACTCTGGCACATGAAAAAGCAATGCTTCCGCAGAGAAAGCCTAAAATTAAGTCCAGTTTGCACCACCCAAGTCAATGCAAATTTTGCCACCCTGCATTGCCAAGTCCAGCCCTCTCCCTGGGTGTGCTGCAGCCAGTACCTGCAGGAATGGAATAAAGTCGTCTTGTTCCAGGTAATTACAGCCAGGCTTGGCCAAGAGGTGCACAAATTTAGAAGCGTCGTCGTGACAAGTCTGCAGAGTTCTGGAGAAGAAAAGAGAGAACAGATGGTTGCAAGGTTACTCCCTTTTTCACTCGATGTTCTCTCTATTCTTCTTTTTTTTTTTTTTTATAATTTTTTCAAAAGCACAAGTATGAAATTGTTACCCTCAAATGTGCAAGTGCAGGTATAATACATTCTGAAATTAGGATTCTGAATCACTGCCTGGTGATTATAAGCATTGAGTGTTACGGTTGCGACAGGGAAATAATGCAAGCCTCTGTTGTGGCCTCTCATCTAAGAATGGCTCAGTCATGAGTTCAAGTCAAAGGCCAGGTCTTTCCAGTTCTCTGGAGGCTCACACATTAATACAAGAGCATGCCTATTGCATACAACAGCATTCAGCGCACAGTTAAGAGCACAGCCGACATTACAAAAGCCCCATGGTATTCTTTTCAATTTAATGCAGAAAGACACTAAATAGATGTTTTCATTCAAATACTGTATATGCCCGGCAACTATTCCCTTGTGAGCATTTGTGAGCCCTTTGTGATAAATAATATCTGTTTTGAAATAACAAAGAAAATGTCATGATAGCTAAGAGCTACATACAATCTCAGCAAGTGGTCATTATTGTTTAAAGGAGATTGTATGAGCCATTTGGCTGAGAGTATACCAGTGGTCCAGTGAGAATAAGAAGGGCCATTGTCTTACTTTCTCCACATAGCCACAAACTTGTGAACGGACATGAAGCCGGTCCTGTCGCCTCCAGCCAAGCAGAACAATGGCATTTTCCAGTAGAGAGGACACTCACAGGCCTAGGGAGACAAGTAAGCAGAAGACATGGGGCAGTGTGTGGTGTAGATATAGAGAAGAGAGATTGGAAAAAAGTTAAACTCCCTAGAAACACACACTTGTGATCGTGAATGCAGAGAAGAACAGCACAATGACAATGTTGGGTTGGCGAGCAGTGCTTCATCACCTAAAGACCCTGAGGAAACCTAGCTGTCATTTCTCTCTTTACTCAGGTTCCCCTTGGGTCATTGCTAACGTTCCTCAGAGGGACAGAGATAATATTTTCCGAAGAGGTTTAAAATCAGCAAACATTCGTAAAAGTCAGGAGCTAAATGGCACTAGTGAAAATAATTTGCTGGGTGGCAGCTAAACTTTCATGCAACAAATCACATTCTCACCTTGGCGACCTGCCCCATGTCCTCAATGGTGGCCCTTTCATTTGGGAATTGGGAAAATACTTTCTCAATTTTGGAAATGAGGCTGTCGATGTTGACATTGGCTTGGGGCTGGCCCTGTGGGAAGTAAAACTTTGGAATGCTTTCACTCAGGGCTGTGGTGACGGGCTCCTCCGTCCTCACCTGGGCCTGAGACAAACACACAGAAATAAACTGTTAGCCACTGATGCTAGCAAACGCTAACAGCTCAAGCGTTCCAGAATGTGCTAAGGCTCGTCTCAACACAAACTCTACTAGCTAGCACTATAGCCACACCTCTCAACAGCCCTCAGGCCCATCAGGAAAGAGTTGTGAGTTATTTTCCATTGTTCTGTAATTGACTTTCACTTTTAATAGATTATCACTCTGTAATAGACTTAAATTAAGATGTGTCAATTGACATCATTATGTGTGGAATGGTTGTACTGACAATCGTTTTAATCTGTTGCTGAAAACTATGAACGACCTTGCAATGTTTGCAACTTGTTAATGTAGGTTTGGTAATCAAATAATGCCTAAAGTAATAGGGAATTTAAAGGGATGTATAGAACAAAATGATACTAGATAAGGCTAAGAACATCATTAATAAACAAAATCTATATATGGTAATCTACTGACAGATGTACAACTCAATATGTGTTTGAACACACGTACATGACAGGGAAAACCCATCTTAGTTGAGTCAACTAATTGGTCTAAAGGGTCTTTTGTTTTGGTATCTGATCCAACAATGTTTATTTAAGAAGTATATTTTGGTCTTTACAAGCATAATCTGTAATATAACTTTAAACAACAAGAGATATGTTACCACAAGACAACCACATTATTTGACTCGTTTACTGTGCTATTAAAAGTAATGTTTTCAGACCAATATTTCCATTCATCGGTTGAGGAAAACACAGAATGCTTAGATTAAGTTGTAAGTCATACTCTTCATTTTATGATCCATGTTAAAGGTCCCATATTATGCTAATTTAAGGGTCATACTTGGGGGTTATTCCTAGAACATATTTATATGCTTAAATGTTAAGAAACACTTTGATTTTCTCATACTGTCCGTATAATTATACCCGTTATCACCCTCTGTCTAAAACGCTCAGTTTTAGCACGTCTCCTTAAGCCCCCGTCTAGAAAAAGCCCAGTCTGCTCTGATTGGTCAGCTTTTCAGGGTCTTTTGCATCCGCACTTATGTCTGCACCGTCATTCACTTTTTACAATTCTTTTTGTCATTCTTTTATTTTTTATTTTTTTAAATAAAAAGGACTCCATTTTTCTGGAGAGGGACAATACCATCAAATAAATGGATAAAGTGGCCTTTTCACACCGTACATTCTGACAACACAGAAGGAAATGCACAATACAAATTATAAATAACATGTACGATGCTGTATGATAGCTGTCATTCAAGTGTTCCAGTAAGCCATGACTGTGAGTCAGCAAGAACAATACCATAGCCTTGGAACTGACACACCTGAATTGAACACTGGCCTTATTTATGATATTATAACATCTCAGTTTTGCTTGTATCTGCTATGAAAAGGCCTATTAGTTAAAAAAAACTAAGAATTTATTTAATGGACAGCCCCAATAAAATGACTAGATGACTGCAATGTCATGATGCATCAATGTGTTCCCTTCAAAAGAAAGATTGAGAGAGCCACCTTTGGCTAGGTTTGAACAGAGTACCCGATTACAGGCAAACAGTGGTTATGAATTACAGCCCTGGAGATAAACGTAAGGCTGTGATGCGTGTGTGTTAGGTTTGAACTGCAGAAGTATACCATGGGGTTAGGGTCTGTTAGTATTGAATAGTTTCAGAATAAAAATCTGAGCTTGATTTGAAAAAAATCTTTTAAACTAATAAGTCAAAGCTTGGACACATCTCTGTGTTTGTTATTTAACTACTTATGCCTAGGACCCAACATAATAGCTTTGTGTGTGAGGGCTTTGCAGCATATACTATTAAGCTCAACAGTCATGATGGAAACCAGTGTATCCTTTTAAGTGTAATGACAATGACATAATGCAACAATGGGCCCATGTCTTTATGTAATGATACATTTGAGTGTAAAACATTATGATTTACTACACAAACTGAGCCCAGCTGATATACCGAGAGGCAATCATATTCATTGATAAAATCTCCACTGGGTGGGAGTCTTGGTAAGAGCCATGCTGTAGAGGACATGAATCAGTAGAGCCATACACATAAAAAGCCAGAATGCATTAGAATCAACATGTGTTATGTAACACATATTAGCCACTTACTAAAAACTTTTTAGAAGGGTCTAACACATTCTACCCATTGTTCTCACCTCTAGTTAGATTTGACAGGGTCTACGTTGTCTGCAACAATACTTTAACAACATGATCAAAATGTGGGGAAGAACCCAAGGGGGCTAAATCTAGCCGTATCCATTTCTAGATGATATACTGTATGTGTCAACACTAAATGAAATTGTTTTGCTGTATTCGGTCAGTGGTAATCTGCTCATTTTAACATGATAAGTCATAAATGCTGCTGGTCCTTTCCTTTTCTCTATGCTGTGTGTTGGTGTCAGCCATGGCTATAAAAGGACATAAACATCTCCTGTTGCCATGCCCAGCATGCACTCTCTCTCTCTCTCTCTCTCTCTCTCTCTGCTAGCAGAGCTCTTGAGCACAACAGCTAAGCCCCATGATATTTTCACACATTCACAATGATGTAGCCTGAAAGAGGGCAGTACAGTGACTGAGCACAACATACCAAACAAGATAAAACACTATCCAAAAACCACGGCTCCCATCTCATATTTCTCTGTACTAATGCCCACATTACACACAGCCCACAAAAAACAACAACACAAAAGTAGATATATTTGTACAACAGTCACATTTCATAAGAAAAAAATAGTGCATGTAATCTATTTAATGAAAGTTGCCTAGAGAAAGTGCTGTAACTTATTTGTCCTCATTCGTCCGAGGTGCAGCTGGCTCCAACAACACTTAAAGTTCCACTTTGTGAAGAATAATTGGCAACAGTGAGGAATAGGCACAATCACTGTAATTTAACAGTGTAATACAGCTGATTTGTACTAACGCAAGCTGAATACCAAGACATGAAGCCACAAATACCAGTCTACATCAATAGACATTCCCACTGGCTGACAGGCCGGAAAAACCTGCGTGGTACAGGGTACACTCATACAAACACCTGCCTGTCCTTGTTGGAAGGCTCTGAGCCTCTTCTTGAACCGAGAGGGCAGAACAAAGTCACAGCCGCGTGCCAGCAGAGCCAACTCCTTCCTCAGGTCAGGGTCCTGACGCAGAGACACTTCCCTCATCCTCATCCTTGCTCCGGACAGGACGAGGAAGACATATACGCAAACACAACACTCAATCCAGCATTATCCTCTTGCCTGTACAAATCACTCAGTACCAGTCAGCACTGTGGGCAGAAGGCAATGGCAGTAGTATAAGTCCTCTGTGTCCCTGTGATTGTCCTCTGTCAGAGTGAGAGCCTCTTAATGCAAGGGAGCAGCTGCTACTGTGCCTCTCTCTCCCATTCCAGATCTGGTCGCACAATCTCAGCTCTGCTTGCTGCTCTATCCTAGTCTCTACATAACATGCACATACGCACACACACACACTGCACAGGGTCAGAGAGCCCTCGCATCAAAGCTGGTGGGGATATAAGAAGTGGCGGGTTGTTTGTGTGTGGAAGTCACTTTGTGTGTATGTGTGGGATGGGAGGGGTGTGTGCAATGGATCTGCCCTTTCCAGTTTGCATTCCTCTGTGCTCATAGAAGGTTATGTAAAGAGACAGACCTGTTGTTGCATTGTGCAGCAGCCTCGAAGCCTACTGAAGGATGCACCTCAATATCACGATGACTAATGAAAAGCTCTCACACAACTAAACATTTCAGAGAAACTTTGCTTGTGCTCTAAGGGCCTGCAAACGGCCTCTTCCTTTTGACAGTACAGACACTAATGGGAAAATTCGAAATAAACCCCGTAAGGGATGCAATGTAATGAAAGCTACATTACTTCTGCTAAGTCTACCTACATCTGATCTTAAATCTGTCTGAAACTATAAATCACAGACAACAAACACTTAATGAGGCATTAGCAAATAAAAGAACAAAACCATTGTATGACGTTTTAATACTAGGTACCAAGAGTGCAGGTCAAATCACCAGATGATACATACATAACTATAAGACACAAATATTCAACTATTCTCCATTGTATCTAACTGTGGTCTTTGTTTCGCCTTCCCCTTGCAAGCTTGGGCTGCCAGCCATTCCAAGTCTTATTATAGTTGATGGGCTATAGAGGGGGGAGAGACATGTCAAATTCAATGAATGATGACCAAACCAATTTGTGCCTATTAAAAGCACCAGTAAGCGCAGTTTGGCCAATCCAAGAAACTAGATCTGGAAAACAAGGGTGTATCTTTAGTCCTCAAACAAGCGTCTGCTTCCGGTTGCCAATACCTTGGAGTGATGGCAATTACATCAATTCACCAGAAATATGCTGATCTAACAGCTCTGGGATTGCTTTCACTGCACTGACTGTACACAGGGAAAGCCCAACCAATAAATGTTAATTAAACATAAATGTTACAGAGATGTCCGCATCTGTAGAATATGTAAATAAACCTGTATTTGTTACTGCTATTGTTATTTTACACAGAAAGTGAAAGCACACCACATTATTTAAGGATGACAGGATGACAAAGCCCACAGTTTTCCATTGGTTTCTGCTCAAACCCAGTTCCTGTTATCGTCCACACAGGACACTGCACATGCTTGATAAGCTGTTTGTATGATGGCTTTTTCACACTGGCTGCATTTTGTTCATGCCCATCAATTCATACCAAATATGGAAAGGAAAGCCCCAAGGCCATAATAAAACCTGGAATATCACATAAAAACTGTCAACTCACATTTAATAATGTCCATTTTTGTGTTTGCGCAAACAAAAAGAAGTGTGTTTCATAAACAGAGGTTTCACAACACACGAGGGATAATGATATGTTGGTATACATATCAAGGAAACAGCCCCGTTGGTGTTTTAAAATCAAGGCACACATGATGTGAACAGTGTGGACTCAGGAACCAACAAAGACACACATAGGGTCTGAACATAAGCTTCCTACAGATGGTATGGAGCGTGAGCCTTTCAAATAACTATAATGGACAAGCTCCAGCAAGCATCGTCACAAACCAAATCATCTTAGGGCAAGCAGATTGTCCAAACAACATTCCCCTCTGAGGCAACTACCAGTCAGACAGTCGGGTAATGTACTATGTCCACACTCTAATGGGTCACTTTAACAAATAGAAAAACTCAACCCCACAATATGTTTTATCTGTAAACTGTTAAATCTGATTTGTACAGAAACACAAGTTTAGTCATGTTCACTTCATTACATACAGAGTGGATTATAAAACAGTATCTGGAGTTAGTGACTATTGGCAGGTCTTTCTTTCAGGGGCCAGATGACTATTCACAGGTTATATTTTAGTTGAGCTTCAATCAAAATGGTATGCAACGCTGTTGTTCAAAAACTGTGAAATTCAAGTGACAACATGCAGGTCAGACAGGCAACCAGAGTGGAGAGAAATATTACATAAGGGTGGGGAAAACCGATTAATTCTCCCCAGAGGGCTCTCCCAAACTGCCAATACAAGGATAAACAATGTCCCACAAATACTATGTTTAGCTGGCTTTAGTATCTGCATTACTAACATGATTGAACCAGTGACAAGTACCACAGTACATCCATACAGAGCGACTCAAACCATCTCACTGGTTCACAGCGCGAGTACAGAACTGATGCTGCTGTGAAATCCAGAAAGCTCCAGCTCAATCCACCACAATCGGATGTCTGAGACAGGGATTTTGGATACATGTGAATGTGGGCCAAAAATAGGCCTGATTGACTGATAACATGATGGGCTCAGGGAAGACCAACAAGTAGAAGATGATGAGAGAAGATCAGCTGGCTTGCAAATGAGTAATATTGCAAAAGCACAGTCAACATAATCATGGTGGTTTGTTGGAAAATCTGTGTAGTCTACATGGCACCAGAAGTGGAGCAAAGAGGTCAGAACACTAAATTAAGAAGCTGCAGATAAGGAGTGACAGCACATTACCCAACCCCCAGCCCCCAGACTACTGTGAGAGTCCAAATGATGTGGCAGTATGCTCAAGAAGCTGAGATAAGATTTGTATTTACCCCAAAAAGTGAAAAAAATGCAATTGTGCTCAATAACTATTGTACAAATGCATAGGTTGACGGACAGCTCATATTTCTTTGTGCTAACTCACTCAGGCCTGGACAAGCTAAATCCTCCTAGCCAAAACCCAACGTTTGCAATCACAAACACATGGACTCCAAAATAAAAAGGACTTGTGGGAAACAGTTTAACACCTAGTTCTCTCTGACAGGTCAGGCAACTGATAACGTGACCCAAGGCCCCCTGCTTCAAATAGCTTCAATGTTGCTGAGCCCATCCAAGCATGTTATAAAAATACATCTTGCGAATAATCTGTGATCCTAAATGCAGACACTGAGAACAGAAACCCTCAAAGTAAGTTTATTTCTACTGTTCTATATTGTTAAAACTATTGAGTGTCTGTGTCATATTGGACTCATGACAGAAGGAAACTTTAGGTATTAAGCTACACAGCAGAGCAGAAACACAAGCCTTCATAGAAAGCTGTACATAGTGTATATAAATAATAATGACCACATATTTTGACAATGAGAAGCATCTAATAAAAGTTGTTTTAGAGTAAATTACAGAGGATGAATGTGCTGCCACACCTCATCTCACTGGCAGAGTTCTGGGTATACAATGCCAACACAAGGGAGCCAAGGCTATCTATATCAGTGTCTGATGTCAAAGTCAGACCAGCTGTTCTAGGCTGCATCAGTGTGACATAAATTGAATTTTTGAGTAATCCTTTGAAGAATGCAGCTGTATACTGGAATTAATTGTTTTGTCTTAAAATAGAAGTATTACTTTATACAACCTCAATAATATTGAGTGACAAAGTGTGGCCACATGCCATGACACATCACAGACAAACTGGCCAGCAGTTGTTGTTTATTAATCTGGGGTGAGAGGGTGGCCTTAGGGGCCAAAGGTCACTGGCAGGAAAGAGACGTGGATGTGAAAATCAAAAAGTGTATGGGCTCATGTTAAATAGCCATGACAGAAAGAGAGGAAGCACTTGTGAGAGACAATAAAATCTGAAACCCACAAAGGAGATTAGTCTTTTTCATTGTATTCTGCCTGTGTTCTGACCATTTTATCCATGAATTATTTCTTCTCAATTTGGGGTCAAAAAAATGCCTTAGTAAGAAAGAATATGTATCTTCAGCTAGACCTGAGATATTCCAGGGAACAGAAGAAAACCCTAAAAACAAAACAAAACAAAAAAAAACTATAATGAATGTTTAATTTTGATGCACTTTAGTTAGCTACATATGTCTGAGAAAATGGAAAATAAACATGATAGACCAGTGGTTCTTAACCTGGGTTCGATCGAACCCCAGGGGTTCGGTGAGTCAGTCTCAGGGGTTCGGCGGAGGTCAAGACACACACCCGACTCATATGATTCGTGATGACACGCCCCGCTTGGCCATCATCAGAAGGGTTCGGTGAACGCGCATATGAAACTGGTGGGGGTCAGTGCCTCCAACAAGGTTAAGAACCACTGTGATAGACTTTGTAAATCAGTCTTTACTTTCATTTTAGTTAATTTTCTAGTTAATTAACATGATATATGCTTTATAAGAATTCTATGAAATTTACTGGAACACAAAGCCCTGAAAATCTGATTATGTAAGTTATGCAAACTGGTATTATTTATTTTTGGACCCTTGGTAGAAGTAGTGTTTGAAGAAAATACCATCATCATCTTCAAGAAATAAAGTCATTGCTCCAAATCTAACACTGGGTCTAGCTCTCCAGCCTTAGTGTTTCAGTCAGAGAGAGAACACGTCTCAACAGAGACCACTAGAACGCCTCCTTATGCTGGTCTTTAGCATGTCAACAGCATGTAGAAGGCAGAGTTTCTAAGAGCACGTGCCTCCAGCTGTCACCACACTCACGGTCGCGATTTTTCATCTTGTCCTTGAGTCCTTGAACAGATATACAAAAGATTTTAAGCCTTTAAATGGTTTGGGTGGGTTGATTTCTTTTATAATCGAAGCAGCCCAAAGAAAAAAATCCTAATTACCTCTAGAGACATAATAAGAGCCGCAAAACACAGGCTAAAAAGAGTAACCAGAATGCCAGTGATAGGCTAGGTTCAGACACTCCCACCTCTCATACCACACTTATTCGTGAGAGAGGCCTGAACATTTGGAAAGTATTTGACTAATAATCACTACATATGCCTACAGACATGGAGGCTACAGTATGATAGTGCAGAGTGGACAGCACTTCAATGCCTTTGACCCTTTAGGATACCCAGCAGCCTCTTGTGGCCAGCCTGGGAAAATAAAGAGCCCAGGGGTTATATCAAGGCAAAGTTTGAGAAACTTGAAATTGAAATAAAGTCAAGCTGGATTAAAGAAAATGATAACGTCCCTAAATGAAGGATTCTGAAAAATGTCCAACTTTGAGGGGTATTAGAGTAAAGAAAGACACTGCAGCAGACAGCATGCTATAAACATGAAAGATGCTATAATCCAATGTAAAAAAAGATCAACCATTAACTCAGTAACTCAGACCATAACAGGATATTTATGATATGTCTGATGAGGGGCAACTTCTATATTGGAACTGGCTATACTGCACGTGCACTTGTTAGCAAACCCATGAAAGCATAATGTCACAGCGGTAACGTTTTAGGCCTTTCACAGCGGACATTTTGACCTGTCATAATGGGAAAAGTACAGAACAGGTGTTTTTAATAACATTAATGAAACTTTAATGTAGGGCTGGGCAATGTATCAATATTATATTGATATCAATATATGAGGCTAGATATTGTCTAAAATTTGGGATATTGTAATATCCTGTTATAATACAAGGGTGGTCTTTTCCTGGTTATAAAGGATGCATTACAGTAAAAGGATGTCATTTTCAGCACACACCAGACTATTCTAGCTGTTCTAGTATTTGCCTTTACCCACATAGTTATTATGTCAAAATAACTATTGATTATTTATCAAAAATCTCATTGTGTGCATATTTTGTGAAAGCTAGGGACTATGGCCGAATGAGTTTGAAAATAATATGTAATTACGATTATTTTAACTGATATTGCAATTGCAATATGGTATGGAATGATCATTTTTACATCATTATTCTCATTTAATTGAAAAACATTTTTAAAAAATGATTGTGGTTGCGATTTTTTTTGTTGGGGGGGAATCTGTACCAAACAAAGATGTATTTTTAAGCCTGTAGAATTTGATGGGTAAGTAATAACATCTTTGCAGCATGACATTATTGAATCTAAAAAGGGTATTTTTGGCACACATTTCAACGTTAACTAATATTGCTCCTCCTGGGATTTGAAAATTGCAATAGGACATACTGTGATTTTGATACAATTTCAAATAACCAGGACTCTGAAAAAGCAGTTAAATTAACTGAAATTAAATTAAGTTAAAGCAGCTTTTTATACAGTAACATCTTAAAATGTCTTCTGGGAGGAAGGCCTATTGGCAAGGTTAAGAGGAATGCCTAGAGCAGAAACGTGCCAGTTTACTTTGCTGTTGTGCATTATTAAAAACCTTAGTTTGCTTGATTAGCTAGTTGTATAATTTTTGAGTCTGCATCCACTAGACTATCGAGTTGAGCATGGCTTAAAAATTCTTTTGTTCAAGGTTTTTTTGCTACCTTGTGCATATGGCATGTAGATATACTTTTTATGGTAACAGGTATGGTTAAACCTAACCCTCAGCAAACCTCTAAACAATGAGACAACTCCTCTTCGCAAGTGTAACAAGTCCTCATCTCCTTAGTCCAAATGAAGTTAACAAGCAGGTTAACATGTTTGTTGTTATAATGTAATATAATGTAATGTAATATTATACATATTATTAAACTTAGCTTAAGAAACATGGAATTTATTCCAGGTGATTATATTGGAATGCATCAAATTGTACAAGTGTAACGAATAATTATAATTAATTAAAATAATTACAAACCTAAATCACAATATAACCGCTTAAATCTATGTGACATTGATTGATTGATGATTTTAAGTTAATTATATTCAATGCACATGGCAAAATAATGGTATGCCAAACAAACGGCACTTACAGAAACTAAAATGTAGCAAAACACCCTTAAGTCACACGTCCTTTAGGTGGCTTAGGGAAGAAGGCTGAAACTGCAGGACACACCTTGCTTTTGATGTTATTAACAGCAACTTTAGATGAAACCCTGTGGCATTATCTAAAACAAAACCTCAAACTCTTGTTTAAACTTGTAAAGCTGTTTCATAACAATTTGAATAAGAGGTTTATATTATGATTATGGGATGCATGCTTACAGAAATCTAATGAAAATGGTTGATTTACTTTTTCAGTTGATAACTTGCCTTTTTTGTGCTGACAGACCTCCGTAGTACTCTGCCATTGGGTCCTGTCACTCTGGTATTGCTGCTGCTGCCTGAGGGTAGTGTACTAGCTGACGGGGGGCTGGACGGAGTACCAAGGGGTGCGGGGTTCCTTTGCGATGCCACATTGTTGTTCTCATTGAAGGTCAACAACCTTTTATCCTGGGCGTCCCCACTGCTCAAATTGATGTGTTGTCCGCTTTTGATTAGGTCAAGATACTCTTTGAGTAGTGACTGGGTTGCAGTATCACTCAACCAGTTGAGAAATAACTCGTCCACCTTCATTTTAAGAACTGGCTGGAGGACTTGTGGTGATGGCATTTTGTAGGATATTATTTATTTGCTCTGACAAATGTATCTGTGTAGAAATAAGAGTCATGTTAACGCCACGCTGGTTCTGTATTTCCAGCACAACCTCAATGATTACGGCCTCACTGTATAACCGTAGACCTTATAAATACAATGTTTGATAAAATATAACACATGCAATAGCTTGGTGACAGCCGTCCTTGCTCAGAGTAACGTTACACACAAAAACACTCACGAACGTTATTGAATTTTAGCGCGAACCGTCAATGCCTTTAGCCCACAGGCAAAAGTGAACGTGATCTCATATTGAATACAGGGAACATTAGCTATTTTTTCTCTCTATTAAAGTACAGCTGCTTAAAGCCAGTATATACTTATCTAACGCAACTTAGAGCTACCACCCTAGGCAAGAAAAGCCAGGGTCGACATAGTTAGTTAAGTTGGTGTTAGCTAGCTAATTCTAGGAGACTAAGACAACAACAATTTGTTAACGTTAGCTACGATAGCTTTAGCAAGCTAACGTTTACCCTGGCTAACTAGCTAAGGTACCAACCTTGGAGTGAATGCTAGACCGTTGATATGACCCTGCATTACTTCCTTCATAAGTGAAGCTGTTGCACAAATGTCTGTTTACCTGTGAATTACAAATGTAACGCTGTATCTCCGGTGTTCATTTCGTTGAGCAAAAGTAGAGACCTCAGGACAAGCGCTACTTCTCAAGCTCTCGTTCCCCTGGTAACCACAAAGTGTTAACGCGAGATCTTACGCAGGGTGAGGGTGAGAGTTCATCCCACCTCAACAGTTTCTGCTCCAGGAAAATGCACTTTTAAATGTTAAAATTCGGCTTAATTGCTCGTTGTAGTGTACTAATATATTCATCCACTCGATCAGCATAATGAATTTTCCTCACATTACAACATTATTCCTCGTTAAAAGCCCCAGTGCTCAGTGGTAAAAGAATTATTCAGAGGATTTGTAAAAGTAGCAATAATGCAATTTAATAGCATAACGTTACTCCATTTCAAGTCCTTCATCCAAAATCTTTCTTAAGTAAAAGTAGGCTAGGTAAGTATTATCAGCAAATTGTTATAAAGTAGGCTACATCAAATAACGGTCATCGGCCTTATCCGGGATGGTGATGAGTCGGCCTACAGACGGGAAGTTGGTCAGTTGTCTCTCTGGTGCAGACAGAACAACCTTGAGCTTAACATGCTCAAAACTGTGGAGATGACCCCATCACCATACTCCACAGCCCTGTGTCTGCTGTGGAATCCTTCAGGTTTTTGGGATCCACTAAATCTCAGGACCTAAAGTGGGAGCCCAACACTGACACCATCATCAAAAAGGCCCAACAGAGGCTCTACTTCCTGCGCCAGCTCATGAAGCTCAACCTGCTTAAGGAGCTGCTGATCCACTTCTACTCAGCAATCATCCAGTCTGTCCTCTGCACGTCCATCCCTGTCTGGTTTGGATCTGCCTCCAAAAAGGACAGGAGCAGACTACAATGGACAGTTAGGACTGCTGAAAAGATCATCGGTGGCAACCTGCCCTCCGTTCATGACTTATACTCTTCCACAGTCAGAAAACGGGCAGGAAACTTCACTGCAGACCCATCTCATCCCGGACACAACCTGTTCCAGCTTCTCCCCTCTGGTATGCACCACAGAGCACTATACACCAAAGTCAACAGACTCAGGAACAGTTTCTTTCTACAAGCCATCACTCTGATGAACAGCTGACTTCTTACCCACAGTCTTAGGTTCAATACTGTGCAATAACCCAGCAACACTATCTCTAAACAGCACCTGTTTACTGGTTCCACTTATTATTCCACTTATTTAGTATTATTCATCATTCTCATTCTCATATCGCTTATTTATTTTTTATTCATCATTCTCATTCCCTATTCCAGAGCTGTTCATACTGTTCATATTGTAATATAATACTATTTTTACACTATGCTCCGCATTAAAATAATAACTATCACAATTCACTCTTGCATACTTTGCACTCTTCATTGCACTCATTGCACTATTGCCTCTATATTGTTTCTGTTGAGAGTATTTATATATTAGTGTGCATATATTGTTTGGTTATTTTGTATGTGTAAGCGCACTGTGAGCAACAATGTTCCAAAGAATAATTCCTTGATTCTGATTCTGAAATAAATAAACTCATTTTGCTGAAGAATTGCCCCCGACTGTGTGACATTAGGCTACTACTACTACTAGGCCAAGACTGTTGTTAGTGTTTTTAATGTTGTGGCCATGGTGGTCGAGGTAGAGAAGGGTTACAACTTCAAAGACTATTTGGCAAAATCTGTAATCTGTTAATCTGTAACAATCTGTTATATTTTACATGTGTATTTTATGTCAATTATTAATCTGCAAAGTAGTTAACCATAGCTTTTAAATGAATGTAGGGGAGTAAAAGGTATTATATTTCAAGAAGTAGTAGGTGACCTCAAAATTGTACTCAAATACATCAGTATACTTAGTTGCATTCCACCTCTGCATCATGCATAAACCCTGTCCATAAGGCACTGATGTAAAATGTATGCCATTCTTGATTTTTGCAAGTTGAGACATACAGTACTTACCTTGTTTAACACATTTATATTCGTGCAGTGTTCATCATATTTATAATTACTAGTATGTATATTATTTTTGTCCATTTATGACTGTTTGTTTTCTGCAATGCACAATGTAGATATAGCTCATTTCCAGGAAACTAGTTCTGTGTGTTCAATTGAGCCTCTTAAGAACTTGATCCTGACTCTCTTTGCATGAATAACAACAATACATCTGTGCCTGATTCCAGCTCTCTGTTCTCTCCTCGTACCCTTACTCCTTCGAAGCAGCTGGACCGAGCACCTGGTGTGTATGGATCTGAACATCCTCATCGATTACTTTAGGGAGGTGTGGTCCCAGACATCATGGCTCCCTCACTGCATCCCAGCGTAGAAAGGAAGCAACACAAGGAAAGGTCAGTTTAAATAACGGGCACCATATTTGACACCTGGGGGAAAAAATTGATTAGATTGTTTCTCAGCAGGACGGGACTTTAAAACCCTATATCTCATACCAAATCCACCTCCAACAAATGAATGAATGCATAGTTAAGAGATAAAGAAATACATTTTGGTTGAGTGGCTAACATGTAACATGAAAATGACTGAAAAGGATTTCGTGATCACGGGGTCAGGATTAATGGTTCAATAGCAATTTCACTTGGAATTATTTTCACTTACCCAAGCATTGCAACCAAAAACAACATTTTGATTAATCTGTCTTTGGGAATACAGTGTTGCTGCATAATTACTTATCATGGTGGGAACATAAAAAATTTGGTCTAGACTAATCCGTCCCTTTTGGCAATGACAAATTATAGCCCCAAACAAAACATTTCACATATTTATTTTTCCAATCGTATCCAAAAGTATTTTTTGTTTCATTTACTATGTAATTATTTGCTGCAAAGGTTTTTGTTTTGTTTTACATGAGCATTATCACTGAGATAAAATGATGAAAATATGAATTATTAATGAAGATGATCACACAGTATGTTGACTTACCAAAATTTCCTGACATAGACTTTATTGATATGTTTTTGTTGGTATTTTCAGCACGAAGAGCATTAAGGACACCTTGCACCCAAAACCTCTATCTCGTTAATAACCCCATTCATAGTGCCTGTAGCCTTTTGGTTAAAAGCAAGTTAATGGTGGTTGCATGGTTGTATAAAATATTGACAGAATTCTCCTGATTGCACCCCTTGATAACGCCAGTAAATCAAATCTGAAACATTCAAAGTTGTCAGAGTCAAAACACGTAATGAGAAACCTCTTTTGTTCTTTAGAACAGTGAGCCTTACATGTGTTTTAGAGCCTAATCAATATCAGAAATGAGAAAAGAAAAAGTGAAGGTCTTGAAACTTTAAACTTTGCAACTTTTCAAAGAGTAATTACAGTGTACAAATAGGATTTTACCCAAAGGAGTGTGCATGTTTTTTTTTTTACGCCTTGAAGGACATTTCAAAGGTTTGGCCGAAGCAAAAACCACAGGGGGACAGCTGGTTAGTGTAGGAAAGTGTTAGTGAGGAGTTCATGTATGCAGCTCTCCCTTACTGCTGTCAGCTATGTTATATGGGCACTCTGTGAAGTAGGCGATAAGCAATCTGCTCTAATAAGGAGAGTGAATAAAGTTGAAAGTGTTAGGTTGTTGCTATGCTGTGTAGAAAGATATTTGTATCGTATTATAGTCTATGCACACAATAGAATAAGCTGTGGGCCATGGTAATATTTTAAAGGTTGAAGTTTGTTGTATACGTTTTGATACCTTTGTTCTCTTTGTTTTTGAAAACATTTATTACAAGATTCAGATTTTTAATCAACTAAATGATGAGGAATTTTTTAAATGGTACTTTGACAAATACTTTTCTCTATCACTCATTACATGCTAACATTAAAGCAAAATACTCAACTCCCTGATGGTTGTCAATGCAAAAGTTGCAGATCCTTGGATTGCAATCCAAGTCTTGATATCTTCAAATGATCCTAGGGATTCTGGTGCTGCTAACCTTAAAGTTAAAAATAGCCTGTTGGTATGTTTTATTAATACAAAAGGTACTTTTCTACTTATGCACTCCTGTTTAAATCAGACATAAACATGTTACAGTGACGTATGTTTGAGCTTGCTTTGCCACTTTTGTCTGAACTGGTTTTTCAACCATTGTTAGTTACATTTGTACGTGAGCCAGACATAAGACAAACAAAAGTCATACAAACAAATGAAATCCATCCTGTTCCAAATATTCCAACATTATTTTTATGGTTTTAACAGATTTATTCCCGACTTTGTAAAAACTGGAGGGTTTGATAGTACATGTAAATAAAGATCAAAAGTACACATAAGGATTTTACAATCTAAAACCACAAAGTTTACATCACTGTAAAATTTAATTTATTTTTTAACTTAGATGGGATAAGCATTCAGGTACATTCAGAGAGTTGGATTAAATATTTGGATTATATACACACAAACACACAAACACACACACACACACACACACACACACACATATATATATATATATATATATATATAATTATATATATATATATACACTACCGGTCAAAAGTTTGGAGTCACTTACAAATTTCTATTCCACTCCATTATAAACATAATAGCAGCTGATCTGAGTGGGGGGCTGATCTTTAATACAATATCTACATTACCCATTATCAGCAACCATTCCTCCAATCATCCAAAGGCACATTATGTTTACTAATCTGATATCATTTTAAAAAACTAACTAGAAAAACGTTGGAGAACGCTTTTGCAATTATGTGAGCACATAATGTATTCTAAAAACTGCTGCCCTGGTTAAAAAAACAATGCAACTGATCTCAGCTGGTATTCTGTCTATAATGGAGTGCAATGGAAATTTCTAAGTGACCCCAAACTTTTGACCGGTAGTGTGTATATATATACATACAGATGTATATATATATATATATTATATGTCAAGTAGTCTGAGATGTATTTAAACTTCATTTTAACTGTTAACATTCAAACAATCCCCACAGCATTGTTCTCTTTACCAACCTCACAAATCAAATGTCCTTCCTCATTCAAGACAGGAGTGTTTTGCAGAAAACAGTGAAACCTACAGTACATAAGCAAATTACATTAACTGTTTTTAAGATTGTATGTATTGGACCTCATAATGTCTGAGGAAACTGTAAATGTACAATTAATATTTTTCATGAGTGAGAATTTAGGCCTGTATGCATGTTTTTATCTTCCCCAGTCCAATCGTTCTCTCATCCAGACTGCAGGAAAAAAAAAATTCTGAAGCTTCTTTGTATGAAAAAAGAAAGCACTGTTAAAGACACACACCTCCAGTATTGGGTCCAGAAAACAATTTTAAACATAGCTGATTTGTTTGATTTTTTAATTTTCATGCTGTTAGCAAGCAGAGCACTTTTGAGTTTTTAAATAGCTTATTGCATTTAACTTTAAACATCGTGATACAATATTGACACGTAGACCTCTGAGAGACTTTCTCAGTGAATGTCATCAACAAAAATGGTGCAATTTGTAGGTAAAAGTAAACATAATTACTTTTTTGTAAAGCCTGGTTTCATAATTTCTAAAAGATGAAAATAGAAACTTATTAGACAAAGAAATTTCGTACCAACTTTATATTTAATGTACTTTCTTCACAATTTGTAAAATTCTTTTATTACAAAAAAAGTCCCAAAAGTAAAATTGTATTATTGTTCTACCTTAAATTGGTGGTATACACCATGTAAAATTGATATAAAACACATTTTCAATAACTTTTAAATTTCCCAAGCCCTTAAAATATTGTTTCTAAAGATGTTTCCGCTTGGCTGTTACAGTGACCTTTGAGTCATTTGCATGTTGCCCCTGAGTCACCCATCCTGAGCCACCACAATGGTCCAAAAAGTCACATTAGTTTTTATTTGCTGCTTCCGATTTCAATGCCAGTGCACACCAATACTCCAAAGTTAAGAGGCACGATAGATTTGTAGATATTTCTCTGTCTGTTTGATTTCCAATAATAGCCAGACACTGTTGAAATAACTGCTTGCATAAAGTAAGAAATTTACAAGAATGTAGTTGGTCTAGTGATATTTTGGACCGGAAAGTGCTTTGATCTTGGTCTTAACATTCTCTGTTTGATATGGCTTTCAAGTGAACTCTGATATGAACCTCACTTTCCGCCTCCCAAAATGGCATCGGGTAGTGATGAGCCTTCTCATAGCTCTTTCATGGCTACACTGTAAACACGCTACACTGTTTTTATTCCTTAAGAAAATCACAGACGGAGAATCAAACAACATTTAGATTCCTAATACGCTGTGCGCAATGGAGCCGCAGAGGAGGAGACTTCTTTCATTAGACGCTTCACTAAAGCTCTGAAGTTTGCCCCTTCCATCTGAGATGACTTTAAAAGAGAAACAATGCCTCTGCCTATTGGGGTCTTTTGAGATTTTCTCTCTCATCACAAATTAATGAAAGAGGTGGCATGTATGGAGTTGGAGAGCTTAAGCAGGCGAACCTGGTCGTAAGCAGCTGCCTTCATGTACACTGATTTATGACAGAATCATATGTTGTGTATTTGTGACGTGGTGGATGTTGTTTCTCAAGAAGTCGTTACTTCAACTTTGCAAAATGTGGAGAAACATTTTCCTCACACTGGTATTGATACATATAAAGTAGATACAATGACGTATAACATCTGCCTGTAGAGGGCACACTTCATCTGGGATGCTTCAGGGCTACACCTTTTCCAATCTCTCTCTCTCTTTTTCCACACACACATAAACAATATTCATTTGAGTATAACCATCTTGTATCGGGCACAGAGACCGTATGAATTAGAGGTGAGTTCATGCCAGTTATTCTGATGAATGTACTGTATCACTTTCCCACGTTGGCCTCCATTTCTCCTTTTATGAGACAGACCCATCAAAACGGAGCGGGAGCTTTTTGATATCCTAAGAGGGGCATGTCGCGCAGAAACATTAACGCTCATAATTCATAGCAAATCAAGAAAGATTTTGTTGGAACAGAGGATCACACCAATTACCAGTTGTTTATTGTTTGCTATTGTTGTGTTTACTGCAGTCTAATCACATTTGGAGGTCGGCCACAGTACTACATTAGCTCCAAGTGGAAAAGCTCTTTTGAAGCCTTTCATTTCATTGTGCCATATTAGCTGCACTGAGCAGCCCTAGACAACAAGCTGCCTTTGCTTTCAAGATAAAAAGAAACAAGCATTACATCACTTTCTAAATAACTTCACGAATTGGGGAAATTGCACATAAATGGGTCACCTAAAAAAAACCAGACCAGCCTGTTAAGAAAAATGTGTTTCATCTATTAATTTGCCTCAAGATCATAATCGTTTACATAATGACTTGAACATGGGAACTAGAGTTTGTGTTCGATTCTGGTCAAATGTTGTGTGCTGCTAATGTTTGGCCAGACAAAGCTCTCTCTTTTTCCTTCTTGCCCCTCCTATGGAATAGAAGATTTGTGGCATGAAAGTAAGAAAATCATGGAAATCTGTGAGGCCTTCATTATACCAAGGTCATTACAGCTGGCTTTTATCCTCCTCTGTACTTATAGGAGGTAAGGCAATCCTATCACCCAAGGCCTCACCTTTGAACACACACAAAAGCTCACACCATGGCCAGAATTCACACGCACACACGCACACACATACATCCACACACACGCACGACACACGCACACACACACACGCACACCACACACACACACACACACACACACACACACACACACACCACACACACACACACACACACACACACATTGATGCTCTTTCATTTGGCCTCCTTGAATTTCATCATTCACTTTTACATCACATTAGTGTGTTGTGTTAGTGGTCGGCGTGCCTGCATATAGAGGACTGCTGTTACTTCAGGAAAAGACTGAATAATGCACGGGAAAAGGCAGGGAAGGCATGAAGGGAGTTGGCAACAGCACTGATGATCATCTCCTCATACCCTATATATGAAAGAGTTAGAGTATACATGGGATAAATAGATCATAGAGCTACTTGGAATTTCCATTGCTAGAGTACAAGGTAGACTAGACTGTGGGTGAGCTGTTTGATTTCTATAGTCATGTTCTGTTTCCTTACTTCCACAGCAAAACAATTGTTTGATCAAAAAATAATACAGACCAAATGTGAGCAAAATGAGTGGATTGCCTCACTAATACTATTTTGTAAAGTTACTCTTGGAACAATGGAATGTATTAAATAAAATACAATACATTTTTTTATTAAAAATCCCTTTCACATGTATCCATATAAAGCTTTGTAAAAAATGCATTAAGTTACTGGAATTAAACCATTTCTTTTAAAGTAACCCAATCTCACAATTTTGAGCAAAAAGAAAAAAACAATTTTGAGCAAAAGAAAAGATAACTCTCCATGTTAATATTTTTAATGAGCCTCACAAGACAGTTGATTCTTACTCAATGGCTCTATCAAAAAATGTATAACTGTGATCTTGAGAAGGAAAATGTTCTCTTAATATACGCCAAAGATGGTCTCTTCAGTCTGCCTCAGCGGCTGTGTCGGATTTGAAACTTTCCATTGATCTGATACCACCAAGAACTGGCCTGCATATTAAACCAACGCTGCGATATAGCTCCTTAGAGACACGATTTTGTGTGTGTGCGTGCCTGTGTGCGTGTGTGTGTGCTGATGGCTGGAGTCCAGATTCAGGGTAAAAAAAATCTATTCAGAGTTATGTGCTGTCCATTGATAGTCATACAAACTGTAATATCCCTCAGAAGTCCAGCTTAGCGCCTGCCAACACACATTGGCCTTCATTTCTGATGCTGACATCATTTAATCTTGAGGAGAAGCTTAGGGGTTTCTGTCCCAAATCCTTGATCTCGTTCACCTTACAGGATGAGCCTTACTGTCTGTCCTCCAAAATAAACAGGCTCATTATTGTACTCCCTTTTGTTGAAGGCACAGAGACTGTCCTCCTGTCTTTAGATAAAGCCTCTCACTGTTGCAACCTGTCCACAATGGATTAAAAATATTTAAACACAATTATCCTCATCTGGTCTGCATTGGAACTGACAACAGGCCAGGAGATATTTTGTTGCATGCAAGTACACAAGTGATCAATAAACACACAAGCAAAGTTTTTTTCTTCTTCAACTGAACTGTTTTACACAGTTTGAAAACAATCCTCTGCTGTATCGCTCTTCTTGGGTCTTGTTTTTTTTTTATATGCAACGAAAAGGACACACACTTCTCTGATTCGAACTGGCAGAGGTGCTCGGGAGACAGCGTCGGAAATGGATGAACATTAAGCACCTGATCGGACAGGATCAATGAAAAGCAATTAGATGATAAGTCTGTGGGAGCAGTGCACGACTACAGGGGCCGAGACCTTTACAGCAGCTGGGAGAACGAGGGGATGTACTGTAAAAACTGTGTGAGATACTGTATATGTATATTTTAAAAAAAATCTCAAACTGGGTAGAAATTGATCTTCACACATGTGGTGAAGGAATTTATAAAACTGTGACGATATGCATGGTGTACAGTATTTATGTGTGTTTGTCTGCTCATGCTTCTGTCTCCTTGTGTGATTTGCGCGTGGCTTATGTGTTTTGCCTAACATCTATTGTCATAATGCTGTGTGATTATTAAGCGAGCAGGTTTTTCACAGCGGGGAAAAAAGGGGCTGAGCCGACAACAGGTTGGGCCTCCCTTTGTGTCTTTGTTTGAACACTCAGCAAATACATATTCATGCTCCCGATATGCACACAATAGCACACATTTGTTTATAATCTCTGTTTATTTGGGTTGAATACATTAACAAAAACACTTTTTTTTGCGGTTGTGATGCAAACCGAGGCACAAGGTAATAGCAAAGAAATGTTTCTCGTAAAAGAGGTGGACACAGTCTCCAGGAGCCAATGCCTTGTTATATCCCTAGGAGAGGTTAAGCTCTCGCAGCAGGCTACCTATTAGGCTAAACCAGGGTGCACTATGTTCTGTGTGGGCTAAAAAGACAAGTTCTGGCCATTAGCGTACCTTCTGTGCCTGGTTCCAAAGTACAAAAGCGCATGAGAGTTTTCCTTCCAGTTTGTTTGTATAACGATGACACACAACAAATAACTTAGTGCTTAATACAGGCTTTGCTAGTTTATTGTAATATTTTTGTTGTACCAAATGAAGGTATAAACACAGGCTACAATGAAGTGTCTTTCTCATGTACTGGATTAATGCATCTGCTCCTTTCCAACACTAGATGGCTGTCTGTGCTATGGATGCTTTGTATCTACACCAGTGCAGCCTCTGCTGTTGTTGGCCCTGAAAATGCAAGGCTGAGCAAAAGATTTTTGTTAATAATGCTTTGAGACACTTGGGTTATGAAAACACACATCTACAAAGACATAGCACTCAACTTAATATCTTGATGTTGGAATTTGCCAACCCTTCATTTTTTATGAAGTCATGAACAATGGATTAAATATACTGTCATCACAAAAGTCAGGTACAGATGCACACTCATGAGGTGAAAGTGCATTTGAGTAGATTTAAAAATAAACTCTATGCAATGTTTTAATATATATTCCACAAATCTAGGTTTTCTTTTGTGGATCAGGAAAGACTTCAATTAAACTGACAGATTTCAAAACAAGTCAAGGGTGCTATTAGTGTCAAAAGAAACCACTGAACACATAATTTATTGTTCCAGTTATCGTGTAATTATTCTGACTACAGCTCCATTTCCATGACTTTCTTTAATATCAGTGTATCCGCTGTGTGTGTTTTGTGTGAGAGGCTATTTGTAGTTTCATTATGTGCAGTAAATGTGACCACATAGAGCACTTGGTTGCAGTATTGACTTTGAAGATTGCCTTTCTTCTTCTTCTCCTTTAGAGGCCGTCCGTCTCTTTAGCCTGGAGCTCCCAAACCGCACAGCCGGCCAGTTCGCGGTGGCCTTTTATTATGATGTCAGCACTTCACTTAAAGAGCATTCAATATCTCCAGGACGGTTGTTGGTGGAACATCAATAGAATAATACAGACACAAACTGGATGGCTATTCCTCATAGCCGGTCAGTTCATTTGCTCATTGATTTATTGGTAGCTGACAGAGTAATAGAATTAAGCAGCAGTGATTATTACGACTGAACAGGTTGTTTGTTTGTTTTTCCTGCATCTGTTGAGACTTTCAACACTGGCAATGTAGAGGTAGACAAATACACATGCATACACATTAATTCAAATCTGCATCACACAAGCACATGAAATAAGTTGTTCTGTGATATTTAAAGAAAATGAGAAGCTCCCAAACTGCTTGGTGTGTTACATGATTTCTCAATTGACCCTCAACTGAAGACAGAAGGTCTCGAGGCTAAAACTAGGTTTGCAAAGGAAGTAGGAGAATAAGAGCAGAAAAACAAATAAGCAAAGCAGTGGAGTAGAGTAGAAGGCTATCAGGCCTGGTCTGATTTGCAGGCCTTTTAAAACATGGTGATCTAGTAAACAAGCAAAGCTTTGTGAGACAGTTGTACCAAAATCACCCACATAAATCAGGGTGTGATTACCTCAGGAGCCGTAGTTATTGGGTGCTAACATTGGTACGCACACTCTTTAACGTTATTAACACTCTTAATAGTGAGCGGCAGCTTGTAACAGAAGCCTTGCATAACCCCAATCTCTCTTTTACAATCCCAACAGCTGGGACAACATGAAACTAGTGTGCAACTGCTGTCGACCTGTATATTCTTGATATTGTCACCATAAGGCTGAAATCAAAATCCTCCAAGATTCAAAGAAGTTCGATGATTCAGGGCTGAGTGCTTTGTCTGGTGTTTATTGTGCACAACTCCACATCTCGTCGATCTACTGCTGCATCTCTGGCTCTGTAATTCATGCAAAATGAAATGAAAACCTTCATAGCAATATGCAGATTTCTTTATGCAAAGCAGCATTACCTATGGTGCGCGGACGGCAGCTAATGCCTTTGATCAGTCTCCCTGACATTCTCTAACTACCGAGAAGAAAAGAACTTAAAAATTGTAAAGGCTCTTAATTGAAGTGAACATAAAAGAAGATACATGGTGTTAATTGGTATACGCTAAGAATAATCTAGACCTTGGAGACCACTGTCCCTTACCGGCCCCCCTGCCAAAGTGTCAGGATTTACATCTTTAATTCAAGATTTCCCCACATTAATTACCTCAGCAGCAGCAATATGCGGATCACTTCATTTTAAAGTATAATAAACATCCAAATAGTTTCTCCCCCCCTCCCCAACCATGAATATCAATTTTTGTGTGCAAAAGTCTGGCTCTGCTGTTTTTTATCGTTCTCAGGAGGTTGTGGTACAAAGTAACGGGTTATAAATGTGGTCCAGTAAGAATTTTACAGTCACATTGAGATATAGTAAGAGCATATTTCAAGTGAATATTGGACAAAAACTTTAATCATAATTCTTTGGAAAAAGTTACAAGAAAATACATGAAGATAAAGAATTAAAGATAAAGACATTATTCGGAAGTCACTGACGCTGATGATGTGTTTGCTATTTTTGTGCAGGTGTGTTACAGCACATTGTTATGGAAAACACAGCATCTGTTTAAAGACAAAACTAAAGCCGGTTTAGACTAATACCTGACTCAAAACAACATATTTGGCATGGCATAATTTGTATGTGTGGGTGTGTCTGTGTTTGCGTGTACTTTGCAGTGAAGTAAAGCAATTTGAACACTGGGCCCTAGTATGACCTTTGATTATGAGAGGAATACAGCGGTGCTCATATCCCAGGCCTCTCGGTTCCCTCGCAACATGATGAATGGGACACCTCAGCTGCAGGACAAAACAACTATTCGAGGATCCAGGGTGACACACACACACACACACACACAACACACACACACACACACCCCACACACACACACACACACAAGCAGATACATGTATGTGCACACACACAGAAATGCTGACAGACAAATGACACTCTGATGGAAAGTGAAGCATTTTTAGTCCTTAAATGCCACTGAGAACACACACACACACAAAACACACACAACACACACACACACACACCCCACACACACACACACACACACACACACACACACAAAACACACAAGCAGATACATGTATGTGCACACACACAGAAATGCTGACAGACAAATGACACTTTGATGGAAAGTGAAGCATTTTTTAGTCCTTAAATGCCACTAGCAACACACACACACACACACACAACACCTAAACGTATCTTCTGTTTAAAGCGTATTTAGAACTGCTGTCCTTGAAAATAACCAGCTAAACTGATGTTTTTATCTTATGAGCAGGTAGAAAATAGAAAATTATGGCTTATTGAAACTGTTCCCATATGTACCCAAACGTGGTTGAAATTATCCAGTTTTATTAAGCAACAATAAGCAATTTATGTAGACATAGGTTCAAACTAGTGCTGCTCCTGTACACCTTAAAATCCTCCTTTTTTGAAGTGATTTTATTTTTGTAATTTATTGGCTCAAAGTGCAAGATACAGTGTTAAAACTGATTTGATATGGAAACCTGCAGGGACATATTAATTAAAATCGCAATATAATTAGCATTCCACTGTGACCTAAAAGTTGAATATTATTAGAGCTGCAACCGTCGGCTGTGATGAAAAGAGCTTACATGACAGTGAAATTGAAATTCAAAGAGCTGGAGATAATGTACACACAGATCAAAAGAACAAACGGTGGGGAGAAAAATAACACCAAGGAGTTTTACATTTCCTCACAAGGGGGAAAACCAGCGTGTGCACACTCCTGCACCCTCCCACACACAGGCACACATGCACATGAAAACACAGACTCACCCTCAGAATTAGGTAGTTTGGTGTAATTCAATCCCAAAAATTTGCTAGATACAAATATTGCTGCTATGACAATGAGTTAACACAGTGCTTGTATTAGAGGGTGTACTTACTGCCTGCTTTTTATTTTTAGAAAAGAGTTTGGCCTACATTTTGGGCTCATATGAATCTTTCTTGTAAGTAAATTGATCAAAAATGTTGTTCTGAGTAGTAGGCTACTGAAGTCATATGAATACAGAATGGTAAAACGTTTCAAATGTATTAACACCATGAAATGAATTAAGTATTTTTATGCGTTTATAAACATTGTGCACATAATCACTTATTGAAACAGTAATTTGAAGCTGTAGTTAGTATAGTGATCTACTGCAACTAAGGCAACGTTCAAGAACTTTAACTGTTGATATGAGCTGCGATTTTGATACATAACTCAGGACCAGTGATGGAAGATCTCCGATTCTTAACTTTAGTAAAAGTAGCAAACACTATCAGGTGTATTATTATAATAATATTATGTTTATCAATGCATTCATGCGTGAGCAGCATTTAAATTTGGCAAGTCGCCGAGGCTGGGACAAATTTGAATTACTTTATATACTGTATTGTTGTGTATTTTTTTTAAACTATAACAATGCATCATATTTCATAAGATCATATGTTGTGTATATACCATCTGACTCTGCAGTGTAACTTTTTTTAACTAACTATCAAATAAAAGCAAAAGAAGTAAAGTCGTACAATGCTTCCTTCTAAAATGTAGAGTAGAAGTTATAAAGGCTCATCAAAATGGAAATGCTCGAGTAAAGTCCCTCAAAATCCGTGCAGTGCGTAAAGGAGTAAAAACAATTTGAGTTTTCCTCCATTGCTCAGTCAAGCTGGAGCCATGCCACGTCATAAATCTACATAAACAAAGTGTCTGTTGAATGCACATACTATTTTTAAATGAAATATTAATGTCAACATTTAATGACAGTTTTGTTCCATTTATTCATTGCTGGAAATTATCTTATCATCCACTGTAAAAAATGTCACACACAAGATGTTATGATGTTTCATGATTATCATTGACTTGAGGTCATAGTTTGCCACCTTTTTATTAACCACTTTGCCCCCGGTTTAAATCCAATAACCTCCACAGTCATATGGAAGTTTCCTACAGCACAGTAGGGGGAAACAGAGAAGAGGTTTACATTGCTCCACTTGAGCTGACATGTTTCATCTTTGCTGCTCACAGTCTCTGGGCGTAAGGTTAACCTATATCAACCGCCACAGCATGCCCCGATATACATTAAGCCGTATACAGGTCATGGTAATCAAAACATGCCTCACAAGGGTCAGCTCACTCCAGTCTGCTCACTGTTACTTTTGTTTAACCTTGAGGGCTTCTGTGCTTCCTCTGCATCCCTTCAGGGAGAGTTACATGTTCCTGCATAGCCTTGTGCATGGGCTGAGTAGCCTGTTTTTTTGGTAAGGGCCTCCACGCCTCTCAGTAGCGCTCTACAAGTGTGTGTGTTAACATGTGTCCCTGCAGTGGGCCAGCAAGCCATTCATTAGTATTCATTAGTGTGAGGTGCTGGCCGGTGCGGGGCTCATGTTGAATCAGTGTTTTGACGAGGCCTCAGCCCGGCGCGGGTCAGCGAAGAGCCAGTAATTAGGCCCACCAGTCAGGAGGCATTTTCATAAGCACAACACGTGAGGTTGAGAGAGAGAAGATGTAACCACCAGGAGAGGGGCTGCAGAGAGAGAGAGAGAGAGAGAGAGAGAGAGAGGATGTTTGTTTTTCAAAGAAAGCTGACCTTGGACTCCTTGCTTCCCTATCTGGGTGCGTGAGTACCTTAACCTCTCTCCATCACTCACTCCTTCAGAGGGAAAAGTGCGTGATAACCTTGGTTGTCCAATTTGTTTATCTTGTGCCCTTTCTGTTATTCTGTTTGCCCTACTCTTCTTTGAAGGTTTTTTGTTGGAAGTCAAAATTAATCTCCTCTCGTCTCCTTTTCTTAACTTGTTTTTGATTGTGATTCTATTCTGAAAATGGTCCATTAAAGGGACTTTTAAAACCAAAAGCTCTCCTCTCCTCTCCTCTCCATTATGCATATATGTGCTTGTTTATTTCATTGTAATGTGTCTGCGTTTGTTGCATATGTTTATTTATGGGTCTTTGCATGTCACATTGGTTGATAATAACAGCAGTTATTATCACTTACAGACATAATTGTGGAATGGTTAACATGACAGAGTGGTCGCCTCCGAGGAATGCTGTTAGTATTGTAAATGCGACTGAGGCCTAACTGAATTAATCTAATCGGAAGATAATTACACTGGCTGGTACAAAACTGGACCAGATTTATCAAACTGTTTCCCGGCCCCGTGAGCCATTAAAAGAAGAGATCTGTAAACCTAGTGAGGTTAAAGGCGTCCGGCGTACCTCAAAGCTGGCTGTGCTACAACTGTCAGTACATATCTGACACAGAAAAGGGACTTTGACTGACAGCAATCGAGAAAACAAGGGGTCCAGTGTTGTTGTGAGACAGGAGACAGGGAAAGTGCAAACCCCCCAGATCCAAATCCCTGTGGACTGCAGAATCCAAGGGTATGATAGCTTGTCCTGTCAACACATAGTTTACCTTAAATTAAAACATCAGTTTACCTTCAATTAAAACAAAGATCAGAAGACATTGGCAACCTCTATCTCTGCTTCTCCTCTGTCTATATCTCATTTTTTTTCTTCCTTTCGTTCACTCATGCACAAGCATGGATACACATGGGAGGGGAGAGAGGGGGTGCGCTGCATAGCCTCGCTGTATCATGACATGATTCCAGATTAGACAAATTCCCTTAACTACAAGTGCATGGCATGACACCCTCCTTTTCCCTAACACCTCCCTCCCCCCTTTTTTCGCTACTCCCCTCCTCTACATCCTCTCTCCCCTTGGTCTCCAACGTGCACATTTTTCTCCTTCAGATGTATGACATCGGCATATAGGTGCACTTGACAGCTTTCAGATTGGTGCTGTAGAAGAGGGAAATCCCAAAGTGAGTCGGGTTAGCTGGGTAAATCTATCAGGGTTCTGTCTGGGAGGAGGAGGAGGAGAAGGGTGAGAAGGATGAAGAGGGTGTGTGTGTTGCGGGGGGGGGGGGGGGGGGGAGCCAAGGGATCGGTAGAGAAGGGGAGAGGAGAGTGAGGGAGGGAGAAAGGCTTGGTGGGGCCCCGCTGAGCACATAAGCTTCCATGCTGAGCACAACCGTGGCTGGCTGACAGTTGTGCTCAGCCTTCACTGTAATAATGAATAAAAGGAAACTCCCTGCAGATTACACATCTTCCGTGTTTTGACATTGACCTTAATACATAATTTAACCACAAAGCCTGAAGAGTGTGTAACGAGATAAGAGAGGACCAGAGGATAGAAAAAAGATGCCCGGGCTAAAACATACAGGCCCAACTAAAATCCCGCCTCAGCCATAATGGCTCTAATATGAGCAAGCCTGAGAGGACCCACTAGTCATTTTTTTTCTTAGCAGGATGGGGAAGATTTTGGGGAAAGGACTGAAAGATGGAAGATAGCCAAAGAGTAAAATCATGTGTGTGGGTGAAAAATGCAGTGATTTTTTAGCTTATTGAATGCCCAGTATGAGGAAAAAGGAGTGCTGCTAAACCTTAAAAGAATAGTAATGTGTGGTGGCCGGGTATGCTCAGTTGTTAGAGCGGGTGCAAATATGTAGAGGTTTATTCCTTGATGCGGTGGCTGCGGGTTCGACTTCGACCTACGGCAGTCCTTTGCTGCATGTTGTTCTCCCTCTCTCTCCCCTTTCATGTCTTCATCTGTCCTATGGAAATAAAGGCATAAAATGCCTGAAAAAATAATCTTAAAAAACAATAAAGAATGGTAATGTGTGTGTGTGTGTGTGTGTGTGTGTGTGTGTGTGTGTGTGTGTGCGCGTGTGTACGTGTCACTTTCCCCCTGTTTGTGTATTTCCTCCTGTGTGTGTGTGTGTGTGTGTGTGTGTGTGTGTGTGTGTGTGAGTAAAAGTGCAGACCAGCTGAGCGTGATACCTGAAAGAGGTATTTGTTGCTGTCAGTGAGCTTAGTGTCCACTGCATCCACAAATAATGTTGAAAGTCAGCGTTTAACAACAGAATTTGGAGATTACTAATAACAGAAATTATTATTATTATTATTGTTATTATTGTTATTATTGTCAGTTAGTTTGTGCTTTGTTGGATCACTTGTGCTTATTTCTAATGGGAAATGTTTCTGTACATGATTCCTACATTAACAACTGCTACCCAATTAAGGAGGTGATTACGTCACCAGTGGCCTGTTAGGTGCTGTGAAACACAGATGCAGATATTAAATATGAATTACAGAGGCCGTATCGGCCCCCCTTCCTCTCTCATCCTCGTAACTCCTCTCAAACCCTTTCGTCTTTGGGCTCTACAAAGACAGACTGTTCTGTAATTGAAGCAGTGTGTCAAAGCCGTCTTCCTGTCCGCGTGTAACCCTCTGATTCACGCTCCTCTCATTAGTGTCATAATTACCCCTGGTTGAAATGCGAGTGCCTGAGCAACCCCCTTGGTGAGCGCTAAGGTGAGAGTGCGGGCCCGTAGCACTCTCAGTAGGGGTTTGAGGATCACCTCTAACCCGCTTGGGCCAGTGAAGATGTACTGAACCCAGCCTGCATGGTGTCCACAGCTCGGCATATGAGGTCTTTTTAAAGGCTGCATGCTGACTTGCATGTTAACAAGCTGTTGTAAAGGGAAAACTGGTTGATGAATGAAACATGAAGAATTGCTGGATGGAATTGACGAGCTCCATGGTTTTTTTCTCACATTTTCCACTTCCTCTATCATTCATCTATCCATGCATGTTCCTCCTGTCACACCTGTCAGTCTGTTCCCAGGCCTTGGCCTAAGCCTGTGTGTCTGAGCTCTTGGAGCTCTTCGGGGGATTTGCTTGGCTGTGGCCTAACTGGCCATGAACAGCCTCCAAACTGGTCCAGCTGGGTTGAAAATCTGTGTGTGTGTGTGTGTGTGTGTGTGTGTGTGTGGAGTTGTGCCACCATGGCTCAGCTACCACAGAGAGCCACAGCTATGACTGTGGTGGCAGTAGTGCTTTGGTGCTTTGCCATCAGGCTTCCCTCCAAGGGCCATGTCAAGACGGAGAGAGTCTTGGTCCGGGTGTGCATTCATGCGTTTGTGTGTGTTGGGCGATGCAGGGCGGTGCTCTACTTCTGCAGCAGTAATCTAATGAGCCTGTAAACACACTCATTTGACATCATTAATTGGAGAGAGATCAGAGATCCAAGAGGGGTGTGTGTACAGTGTGTGTGTGGTAGCGGTTGGAGGGTTCTCCCATCAGAGAGGGTTCTCTCAGATCAAAGATTTAGAGTGTAAAATCCTTGATTATGCGACAGAGAGACACATTAGAGGCAGTTTTCTGCCAAGCTGAGAGAGCAGCAGTGTTTGGTCAGTGCCAGCAGGTCTTGATTTCACCAATGAAAAGCACTAAAGCGACACACACAAAGCCACCCTCTGTTTTGTCAATTTTAACGATGAGTGGACAAATCCAAGTTGGAACAGTTTGTCTTGTCCCAGTTTACTGATTTTCAAGTATTGTAGCAATTGTAAGCACATTAAGCTATATTTTCAGATGTGTAGTAGCATCTGCTGGTGCTTTTGAAAAAAAGTTTGAGTCCTCTTTGTAACTGTCACAGAGTGTGATCCATTAACTCTAATTGTACTGCCATACTGGTTGAGTCACATTTGTCAGCTGGATCTAAGCTGGGGGGAAACAGAGGTGCAGTACTGGAGTTGCCAGTAGTCCTCTGCTCTGACTGTAACCCAGTCCGGTCCTTAATGATCTATCTGTCTACCACCCGCACAATGGCCCACACCGCTGTTCGCTTTCATTTACATAGTGCCCGTCTCTGAACTCCCCTCATCAACCTTTGTTCCTGGCTGTTTCATGTTTTTTGGGGGGGAGTTGAATGGCATAGCTGTGTATGGGATACTTTTGAGCAAATGCTTGAGAGAGACAGCTAGAGCAGGAATTTTCGAGTGCAATACATTATGAAGATTTCACTTGCTGCCTTTGATTCTGCGCTGACAGTTGTCCTTCAGCCCTCCTTTAAAGTCCCACTTTCAATCCCTAATGGCTGTCATGTCGTTGCGCTCTCTGGACTCTTACTCAAAGTGTCATTGGCATAATGGTTGGCAGTCGTTGGCCTCTTTTGATCATCCATGCTGTGTGCTAGAGAAACTGGAGCCGAAACAGTGAGGTGTATGAGGGGTGTGTGTACGTGTGTGTATGTGTGTGTGTGCACTGCTTGCACCTCTGCTCGGTTGCCACTCCTAGGCAAAGCTCCACAACCGGAAATCTAAAATTCACTTTCAAATAGTTTTCCTCCTTTTCTTGGTGCCTAATAACCAAGTGGTGGAAAGTGTGTGTGTGTGTACTCATTAAAGGGATAGAACAGGTTTCTACTGTATCAGCATCTCAGGCTCAGCCCAGTTTGGCACTCCCTCAATGGTTATGTATTCTCCACTAAGGGATGAAGTGCCGCGAGGGAGCTAGAGAAAGACCAGGAGAGAGTGTGTTTGTGTGTGTGTGTGTGTGTGTGTGTGTGTGTGTGTGTATGTGCGTGTCACAATAACGATAATACTTACGATAAACAAACAGCGTACTCAGTTCTTCCTTTCTGCTGCTTTCAGTATTCTGCTGAAATACAACAAAGTGTTTGTGGAATTTAAAACAGATAAAAGGAAATAATTTCCAAAAAAACATAATTTCACAAATTCAATTGAATTGAATATAAAAGACACCGCTAAAAAAGAATGACAGTAACATTTTAAAGTTCAGTATTCAGCTCACATTTTCTTTCAATTAACGCAAAAAATCTCCTGCATGTCTGTTGATAAATATTGCAACCTTTTGTGATGTGTATATTGCGACAGTTGATATTGTGATAACGATAAAAAAACTACATATTATGCAGCTCTTTAGAGACCTTGGACAGACAAAGCCAAACTACACTCACGTTCAAACACCCCGGCCCGAGTTGAAATGTATTAAGCCAGTCCAGGATAAATTTCACACTCACCCGGCCAGAAAAAACACATCTAAGCAAGATGACCAGGGCCAGAAAACATGCTTGTAATGTAAGCCACTGTGCATTTACTGAATGACATTATGTTCAAACATCCCAGGATTAAACTCTGTGTGTGGATCCAAGTTTAGTGTCACTCTTCCAGGAACAAGCATCCTCTCATTTCCTGCCTGATTTACCTGCCTGCCCCACAGCAGCTCAGGCCCTGGTCCAGGTTTTAGCCAGTCTTTTTCCAGAGCCCAGGGCGCTAACGCCATCGATGTCCAAAGAACCAGAGAGACCAGAGACAGAGACCAGAGAGTGGCCACAGGGCTTTTGCACATCAGGATGTGTAGTTTCTGGTTTTCTGCTTTGATAACATTCACTCAGAATATGGATGTTGAATGTGACAAAAGCACTATATATTAAATACATATAGGAGTGGAGAAACATCTTTTTAGGCATTGCTTGTTATTCCATGATGCTTTCTTTTGCTACCTTTTTACCTTGTATGGATTTTTTTTACTGAATCCACCATTCCCTTTATACTGCTCATGCTTAACTTTCTCTCAGTCCTTGCTTGCATGCTTTGTTCCTGCAAATGTTTTTATTAAATAAGATAATATTAAATTATCCAAACTGATTACCGCCTCCTGCAGTTTAAACTTTAAACTCAGTATGTTTGATGCATACAGCAGTAGTGTGTACAGTCACAGTCCTACATCTAATATTGTGTTTATATTGTGGTAGTTATATAGAACTTTTTTCTTGTCTAGTTTCCCCAGAAAACTTCTACACATTTGTGTTAATCGATTTGTCTTTGGCCTTATTTATTAAATACACACACTTGCACACATACATGTGAAGCCCTTTCCTCCCCTTTATCCACTAAGGGATCAAGATCAGAGCGCTTGGCCAAGATTGTGTGTGATGTAAAGTTCTGGAGAATAAAAGACGTCTCTTCCAATAACATATTTCCTGCATGAATTGAAAGACGTGTCAATTTCAGTTACACATGGCGCAGCAGTTGGAAAACAGAGAGTTCTTCGCTTCTAAAAGACAATGCCATACCAGTCACTCCCCACCTGAATGACTGATACATTAAACATGCAGAAAGCAGCGGGAGGACACTAGGGAAGGAGCATTCAAAGATGAAAACAACACATCCAAAAACAAAAAAAGAAAAGAAAGAAAAATATGTTGCACACTACAGTACAGTACAATGCTGCTGTCTGGTGTTGTAAACTAGTCTTTCCAGGAACAGGAAAAGCAGTTTACTGTACAAATTTAATGAAAACATCTGTCTCAAACATGCTTAACAGCCTAAGTTAAATAACTATTTAAGTTGTCTATGTATTCCCAGAAATTCTCTGTTATTTTCTGGCTGCCTCATAAATCTATTTCTGTGTCTCTGTAATGTACCGGCATTTCCTTGCTCTGAAAGCTATTCCAGAGAGGCAGCTGATCACACAGGCTTTTGTAAGAGGCGCTGAGGAGCATCTCTGCCTTCTAGTCCCCTGACAGGACTGTCAGAGTACATGTGGGCCTATAGACCAGATTGCAGTCCTTACCATGCTCATGAAATGCTGACACAGCTGCCCTAGGCCTGGCCGTGTTGTAGAAAATTAATTCAGGCAAGTCAGAGGACACCTCAGTCAGTGAGACAGACAGACAGAAGGGGTCCTATAAGGCAGGCAGTGTGAAGAGGAGTCTTGGGTCTTTGTTCACTGCTGGACATGTTAAGACTCCATTAAAGAAGCCTGACACACAAGGCGAAGGCTGTCTCTGTTCTGACTGAGCAAGCAACTTACCAGAAGACTGGGAATTCTGCTCCTCTTTTACTCTCTCTCAGTCACACAGACACTCTCAGGAATATTTAAAAAATGTTTTTTTTTTTTAATTCACTTTTTAGTAGGAAATCAGTATAACTCATTAGTGTTTTTAATTGTGTATTAATTTGGTCAAAATTATAATTACCAGAAAAGAAGCAAGTTTTATTAGTGTTTCTTCAGTGACAGTGCCCCCTACATTAGTGTTCTCAAAGGTGGTTGCGTTTTAGGTTTTATCTGGCACTGTCAGTAGCCTACTAATTTGACTGGTGCAGGGAAGGAACTACAAGGACCTAAAATAGTTTGTGATATCACTTCAATTCTAACAGCTGATAGTTGTTACTCTCCGACTCCATACTTTAGTCATTAGTGTCAGCATTTGAATTATGGAGTAATCACGGTGATGTGGTTATAAGACTATCTCCTTGCTGTGTTCATCTATAAACTTAACAAGATAGGCTAACTAGCTAACTGCTAAAATGTTAAATACTATGTGGGCTTGTTGAAAAAGGGAAACAAATCTGTCTTGTATCAACGTTCATAGGCTGTACAGGCTTATAACATGCTCCAGCCCACCCTAGACGGTTTAATTGTTTCCACAAATGTCCAAAAATATATTTATCCTTTTTTGAAAAATGGAAAAATATGGTATGCATGATGGCTGCTGTATCATTTAAATTGTAATACACATAAAGTAAGCACATTTCAAATTTTAGTTTGACCTCTACATTAAGAGAATCAGTCATTTATTTCTACCTCTTATGTGGCTGAACAGCCAACAACAGCTTACCAAATTCTTCAAACTGACTTTTGATCAATCCTTAATTGGGTCTTGCTGGAAGTAGTTTTTTTATCTGACGATAAAGATGAAAATGGGATTTTTTTTTTAATCAGCTAGTGGCTTCAATTGCTAGACCTACATTCAGATTGGAATCCTAATCGTTAGTCTTTAGTTAGGCCTTGGGGAATCCTATTTAATGGATTCTTTTGCTTTGGGCGTCTGGCTTACTCCTTGCGATTTACCACTTCCTATGCTAGTTTGCTAAATACTCTCAATTAGGTGGCTGGCGGGGCATTTTGTATCACTCCACGTTCTGACCTCTACTCCTTTTTTTTCTTGGTAGTTATTTGGCTTGACGTGGTTCTCATAGATATGGCCATGATAGGACCTTGACCCTTCATCTTCAACATCTCGCTGGATATACTACTCACTTCACAGCAAAATCTTAATTAACTCCCAGCATGAATTAGCATTCAGCATGTACAAGGGTAATGAGGAGCCAATTACAAGAAAATATATATAATCAATTATTTATTCACTCTTAATTACAGTGAGTTTTACCCTGTTACAGCAGCGGCAGTTCAATTAATGACCTTCAGCTATCTTCATGTGAAATTGCTGTAGAGCGGAGGAATTTATACATACCCATAGTGAAACAAAGCAGGAGACACACACAACACACACACACACACACCACACACCACACACACACACACACACACACACACACACACACACACACACACACACACTTGCACAAATGTAGAAAAAGAAACTGAACAAGGGAAAGCGAGAAGGAAAGGTGAATGGAATAGCAAAAAAGAGATGTAGCGAGAGAGAAAGAAAAGAGACAGAGGAGGGATGGGACTGGCACTGTCTGTCAGTCAGATGCCCAGAGCTGCGGTGTACACGTTGTCACCCACACGACCGAGCCGTCTGTCGAGGCCACCTGCCTCATTATGGGAAATGTATGCATCTGGGGCAGGCTCTGGCTGGCTCATTCTCAGCATGGGCAGGGAAAATGGCACACTGGCAACTATTACTGCATTATGTTAGCAAGCTGTACACACTGCATGCATACATACTGCACTGAGAGAGAGTTTTACTGAACGGGCCAGAACATTTTGGAAGTGACTTGGTGTATGGGTGGATTTCTCACATGAGTTCACAGTGGGATAAGACTGGTGCCATTCTTGGACAGGTGGTTTATTGCATATGGCACCATGATACATACAAAATATGATACATAAAGCGGAAAGTAGGGGCTGCTTGGACCCTGTGTAAAGGTTCACCTCTCTGGCCACAGGGTCCTAAAGAAACCAACACGCACAAATGGAACAAACTGATGACAACAGAAAACTTTCTCTCTGTCCATCTCTTCTCCCCCCTTCTACCGCCTTCTGCCCAATACCTGGCCTGAATACCATTAGACCTAATGGAGCGCGGTGTGAGGGACAGCCAATCATGATGGCGTCCCGTCAGTGACACCGACATGTATCTTGGTGCTCATTATCATCCTTGAACAGCGCCAATTTACATCTGATGCTCTGACTAATTCTGCTCCAGTGTTGTCAAGAGGCATAGGAAGTGGCCTGGCCGTGATGACAGCGCTGCTGTCAGGAGCCTGTGGATGGAGGATTCCTCGGGGCATGATTTAATGCCCATGTCAAGCCCCGCTGTCAGCCTCTCTCTCTCCCCCCGCTCCCTGTGCTCCTTCTCTCCATCCAGCCATTAGGATTCAGCCAGCGGAGAGATGGAACGATAGAGCTGGCGATTGGCCTGCTTAGGATTCACACTCTGGGCAAGAAAATAACACGCCCTGTTTCACAAGTGATTACCTTTTCCCTGTAAACTGCAATTAAGGCTAAAAAAGAAAAGCAGCAAAGGAGGTGATGGAGAAACAAAACATGTATGACTGCCAAGTAAAGAGGCAAACCTTGAGCCTTTTCCCTTGCTGGTTTATGGCTGCTTGTTTGTCTAATTTCCATAGTCAACTTGTCCGTGGTTATTTGCTAACTTGTTTTGGTTGTGTGGTTGTATAACACCCGCAGATTTCGTGGCCCCTCGCCCTCCCTCTTGTAGAGTGAATAACATATTGCATGATGTCTCTGGATAGTTCCCGAGCCCTATGCAATTTTTTTCATTCTCTTTATTTCTTTTGGTCAGGATAGAGCAGGCTTTTAACAGATGTCAAATTTGTGTGGGCAATGGATTTCTAGACATGTTGTGGAGTTGAGGATAAAGCCCTGCATTTGTCTGAGTTTTTGATAATGAGACAGACGCTGTCTTATCTGAAACAATTGCCAAACCTGAGATGCCTGACCTCTGTGGACCTCTGCTAAGGGTCAAAGGTGAAAGAGGCCACAGATGGCTGGAGACAGCTAGCCAGTACAGAGAGGACAGGGGGACATGGTGCAGATAGTTCAAAATCTCACAATGGGAGAGACTGGAGGTCATACAATTCTGAAACATAGATCTGTAAAAATATACATTTGCCCTCAGTTTATATGTTGCTGCAATATGTTGCCCAACCCCGGTTTCTCTCCTCTCTAACAAGGCAGTGATGGATGACCACAGATTTTGCTGCCTAATGTGCAGAGTGGAAGGACATATGGCTCAGTTTGGTCTGCCCTTGCCCTTTCTCACTTTAAACATGAGCACAGTACTGCACGTAGCAGAGTACTGCAACCGCCTCAAAACAGAGGCCGACGTGGTTGTGTGTGAGTCATCAGGCTTTAAGATCACGGTACCAGAAATTAACCTGGCCATTTTCCCTGCTTTAACTTTCAATGCACATTAATTAGATTCAGTCTGACTTGTGCATGTTTTGGCTCAGCTTCATATCCTCTTTGGCCGCATTAGGCTGTACTTGCAGCCCCTGATTGCAGCTCTCGCAAAAGCTTCTGCTGTAAAAGAAAAAAACACATCCAGTTCAGCTACGGATCAGCAGTTGGCAGACTGGACAAGTGGGCTGGACTGGTTTGGGTTTTGGTCCAGTTGGCTCTGGCTGGTAAAGGTCTGGTGGAAGCCTGTTTGTCTGTAGAGCTGGGCGAAATTGAAAAAATCTAAAATCCCCATATTTTTAACCAAATACCTCTATATTGATTGGTAGCGATATTGTTGGGTTGACAGTTGGTATGTTCAGTTATGTTAATATAATAACTATGTGGGTAAAGGCAAATAATAAAACAACTAGTAACATTATTCAGCGTTCAGAAAATCACATCACTCTAGTGTAATACAGCCTTTAAAACCAACATTATCAGGATTTTACAATTTCCAAAATGTAATAAGATATCTAGCCTCATATATCAGTATTGATATAATATTGATATATTGCCCAGCCATAATACCTACATTTCTCAGTGTTCATTCACCCCAAGACTGTGAGAAACAGAAATTCACAGATGGTTATAACATGTATTCACAAAGGAATATTTAATAAGAGAAAGGCAAAGAAATAGAAGAAATTGTAAATCATTGCAACAATGCAGCTTTAAAAAAGGGACTTTAAAGGTACATTCCTTAACTTTGTTATAGTGTCCATATGACTTCACAAACAAACATTACATTACAATTTTCACGTCAGTTTCCATTTTACATTGATAAATCATTTTGTTAGCTGTTTCCTTTTCCTTTTGCTAACTCTATTTTTGTGTACATTGCCTTGTTGAACCCTCATTGTCAATAATCAGAACTTGCAAGCACCATATTCCCATTAAGTCAACCATCCCAGTCTTCTCTCATGACTAGGGAATTAGTGTAGATATTCAGCATGGTACAAAACAGGGTGCAGAAAAATACCAAAATAAACAAATATAAAGACTTTTGCAACAACATTGCAGCTCCTGGTAAAAGGTAGTTACTTTTGACCAGTAATTGTTAAACTAATCTTGTGAAGAAAGCAACATGTGTCTCTGAACAGAACGTTTTCTGCATTTGCACAAAATCACCCTAAGGCTTCTGCTAGTCTTCTACTGCCAGGCTATTTTAGGCTTTTTCACAACCCATGTGTAAAAAGACATATGCTGAGTAGTGAAAAATGTACCACAAATGAAACTAAAAATTCCTGACAAAGTGCACATATATCAAAATAAATGATATTGAGTAAATTTAACTCCCTCCTGACACCCGACACACGCAGATGCTTGTTAATAATTGGCTCTAAATTAAAAACCCTAATGTAACCAATGCAGTTTGTGTAGACACTATGGGCCCTATTTTAACGAGCACGGCGTGAAGCGCATGGTTGTGTGCTGCTGCGCTTCCCTGTGTTTGTGTATGCGTGTGTGTGTGTGTGTGTGTGTGTGTGTGTGTGTGTGTAACAAGTATAGTGTGTGCACACTGTGCATAAGCCTAGGCGCTTTTTACTAATACGCTTTTAAAATAACAATGAAAGGCTGCCCTGTTGACTTTAGACCAGGTTTTTGTTGGTCAATGGCGCGATCACTTCCCGCTGCCTCAAGATAGCAACACGGCAAGAATTCACCTGAACACACCTCCCTGTAAGACCAGCACGCCGATGGGCGCAAAAATGGACGCAGGTGCTTTAGCTATTTAAACGACGTGGTTTCGGGATAGGGCATTAACAACTGCATCGGTCTTAAACTAGCAAAGACACCTGTGTCAGACTTTTGTGCTGCATCGGGTGCAAGATAGGGCCCTATCTGTATTTTTGAGTGGGCTCCTGTTTTAAACTACAGGTGGCAGTAAGGCATCCATAATGCACTAGCAAAGGCAGTGAAAAAGAAGACTGCTAGCTAGTAAGCAAGTAAGCTTTAAAAAAACTAAAATGCACACTTTCTCAAACTTTTAAGAGGAAGGAAACGCAGACGTCAAGGATACAGACAATATATTACTAAAGGTAAACAGAAACTCCACTTGGCCCCTTTAAAATAGAGAAATAACATCCCAAAATTCCCCAGAAATACACTAACACACAGGTTTCACAAATGTATTATTATTCTGTTTATTATTCTGGTTCTGTTTACCTGGTCTCTCAGTAAATGTGTGTGAGCGGATGTGCATGTCCTTAAAGGGTCAGTTCAACAATCACAAATACATTTCTTTCCAGTTACTCCACACGGTATCTAGCCATTTGGATAGTTAGTACCATCACACCAGTAGTGAGGATGAACGAAATTTAGTTTATGAAGCTTAACACATTGCAATATTACATTAAAAAGCAATTTCTCTTTCCATAAAGTGTCCCAGTTATTCCTTGTTAAAAACAAGAAAGCACCAGAGTTATTTAAATTTTTCATTTTTTGTAATTTGGGTAAACTGACCCTTTAAGGAATTTCTTTGTTGTCTGTGTTAACAACGCCTCTACAGTAGAGTAAATACGCATTTGGGACAGATAAAACATGTACACTGTCACCAGGAAGAGTTGTGGCAACAAGGCGTCAACTAACCCATGCAGTTATTATTTCCAGTTTGTGGTTAACTTCCTGTCTGAGGGTTAAGATTGATGGATACCCAGAGTGCTCCTGTGTGTCTTGAAGGGAATTATTGATCGCTGTTGCCGTTGGTTTCAGCCTCCATTTGTTGATCTGCCCATGAAAGCCCAACTGCATGGATCATAGAAATGACCTCGGCTCTTTTTAATGATGGTTGAGCCTCAGAGAAAAAACCTGCTTCACCCACTAACAGTCAGGCCAGCCACGCTGCTGTTTTTCTCCAGATGAACGTGTTATGTTTTCTATGAGTTTCAGTTGGCGCTGGTGGGCAGTAATGCAAAGAAATTGGAAGATACTTAAGTATTCACAGACGTATGAGTGCACAACAATTGTAACAATTTCAATAATGATGCTCTCTGAATTATGACACTTCAGCTCTACGTTCTTGCGCTAAATTGTGATTAGTGTAGTTTTTATTGCAATTTCCATCAGTGCTTTTTTTCTCAGCTTTAAGAAGAGAAGGGATCATTAGCCCAGGACTGTTCAACCATGCACAGAGGAAAAATGCCATCAAAGTTGACACAGAAAATGTCCTTGTTCTCTAATTTATAAACAAAAAACACAGATTTTCCCTTTCATGTGGCTTCTTGGAGATAATTATGACAAGATGAAAGCAGTTAAATTCCTCCCTCTGTTCTCTGGTCTTCAGATGGTTCCCCCATTGTCAAAAATGAAGATGAGATTTCATGTGGCTGTCATTGCCTGTGTCCCTGTCTCCCTGCGTCTCCCTCTCTTGTTCTCGTGTCTCTTATTTTCCTTCCTGTCCCTCTCTCTCTCCCTCTCTCTGTCTTTCTTGCTGTTTCACTCTTCTTTGTCAGTTTTTTTATTGAACTCTGATATCCCAATCTGTAATGTTTTCAGAGCTGTCTATCAATCAGTCACTATCTGTCTCAGAGGTTGCTGTCCCTTAAAGGAATAGAATGATGAGCTTTTATCAGCTCACTGATTATATGGTTTAAAGCTCCTGAGCACATTCAAAGGGAGGGATAGCTCTAATTCTTGCATGCATATGTTTCTCACACACACACACACACACACACACACACACACACACACACACACACACACACACACACACACACACACCACACACACACACACCCTCCCTCACACTCTGAGGTGACGGGCTGGTGCAGTGTGTCGTGCCACTCTGTGGTGTGTGTGTGTTTGTGTGTGTGTGTGTGTGTGTGTGAGTGTGTCCTCCTGGGAGGTAATTACCAGAATAAATACAGTACAGGCCACGGCTGCTAATTTATGCCTGAGTGTTGACAGTCAGAGTATTGTTTAACATGCGCAGAGAGGGCCCTTGGTGTTGTGTTTCATGATCCTTTGTGTGTGTGTGTCTGTGTGTGCTCTGTATTCTTGTATTCTCTGATTGTCCTCTTACTCCTCACTGTCTGTGACCCTTCTCGTTAAGTTAGCAAATATACAGTTATACGGATTCTGTCTGAAGTGCAGCTTCAGGCCTTGTTACATTTTTTTGCCTTGCCTGTTATAGGACACTTGACACTTGGTTTTAGGGTTATGGTTAAACTTAGCTTTAACTTGAGGAGGTTAGAGTAAGGGTTGACTTTGTCATTTTTCCGTTGTGATGGTTCAGGCTGTGTTCAGGCAGACTATAGCACTGTGTGAAAGAAATGCAGGGTCATCCGCCAAAAAAACAGTTGAACTTGGCTCCTTTTTTGTGGTAACTCAATGTGTTGCCCAATCAAATACATGCAAGGGCATAATTTCAATTTAAACTGGGTAATGCTGTCCTTGGTAATTACTAGAGTAAATTCAGTACAGGCCACGGCTGCTAAGTCCTTGCTGCTGAGTATAAAATGATGCCATGATAACTTCCAAGAGTAGTGAAATCCTGTCTTACAGTATTATAAACCACCACTTGGCATCTGATAAATCGTCAGATTTATGGATTTATTACCCTTATAGCCTTCTTGGATCATATTTATACACTACCTAAAGCAAAACAGCCTCTCCATAGCCCAGTGTTTCAGGATAAAGCAGACATTGTTCCAAACTTTTATTATGGTCAAAATACCATATCCAACAATGTAATAATCCGTCTCTCAATACATTCAGACTTCCTAACTCATTCTGTGGCGCTCAGCCTCAAGCCTATTGAATGTTACTCAAGACATAAATTATTAAGAACGGATCACAATTTTTCAACTCTGTCTGAGCAGAATAGTCAGGTGCCCATATGAACGCTAAAACAAATTTTGTATGCTGTAATCATGCCTCCTGTCCATACTGGCCATTAAACAGTCAATTCATAAGGTGCTCCCAATATAAGCTGCTGCATGGGCACCTTGTTTTTAAGACAGAATCCAGAAATTGTGAACCTACCCTTTAAGACTTTTAAGAAGCTTATGTAGCTGCCTAAAACAGCTTTGCTCTGTATTAAAAAGTACAGCAAATTTTACTCAAACAGAAGGAAATAGTAGAATAGTACAAATAGTGAGTATTTAGCAGCAGGCTGGTGTTTGTGGGATTGACTCAAAATAAACAAAACCGGCCATGTTCAACATAGTGAAGGAACATGTCAGCTCAATTTTTGGTTTTTGTTAAATAGTTTTTGTAAACAATGGAGGTCATTAGCACAGGGGAATGGAATGTGTCAGCCTTTGGGTTCTTGTTAGTAGTTAATTTTCCCAGAATGTTTTCACAACAAGCATAATAACAGCCTTATCCTTAATATTATTGGCCATTTATTAAGTGATCAACAAAATAATAGTTAGTGAATAGAACATTTGTTGTTTACTATCAATAAAACAGTTCAATCAGTGTAATATTATTAAAAACTACTGACTTCACGGGGCTACAGCTTGGGTTTGGATTACTTTACATCTTGTGTGACTGTGGTCACACAAAAATCCTCTTCAACTCACTGTTCCACCTGGCATGTCCCTGAATCCCCCGCAACCACTTTCTATTGACTTTTTCTCAGTTTCTGAACCACAAAGTTGTTATCAGATAGGCCAGATGTGGCTGTGTGGTTGATGGGCTTTAAATTCCTCATAGACACCTCAAGAGTTTTATGAGCATGAGAGGATAGAGAGTTCACAGTGCCACAACCAAGAGAGCTGCTGAGGCCCGGCGTAGCCCAAATTATCTGCAAAAAGTCACAAGTGGAAGTTCAGACGCTGCCACCCAAATGAGGCTTTGAATGAAGCTAACGCTCAGTCCAGAACTTTTAACGATAGCCTAGGTCTATCTAAGATATTGGATATTAATTCATTAATAATATATACTAATGAGCTTTGAAATGGGTGTACTGTTGGACTTTAGAAGTCCCCAGTGACTAATGAACCCTGTGAAAACACCTTTGAGGTGCTGGGGGCCGGGGGGCATGGCTGGAGGAAATACTACAAGTCTTTGTATTTGAGCTGATTGAGCTGGTCTGTGCCCCAGCTTCGTTACAGCCGACCACTTACACACCCCCAATTCTACTGAGGGGACTGCTGATGAATTTGTTAAATTGAACGTAAATAATGAATTCCCAAGGAAGAGATTTGGCCCAGTTGTAATTGCCGGAGATCATACGGCACAATACCAAACTTCAAAACGCCCAAGCCAGGCGGTCATAAGAGCCATAACGATGACTTCGAAGAAAAAAGAAAGGAGTGATATAGGAAGGGGGGGCGCAACAGAGGAGGAGTAACAGAGACTGAGACGGAGAAAAGAAGATGAACTAATGAGGAACAAAGACCTAACGAGTTTTGCAAGGAAAATGAAGTGTTTCAAAAGTCGTCTTTAAACTTGGTGAGATGAAACGCGGGAGCGGCAGTTGTTTTTGACAGCTCGGGACGAGATGGGCCACAGCTCAGAGAGAGAGGGGTAATTTCCTATTCCTTTATATTACCCACTCCCTCTCTCTCTCTCTCTCCCTGCTGGGAGCCTCCTCATCCCTCTCTCCGCTTCCCTACATTGATTCTTGAATTAGACTGTTCTATTGAATAATTAATAGGCCTTTTCCCATGATTGATGATTTGCATGGCTTGAATATTAGCTTTTCAATCAAACGCAGCTTGTTGTAATGTAACCATATTGAAAACATGTCAAACGCTGTTTACCCACTTTGTGCATGATGTTGTCTTGAGTTCCGGCTGCCGAGGCCTCATAATGCTCAGCGTTCGCTCAGTGCTGATTACAAGGCCCTTGAGTTCTGACACTCATACTGAACACGCATACATGCATAGACACACGGTTAAGCATGCTCACGGTCAATTGCACACACAGAAACATGGCTACATATATGATTAGGCATGAACGTACACACACGCCCAGATGCACAAACATACACCCACAAAAACGTACACAAAAGAGCCCTGATAGTTTTCTTTCCACTGAAAAGCCATCAGTTCCCCAAAAGAGCCTGTCTAATAGCTACAGTAGTGCTGTGCTTAGTTTGAGTGGCAGCAGGGCCAGTCGGGGAATAGATTGTCAGGCATATTGCGTCTACCAACTCAACACCATATCACAGAGAGAGAGCACATCAATGCTGGGAGAGACACATGCATTAAGATTCCCTTTTAATTTGACTGGGATTGAAGTGGAGTGCTAAATTACACCGTCATCCCCCTGCTCAGGCTCCCCCACGCCATCCAAGCTTGTTTTTTGTTTGTTTTGCTTATTTATTTATTTCACGCCTTACTTATTCATTCATTCCGAGAGTCCGATTTTCTGAGAGTGTGTCAGTGCATTGCTCGGTGCATGAAAGCATTTTGCGTGGCGTTGTGTCTGGTGTGTTTAGACGGTTCCAAACATGTGCATGGTTAAATAATTTACAGAGTAACTGACTAATGACAGGCAGTGATCATGTTGAGACGAAGAGGCCTGGGTGACTACTGATCAGGGACAGAGCTTGTCTCTTCCCTTCACACTCACTGTTTGTGTTGTTTGTGTGTGAGGCTGTGGATTTGGCTATGTTGTGGGTGTGGGAAGGGAATATGTTTGTGTTGGTGTCTCAGTACTGAAGGAAGCTGCACAGATTACAGTTCACTCTGCTATATATGGAGAGGATGGATCCCTCCCAAGGCATTTATAGAAAATTGATTTTGAGTTCCATTCATCACTTGGGTTTGCATGTGACAGTTCGTTCACTGTGTATTCAAGGAAGCTATGAACTCTGCATACTTTAAGTTCCCAAGACATTTCACTGAGAAATGCATATAAACCTTAGATTGAGTGCAGTGCATAATTTTATCTCTGATGATATGGTTGTTTATGACAGAGGTTTGTGCAATTGAGCTGCATCACCAAACAGACAATGCTCACCCTTACTATCGCTGATACCCCACCTGCTTACTCTAACCCCTTTTTACCTTACTCAACTATTGCCATAAGTCAGGGCTCATGAAAGGCTTTTGGGAAAGAAAATCTTTATCAGTCAAAAAAATCCGTCATGCAAAACCTCAGTGAAAAGACAGATTTTAAAGATTAAACGACAATATAAAATAGCAGTATTCTTTATCTTGTTATCATTAACAAACCCCACAAGAAGACCAAAACCAAACATTCAGTCCCTGTCTGGCACTCAGACTCAAGCTGCGTTAGTGTCAACTGAGAGCATATATCGCGCATATCATTTGATTTTTTCTCAAGACAAGCCAGACCGATTAAGGATTTTTAAGGCCGATACCAATTTAAATATTTGGTTATTTAAAAATATGATAATATATGCCAATAAATCGGCCAATATACAGTTTTTTTTTTTTAATCCAGAAATGCGTAACAAAACATAAACAGATTTCCCTAACATTAGTTATTTGTAGTTATTTATGAGTTCTCACTAACATAATATGATATTAATTTGTTTTATTGTCACAACAGAACAAAGGAACATCAAAATATTTATTAAAGTTCTGATAAATAAAATGTATAAAATACAAACTTAAGATATGAAACTTAAAGTCCTTTGAACAAAAACACATAAAAAAAGAAAATCCGTGTTGCCAACAGGGACGTTGTAGAGCGCCCTCTGGTGGACAAACTATACAACGCAGTCCGTTGACAGTCCGTTTTAATTTTTGAAATATTCATTTATCTGAATCATTTATTTGTCATTATAAATTATTCTGATGAATAGATATTTAAAAAAAAAACATTATCAATGATTAATACCGATAGATCGGGAAATGCCTAATATTGGCTGATAACATCGGCCAGACGATGTATCGGTCGGGCTCTATTACTTAAACAGGAGTAAATAGTGCATTTACTTGGGTCTAGTTTTAGCCGATTTTGTGCAGTAGTGAATCTTAACAGCACCAGGATAATGTATTTGATCTACTCATGACATTGCCCATTTCTGTCGTCAAGACGAAACATGGCACCAAATGTGTTTATTTATTTTTATTTTAGTTTTCAGACAACAATGGAGCTCAATGCACAAAGTACTATGATATATCAAGCTTTGGCTAAACAGGCAACAGTTGTAATGAGGTTAATTTGATTGTTGATTTTGGCCTTTTCATGGGATTTGTCACCGACAGAATATCACCAGAGGTAGCCTTTCCAAATACTGTTAACATTGTCTTTTCTTTTCCCCACTTCCCCTTCTGTCACTAAAACATTTTTCTGAGCTGTGCAAAATGAGTATTACTATGCTATTACTCACATCACACCCAAAAAGCACATGAGATGTACAGTAGCTCTCTTACACACTTCTAGCTGTTTAGTTGGGGTTTCACTTCCAAGCTTTGATGAGTTCTAACTCTTGTTCCATTTGAGTGTGAATTCACTTATAAGTTGCTTTGGAGGAAAGCCAAATGAATGTAATGTAAGAAAAAAGAATGACCCTTACTAGTAGGATGCAGATGATGGCATTAAAAAGATGGTGGTATATTTTTATAGAATAGTTCAGTTTGGTTAAAGGGACATACAGTAAGAGTTAGGGAGGGCTCTGGGGTTTCAGACACAATTAATTACCAACAAAGATATTTAATAAGAAGCTATGAAGCTAAAGAAAGAAACCCAGAATTAAACAAAAAACATGTATAGCACAATAACAAACTCCCAAACCTCTGCTCCTCTCACTATAAAGGCACCTTGAAGAGGAGGTTCTCTCCCTGGGGCTTACCAAGTATCTGATCTATTATTCAAAAAATCATTAGGCTAAATTAAAAAGCTGTTTGAGGGTAACCAGATCTTTTAATGAGGTCATTGAGCAGAGGAGCGACATTAAAGCACAACCCTAGAACAGAAACACGAGACAAGAGGAGAAGAAGGCCATTGATTATCAATCATGTAGGTCATTATCCCCCCCCCCCCCCCCCCCCATACACACACACACACACACACACACGCATACATACAGTCAATTACAAACACATTCCATTCCTCTCACTTCTCCCTATGTCTTTATCAGACAGGTAAACTTTTTATCGTTTCAGTAATCATCCCTTTACACTTCCTCACAACTTTGCTGGTCAGCCTGTGACAACTGCAGTAATCAGGAAGGATCTTGCATCTCTTGCTGGCAGGATCCTTTGTTTTCTGTCTTTCGTAGAGTTCCTGGGAAAAGACATGAGTTTATTTGGTATGGTGAGTGCCTCTGTCTATTTAATCAGTGTTGCTGAATCTCAAGCAGGCTGCAGATCTAAAAATACAACCAAAATGATGTTAAATAGACAAGATACAGTAAAAGCTGACAATTATGATAATGCAGCTCAGTTTTGATAAAGATATACAGTAAGATGTGTCCAACCTGCCTCCTAAAGCAATGCAATAGTGTGTGGTGTGTAAGTGTGTGTGCGTGTACGTGTGTGTGTGTGTGTGTGTGTGTGTGTGTGTGTGTGTGTGTGTGTGTGTGTGTGTGTGTGTGTGAAAAGCTACAACAAAGCCGGCCTTCTGTACATTAACTGCATTGATTTATAAACAACACAGATGCTCCGGATTATATTTACATCTCATAACCATAAAACAAACACATTTTCTGAATCTTAATTGGATGACAGTCAAAGCTTAAAAGCTTCAATTCACTTATCAAACGAGACAGTTGGCCTCATCAAGTTATGCAAAAAGCCATTTGACTAAAGGCTAACATGATGACCTCTTGTAACTTTGAATGTTTGGTATTCCTTTTCCTGGAGCTACTTATTAGTAGCTTAGTTACATTATTTGATGCACTGCAAAATGGTCACTAATAAACTTGGTGGGGTTGTTTTTTCGGGGTATCCACTTAATACTTTGTCAGACATTTGATATATATTTTTCAGCTGGAGCTGATTACATCAATAAAGTAAAACTACATTTATAGTTTCCCTGATTAAATCTGTAAACTACACAAGGCACGACAAAAGCAACAATGTGACTGTTTTCTTTTGTTTGAGTTGATAAAAGCACAGTCCTTACTGCAAAATCTTTGTGTCTAAGTAATAATCTTATATTAATACTTAAACCTGTTGGAGTTAGTTTCATATTCAAAAGAAGACTAAGAGCCCTACTTTAATGATCTAAGAGCATGGCGTGAAGCGAATGGCGCAGGTGCGTTTAGGGCGTGTCCAAATCCACTTTTGCTAGTTGGACATCGGAATAAAAGATGTGCGTTGAGCGCATGGTTCACAAGGGTTGTACTTAGTGTCTTCATTAATCATTATTAATAATAAATAATAAATTAAACTACAGGTGGCAGTAAGGCATCCATAATGCACTAGCAAAGGCAGTGAAAAAGAAGACTGCTAGCTAGTAAGCAAGTAGGCTTTAAAAAAACTAAAATGAACACTTGCCAAACTTTTAAGAGGAAGGAATAGAGAAATAACATCACAAAATTCCCCAGAAATACACTAACAAATGGATTATTATTCTGGTTCTGTTTACCTGGTCTCTCAGTGAATGTGTGTGTGAGTGGATGTGCATGTCCTTAAAGGGTCAGTCATTTGCACCCATCGAGCATTTGCTGTTTATGTGACATGGGCGCTGGACGGGAAATTGACAACTGCGTTGGTCTTAAACTAGCAAAGACACTTACGTCGGGCTTGTTGGGTCCTGAGAGTCTACAGCTGCTAGCATCTAACAAAAGACATTGTGTCTTTCATAGTGACCTCTGAAACAGAAAGTTTTCCCCTGTAATGCACTTCTGTTTTAGCATCTTTCAGCTGTTTGTTTTGGTTTCACTAACCACAACCTTTATTGTTTTGATTCACTCTCGCATCTCAGATAAACCCACTTTACACTACCGGCCCAGCACCAAACAAACAGCTAGTGGAGCCTTTAACAAAGAGCCAGACATGCAATACACATGTAGAGTTTACTTGTATCTATATATTTTTACTTTTTTTTTTTTTTTTACCTGCCTACGGACTACAGAAGTAAATTAGCATTCTTGCTAACTCTGGTATGTTTACATACACTTGTATTTTATACTGATGTTCATTAATGTGCTCTGTCCCTATAAATTTAACATTTCCAGGAGTTAACGGGTTGGAGGAGACCAAAACAGAAGTAAAAGGACAGTAAATATTGGACTTTTGCAAGCTGAACAAGAGTCTTAATTTATTCTAATGTTGCTACGTATTTGCTGGATGTGTAAATAATAATTACTGTTTTATAATGGGTTATAATATGTCAATATTGTGTTGTTTTTGCTGCCTCCAAGAGGCCAAATAAAAATTAGTTAGTGCAAGGTCAGATAGGATGTTAGGTAGCTTGTTTTAGTTAGTTTCTAGTTTCAATAAAGCTCATCAAGACACAAATGCTTACCCTAATAGCAGATCGTTGGTTTGATACTTAAATAAATAATAAATATTTTTGTAGGCAGACATTTTTGTTGTTGTTGTTGCAGTGTGGCATTGTATGCACGAACAGTCTCTGATCTAAACATAGCTGAAATGAATTCTTGGTCCTCTGCTGTGCCATACATGCCTTACTTGAGTGTGTGCATATATTGTCTGCATGTGTGTGATGTTTGGAGGGTTGATTAAAACCTAAAATAGCTTCTCGGTGATGTATCCAATCAATCATTATCACCCTCTCCGACCTTGTTGACCCTTTCTCTCTCCATCCTTCTCTGAAACTCTCCCTCTCGTCTCCTCTCCGTCTGACTAAATGTCTATGTCCATTTTCTCATCTGGCATCATCTCTCCGTCACCTACCCGTGCTCTGGGGACAGTTTGTGCATGTCTGTCTGCGTTGGTCGACCCTTTGACCTGCAGGGGACCGAGTGAGAGGTCTCAGTCTGTGCCTGTATCAAACGGGACAGTTGGCATGGCTTAATCAGATGCAATTATGGCGGCTGCGATTAACGCTGTCAGTGCATAAAGGGGGACCATGGTTAGAGGCGAGATATGTGAATAATGGAGGAGTTGACGGCTCACCGGAGAGCTGCAGCCTTCCAATACGTAGGCACTCTAACGTCTTGGCCCTGATCGCTCTACACCTGTGGGAAGGGGTTCGCCGTTGCTGTTATAATGTTACTCACAGTTTTCTATCACTGGCGACTGTCAGCTGCAGAGGCCGTGAGAGAGAAGCAGCCATGACTGCTGGAATACCTAAAAGGATACACAGTATTTATTTCACAGGCCGCGGTGCTTTAAGAGCAACAGTTGCCAGTTGATCTGAGGACAATTGTTAGAACACCTGCTTGATGCTTTCGGTAACACGTGGCTCGCAAAGCCTGTACAGATTCGTATGACACATACTCTCATGCACGCAAGCAGGCCCACTAATCCACTCTTGCTGTGCTTCTACACAGGCTTTTTGGGATATGTATGTTTTTCACCCAGATATTGTCCTTTCATTGTGTCGCTTTTTTAAAACTATTGACTGCAGCCCAATTAATGAAATCACTAACATAGTTTTCACAGTGCCCGGGGGTCATTTGCCAATTCTCCAACCTCAGCCTTTGATTTTGTCTACACATTGTAGCTCCATTGATTCTGACCTGTCAGATGTGTGTTTGTGATGGCAGATGAGAGCAAGGTGTGTGTGTGATTAGGGGTTTGTGCGGGGCAGTGTGTTACAGAGCCCTGTATACTTTAAAAGTATGATTGGACCTGCACACATGCTTCATGCTAGCGTGCTATCTGTGTTCTTCCTGTTTGAGTGTGATTGAGCAGTTTACTGTGACCTTTAGGTGGTAGGCCTGCAGCTTCATGATTAAAGGGTCACTGGCTCAAACCCCGCTCCAGCTGTTCCCCTTCAATCCCTGTACAGTCTCAGTCACAAATGGGAACAGTTTGATGACATCAGCAGTCACAGAGAGGCCAGTGGGAAGCCAGCCCTGCCCCTTCCCCTCACCTCTGGGATAGTGCTAATGAGGCGTGCCGCGCCTAGCTCTCTCTCTTTCTCTCTCTCTCTCTCTCTCTCTCTCTCTCTCTCTCTTCTCTCTCCTCTCTCTCCCTCTCCTCTCCCCTCCTCTCTCTCTCTCTCTCTCTCTCTCTGTCTTGTTCTGTTTCCATCTGCTGTACTTCCATGGTCCTGCGCTGTTTCAGAGTCATTGCTGGATCAGCCCGCAGACCAGAGACACCCTACAGCTCGTGCTGCTGCATATCTCTAATGACTCGCACACAGGAGACTGAAAACTCAGGCTGTAGCTCGTCCAGCGAGCAGGCCAACCAGCCAGCCCGCTCCATGCTTTCTCGTCCCTCAGATCTCCTTAAAGCTGCGCAGTAGGAGGTAACCTTCACACACTGTGATCTGAATAACTGGCTCACGTGCTTGCTGATTTGTCGGCCAAATCACTCCAACAGAAACATTTTTGACTCAGGCTAAATTTATTGGTTCATTGTGTGGAAGCAGCGTGTCCCTCTTTATTGTCTATGGGTGAAACATCACTTAGAGTTGGGTAGTAATTAGTCACAAGGGAGGGTAGTAAAAAATAAAATTACTTGTATGGTGTTGATTTAACATGAACAATGGCATGTGAAGGCAGGAGCAGCAGGCAAAAAAACAAAAAAATCAATATGCAAAAATTGACTGATGTGTTTATTTAAGGCCTGTTTTGTTTAAAGTATAACGCATTGTGTTGTTTTGGGTTAGATTCAATGAGGCTGTTGGGATAGTCATTAGAAATTCACAGACAAAATAATGATTGTACCATATTTATCAGATGTTTTTTTCCATCCCACTCTGGCAGTTCCACGGAGAGTAGGCCAAGCTGCTCTCCCCTCACATCTGCCTGTGCACATCCTGTGTAGTGAATTCACTTTCGAACGATCGAAGCAGCTGCAAGGTTTTGAACCCCAACCGCAGTTGCAGTCGCATGTGACTTTGAAATCTCAAATCTTGTACTGCAGGAGCACTGACAAGACAAGAGAGCGAGGCTCTTTCTTGCAGTTTGTTTTGTTTGTAAAAAAGACATTGTTTACTTTATTTGCCCCTATTCAGCATGCAGCTGCTTTATGTGGTGGATTGCAAAGGTGTAAACCATGCTCTTTTTCTGTATGGAGGTGCACGTGTTTCACAGAAAGATGTTTGTGCTGTACATCTTTCAAAAAAGGGAGAAAGCACATCTTACAAAACAACCCTATACCAATGTGTTTTTTGTCATCTTACACCAAATATTTGTCAAGCATTTGTCAAGCATTTACTAGGCTGCAATGTTGGTAAACCACTGCGCTTTCTGATGTAGCTTTTATGACATGCTGCATCCCTCACTTCCTGTACAGCCTTACAACATTAAAACATAAGGTGGGGCTGTGGGTGGAGATTTGTAACTGTTGCTGAATATATATTCTACAAGCTAACTGGGCATTTTTAATTTTTTTTGATAAGGTGATGGCATGTTGAACCAGGATTTTTATCACTGTGTAATCAGGATTTCAGGATGAGCACAAAGCAGATGCTGTTTTGGTCTCTCTAACATGACTCATTTGGCAAATAGTTTTATTAATAACCAACTTCTCAGCCTTTTCCTCCTTCTCAGTTCAGTGTCACTTAAAAACGTAAGAAACATCTTGTCTTTATAAATATAGAACTGCACAATGTCTTAGCAATGCAGCTGGACAGAAGAGTGAAGTCAGAGACTGGAGGTGCCCCAGCCGATGTTCAAACCAGAAAAAGTCTCAGTGAAAGAATGAAGCCTTTCATCATAATGTTTGGATGCTCATGTATTAGCGGTAACTGTGATCTGTGCTTAGTATCAACAGTAAATGAATGTGGCGTTGCGGTGGTTTTTAACTGTTTAGTCAGAAGTTGGGTTTAAATTTAAACATACTGTGCCGACTTTCTAGCAAATGCACTAGCACTAACTGAGACATGTCCAACAAGTAACAACGAAAGAGAGAGAGTAAGTGAGAGAGAGAGAGAGAGAGAGACAAAGAGAGAGAAAGAGAGAAGGCTATTTGCTCCAGAGCTCCAACTGCACTGCACATTTTTCATTTCCTACCGAGTTGAAAAGATCAGGTAATTGAAAAGGAGACAATCCAGCAGCCAAGGCTCCACGGATGCCAATGAAAAGCTTCAGAGATATTAGAGTGTTACACTTTGGGCCCTGTCTTTGTATTTCTTTCACAGGGGGCCTATGGAAAAAATGGCTTTATAATGACAACACCTGAAAAGTGTTTTCCATCGAGCTCATGCATCATTGTCAGCGCGGGAGATGAAACCGTATTGTTTCTCTTTGGATGGGTGATGTCAATGGGGAGACAGCAGGCTGGAGAGAGAGAGAGAGAGAGAGAGAGAGAGAGAGGGATGGGGAAGAAGCAGAGAGATGTAATATGCAAAGGACATTGCAGTGTAATAGAAATCAGATGTTCAACATCTTTCTCTCACACACATACACACACCTCCCCAAATAATAGAAAATCAGGCAGTTCAAAACTTGAATTACTTGTTGGATACTCTGCATTTTCTCTGGCCAGTACATGATGATTTATACTGCTGACTTGTTTTGGTGATCATATCAAAAGTTGTGTCCTGCAGTGCAGTCCCCCGCAGAAGTTAATATTTATTATCAGATAATGAATAACTCAAGAAACATGAATAAGTCAATTGTCAGATCTGAATGCATTAAATACTAAATAAAAAGTGATTAAATTAACTCAAAAGTGGATCATTTATATATTAGGTGAATAACAAGATGACTACAGTATACATAATTCTTTAATCAGTGCATTGTGTGATATCTTGTTTATCAGATTAGTTTTTTATCTGGCGGAAGGTTAAATGCAAATGTAAACAAATGAAAATGTATTCGGCTGCATGAGCATTCATGAAGACTTAACATGCATGTCATATAAGAATCCTTCAAATTTTGAATGAATCTCATTTTTCCAAACTCACTGCCCTCCGTCAAGCCTCCCGAGTGGGATTTGTCTAAGATTAATAGTTTTATGATTTATAGGCTGGCAGTGTGTGAGCAGCGCTGCACCTCCAAACAGCCAGATATACAATTATCCGCTGCTCTTGCCCTATATGAATGCCATTTCCCCGGCATCCCTTCTTAAAAGAGACATGGGCCATTTGTCTCCCTAGCTGCCTCCTCACCCAGGCCAGTAATAAGCCATCTGCTGGATCTGAACATGAAAGATTAAAATGATATACAGTATGAAAGCTCTCTATTCAGTTGCTAATGTCCAAGATTCAGGGACGCAGAGGCCAAAGCTGTCATCTCTCTCAGGAAGAGGTAATTATCACTCTTCCTCCGAGGGGCGGCCGCTACCTCTGCCTCAGCTTCACGCAGGACCCGGCCCCCGTGCCGGCTGCCACCGGCCAAACCTCATTTAGTAAGCCAGAACAATGCCCGACCAAATGTCTGGCTAATCCCCACATTTCTTTGTATTCATCGAGAGCTGGTCGTATGGGCCTGAGGAGAGGGCCCTGCTGCTTGTGTATACGTGTGAACGGGTATGTGTGTGTGTGTGTTTGAGGGCAGGGGGTCAACTTCAAGCCCACAATGCTACAGGCGAGGCGGGTGATTATTTCACTCACTGTCATTAAGTCTTTGTTTGTGTCAGTGTGTGTGTGTGGGGATGTGTGTGTGTGCACATGCTTAGGATAGGTGGTATCCTTTGTAAGTAAATGGGAGATTAGAGTGAGGCACATTTGTTGTGTGAGTTTGATCTACATCTGAGAAATGGAGCAAAGAGGAGCAAGTTAAATTGGCCACGTACAGGAGGGAATGGAATGAAAGGATGGCAAGAAGAAGCCCACCGTGAATGAGTTTGGACTTGCAAATGTAATTTTATGGATTTGTTACTGCTTATTGTGTTTAATGGGCAGCCCCTCTGTATTATCTAAAAAGATGTTTGACAAGTTATGTTGGCTTCAGTCCTGACTATCATCTGAAAGAAAAATGGCAATAGGGCATTGCATTTTGTCATTTTGTCCTGCTAAGTGTGTGATAATGGAGGACAACTAATTTTGCGATTAAGCAGGGATTTAAAAGCTTATCAGTTGCCAAAACGCTGCAAAGGAGGTTCATAATACAATGAGACAGGATTTTACACCTCTAGTGGAAAGTTAACACAATGGCAACTATTTTATCTTTTGTCATGATTACCACGAGTAAAACAGTAGAAATACGGCATTCATGTTACAATCCACCAGGGTTGTGTACTTGCATGTATTTGAAAGGTCAACACAGTGAGGGCTGCATTTTTTCACGGTGTGCTAAATGTAAAGCTACACAGGAACGGGGTGAGAGAAAGAGAGAGACGCATGACATACAGCACATGAATGGTCCCCGACCAAAAGCAAACTTTAGCTGTTTTAGTTATGTAGTTTGCACCCTAAACATTCGGCTACCAGAGATTCCCATTGTTGACATTCCCTATCTGATTCTGAATTAATGTCCTGATTATTTCTGAGATAATCAACTAATCGTTTTGTCTAAAACGTCTTGTTGTTCTTTAAATGTCTTGTTTTGTCTGACCAACAGTCAACCCAAAGATATTCAGTATACCATTACATAAAAGCATGATTCTCACATTTGAGAAGCTGGAGCCAGCAATTTTCTGGCGTTTTTACTAAAAAAATGGATTATTCAATAATTGAAATAGTTGCTGATTAATTTTCTGTTGATCAACTAATTGATTAATTGGACTTACAGTTGCAGCTCTAAAGATAGTGACCATCTTGAGAGACATACATGTTGTGTAGTGTGATCCCAACTTAACAACAATCATGTCAGCCATCTAATGCCTGATTGTCTGGTATTCAGTGGTTACACTGAAATAGCAGAGGAGTTCTAGTCTTTCCTAATCAAAGTCACAGACCCATGTTCTTCTTTTCCTTCGACTTCCTACGACTCAAAATCTCTTTTCCCATTCCTCGCCAGAGTTATGTAGTACTCTGGAGCGTCTCTCTGAGCCATGAGCGCTACTCAGAGAGTAAATTAATTTTCCACGTTGACCAGAGGGCTTAATTCACTTACAGTCCCCAGAGCTCATCGCAGGCTGGCCTCAGTGGAGACAGCGAGGGGCCTCAGTGTGTTGTTGGGCTGGGTCAGGAGATCCAGCACAGCTCTTCCCGTTAGGTGAGCCTGACTGTCTTCACCTCCTTGCATCAAACATTTGTCTTTAACATCCCCCAACTTCCTCTCCTTCTTCTCCCCCATCTCGTCCTCTGGATCAGGGAAGAAGCTGCCTCTCTTCCTCCCCCTTCCTGCTTCCTTCATCCCCCACTCATCCTCCTTTCACAGTCAGAGAAGAGAGACTCCCCTCATTCTCCTTTTCGTAATACATGCCTCAATTATGCATAAAGTTGTCAATTTGGCCGTTCAAAGAGGAATGACATGGAATCCAGTGGAGAGGGCTGTCTGAGGATATATCTCAGTCGGTGACAATGGGAAACTTAATGCATGTCTTAGAGACTGTCCTGTCTCTCACACCCACTCCCGTGTGACCAATCCCCGCAAACATATTGTTAAACATATTTGATAATGCCACAACACACCCCCGTGATATATTTTTACATCTGCCAGCTCTGCTGCTGCTGGGCTCCATCATTAGACAGGCTTGAATGTAGTTGCCTGCAGGACTTTTCTTGACCTCAGATTCCCACCAGCCTGTTGAAATCAACATTTTTTTAAAGCTGTGGTGAACTCCATTCTAATCAAAGCTTTGCTATTATTTTATTATTGTGGTGCAAAATGTTTGAATCAATCTCTGGCTCCATGCTTTATCACATTTACAACTTTCCCTCTCCAAGTGTTGCATGTCTAAATGAGATTTTGAGAGAGAGACCACCCTAGCTTCTGCTGTCTTGTTCTCTCTATCTTCCCCTCTGCTTTTTTCCTTTCATCTAGGTCCAACTGTACCTTCTCGGTGAGACAACATGAGTAAATGGTTCTGTCAGGCCTCCTGAGTGGATTAAAGTGGCCTTCAATTACCTTCATCATTGACCTTATGAAGCTGGTTAACTGCAAAATCCTTAACCCTAAACTCAGTCATTGTACAATCTAATTCTGTGTTACACACACGGGGTGACAAACACACAACAATATAAAGGGGTTAAAATGGGAAGGAAAGATCTATAATGAAAATGGTTAGGGCTAAAATAATTCATTCTGGAAGCTTCCCTTTTTTCCAATTTTGGTTGAGATCAAAGAGTGGTTTCAGGTCTAATTAACCAAACTAATGCAGATCCCAGACCTTCTGGCTGTGGGTAAGGCCTTGGAGGGATCCCTTGCTGAAAATCCACATCAGATTTAAATAATTAATATGACACCTTGAGCTCTGCAGAGAAAGAGGGGCTCCATGTTGGAGTTTAGAACAATGTCACTGCCAAGTGTAATGCTGTTTGTCTCCATGAAAATGAGCAGGGGGGAAAGCAGCCACTCCATTGTAACGCCTTCTTGGCGGATCAGTGGACTGCTCTCTCCTTTGTCATGCTAACGGAGAGCTTTAAGGGGCCGTTGGTAAAGAAGGCCTGCGGCCTGCGCTCCATTCCTGGCTGGGCCTGGCTGAAGCAAGCTGGGCCTGGCTCTGGGGACTGGGAGCTGGGGTCATTTTATGGTTTTTAATCCTCTTAATCCCCGTTAGAAGGGGCTTGGTGGAGACAAATCCACTCCCAGAGGTCCTTAGGATTCAAACGCTGCGCTTGAGCAACTGTATCATTTGATAACAACAATAGTGGAGGATAGAGAGAGAAAGGGAGAAGGACAGACGGGGAGAGAAATAGGAAGAAAGATAAAAGTCCACATTGTGATTGAGAGATATAGATTTTTATCTTTGCCCTCTGGTTATTAGCTCTCCTCCGTATTGGTCACCTCTTGCACTTTTGTCTGTCAAAGTTTGTGTCAAGGTGGATAAACCAGTGCCGGATCCATGACAAATGCACACATAAACACATGGTCTGAATGTGATGCTAATGACCCTTATGTTGCCATGTGGTCTTTGAAAAAGGCAGTGCGCTCTCGGTTCCCTGTGTGGACAGCACAGTTGCACGTTTTCGTAGCTCGAAGAGGCTGGGGAGCCGGGGATAATCCAGAGGGCCCTATTCAAATTAATACACTCCTGTTAACCTCATCTCAGACATGCTCTCTTCATTATCACTCAATTAAAACTGCATATTTGAACAGGCCTGGGCTGGAGAGGCCTCAGACTGTCTGAGCTTAGTGACCAAAGAGGCCACAGTGGGACATAAAAATGCTGACTGATCAGGACAAACATGGGTTATAGTACATGTACCAATCAGAAAGGTGCATGACTGTGACAAGGATAGACATAGTATACCAGCTGGCGTTCTGATCAGATATTAGAAGCAGAAGAAGGGTTATTTTGTGCTTGCAGTATACAAAGAGAAGTAATGTAACACTTTTTGTAATTATGCTTTGTTGCCAGAATTGCATCTTGCATGGGCTAAATGACATAACTGAAGTTCTAGGCTTGATATTTCCTTGCTTGACTAAGAACATGACAGCTGACAGTTAGTTTGAGTCACAGTTGCCCATGGCTCACCGAGAAACCCAAACATAGTCTAGATCGGAGAATGAAGAGACAATGTGAGTTTGTGGTCAGCCATTTTTAAGGGCAGAAACCAAAGCATGGAGCGAAGCAAAGGAAAAGAAAAATGCAGAGGGAGAGAGGGTAGGAATGAGGGTAATGCTACAGAGTTTCTAGGATTGTACTTTGTATTTAACTGCTTTCCAATTCTTGTTTTATGTTTCTTAATAAATAAACTTCTTTATCTTTCTGCTTTTCACTGTCATCTTCCTCAACTCCTCCTTGTTGCTTCTCTTCCTCACACCCATCAGCTCTTTCCTGTTAAGTTACCCAGAGTAGAGAATGGGGTTGAGCACCTTCGGCGTTTAGCCCTGGTGTGGGAACAGGCTAGCTGTCTGTGTTCTGCATATAGCCTGCAGCCAAAGACTGAGGAGGAGCGAGCAAAACAACAACCACAAGTCTGGCCTGTCTGCAGAATGCCAGGACTGCTTAGTGGTTGGCAGACTCCAACACACCAGGGGTACATTGCTGTCATTCGCTGGGAAGAAATGCTTGATATCCCAAATTCCACAGACAGGGCACATGTTACTTGGAATGAAGAGGGTAAATCCCTCTCCCAGTTTGCATATATAAGGATGGGCTTGGATGATGATAGTCTGTACTTGAAATCCTGGACTTGAGTGGCGGTGGGCTAGCTGAGAGCAGCTGGAAGTATTCATTAATACAAATCTGTTTATTGGTCCTTTAAAAGTTGTAAAACCTCTACACCTGCTCCTCCAAGTACATAGTGTCAGGTAGTTTATTTGGTGAAGCGTGAGGACACATTTGTGGCTCTCAGTACTAGGGATGTCACGAGAACCAATACCACCGACACCTTCCGGTTCTAAAAATGACAAAACACCGACAATGCCAGCATCTGTGCTGCGACTTTTCTGAAACAGATGAGGGCAGTATACGCTTCAGAGTGTTCAAGTAGTTACAAGCGGCCGAAGTCACGTCCTTCTACTTCCAGTACATATCTTTCAAAAAACTATGAACGAGAGTCAATGGAGTAATCTACCCAACCTAAAAAATGGCATGTTAACTGCAAACTCACGGTCTTCTCTTCTTGATTTACAGCCCCCCTCTCTTGGCTTCAAATACCCGTTGTTGGCAGCGGCTGCTGAACAGGCAACACATTGTAAACAACTGTGGCCCGCTTGCCTGGTCCTCCGGTAATGTTAGCTAGCAGATAGCATGATGGCGTTAGCCATGGTTAGCCAGGACCAGGCGGAATAACTTTACTGTCTGTGTCTCAGTTGTTTTTGCGAGTAACCAACGCTGGTACTCTAGCTATATAATTCAATGTGAGTACACAAATGTTGAAATGACATAAAATGCCTGTCCCTTGTGGCAGTGATACATTAGCCTGAAGCTAATGCTTAGCTACCTGTTAAGGAGGAAATTAGCCAACTCAGCATCCTTTTGGGCTCTAAGCTGTCTCCATCTTTCAAATACATCTCTAATATCCCGGGCTTTGTTACGTCTCTTGTCACGCAACTGTTAGAATCACTGTTTTGTTTTGCACAGTACCTTTTGAAAAAATGCCTGGAAGTCTTGATTTTGTTTCTGGGAACACTAGTTGTTGCACTGTGACCATTAATTGTAAATGTGCTGTATTTATATAGTGTTTTTCTAGTCTTAACGACTACTCAAAGCGCTTTTACATCATACAGGATACATTCACACACATTCATACACTGTGGCCGAGGCTGCCGTACATGTTGCCACCTGCTCATCAGATATACACTCATACACATTCACACACCGATGCGCAGCACCGGGGGCAACTCGGGGTTCAGTGTCTTGCCCAAGGACACTTCGACATGGGACTGCAGGGCAAGGGATCAAACCACCAACCTTCCAATTGGCAGGCAACCGCTCTACCACTGAGCCACAGCCGCCCCCTTAATTGCACTTCATTATGTTGTTCTATGCTCTAATGTACATGTTTTGTATGTCTTGTTATGACATTTTGCTATTTTTCAAATATTTTAATAAAGAAGTTCATATTTCAAGTTAAAGCACATGGAATCCTTTGTTTTTTACCATGGTATCGAAATCGGCATCAAGAATCATGTTATTTTACTGACATTGGCACCAACTACTGAATTTTTGGTATTGTGACACCCCTAATTCAATGTTTTAGTTCTGCAATAGAAAACTCAGATTGGTCCGATAGTCTAGCTAGTTAGCCTAGTTAGCTGTCTGTATTTACTCTGCAGAGATGTGAGGAGCAGTTAACCTTATTCGACCAGATTAAATCGACCAGAGTTTAAAATTGCAACACAAAGAAAGCAGAAGGTACCGGACATCCGTCCGAAAAGCGTGAAATCCAGAGGAATTTCCGGTGGCACTGGAGCAATCCCACAAGTGGAATGTCATGTATATAAACTAGTCCATATCCACACATGCCTCTTTAGTTCTGACACATTTTAAATTGATATTTCTCGCTAAAAAAAAGCAATAAGTAATTATCATGAGTGGCACAAGGGTACAGTCTTTCAGAATGCCCACTAATGAAATTAATTCCCAGTGTCTACAGAATTCCCAGTGCAAGGTTGACCCTGTTGTCCTCTCCGCAGTAACAGCTAAAGCTATAAAGACCATTCGGAGCACCAGATTGCAGTTTCAGTCTGGTGGTTTTGCCATGCAACACAGGAAGACATGTGAACATCTTTTCATAATTGCGTTTTCATAAAGAGAACGACTGTCATTTGTTACGCTGCTCTCAATGTACACCCATTGTTTCACACTGTGGGCTGTTTTCCTTTGTCAGGTCCTATGTCCAAACTCTAAATATAACTCTGTATTCTTTGACAAATGCTGCGTTCACCACCCTCACGTTTCTATAGCCTTTGACAAAGACAAACACAGGCAAAAAATGTGTAATGAGCACAGTGTGCATGCTTGTGGGTGTATGCGCGCTTTATGAATCTGAGTTTATTTCAAACACTTGGTTCTTATTGGAAATGCAGCTGAGAGAGAAAACACAGTGTTTGTTGATGTGTGTGTGTTTGTGTGTGTGTGTTGATGTGTATTTCCATGTGCGTTGACAGCCTTTGAGCCAGTTCTCGCCTTTACTAAAAACGCTTAGGGCACAAAGCAGCCTTCCCCCCTCTGCTCCTGAGCACAGGCCCTGCTCTCGCTCTCTGACAGGAGCTGAAGGTAAGCACCAAAGACATCCTGACACACACGCGTAAAAGCACTTTTGATGCAGGGAAAATGGACCGCTTTGCAGTGTACAAATAACAGGAAAATGTCAACAGAACGAGGCGAGTCCGACGGGAGACAACAACACGAGCCAGGTTCAGATGATATTACAGCAAACAAAACATGAGCGTCAACCACCAAAGGCCCTTTGCTTGTCTACTTCGATCTTCATAGTGTTTTGACTTTGTCTGTTTATCAAGCCATCTTTTCCTCCTGCGTTCAATCAAGGATGTAATAACTTACAGGAACACGACAAAGGAAACACACACAGTTATGAAAGAAAGAAAGAATTGCAAACATTTTAGCCTACACAATAATCATAAATGTTTATCATTTTGTCAAGAATATTTACTTATTAGTTGTTTTTGGATCCATTACCTTTCTTTCACTCTATATGCCAGTATACCCTTGCTGCAGTACTTGTCACCGCTAACTAAACTGAGAACCTGTATAGTATTGGACTAAATAAATATTTAACTTACACTTACAGCAAGTAGAGTAGTTTTAGAATGGGCACTTAAACTTGGGTAGTTAATAAAGCTGTATTAATGTATCATAAATAATTTACTAATACTTTTACAGACACATTTTGCATTTCCAGGTTGTGAACACTTCCTTTGACACGTTTGACTGTTAGAAAAGGGCAGAAATCTAACCAAATCCATTTATTAACAATGTATTTGCAGGCTTGATGATTTATTAGAAACAGAGGAACACACGCCTTTATTAATGGATTAGCAACATTTATAACTTCATGATTACCAAATAGAAAAGTCCTGCCAATGGGACTTTTCACAACCTGGCAACCCAAAAAGTCGTTATTTTTTTCTATCTATCTATCTATCTATCTATCTATTCTATCTATCTATCTATCTATCTATCTATCTATCTATCTATCTATCTATCTATCTAATACATTCAGTCTCTTCACCACCTGCCAGCCTTTAACTGCATCTTCATCTTCACTACAGCAGCATCACATTCAACCTCATAACTCTGCTCACATCATGATGACTCTGCCATTTCTATCTGCCTGTATTTGTTACCCGTGTGTATTTAGCTGTCAATCTTTATGTTCACACATTCCCTATTGGTCCTTACCCCTTACTCCGCAACACCTCCCCCATCTGTCGGCCGGTGCTGTTTTTCCTGTGAGGTGTGTTTGGTAAGGGCCGGGGGGTCAGGGCTCAGCGATGCTCTGGATGACAAGTGTCTGCTGTAAACCAGGGCTACACCTGTAGGTCACTGCAGGGGGATGCTAATCCCTCAACCGCCCCCTAATACTGATGATCTGCATCTGAGACCCTCTCCCCTGGGAGTGTGTGTGTAAGTGTGTGTGCGCGCCTGATGTTAGTGTGTGTATGTTTGGTTGTGGGGGCTGACAGATGAGGCAACAGGGGGCCCAGCAACCCGTGTCTGTATGTGTGTGTGTGTGTGTGCGTATGTGTGTGTGTTTGTGTGTGTGTGTGTGTGTGTGTGTGTGTGTGTGTGTGTGTGTGTGTGTGTGTGTGTGTAGTATGGGGGATGGAAGAAAATATTCAATTTTGTGTGTGAGTGTTTATGTGGGTATATGTGAGTGCAAGCGAGGGTGGAGCTATCTTAAAGGATTGCTGGGAGGGTAACTGGTCCATTTTTTCTTGGCCTCCGCCTTCCGAAGCGGCTCGGATGCTCAGATCCTGGACTGAATAATTTGTCACCTATTTACATGGAGCCAAGAACTGGCGAAATGGCATGAGCAGGTGGTATCTCTTTCTCTCCCTCTTCCTTGTGCTATAGACAGATGTGTCTTGCTGGAAAACTTCCCCCCATCCTCTTGCCTTCTCCAGGGGCTCTCTTTCAATGCTTTGCACTTTTGTTGTCTAAAATAAGACGGCAAATTAAATCACTGTCTTTGTCGTTCAACCACCAGGGCTGAACTTAAAAATCATATAATGTAATGTTATAGTCTTTAATAATATCTTTCATAGTTTTCTAGTATGTAATTCTGTTTCAACCAGTATTGAATTATTTTCTAGTTTTAAAAATAAAAATCCTGACAATTTCTTGTCAACAGACGTTTTGAACAACAGAAAAAAAGCTTCAGTGATCCGTTCACTGAAGGCCTTAGGCCCAACATAGGCTGACACAGGTGTAAGTTTTACCCATCACTGTCAAAAGACAAAACCTTCATCCTGGCACATCATTCAGTGAGGATGAGTCTGCTGCAGGCCGCTTACTGTAAATATTGTTAAAATGCATTCTGTAATGGTGCACATCTTTCTTTTACAGAAACAGCCTAGTCGCTAACGCTAGCAAATCTCCAACAAAAAAATACAGATCAATTTTAATAGTAGTTCTTTCAGTGGAAACAAAAATGTAGCTTTGTCTTTTTTTTTGTCTTTTTAATTTCCAGCTAGCCTAAAACCTTACAGGTCCTCAGGTTGCAATGCAGCCAGTCACTTGTTAATGTCTTTCCTGTGTCTACTTGTTTTTACAGCAGAATGTTACAGCTCTATTGCATCTTGCCATTGTTCTCATGGTTGCTCTCCTGTGGCAGCAGAAGTTCTTTAGTGAGAACGGTCTGGAAAAAAAAAAAAAACTGAAGTTACAGACAGATCGCCATAGATTTCTGCAAATCTCTGTTTTTCCAGCTCTTGTAGCTAAATACTTTGCCTTGTACTCATTAATAAAAGGCTACTCGCATTGAGCTTTTCAGCACATATTTTCAAATTCTTTTATGTAAAATCTATTGCACATTTAAAGATCAGCATTCAGAAATCTTAGTATGCATTTGCAGATTTTGCGAGCAGCTAAACTACACATTTCAATTAGAAGTATAAAAAATAGTAGAAATACTATTTTACACATAAAATAAAGCAGATGATTTATAACAATTTCAAATCTGGTGCCCGCCCACTTTCAGTTTGAAAATCCTAAGGCAGATATTTTTGTTACATAAGCCTACAAAGAGTAGCACCACTATGTTCTAGCATCTCACAGGAAGAAGATGGTGAGACTCCCCGATGTAAGTCGAGTGCAGATTTGGGTTGCGCATGCTCAGATGTAAACGGTATACGGCATAACGTGTTATACTGACATTTGTTAAATCAATGAACTAATAAACTTTTGCCATTACAAACAATAACAGAAGATGGGAATCATTTCAAAAACATTACAGTATGTTAGAGTCAAATATTTATAGTGTCAGCAGTAAGACAACTTCCAAATGTTGGATGGGAAACGATGGAGTGAAAGAAAGTTAACGTGAGGCAGTGAGAACATTACTTGATTGGGTGTGCAGTTGGAAAAAAAAGGTGATTGGGTCTGTCCTCTGGCTACTTAACTCCACACTCACACACAACTGCTGATATTGCATACTAATCATATTTCACCCCAATCACTAAACATACATTCATATTTGAAGGTTTATCCCAGGCGGCCATTCCAAATTATTATGTAGGCCTATGTGATTCCAACCACACAGAGCACAGAAAGTGTTTACTCTCTTCATTGAGGCACTGGATAAGTTGAGAGCAAAAGCTAAGTGTACTACAGTCTGTGGCAGAAGAATAAACATTTTCCTTTATAGCCCGAGGACCCACTTTTCATCTGTCAAGCATGTTTTAATAATTAATCTGTTTAATACACACACAGCATCTGCTGGGTACAACTCCCATCCTCCCATTCAAACTGACTAGCACAGCTGCCGCTGTTTGGGTGTACTGTACAGGCCTGATAAGATGTTTTTTCTCTTCTTTGCAATGCACAAGACACTATATCGCTGTGCATGCTGACATACAGTATATGCATGTACAAACTTGTATATGCACACACTCCTGCAAAAGAGTTTATGCTGAAGGGGTGAAGCTCTGACTACGGGCCTGCTTTCCCTATGTATTTCTCCTTGGTGAGCAGGCCAAATGGGGATTGTGTAAATTAAATACATTTCTTTTTCCGGCAGCAGAGAGAAATGATGCCAGATTAAGCCCATGAATATATACATGGGCCAGGGCTGACCTGTCTCCAGACGCCTGATTTCCCTGGAGGGGTGCTGACATGGTGAGGGGCTCCAGGGGTGTGTAGGTGTGTGTATGCATGTGTGCCTGCTAGTTTGTGTGTGTGTGTGTGTGTGTGTGTGTGTGTGTGTGTGTGTGTGTTGCACAGTGCACCTCAGACGGAGGTGAGGCGATCTCATGAACAGGTCCAAATTGAGCCTAATCTCATTCCTCATTGTGCTGGAACAGGAATGAAATTGCACAATTGCACTTTAATCGACGGTCGAACACCCTCTACCCCCTCCTCCTCCTCTCCTCTTTCTCTTCTCCTTTTCATTTCTCTTGCTCTCTCTGTCTCTTTGTGTCCTTGGCCTTAAATTCCTTACATGGGCCGGTGGGCATGATTGCCGTTTAGCCTCTATTTTCTACTCTTTTCTTTTTGTTCCAATGGAAGCATCTAATAATGTCTGTTAAAGCAATCAGGAGGTTAATGTGGTTAGGATAAGGGCAATCATAAACCAATAAAGGCCATCCGGATGCCCGTTTCTCTTTCATTCCACGGCTAATCCTGGAAGATTGTGATTTAGGGAATCCTGTGCTGCATCCGTTGCACTGGAGCGCATCTTCATCATGGGCAGGAAGGATTCAGTCAGTCCCCTGGGGTTGATTACACACACACACACACACACACACACACACACACACACACACACACACACACACACACACACACACACACACACACACACACACACACACACACACACAGATACACAGTCATTTGTGCCACACAGGTGCTTCTGATTTTCTAAGGTAGGAAACCTTTGGTCAGCTGAATATTAGCCATATGAAGGGCATTTGCCTTTCCAAGAGTATAGAGAGCAAAAAAAGAAAAAGAGATTTATTTAAACAAAAAAACATTCTCAGTCACAGTCTCCCAATCCTCACAGAGCAGTAATATTCAGCAGTTTGCCTTTTTGGTTCTCACCCTGAGACATCGTTCGCGAAATCAAACAAACCACAGTCTCCAGGAGAATCTATTTTTGTTATGAGTAAAACAATCTGACTTCACTAAACTAACAATGACTATGTGAGAGGATTACAGAGATCTGTGTCAGTAACCACTAAGAAACCCAATACGGTTGAAAGCAGCTCAACCCAAAGTCAAGAGTCTTCCGTTTATAATGATTTATGATTTATGATGATGATGATGATGATATTAGAGGAGGAAAAACTGTGGCAGCAACAAAAATGCAAACACTGGTTCTCATTCACCAATGTCTTCCTAAATTCACTCTTAAATTTGTTCATAAGAAAGTTCCTAAGAAAAGTCTACGTCTGATTCATTATTCATGTTTGCAGGTGTGTTCTTAGAATGATGAATCTTCGTAAATTGAAAGCTTGTGCCTGTTGCTCCTATTTAGCATTGATAAACGCACCGTTAATTCCCATGATAAGATGGACACACTGCAAACATCGAAAAGATAGTTAAAGACGGTGGAGGCATCGACTCTAAAATAAAGGAAAACTGAAGTAATTCTGAAGTGGAAGTACTGCTGCAAGAAGTTAGTGAAAACGCAAAAACATATTAGTAGCGTCAGCAGGGGATACAAAGCAGCAAATCAAACCGATGCATGGAATGTGATTACTCATGCAGTGAACGCTGAATCCAAAGATGGGCGCAGAACTGATGAACTCAATAAGAAATGGTTTGATCTAAAACCTGAGGCAAAAAATAAATAAATACACCATTGTGTGGTGTAGCCTTATAGTCTGCAGAAATATGCATACTTCGGGTGTATAAATAGTGTGATCAATCACTTATCATTGGATGGCAAGGTTCACCAATAACATAACTGATGTGAATTGAATTCAAAGCAAGGCAAGTTTTTTTCTATAGGCCTAGCACAATTCATACACAGTGGCAGTTCAAAGTGCTTTACAAATGGGTGTGAGTGTAAGTGCAGTGTATATTTATTAAAATAAACTATAACTATATAATTACAACACACAATTATGTGTAAAATAATGAAAACAATTAGTTACAAAATTATAAAGGAGAGAAATATTAACTTTTAAATTAGAACGGACAAAAAACATTACAACTACTTATTTTGCGCAAACGAGTAGGCTGTCAATTGTGCGTAAGAGTGCTCTTGAGTGTGCGTAGATTTCCTTCTTACCCAAGCACAAATCCTAAATAAGAAAAGATTGGTGAATGCCAGAATCTTTGTGACAACTGTGTAAATGGGGTTTAAGAACATATTTGTTCTTAAGAACGTTTGGTGAATGAGGCCAACTGATACTATAAAATGTTTAGAAGCTGTGAAATAGCACCCAACTAGCTCAGCAAATTGGATTTTCTCCCTTATATTACATATTGTTATTTGGTTACATGTAGCCTACAATCAAAACAATGTATCTTTAACTGCTGCCAGCTGAAATCAGTACATGTGTATGAAAGCACAATTATTTTAAAACACACATTCCTTGCAGCAATTTAATGTGTTTTGCAGCGTTATACTACTGACGATAAGGATTTCTGCACGTCAAAATGTGTATGCAATCCTAATGAAAGGAAAAACATACACCATGGAAAGGTCTGTCCCTGTTACATATTTAGAAAAAAACTGCAGGTGCTTGTGCCATGTAAAATGTGTTGATTTGTTGTTCACGGCGTTGTAACAAAACAATGCAACAAAGGTTTCCAGGCTGTTGTATCTGGGGTGGATGTACTCATTATGGCCCATAATGAAGGGCCCTGCTTACCGCTGTGCATCTACTCAGCAACACTGACGACCTACGCACACACACTCACACGTATACATACACAGGCCAGGCCGCTGCCAGGCTGTCAAGTCCAAAAATAATTAGGCATCAAAATGAGTTTCCCTGTTTTTTTTTCCCTCCGCTTGTTCGCTTTATTCATGTGCTGGAACTCGGGAGACTGGCTAATGCAGTTAACATGCTCTCATCATGAATTTTCATTACACCATTACATGGGTACATTACAAGAGCAGGGGAGCTGTGACTACGGGGATGCCATCAACATGCACGCACACACACACACACACACACACACACACACACACACACACACACATAAGCCAATGCATTTATTCAGATTAACAAATGCATTCCAAGATATTTTGCAATACTCTTCTTTGCAATATTTGTGCATTTGAAACAATTCAGTGTGTGATTAACGGCATAGTTTGACATTTTTGGAAATATGCTTATTTACTTTCTTCTCAAGATTTAGATGAAAATGAAGACCACTCTTAAATCTGTTCATTAATTCTGGAACTACAGCCAGCAGCTGGTTAGCTTAGCTTAGCACAAAGACTGAAAGCAGAGGGAAACAGCTAGCCTGGTTCTGATCTAAGGTAGAAGTTTACTAGTTCACTCTGTACAATTTGTGGTTTTAAAGGAGGGTTATGGTTCGGACTATTTCTTGGCTTGGTGCAGTGACTTCCTGGAAGCTAAGCATCACCATGAGGTTGCCAGGCAGCCAGCAGAGAAATCAGTGTGCTTGACCAATAAATAGCCCCACACTTAACTCTTAGTAAAACCAAAATGTGCTGTTTATACACATGTTAATTAATTAGTTTTCAGAGTTTGGGCATACAGTAAAAACACTCTTCCAGAGTCTGGCCAGCTATTTTCCTTTGTTTCCAGGCCTATGCTATGCTAAGCTAATTGGCTACTTGCTGTAGCGTTGTATTTAATGGACAAGCATGAGAGTGGTAATAACAAATATCAACTTTTGCTTCAAGTGTGTCTTATTAATTCTCATGCTAATGTTGCTTGTCTAACAAACATTAATTCACATTGGTCTTCCATGGTGTCCCACAGGGGGACAATGTATCATCACAACACGTCCACCTTTACTCCCATATACATGACCAAACGTAAAAACACTTTAATGCACCATTACCTCCAAGGGCACTTCATCTGTCAATGATCAACAAGGGTGTGTGTAGGTGTGAGTGTGAGTGTCTCATTCTGGGTTAGTAGAGCATTTTGGAGGCGTGTGTCTATCTCCGTGTTAAATGGGTTTTCTATTGCTGATCTGTCATGCTCAATTACCCAAAGTCTCCTGGGGCTTAGGGAAGGTAAACACACATCAGCTGGGCCTGATTTATTTCACTGTCCCACAGCAGCCTAGAATTAAGACATGCTTGCTCTCTCAGTTATGCACACACACACACACACACACACACACACACACACACACACACACACACACACACACACACACACACACACACACACACACACACACACACACACACACACACGTCCTGCACAGATATGTGTATGTTATATTGTAGCAATTATGGAGACAATTCTGATCATAATTGTTGCTTTATCAGTTGCAGAATTGTGCACAGATGAAACAAATAACTTGCCAAAGAAATAGACCTACATTAAACATAATGAACAAACAGTTCATTATCATCAGACAGTAATGCTTACAATGCTTACATAGCTAACTTCCAAAAGTCCAGAAGATGTGACAGATGAGAAGGCACTGGTGCCTTTGTTACCCTGCCAAGGCCCTGCATCCCCTAAAGCCTAAATATCCTGCCATCCCATCCCTCCTTCCTTCCTTCCTTCCTTCCTCTGCCTTCCTTCTTACCTTTCTTTTTATATCCAACAGGTGACTGTGTCTATGCCCACCTTACCGTCCTCTGGCTCATACGCATGGTGTATTTATTGATTCTCATGAATAGTCTGTCGATTGGGAGCCCGACATCATTAGACCCCTAATAGATCCTATCTAAAGCCAGTCAACGAACTAGCACAGTATTCTTGGTGAAACATGTCAATGCTAATCACACGGCTAAAGCAGAGATGGATGAACAAACAGTAGGGAGAGAGAAGGGGAAAGAGCATATTGTTGGTCTGCTTACTTTTTAAATTATGAAAATTGAAAAACACCCCAGGGTGGACTTGGTGTTATGGAGGCTTAAGGCAATTTAGGTATGGTTTCTCCCACCCTCTATTTTTACCATTTCTTATCTCCAGTTGTTTAGGTCCATATAGTTTGGACTCTCTGAATTTGATAATTTTCAAGTGAGTCAGTATTTCTGGCTTTCAATTTTCTTCAGTTTTCTATTGCTGCCTCCAGCCATTGATGCCCTGTGATGGTGCAATATCAAAACTCATAGGCTAATTTAGGAAAAATGGGGGTCACACTGTGGCATAATGTCAAATATTTTAGCGGCACAGAGTAAAATAAGAATTGGAAACAGTATACAAGTATCATTTTGTGTTTTTGTGAAGTGACCAGTGGACCAGTCTTCCAAAAAAAAACAAACGGTTAATTTGTGGTGAAGAGTGAGGGTGCAAGGACTAGTGTCATGGGATAATAACGCACATGCACATTTTAAGGCTAAGTTGTAACAGAAAGCCATGAAGATAGATGGATAAAAATACAAAAAGAAGGAGGTAAAAGAAATAGCTGTAATATAATGGTAGAAAAAGAAGAGCTTAGGGTGGGAGTAATTCAACATTCTCCTCCTTTTTCTCCTCTCTCCTGCCCATCTGTCCTCCTCTCCTCTTGCCACGTTCAAGCTGTCCTAGGCAATTGTTTGTCATCAGAGTGCTGCTGTCTGCCAGACAGGACTGTAACATCAATGTTAGGAAGCGTTCCTTTCTCTGGTGTAAGGCTGCAATGACAATGTCTGCCATGTTTTACTCTGATCTCTCCATCAGTGTGAATAAGTGTATCGCCACGCTTCCTCAGACTGTCACTCACTCCTCTGGGGAGACACTCGCACACCGCTCCTTATTATCTCTGCCAAGATGGACGCCTTCAAATGGAAATGCTGCAGAGACAGATGCACAGGCGTACACACACAAACACCCAGACATATATTGTATTCTATATGTTTTAGACATATCTTAGCAGTCTGCAGAGATATACATACAGAGAGTTGTAATAGAAACTGGTATGAATGTGTGTTTCTTTAGAGAACAGTGGGTCTATCTAGAAAATAGAGACAGAAGGATGTGACAGACAGGGCGTCCTGCATTGTGTTTGTGTTGATGCTCTTGAATTTCATTGAGCATGTGCAACTAGTTTGTAGTGGTTGTGTTTGGGCATTTATGTGTGTGTCTGTGTGTGTGTGTGTGTGAGAGAGCGCGTTGACCTGTAGTGCAGCTGCGCAGCACAAGCTGACTACCTTTGTTAGATCCCTCTGTCTTTCGTGTCACATCAAAATACCTCATTATCTCCTCTGTCATTGTAATTCTTTTTTTTTTACTATTAACCTACTCAATATGCTCTTTCTCTTATTCTGTTTGTCTCTCTCTTTCTCACTCTGCTCTGTCTGTCATCTGCTGCAGAGACAGAGTTGGGTAACAATTTCTTCCTTCTCGTTTTCAGCCATTATTTAAATAACAGATGTCTCGTCTAGTGTAGGACAGGAGAAAAAAGCGGCCCACTCGCACTGCTAAATTCTTTAATAATTTGTTTTCCGTGTGTGGCTTTAATGATCGTCATCAACCCTTCAGCTGCCTCTTATGGAAGGGCAGACCTTGTATGTGGTGTTGTGCATCCTTGAGGGGGCAGCTCTGCTCACTGGTCTTAGGTTAAAAACACACATTAAATTGTAATTAAGGTTAAATCATGGTATGGGACAACTCAAGAAGTGTCTTAAAGTTTACACACTGTGAGCTCCGCATCAGAGCAAAGAAAGAAACTTAAAAAGAAACATGCATTCTCTGAGCATGTCATGTTTGAAAATGTGGCCATGTCCATGCCAACATGCTGGTGAAAGGTAAGAATTAATAATTTTCCAACAGTTATTAATATCAGCATTTCTAACAAGTCGGCTGTGCCTGGGTGTCACAGATGTATCTGTTGCTGGAGGCAATCTGTCTAATCATTTGTTTTGATTTACAGATGGTGATCTGTTTTTGTACTGAACTCGTCCACAGAGGCGCACAGTAATGCAAGCTGCAGTAACTGTAGTCGAGGTCCCGGCCTCCTAATTACAGTACAGGTCAAACAGGAAATAAAAATTACTTGAAACAGGAATTCATATTACCGTGCGAGCCTGGCTGTGTCAGCAGTGATCACTCTCTCCTCATTAATGTGTTGTTTTACCTCACTGAAACATCTACACACACACTGCACCTGTAGACTGTGGGCGCCAGGTGTCCAGAAAATGGATCACTTTTTCTATGCCTCATTTCAAGGAACAGCTGTGTTTAAGAGGAAGTCCATGCAGCAGGGACTTTACTATAGAAGAAAGCGTAAGGGGTTACTGTATTCAAATACTCTCACGAAAATAGACATACTCTATATGAGTATACTGTATATGCACATAAAGTATAGTTACAGATAGGTTTGATAATCGCTTGCATTTTTCTTCCCGCTCACATTATTTTGATGGTGGCTGAACGGTGAAACACTCTCCTCCTTTTCTTGTCTCTGCATGGAGGATGGAAGCCTTCTCCTCCCTTCCATCCGTGTATGAAAGAGCAGTGCGGTCGAGCACAGGGAAGGGTGATAACCCTTTAGTTTAGTCTGAGCTCCATCACAGGCTCTGTCAAGCCCAACAGACAAGCAGACAGAGCCGTGACAGGCCCACTAATCTGACAGCTCCACCACATCACAAAGCAAAGAGCAGCCATCACATCAAAGTGGCGCGAGAGAGGCACTGGCGGTGAGAGATTGATGCCACTCCTTTGCTCTGCCATTTTCGCTGGTATCTTCATAGCGCCTCTGACATGCTGCGCACCAAGACCCTTCAGAGGAAGGATCCAGGTGGCAAAGGGGGAAGCCTGAGTTGAGGGACTCCCCTCTGGCTGAGTGGTGAGCGTGCGCAACCTAACTGGAGGATGAGTGTGTGATGCACTGAGAGTACATGACAGGCTGTTTAAATGGATTTATGTGTTTGTGTTGTTGATGGGGGTTGGGGGCTGCTTTGAAGAGTGGCGGGGGTCATGCGGTAGTGTGACTTTTCTCTGTTCCACAATGAAGGGAGAGACATTACAAGAAACATTTAGTTGAATTACTGCTTGAACAATGGTCGTCAACTCCAGATGAAGACGGTCACTGTGTTGGAACACTTATTCTCAGCCAACCACTTTGTTTTTTAAACCTACGAGCAATGCTGTCATTTTCAGGAAGGCCCTGTTCACACGAGCACAGTATCGTCGCATCTGTTGGCGACTACGTAGCTCCACTGGAAGAGTTGTGGGTTTGGCAGCTCAGTGGTGGTTATGAGAGAGAGAGAAGTGTTGCTCTTTCACTTTTCCCACCCAGATTTACACATGTTGGGGAATCAAACCTGCAACCTTCTGGTCAGGAGGTTGCCTGTCATTCTTATACTTTTTGAGAAGCAAAAAAGGTTAATAAAAGCCAGTAAAGGGAAAATGAAAGTCTCATTTCACCCCCTATTAGGTATATTAAAAAATTATTGTAAAAAATTGTTCCATAGTAAATGTTCATTACTTCTTGCAGAGATACTTTCTAATTGAACTTTGACCCGGTTATAAAACTGTAATTATTCATATTTGTTCCAAAATTGGACTTCTGTTATATAGAATTTGTTGGTGATTCTGGTTTTTGAAGTCACAATGTTGTGGCTAGTTGCTCATCTGCCTGTTCTTGCTGTACATACTGTACTGTGCTGTCCTGTTGTGCTAATAATGCCATAAAGTTCTATACTAACCTTTTATATAAAGGCAGAACAAAACAATTTTTCTTTTGCCTTATGCATGGATGAAAACAAAAAAAATAAAACTCTTCCCCTAGTGCTTATGTGAAATTATTTTATGTGTGTAATTATTACCTAATCACCTAGGCAGATTTGACACACTTCCATGTCATCATTGTCATTCTTACAACTCACTCTTGTCATTCTTACAACTTCTGGTGCAGTTACTGTATGACTCTGAGACATGTCAGAGAGTGGGGTCACACACACCAGTTATGTGGATTACATGTGATCTTCCTCATCCAGATGGTTTGCCAGATGCAGAGCTGCCAGTCGTCTGACAGAGCACACACCCTACCGGCATACAAAAACAAACATTAAAAACAGAATAATGACCACAGAACTATTTATTAAGTAGAAACTAGTTGGCCGTGAACAAAGTAGCTTGGGATGTTCAAAGGCCCATACACAAGGTGCACACAGTTTGGCAAACGTTTTTCTACTTAATGTTAAGCAACAGGGCCGATGCATATGTGAGTTTTGGGACTGCGATGAGGTAATGGTCTTGTAGCGCTCTGAAGTGCCCCGAGTCCATCTAATAATGTAAAACAACACTAATTTGAGAGAGCTGCTTCATCTCTGCATGTTAATCAATAAACTCATTACCTCCGGTGCTTAGTGAAGGATTCCCTGATGCCTGCTCACTGATGTAGACAGAAAAAAGAAAGAGAGGGAAGGGAGATGGAGATGAGGGGGAGAGGGAAACGTGGAAAGAGAGGTTGATTATAATTACAGATTTTAGCAGCCTGTGCCTTAGCATAACCTGCTCATTACAGTATGTGTGTGTGTGTGTGTGTGTGTGTGTGTGTGTGGGTCTAACACTTTTAACACAGCCCCATAGCCACAGTGCTCCCCAGCTTCCCCTTCTGCAAAAAGCCAAGAACAGCCCCGACACAAGTGGCCCATTTTAAACATAAACACACAAAAACCTGTTATTACAATTGACCTTCGTCACATCAAGCTGTCAATGATCTCAGCTCTGTACTCTTAGTCGTTTTCTCCTTCTCTTTCTCCAAGGCAGGCTGCATGGTAATGAACATTTGGTCTATAATAGGTGAGAGAGAGAAAGAGGGAAATGATATGCCAGGGCATTTAGCCTAGCAGTGTTTCTGGTGTAGGTGAGACAGCCAGCAGCGTTTATGGAAATGGACAGAGCTGAGGCAGGCACTGTGGCTGCTGCTGTTTTCCCCCAAAACTCCCAACAGTGGGGAATTAGAGAATACTCCGACAGACATTTGGTAATCCTTTGTTAGAGGGATCAGTGGCTTTCATTTTTTCAACTGATTTGGGGTTTCTTTTGTCATTAAATGCCGGCAATCTTCCCTATTTGCTTACTTCTAAAATAAGATGTGGGCACAGCGGCGGTGACGATATATTTCAGAGTTTGGATCTTCTGTCACTTTTGTGGATCTGAACGTGTGTGCTTGCTTGTGTGCTTGTGTCTGTTGCAGATTGTCACTGGTTGTTGATCATTATATTTGTCAGTGTTGTGTGTCTAGCAGGCATTCCTGGCCTGCTTCTGGCTTGTGATTATGAGATGAGAGGTGTTTGTGATTGACTGAGCCATCCGCTGTCACTGTACACATCCATTAGCATAACTCTCCAAGCCGTCACTGTTTATCCACGCACTGCAGAGGCATGTTATGTAGAAGATTGAAACTAATAAATGTGAATAAACTCCTCTTCCTGCATTCTATCAGAACTCATGTCATTTGTAGCTGACTTGAGCTCCAGTGTCCAGCTTCAATTTGTGATGGCGTGTGTAGCACTGAGTTAGTTGGACATGTGCCTTCACTCTTAATGTTTTCCTCAGGACAGGTAGTGGCATTGAAGCGTTGTTGGCAGAGGCAATCTGCTGCAAGATTAGGTGATTAGAAAATGTAATGTCACAGTCAGTTTTAGCCATAGCAATACATGTTTTGTATGAGGAGGAGACAATCATTCACATTTTAAGCTCTTTGCTTTTTGTTTACCACTGTCAACGAGTGAATAAAAGCCAAGGTAAATGGATGTAATGGAATCTATATCTGCATATCAACTCACTCTGAAGTTTTAATGGTACTCGGTAGTCTCATTCCAAATCCATTAATATTCTGTTTAATACAGCTAAATGCCGCTAACTGTTTTTAACACTAGGAGACAGTCTCTGGGCTGTCTCTGTTTGTGCTGCCAGCACATCCACAACATCAGGTCGATGGATAGGGAGGCCATAAATGACTGTGACAGACATTTTACAGTCAGTTTAGAAGCTTCTGCTTTTCTGTAAAGCTGCATTACGCCTGCAAGCAGCAGGACCAAAATTCACTCAGTTGCACACTCCTTTCAATTATGACTTTGTATACTACAATTAACATTGGCACATAATATACGATAAATTCCTATAGATTTAATTACCAAACTGTATAAAATGCCAACTAATGTATACAACGATGCCTTACTCTTGAGAAATATGTACATTTTGCTATTACAGATGTACACTTGAACATTGGTTTGTATGACTATAGACTATAAAGTTCCTGAATCTTGTAGTCTCTCCAGTTAACCACATGATAGAAACATCATCAACACGCCCACTCATTTGCTGATTCGGACACTTGCGTTCTCAAACACACAGAAAACGGGGAAACACGATGATAAGAGACATAAGACATAATCATAAGTGATGTAGTGATAGGATATGTTGACATGATATTACCCAGAAAATAAAGTTCTATTTAGGTAGTGAGGTAAATGCTCTGTCCTTGCTCGTGAGTTTGTTTTAGTTCCAGCCTGGGCCTAGTTCAGTGGTTTTTGCGCAGAGGAAGCAGGCACTGTGGGGACATCTGGACACAAGAGGGGAGCGTCCATACAGGCAAACTACAGGGACAGCCGTGCCAGAGAAAGAGGCCCCCAGATCTGACGCCAGCGTTATGTTAATTTGATTTGTTAATTCAGTGGCCCTGTTTGAGAGAAATCTGCCCCCAACACCTGCCAGCGTTTCCAAAGGCAAGGACGCAGATCCACTGTGACACTGGCTTCATTAAATAAACAAACCAGGTCCCCCATAACAGCATTTGGTGGAAGGCACCATCAATTCTTATACATTTAGATCACAGCAATTGGAGATGACACTGAGGAGCAACATCCCACTGACACACAGGGTGAAGCCTGTATTCAAGTAAATGTGTGTCTCTGTGTGTTGTGTCTATGACAATTTCTCTGTCTTTTGCCGTTGTATGTGCAATGTTGTTTGGGAATGGGAGCTTGTGTCAACGTGCCAAGTGTACTTTCATTTTGTCTCCCAGATTTTCTGCCAGAAAAGATGGCAACTGATGTGTTTTTCAGGCATAGTTCCACAATCAAAGAGGCTCTTGTGGCCTTTCTGATGCGTCATGTAAATTTTATAAAGTGTGGAGTGGAGGAGAGTCAGAGAGAGCAACGACAGCTCTGGAAAGCCTAATGTCTGTTTGCCTTTAACTCTGACGGGCTGTCTTTGCTCCTGTCTATCTTACTTCCCCTCCACTTACTCCCTCCTGTGTGGATCAAGGCTGGTCAAGGAGCATCTTACCACAGGGCTCGATGTCAGACAGAATGTGTGGACGTGTGTGGATGTCAGAGCTCAACCGTTATTCAGGAAAAAAGAAGGAATCTAGATGTGGGGAGATAACACGACACAGACCTGGCTACAACCACACAATCCAATGTTGGATTTGCATAACGGAAGAATGTCATACTACAATTGAAATGTGTGTTTCAGTGTGTGTTGGTGTTGACGTGTTTACACGTTTCATCTCAGTAACGGTCTTGGACAGGAAATCCAGGCTCTCACATATTTTCCTCAGCTGCAGTTCTGGCAGGTCCTTGGCCTACTGTGTGCTTTTCTAATGATTCAATTGGCTCAATAAGCATATGCTCTCCTCTGCATCATAAATGTCAATTAGATGTGTTGTAATGTCATTTGTATGTGTGTGTGTGTGTTTTTGTGTGTGTGTGTGTGTGTGTGTGTTTGTATGTGTGTGTGTGTGTGTATGTGTGTGTGTGTGTGCGCGCGCACAAGTCCAAGTGTGTATGTTTAAGGGAGGGACAGGAAGGGACACGTTTCTGTGAAATTTAAAACAACAAATGTTATCTAATGTAGAGGTTAGACTTTTGAGCAGGTTTTGTCAGGCTGCACCTGTTTTCTAATGCATCTCATTGAATTATCTGCATAAACTTTACTTGGCTAATTGATGAGATTGTCATTGTATACCAACAACAACAAAGTAAAACAACTTGATGACAAGATGATAGACAAACATGATGACTGTAACTTTTAGGATATTGATGACTGATTGCGGGCTGTAACTTACTTTCGTACTGGAATTCGTCTGTGTTTGTTTTGATTATGAAAAAATGATCTTTTGTTAAACTTAACAGGCAGCACAACAGTTGCATGCCCAGGTATGTGGCTTGCACCTTTAAAAAAAATCGGTCCCTTTCTCAGGGTAAATCGTGAACAAAATATATCCTACTTCCAATAAATCTGTGGCTGGCACTGCCAGCTTTAGCGATGCTTTACCTTCCAGCTTAACCAGTTAAACTGAAAGTCAACAGTTCATAGCTGCACCACCTCATGTTCTCAGCTGCCACGTCTCCCCGCCTGCCAGGGATGTTTACTGCTAAATATTGATAGACATCTGGAGTGCCATTCATCCAGCATCAAACTTCAGCGTGCCAGTGAAGTAGGCCCAGCCCTCTTCTCTGTGTGTCACACACACGTGCAGACAAACACACATGTACACAAAGGCACCTGGGGTGAAGTGTTTGGCATCACTGAGAACCAGAAGCCTTGGCCACAAAATCAAGCCCCTGGAATTTGGAAAGATTGGCTGCGCTCTCAAAGGCACAATGTTTTGGAAAAGCCTGTTTTGAGATTGGACAAATATGCCTTTGCTTGATAAATACATAACATAAAATCTTCACAAGCACAGGTGGAATTAACATTATGTAGCTCCCTGCCTAATTGAACTGATTCTAAGTTTCAGAAATATTGTTTTGAGAACCGGCAGTTGATGTTGGATACATTTCTTTTGTCTCTTTGCTTGTGCCAGGAAAACAAAACAACGTTTCAGTCCTGCGCCATTGAAGCTGCGTGCTTGTGTTTGTCATCTAGAACACTGATAGATAAAAAGACCTGACGTTGGAAGTATGGGCAAATTTGGGATCATTTTCCGGAAAAGTACCTGCGGGATTGACAGACATTCAGCAGTTCTGTTTTCACCACGAGCCTCTTGACGTTAGAGAAAGATACTTGTACAGGGTCAGAATGGAAACATGTGTGCACTATGGAGAGACTGATCCTCCATCTTATTAGTGGAGAACTCAGAGTACACTACACTGGGGTTTACTAGACACACAAAAGAAGCAGATACAGGAGGAAAAAAACAAGGCTCTTTTGTCTTTTCTTAATTATTCATGCCCGGGAGGGATGCTCTCTCTCCTTTGTTTTTGTCAGCTGACACATGTACAGGTATGATGATGCAGGCAGTGTGTGTGTCTGTGTTTGTGTGTGGTTGAGTGTGTTTCTATATTTGCGTTTGTTTCTGTCTGTGCTATAATGCCATTTAAATGCATGCAAATCTCTTTGTCTGTGTGTGTTTTTACTGTTTACTGCAAGCAGACACAATGTGTCCATCAGTTTCTGTGCACATGGGCGACACAGAGCCAGTTGAGCCACGTTGGAAGCAGCAGCTTTTCTCCTCAGTGCAAATCAAAGTGAGGAAGGAAGCGCAACAATGAGCCCAGCAGTTTGAGCTGATGGGCTCTTTAAATCCACCACAGACACCAGCAACTCGGCGACGACCCTGCCCCGCGCTCTAATCGCTTCAAATGAAGTCATGAAGGAAACACAGCACAGCCAGCCTGAGCTCTCCTGTTCCGCAAGGTGCAGCAGCACTTGTTTGTGCAGAATGTCTGGCAATTAAAAATAATTGGGAAGCAGGTTTGCCCGCGAATCTTCCAAGAGTGCCAGCTATGATCTAATGAAGCTTCATTAGGCATGCTGAAAGCTGAGAGCGCCGTATGACAACGGCAATTAGCCAGGATCATAGGCAAAAAATAATCATCATAAAATACCTCGGCCAAGATTAGCTTTTCACTTAATGACCAATTCATTAGCTAATTGATTTCTTATTAGTTACAGGCAGAGACGACTGTTTGGGGTACTGGTGCCGGTAATTAACAGCATTTATGCCATTAGTCAATCGCCTAATTTTCCGGGAAAACAACTTTGGAGGGGAGCATAGCTGGAGGCTTAGGGCCATTTGCTTCTTGCTCCTCTGTATTATCTCTTTAATATCAAGGGGGGAATCGTCTTTCAGCTTAGGGGTTGTTAACACACACTAATACCTACTGATTACCCATTCATGTCATGTGACCACATGTTTGGTGCCCAAATCCATCTGAGCGGAGATGGATGGATTCGTGAGGGAGGAAAGGAAGAGAGAGGTGATGTAATTAAAAGAAAAAAAAGATCAGGAATTGCACTGCAAATTTGTTATATTCTCTATTTAATATGACTTTTTTCAGTATCACATCTGTGCTGCCTGCACCTACAGATTAGATGCTTCACATAAATTGAGAGGGAATTAGATTAATTATTGCTCTCAGCTGTTCAGGATGCTGTGGTCTTCTGAGGGTCTTCTTCCTTCCATCCGAGCTGAGTTAAAGCAGACAAGGATGGATGGATGAATAGTGACAGGTGCTCCCTGCCTACAGCAGCTCACTGAACCATCAACTGGCAGCTTAATGACTGTCTGGAGAGGGCATATATACCGCTGCCCACTTTGCTGACATACAAACCATCACATAAGAAACATATAATCTAAACGTAGCTGAATACCAATAGTTTTTACAACACCATCTGTTACTAATAATGGCCTGTCACTGGTTTTCTCATTACTGATCTCATGACATTACAAAGTTCTTATTGCAGTCTTGTAACTGTTCGCTGTCTCTATGCTTTGCAATAACACACATATGACGTTTTGACTGCTTCTGCTAAAAGAAAAATGCAATCCTGTCTATCCCAGACTTCCTTGTCCACATGACTCTAACACGTATCCCTTAGGCCGCTCACCTTCTCTCGGTGCTAAAACTTTTATTTCCTAACTATGCAGTAGTGGCAGTGCTTGTCTATATGTCCAGCAAATGCCCAAAATGTCAAAGCTGAGGCACAGCATGATAAGTCAAAAATACTTCCTGCCACTCTTACCTGTACACCGAGCGCATGGAATATTTTGGACTTGTCTAAATGGCACATCTAAAGACGTCAAACTAGATTTCAGGTCTATAGAAAGTGGACTCAAGTTTGACTGTAGTCGCTGCAGCTCTGGCCTCTGATTCTTTGGAGGAGAGATGAAAAATTCAAAGGGATAAGATGATAGACGTGTCTGATAGGAGAGAGGCAGTGATTTGGCCCATCAAAGCCTGCCTTCAGCCAACAGACACAGCCTGCGGCACATGGTGGATCAGTCTTACCCATATACACGGGGTGTATTGGTTTGTCACAAGTGTTATTCAATGTACAAGTATGTGCACTCTGGCTGGTACCCCTTTCCTAAACAGGCCCCTGAGCTTAATGAAGTAGTTGAACTGGTTTTACGGGGACTTGCTGGCTTTCCTCTGAGTCCTAGATTCATGAAGGCACTCCTGTCTGATCACACACTGAACACATAAAAACATGCCTCGTCTTCATGCATCACCATTCTCATCCTAATCTCCGGCATCTGTTCTCCATTCACCCTTTCTCGCTCTGCTCTATCTCTCTGTTTTCATGGGGAGACCCCTTTTCTGTGTTTTCTTCACCTTTTTTTATCCCTCAATCCCTCCTCAAATCCACTCTCTTCCCTTCTGTCCCTCCTCCGTCTCCTCCGTCTGTGACGGGTCTTCGGTTCTGTTAATTAAATCTAATGAAGTCATCTATCAAGGACTCCTTTTTTCTCAACACCACAACATAAATCACTCTGTAAAATATGCTATCCCTCTTTCCCCCTCTCTCTTGCTCTCTGCACTGTGAATAGAACACAGTTGCTCTCTCTAGACTTTAATTGTGTGATTGAGAAAGTGTAGCATCACTCCATAAAAGACAATCTGCCTCAAATGGCTGCTCTTTGGCTGACACCAGAGGCACCCCTTGTAGCCTGCTGTGTTGAGACACACACACACACACACACACACACACACACACACACACACACACACACACACACACACACACACACAACACACCACACACACACACACACACACACACCACACACACACACACACACACACACACAAAGCAGAGCAAGGGATTTAAAACCTACACTTATTCTTAATGGGCCTCATTGGTCTCTGAAGATGTTGTTAACATGTCCGTGAGATGGTTCCCTTGCCAAGAGGGAACTTGATCCATCTCCAAATTTACTAAATTAATTTCTATTACAAGCTGTGACTGACTAACACTGCCCAAATTGGAATTTATTTGCTCCCACATTGCGCAATAGTAATTTCAAATAGACACTGGAGGATCTAACTGAAATCAGCATCAAACTGGTTGTTGTTTTTTATGGTATTTCTTCTTCTTTTCTGGATGAACAAAATAAAATTAGACAATTACATGAATAGCATTTCAGGGTTTCAGGTCATTGCGCTGTGATGATGCAAACCTGATGTAACAAAATGCACACATCCAGTCCAGACACCTTTCCACAATGTATAAATGATACATCTTGTTAGCCTCAACTCACAGGTTTACTTGTCCTCTTATGCACCAAATGATCAATGTCCTCCTATTATCCCCGTGCACTCTCTTCAGTTCCATTTCCAATTCTCCCTGCCTCTACCAAGGTCTTTCATGTTGCCCTTTGGGAGCCAAACAAAACATGGTTTTCTACTGCAAATAAGGAGCTAAACACCATGTGATCAGTCATGAATTATTTGAACGCTATTGATTTGTGTAAAATGTTGCATTTCCCCAGAGTATTTGACCATAAAAAAAATAGTATTCTTATAAAGGACTTAAGGAAAATACTTTTTTGGCATGCACAAAAGGAAACGGCTTTAAGAAGCTGCTTGTAATTAATGAGTAGATTTAACCTGAAGAGCAAACTGTAGCTTGTTAAGGAGAGAAAGCGAGAGAGGAGCATGTGTTTGATTTTCAAGCATTGTCAGGATTACTGTGTTTTCTCTGCAAATCTGCACTGCATTTAAGGGTATAATGTCAATTTCATGCCTTTTTTTGTTTTTTTGTCAAAAAGAGGCCCCGGTGCCCTTTGGGTGGATGGCAGTTAGAGAATACACAGGAAAAAAAAATAACAATCCAAAAAGGAAAACCAACATATTCCTAAAACATCCCAGTCAAGTGCTAGCTAATGTTCAACACATTGTGGTATTTCATGTTGAATTTTTTTTCTTCTTTTTCGCCCAGAAAGCCTCATTCGGATGGCAGACAAGGCTTTTGAACACAGAACAGCCTGTAGTCTCCATGGACCGCTGCACCACTGGAAAAAGGACCTAAATGAAGGCACCAGACAATGCAGCAACCACAAAACCCCTGCACCCCGCAGACGAGCCAGAGGGGTCTAATAAACAAACGCACAATCACTGTCATTAACATGGCAGCAAGTTAAAACTCTCCTCATCCTAACAAGAAAAAGGTTGAAATCTTTGTACCAGGGGAAGAATCCAATTTTATTTTTCTGCACAGTACCACATCTGTACAGCATCTCTGCATTGCTGCTGAATCAGATTCAAGTATACCACTTTATTGCATTCCACTGCTCCCCTGTCCCTATAGTATGAGATGATGATATTTGGAGATAAGCGCTGCTCTAAAAGAAGCTTTATGCTGCTAGAAATCATATTAGAAGCTGGAGATGCAGTAGTTGCTTTTTAAGTTAAAATTTTAGAACTCACTTTGCTCCCTTCAGGGCAAGTACAACATTTAGACAATCGCATCTGTCATACATTATGATTTTACTGAAGCATGGTGAAGAGAGATGAGCATGGGTGCATGTAAAAACACATCTTTTGTTATCTTTTGGTCCCTCTTTTACAAACATAAGTAATTAAAGGATTTTATTATTGTCTACTCTCATAAGGGGGAAGGAAATTCTTGGCTAACTTCCAGAAGCATTTAGAATCATCCACAGCCTTACATATGAGGGATTAGTGGATGGAACAGGTTGAAGCAGTGTTGTGGCATTTTTTGGGGTGAGGACTTGGTGTCCAGGCAGGCCGTGGCTGCTCCGTCCCTTATTGTATTCCCTTCCCCTCATCTCTAAATCTACTAGCAGGACCAGAGGGATTTCAAACCTTCACACAGACTACAGGGCAATTCTAGTATTCAACATGCTCCGCTGAAGTCTAAATCTAATTATCAATGGGCGAAACACAATCCTAATTTGCTTATTGCTGCAGCTTGTCCTGCCACTTTCTCTCCCTCTCTTTCACACTGTCTCTCCACCCTCGCGCCCATCTCTCTCTCTCCCCCCCCCCTCTCTTTCTGCTATCCTCCAGCCAGCGTAGACCCATTTAAGTCCACTGATGTCTTGATAATGTTCCAAAGCCTTCACAAGTAAATGGGCGATCATGGGCATGAGTAGGTTTACGGACAATAAAAAGACAGCGCTTGTCCTCCCCTACAAGGACTGTACCGGTATTTTACTTGTAACTCAATGTAAGGAAACCTGCAGCCATGTGGTAGTCTATTTAGCACTCCCAATATTTCCAATATATTAAATAAAATAAAAAACTACACATTTATCAGTATTTTTCTGAGTAAGTCAGTTGAGCTTTGGTGATTATGTGCTTTACTTGTCCAATGTATTCACGTATCACTTAGAAGCATCTGTTGTACAATGGCTAGAAAAATGAACATACAAGTTACAATGAGAGTAAACATGCAGGACATCATTTTTGGTGGATGCATGTAGACCACATTCATCAAAGCTGATGATCAGCAGTGAAACAGGCAGAAATTTGAAGTAGAAAATTAGAAATTAGTCGGCTGATTATTATAGAATATACACATTGTTTATTATTAAATTTACAATTTCCTGACATCAAGAAACTGTATTTAATAAAACCTGACTACGATTGAAATTTAATTATATTACATTACTAATACTACTACTACTACTACTACTACTAATAATAATAATAATAATAATAATAGTAATAATAATAATAGCAATGTACTTTTAAATCATTACTTTAAATTGTTTGTATTGCTGCATTTACGCACACTGTGTCCATTGTCTGTGCTGTGGTCGGCAAATTAATAACAACAATAATACTGACAATAAATAACAACTGAATAATTAAAAATAACAAGTCTGTTGTTTTTTTCGTGCAGCAGGGAAGGCGGGGTTTTGGGATCGTGGGCAATTAATGGCAAGTGAAAATATGATTGAGGCCCCTTTAAGAGTTTTTGGCCACTAAACTGTAGCGACACCAACGTTGGTGCGTAAAGAGCATCCCTCCTGGATTACTTCTGCTATTCCTCCAGGCTGTTGCTGATTGGACACCACATGCCTCAAGTCTGTGAGATTCCAAACAATATTTTTTTATAATCTTCAGAAAAACTGGTAAATCTAGTCTATCGTTTACTGCCTTTGTTCAGTAAAAACAAAATGAAATTATATGTGATAAAATATAAGATCGGCTACATTGTGCTGCACGTTGTCTTATTTTAATTGGGCACTGTGTTTGTCATTCTTATTAAGCATGCACAGCCTGTAGGCCTTCTGGCAATATGTTTTCCCTTATCCTGGATGAATATTTTGTTGCACTGAAGAATTGTAAATGAGCTTTAGTGTTGGATACACCGTTCAAAACACAGTAGGCCTACCAAATAGTTAAGAAAAACAAATCCCCCCCCCCCAAAACAGTAATTTTATCTATGCTGGTTAACAGTTTATTTCCACCGTTTGATTAAAATGTCAGGTGTTTGGCTTCTACACGTGCACATGTTCTCTAATCCAACACTGACACGTTTTAAATTAGGCTACATTAAAATGACTGAACAGATGAAGATAAAATATCTCTGCAGACGCAGAGATGCAGTGCGTAAAAGTTATATATTTTCTTTAATTTTAATTGTGTGTGTGTTATTTCGTTCAACGCACGTGCGTTTTTGTAAACGCCACTTTATTGTGGGTTGATATCGAGGCACACGACTGGGAGCGCAGATTTGCGTCTTAAAGAGGATTTAGGTCTATTAACAACAAAAGGCGCAGTTCATGGCACCAGGGAGAGACCTCGACTTGTGCGTCAGCCGCAGTGATGTGAAGCGGGCTCACTGATAAATGGAGAGACATCAAACCGAGTCATTAGAGAGCTGAGATATGAGACTTTCACAGTGGCGGGCCGCTCAGGGCGGCAGACCCAGGGGATCACACTCCTCTCCCGGCCTTTTGTGTTTGTGTGCTGGACTGATGAACAACTTAGATAACGTTAAGCCATTATGGACTCTCTTATTCCCATGAAAATCCTGTAAATAGAGGGAAGATTTTTTTCACTGCTGATATCTATTGATTCATATGTGTAACCGGAAAACCACAAAGGATTACAACTGAATACTCCAAAGGGATCTGAATTTGTAACAGCCATACATTAATTACAGCATTATCCCACCATTGAGTATTTGTTGCTGTTAAATGCTGGCTACCTTTCCTTATGATTTCCAGTTTACATTTAGACTTAGGCTATGTGAAAAGAGGCAACATGTTTAAAAAAGGGAGCTGAAAACATTTTTAAATTGGCAAAAAAATGATTTTTCTTGCACAAAATTATGGGAAAAAGGTATTGGGACCTGATTAGATTTTACTGATATCAACTGAACGTAGGCTAATGGAAGTCTGTTGTGAATTTGTGATGTCTGAAAAATATTTAGGATGAGTAAATGTATGTATTTTTTTTCAATCAATTAACTACTTTTAAATTGTGCGTTGTGATCGAATTCGTCCACGTCTGCGTTTTTAGACTTAAACGGTGTACTAACTTCACGTTAGAGAAGAACAAGTCCACCCGGCTGATACAACAGATGTTATTTGGACCGAGTCTCGCTTAGATTAGCTTTCAAACACATTAGTCAACTCAACAAACACCCCAAAAGCACGGGGCAATCCCACAAAGCCAGCATTTCTAATCGCGATAATTAAATTTTCGCCGAATTAATTAGACATAACAGCCATATACAGCCTCCTCGCAGGACTGAGCCACCGTAGGCATTTTAATGACCCCGTAATTCAATTAACCGCCTCTATCAGCTTCATCATTGATTTGTGGAAGAAGAAGAAGAAGAAGAAGAAGAAGAAGAGGAAGAAAAAAAACCTGCTGAAAGTTAAATTCTGCAAAGTCGAACCGGCCTGTAATTGCTCAAGACACAGAGATCGTAGGGAAGAGGGGGTGGGGGTGCTGGGCTGAGGTGGTCGTGTATAAATAGTGTGCTCTCAAATACACAGTCACAACAGCAGGAGTGATCTCACCTCCTCTCCACCCCTTCTATCTATCGCTGCTGCCAGCCTCCTAAAAAGAGCGTATCCGTGAGCAGTGCTGGTGCTATAGAGACACGCTAAGGTATAGCTTACACTGAGAATTCACGGTGGATTTCCCTGACCAGGACCACTACTGAGCCACAGAGCCGACCATGGAAGAACTTACGGCATTTGTGTCGAAATCTTTCGATCAGAAAACCAAGGAGAGCAGCAAAGAGAGTATCACGTACAGGGAAGTTTTGGAGAGCGGCTTGACGAGGGCGAGGGAGCTGGGCAGCCCGGAGACAAACCTGCAGGACATAACGGAGGGCAGCCACTGCCCGGTGCATCTGTTCAAGGACCACGTCGAGCTGGAAAAGGAGAAACTGAAGGACTTTAATGTTTCGAGGTCGACTGAGGGTAAGGGTTTTATTTTAATTTTAAGAAAATGCTCCGTGCTGTTTCGAGAAAATGTCTCAAGTTCAGTTGTTTTGCATCGAGAGCGACGTTGCTGTGTGTGTAAATCCCCACAAATCCGTGCGTAAAGAGAGTTTAGTGACTTAGCCCAACGGCGCGCGTTTAGTTCAAGTAGATTTACAAAGTTAACACATTATTCTGTTGTTACAATGATTATTTAACATAGCAGGAGGTGGGCCCTTCGTCTGAACGTCGTTTTAACCATTTGATGTTTGTTTTAATGCGCGTGGTCTTTGACCAAACGAAAAATCCCCGTGGCATTCATTATGCATTTTTGTACAATATAATTAGGCCTAAACAATACATGTGGTGTTTAATACTAAGTTGAGCCTTGTTTTCTTTACGATGTATCATCTTGTGCCAACACGAACATGTTCGTGTTGGCCACAATAATCTTTAAAAAAAGCATTATAAAGTGTATGGCAATCGTTCACACTCTACTTTATTTTCTTTTATCTCTAACAGTATTTTTAGGAATTCTGAGGGACATGTTATATTATATTTGGCATCATGTAAAAGTTTAACTGTAATGCTATTGTGATGTAGTGTCCCATTTTAAAATATATAGCCTCGGTGGGTTGTCATGCTGCTTTAGAACATGCACCCGAAAATCACACTTTAAGCTGTCAAATTCCTGTAAATTAAGAAATCGGACACTGAACACGCACTTAATAATAATCGCCCTTTAAAAAAAAAGCCTGTTATTTATTGATTGATTAAAAAGCAGGACAGGCCTCTTTTCACTCAGCAGTCAGGTAGGGTGCAGTGGGCAGTTTCAACTTGTTTCTATATTTATATTACAGGCAGATTAAAAAAGGGTCAGCATTATTGGCTGTATTATTTTACATCACACTTCGTATTAATGCACCCTAATAGAGGAAGACTGGTTCTCTGTGTATGGGATTCATTTTATAAGCATTTCACATTATATTAGTACATGACTTTCATTTGTGGAAATATGCATTTTCACCAAACAGGCCAGTAATTGCAGCAGTTGTCAAGTATTTTACTAATAATATCACACTGATAATTATCAGGCTACAACATAGGCCAAAAAGAAATCAATAGCCTATATTCTGAAAGTGTATTACACGGTGTGAAATACAGACATTTTAAGCTTTCAATGAAAAACGGAAATTAAATGTTAAGACGGACCATCTTTTATTTATAGCCTGAAACAACCTAGTGTGTTTCACGGAGGCGAATAATTAGGCCCACATCTTGTCCGTTTATTCTCTGCTCTTTAAACCGCTCAGACCCTTGTTTGGCTTATATGGCCTGTATTGACTGATTTGCTTTCATAACAGCACTGACATACACACTGACTTAAGGAGGCTGGAAATGCTGCCACAGGCCCCTCTCTCTTGCAGAAACAGGCTGTGTGATGTGTGTGTGTTGCTGCCAAATTGCCAGGCCTTAGGCCCCTAACAGGGCCCAGTCTATATGACTATGGGGGGCCAATGCTGTGCTTGTGTGAATAAGAAAGAGAGAGTGTGTCATGTTTATGTAACTCAAGCAGCAGAATTTAAATGCAAATCCTGTTTTTTTCTATTTTTATTTTTATTTTAACCGTGGGCCGTTTAACAGGGATATACGAGTGTAAGGAGAAAAAGGAGGACGTGAAGTCGGAGGACGAGGATGCACAGGGCAAACTGAAGCAGCGGAGGAGTCGCACTAACTTCACGTTGGAGCAACTCAACGAGCTGGAGCGGCTCTTCGACGAGACGCACTACCCGGACGCGTTCATGAGGGAAGAGCTGAGCCAGCGGCTGGGACTGTCCGAGGCCAGGGTGCAGGTGAGGATCTCCTTCTTTCTCTTCTTATTTATTTTTCCCACTTATCTAATTCAAAATGGCAATCCCAAGGGGGCTGCGCTTGAGCAGGAAACGGTGTTTTTCTTCATAATGTTCTTGCAGGTATAGCTTGTCAGTGAGACAACATAGCCTGCTCGGTGTTTTGAAGTGATAGTAGGATCTCTGGAAGACGTTATATCGTCCGACTGCAGTTCTTCAGCATGGTAGAAGGATTTAGTGGTATCGCGATATGTGGGAGTTTTGTTAATGATCTAATCAGCCCTACATTTGTTAAAAACAACAGTGTGCCACATGAAAAAAAGATTTTTATAGAACCTCAAAGTTATTTTCTTTATAACAGTTTGCACACTTAGCCTAACACACTAAAAGACAATATCTGAACTGATTGAACAACAATGCAGTTACCCCCCCCCCCTTTCCTTTTCGCTTTTAATAACCCAATTTACCGAGTTTAACCTCGTGCTGATCATGCTTTCGAGCTTGTAATAATATAAGCATAACAAGCGAAAAACTGCGTCAGCCACGTGGCATTTTTAAAGCACACCAAAACATTTTTTTTGTGATAATAAAAAGATCAGTGTGTGTCCTGCAACATGCAACACAAAAATAAAAAAACAAACGTCAATAGCTCATTAGTCTACAAACAGGAAGACCTATCTGAGAGCTGAATGATGCCGGCTGTTGTGATAAAGTCTAAAATGTTATTTATTCCTTAATTCCTTACTCCTATGGGGATTTGTTAAGTGTCTGTGGTACTCTATGTATCTAGGAGTTTTTTCCCCTCTTCGTGGTGTCGTAATATTCCTGCAGGGAGTTGTTGTTTCACTGTGACAGTTGAATACAAATGTCTGAACGATTACTGTCGATCTTTCAGGATCTGTATCTTGCAGATTGAATTTAAATAACATTTAGACTGAATAAATGACCAAATGACTGTCTCTGCCTTCCGTGGTGTAATTAACAAGTAGTTTAAATAACGAGAAAAAGAAACGTCTATAATTGTACAGGGAGAGTTCAGTGCTTTGAAACGCTCCTAAACTGCTGTAAATCACCCTCGATGTACTTGAACTTGCAGCATATTGATAGGCCTGCAGCCTACTCCTACGGTCCCAGCAGCCTTAGGGGAGAAAGAATATCCCAACCAATGATTAAAATGAATGAAGAGCCTGAATGGCTGCTTCAGGGGACGCGCTCTTATGTCAACTCGTATCCCTCCTCATTTTCTTTGTAATATCTGCCATTGGCTTGATGTAGTGTCCCCATAAAAACAGATTAGAAATAACTCAATTCTGGCCCAACTCTGCTGCTGTTCGGCTATCTAATCGGATGAATAAGACCCATCACAGCTTTATAAGCCCACCGACTACCATTTTGAGCTGAACATTGTCGGGCTTTCATTGACAGTAGTTACAATACGGGATAACATTGTAATTATAACTAAGTTTATAACGTGTGCATTAAAATACTTGATGGTGTAAATATGCTTCATAAAGGCTTAACGGTTTGACTGTGTGTGTGTGTGTGTGTGTGTGTGTGTGTGTGTGTGTGTGTGTGTGTTGTGTGTGTGTAGGTGTGTGTGTGTGTGTTTTCTGTCATCAAAATGACCGACAGACCCCGGTCTCTTCTTTCAAATTTAGGCATTTGAAAAGCGTTTTTAGGCACGTTTTAGACACGGGGACATGTCTCCAGATTTAGTGAGAGCGAGCTGTAGCAGGACTGTTGCAGGCTGTGAACCTGCGCTCCGAGCAGCTGTCAATGAATCTAATTGAAAGTTATGAGAGCTTGGTGAGGAGCAGGCAGTAATTCAGTTAGGACTAATATCTTTGGGTTTCTGGCGCGCTGCTAAATTAAATGTCATTATTCACTGTCTCTAATAAAAAATCAAAAAGGAAACGAGATTAGGGTATTTGTGAAGCGCATCATTGAGTGGCCCTTAATGAAGAAATAACTGTCTGAACCAGTGTAGTTCACTTTGCTTAACATACTGGCGCGTAATTGGAATTGATCCCGGGCCCGTCTAATATTAGCCTTGATTTATCTGAGGGATTACGGTGCGTTCATGCAAAATCACCTGGGATTTTCATAAACACCTTTTCTACCACCATTTAACGCTGTGGAGAAAATGACTCACTGCCTATACATACATGACAATTTACAATGTGTACCTTTATTATTTATTTATTTATTATTATTATTATTTCTTCTTCTTCTTCTTCTTATTTTTATTATTATCATTAATAGTCTACTAATAATAATGTAATTTAATTGGTAAACAGTTGACAAAGGGCCTTACATGTATTTAAATTGCATACGAAAATAATCCTATAACGTCTCTTTGTTGGGATATTTATTTAAAAAAAAATAGGCCATACAGTATAAGGTGATTATTTGAAAGATAGAACAATTGTTTTAATTTTCAGTTGACTTCCGCACTTCTGTCTCAGTCACTAACCGACACAATGTTGAACTCCGATCCACAAAATGCTCAAAATGGCTTCACGGCACCTTGAGTCATCATCATCATCATCATCATCAACATCGTCAACATCATCATCACTCTGCCCATTTTGTGGGCCCGCGACCAGTCGCTAATTTCGCATCTGTAAATGATAATCATTGCGGGGGGTCGGAGGGGAGGGGGCATGATGTTATTCACCGAGGCAAATTAGGTTGATGATGATTAACAATAGGCCGTAGCCTGCAGCCTGCAGCTTCAAAGACAACCAGCTAATTGGAAGGTGGTTAACAGAGTTTTTTTGTGTGTTTTTGTAAGATATCTTGACGGAATATCTTCATAGTATTCTTAGAATATTCCTCCACGGTCTGTGAGTGTGGTGGCTATACTAATATAGTCATGCTGTTGTATTTTAGCACCATGATATTCCTTTTAAAATTTGACTGGGAAGCTAAAAATTACTGTTCATGATTTTCTGTAGTGTTTCTTTTTCGACCTGAGACAGTTTGAACAATTTCCGGCTTTATCTCTATCCAATACATGTTTCCTCGTATTTTATTGAAACATTTATAATTATTTTTGTACAGATAGCAAACTAGATACAGACAGATAAACAAGATTTCATTTGCTCATATGTAACCTGTGAACCTTTTTTTGTTAGTGACAAACAGCCTAAGTGGCCTGTCCATACATTATATTATTATTCAAATAACACCTGATATAAGACACAATTACATTTTTGTTAAAAACTGGATTTAATACTTTGTATTTTTCTTATAGATTATTTGCTTTCTCCATTACAGGTCTGGTTTCAGAACAGAAGAGCCAAATGTCGAAAACAAGAAAACCAGATGCACAAAGGTAAATGTAGGTTTTTATTGCCTTTTGAATGGTCTTATTTATATTTTATGTTTTTGATGGGTTATTTTAGTTTTGCAATTTGACACTTTTTTAACTGCATGTGGAAAAAAAACTGTTACCTTCTCATCTCACATAACAACTGTCTGGCTGTCTGACAGACATCTTTCCCTTCTCTCCAGGTGTTATTCTGGGCAGCGGCAGTCACCTCGACGCATGCAGAGTAGCACCCTATGTCAATATGGGTGCCCTCCGGATGCCCTTCCAACAGGTAGGCCATGTTCTTTTATTAGACTTGACAAAGCTTGATATATATATACATATATATATATATATATATATATAATATAATATATATATATGTATATATATACATATTCAAATATATAAAACATCTAATCAGGGAACACAAGCAGAAGAAATGCAAAAAGTTAAACGCAGGAGAAAAAAAGATGATTACTCAGCATCTTGTAATGCAGGTATGAAGACTGTGGAATTTATAAAAAAGAGGTCAAAGGGAGTGTAAGTCGGAGCTACGTGTGTGTGTTTCTGTGGTGGAATCTGTGTCACACTATAGGCATACTATATTTGTACGTTTGCAAGAATCTATAGGCCATGTGCAGCTATTATATGTGAGTGATGAGAGACTGTGTGTGTGTTGGAGGGGGAGGGAGCAGCTCAGACCCCAGTGCACCTTTTACCTCCTGGCAGTGTGGAGAGGGTTGAGCTGTACAGGGAGACGAGAGATGGACATTTGATCTGCTGCTATCTGCTTTCGCGTCCTGGCTGCTGTGTTGTCTGCTTGACCCTTGTGAAAAGCAGCGGCCTAATTAAGCCAACGGTGCGTCAGGCGCAAGCACATAAAAGAGATGATGAAAGCGGGGAATGGAGTGGGCTCTGATGGATATTGGCGTTGAGCTGCACTGGCAGGGGTGGAGGCTTGAGGCCTGCATACCGAGATAGGCTTGCTGTTGGAGGTTGATATAGAGGGTGGGCAGCATGCACAGGCTGCATTGATATTACAATGCAGTTATTGCAAAGAAAACCCATACATGGCTAGGGGTTTGGATGGGTGAGGTGCATGAATTGTAACTGCCAGGTCTGAAGTTCAAATCTGGCCTGGAACATCTTGTGTCATACAGTATGTCTCATCCCGCTTTAGTATTAACCAACAAGTAAAGAATCACTACCAAAGTCATCTCAATAAACAAAAGTGTATGCACTTGTATATGCGGATACAAACGGAACATGCACACCCTAAAATATACAAGCACGTCAAACCCACATGTTTTGTCAGTGACAGCTTAGTTTTTGTCATGTCCACCGAAACACTTCACAAAACCAAGTTTCCAGAAGTTGATTAGGTTTTCCATCAGTGCTCATGCATTTTAATCGGATGTAATCGCACTGCACATTTGGAAGTTATCAGTCACAGTTGTAGTTTGTTACCCAATTGTTGGTGAATGAGATGTGTGGCAATGCTTGTTGTTTGCAGGACGGTTTGCCATTGCAGCACTGCTGTGCAACAATACATTTGTGGTGGAAATTAATTTTCCCTTTCATTTAACAACTTCGACTTTAGTCATTTTTGTCATTTTAGGCCAGTATGAAAGGGAACAAAATGAAAAAAAACAATATTTAGTTGAGGTAAAACTTTGGCTGTATATCGTATATATATATTTTGGTTGGAGAAGAAAGCATGAACTACTTTAGTTTTCCCACTTCTTCCTGTGGTGTTTGAAACACATGGGGAATGGCAACAGGCTCAGCTCTCTCCCTCTGAAGTGAGTGGATGCTTAATTTTCACCTACTTCTTATAAAATAATTGCCAAGAATGTGAAAACTGATATTCTATGCTCCTTATGGTTTCTTTTTCCTCCTTGACTCAGGAATATGTCAGGATAAATATTTATAACTCCAAATATGTGAATATCTTTTTAGTGCAAAATTGTTTATTTATGCAATTGAATACATAATCAGGATAACAAGACTGCATATTTCCAAGGGTATAACGGAGTCCTCAGTCTGAATTAAACAAATCTGTTCTAGGTCCTAGAAGGACTTTGATTCTAGACGATTAAATTGGATGTGGTGTCTGAGAGCAATGTATGATTCATTAACTTTTAGAATAGCTGACATGAAAAAAGGGCCAAAGCGCAGAGTGCAGCCCTTAACTATTTTCTTAGAAAACACACTGTAAGCAACGGCTTTGAGGGGGTAAAATTAGAGGGGGAATTTAATAGTGTCAGACTGTGAAACCTAAATCCTCAACCCTACCACACACACACACACACACACACACATACGCACACACACCACACACACACACTACACACACACACCACACACACACACACACACACACACACACACACACACACACACACACACACACACACACACATGCGCGGCCTGCGGCAACCCATAGTGACTAACTTTGTGTTTTTCTGTTCTGCAGGTCCAAGCCCAGCTTCAGTTGGACGAGTCGCCCACTCCCACCCCCACCTGCACCCTCACCTGGCTGCTCACGCTCCCTACCTGATGTTCCCACCTCCTCCGTTTGGACTACCAATCGCATCACTCGCCGACTCGGCCTCTGCAGCAGCGGCGGTGGCAGCAGCTGCCAAAAGCAACAGCAAGAACTCGAGCATCGCCGACCTGCGACTCAAGGCAAGAAAACACGCCGAGGCTCTGGGACTCTGACCCCACCGGGCTACCCCTCCGCTCGCCTGATGCCCATAATCGCCTCTCACACAAGACTGAGCCTGTGAAATGGCCGTGACACTCACAGCTAAAACTAAACTAAACAAAAACACTGAGTGAGAATGAAAGAGAGGAACACATACAGAGAGGGGGGAGAGAGTGTGTGTGAGAGAGAAAGGGGGAGAACAGTGGAGGAGGAAAATAAAAAAAGGAGGGAGCGAGAAAATTGTCACAAAACCAGCTGCCAAAACAAACCACTTGTAGAGAACGGTAATTAAATACCAATGAAATCACCTTTTACTTTTCGCCCCAACAGGCAGGACTTCTGCGGGGCCAGTGGCTCAGTCCACTCCAGGCACAGATCACATCCCAAGGACCGTACAAACACATGTGGATGTCTGTCTGAGGGCCAGGCCGGGGCCCGTCAGACCAGAAGACGTTAGAACAAAGCAAACTGGCAGGCAGCAGCAGGGCCAAAAGCAGAGCCTTGCTGACGCCATATTGACAATGCAGAGGGTTAAGCATGGGAGAAACAGACCCAAGCACCACCTCAACGAAGCATTGGAACGGCTCTCACCTTTACACCCTCCCCCACCCCACCCTCACTAGAAAAAGGAAGAAAAAAAACATAAAAAAGACCATATTTGTCTCCAACCACTGTGTTCCCTGCTGCTGCCAAGTGCATGAGCTCTAATGGAGGACCGTTCTGGGACTGGCCTCCATCCGCACCTGACATACACGCTCGACAACTGTTTTTAACACTGCCATTTGACATGCCCACAACCCCCCCCTACACCTACAAAGTGAAAGTTCTGCATCACGGTTTGATATCCTTCTTCTTGTGGACTTGTGCTATATCAAAAGCAACAACTCGTTTTTACTTTGCTGCAGAGGGGAGAGATGGTATTCTGCGTTGCTGGGCATGTGTTGGCGAGACTTGTTTTGCATTACTCCTCACAGCGCGCTCTCTCTCTGTCTTTATTTCTGTCTGTTTGTTGTGTTGTATCCTGGGTAAAGAAGTGAAGATAGCCTTTGCACTTCAGGTCTTGTATGTGGGAGTTTACAAATCGCACTACAAGCAGATACTACTTTACTAATTAAAGGGGGAGGGGGATTTGATATTGTTGTGTGATCAGCAAAAAGGACATTATCTTGGATAAAGGGTATACATGCGTTCTTTTTTTCTTTTCCTTTTTTTTGTAATTCTGAAAACATGAAGAAAGCATCAGTCAAACTGAAATGCAATGGTGTGCAGTTTAAGTGCAATACTGTAAATAGCAAAAAAGTAAAAACAGCTAGCAGTTAATCCTCAATGATAAAGAGACCCAATGATTTTTTTTCTGTTGGAGTGTTGAATTTCTTTGCCAAACACACCAGTTTTTCTACAGCAGTGTATATTTTATTAAGTTTGAGCAAAGTCACTCATTACCAGGTGCCATGTCCCACGTACCTCCTATGTATTCAAGCAGTTTTTGTATACATCAGGTGCAGTTGTCACTTGTTGAGGAAAACATGAACACATCTTTGGGATGCTGCAGAAATTTTGGTCAGGTTCTAAATAATTTAAAAAAAACCTCTGTCGTTAGAAAATGCCATTTACTTTTGGATATTGGAAAATGTTCATCATAGAACCAACAAATCAGCATTGTAATCCAAACCAAGCAGTTGTTTACAATATGATTAGCTTAATTCTGCATGTTGTATGTGACATTTCATCATTTATTTCCTGATATTTCAAATTGTATTTTACAAATTGTTCTAGACAAAACAACAGAACATTTTGATTAGTTTGGCAACATTTTAAACACTGCTGTCAGAAGTGTGCTTAACATATAGGATCTGTTAAAGATCTATGAACCTCTAACAGTCTCCAAAAAACCTTTTCTCTGTTCAGACCTCCATTTAGAATTGTTTATCTATGTCTTCATTTTAAATTAAACATATGGGTGTTTTATTTATTATTTTGTCTGAAAGCTTTTAAAAGATGAAATCGTTGAACTACAAGTGTACATTTTTACATGGCTTTGCATTTATTTTTGTATGTTTTTTTAAGTGTTGAATTTGAATTAGGAGGTGTGGCTGTAGTGCATTGTTTGCCGAAAAAAAAATGTAGCGTGTCCGAGTTTACAAACATTTCAGGGATGGTTGAATTGAACAATACTCCATGGAATTTGTTGTACCCATTAAAATGATTATCATTTCATATGCAAGCATGCCTAAACATGAATCACCGTACAGTTTGTTTTTCCCCTTTTGAATCGCAAAATATGAATGTACATCTTGTACAAGTAAACTATCAATAAAGTTATAAATATTTGTACTTGAGTTTTAAAATACTTTTACCAGTTGTTTCATACTGGACAGAACTTGGAGTTTCGCACAAAAGTAATGCCATGCTGCTGTGGAAACATACTTTGTTACTCAGTGTACACAAAGAAGACAGAACTTACAGAACTAACCACATTATCATGATAATAACAGCAGACCAGAGCTAATCTCCTTCTCTAATGTCAGTATTTACGTCCTGAAGCAGATTTATGCTCTCTCTGTGTCTCATACTGTGTTGTGGCTGATTCTCAGCAACTCTAACCTGTGGATCAATGGCAATATCAGTCTAGAGTTGACATTCACATGGATGGCATGTTCGCCAGCCCAGCTCATCACATCCAATCTAAGGCGCACACCAGCAAAGAAAATTGAGCTGCTATAAAATCCAGATGCAACCATAATCTGGAGCCCCCTACATTGTAGAGCTTTCCGCCTGTGTTCTTCATAATGACACAGATAGGATTGCTATGGAAAGTGGGGCTGTAACTTCGCCAAATAGAAACAAGATGGCTGTAACCTGAGTGTGAAGCCTTTAAGTGTCGAGGAAGAATAGAAGGCAAACGAGAGATTTGAGGAATACTACATACAGTTTATGACACGTAATCTTCTTTGAGCTTGGTTGGTTTCTCCTTGTTTCAACGGCAATGATTAACTTTGAGCAGTTGACATGAGAAGGTCAAGAGTTGGCCAATGTTCATCAGCATTTACATTTGAAGTCAACCGCCACACATGCACAAACACACGCGTGCACAAACACACTTGCATGCTCCCTCCACTTGTTCTTCCCACACATACTAAATTTTGCACATCTAAAATGGTTGGCCTCTTTTTTTTTTAAAGTGTATTAGCTTCCTCTGGGAGCTTAATTCCAGATGTGTGTACACAAAGTAATTACACCATGTGGTATAGTGGCCTATTGTCTGAACCCCATGCAGGAATTAGTCCAAATGGCGTCCTGTTGAGTGCCGTACCCCCTAGAAGGTCGTTGCACGTTTAATTTGTACCTCGTTGCTCATACATCAAGATTGAGTGATATAGTCGCAGACTGATGGCTCCGTATTTACCCAGTGACCCCTCCGGCTGGGACCTGCTGGGGCCAGGTCTGGAAATAACAGCATCCTTTTATGTGTACTAATAATTAGCATGGCACACAAGGCCATCCATCAACCACCAATGAGCCATGGCTGCTTTGTCAACATGTTCAAGCACATAACGCTATTTATTTTGGCCACAAGTGAGAAATACACAATAATATATTAATAGCAGTGTGCGTGTGTGTGTGTGTGTGTGTGTGTGGTGTGTGTGTGTGTGTGTGTGTGTGTGTGTGTGAGTGAGTGAGTGGCGATATTTAGTGGATGACTATGGTTTCATTGCTGAGGAGCTTTTGCTTTTTTTGTTTCTGAGTGTGTTTTTTGTTTTTAAAAGACAATGGAAAACATGTTCCTCATTGTCCTGTGTTCTGGTAAACTGTGCTCGGATTCCCGAAAACGTTCATTATAAAACAACTGGTTTCACATGCACCATACTCTAGGATAAACTAAAATGCACACATTTAAATGTTAACGACTAGTTTTGATCACCAGAAAATGGAGATTTCTTTCTTCTCATATGTTGTGATTACCTCAACATTATTGTCGAGGTTAACCATTTCTACATCTCTCTACGAGCCCCGGACAACATGCGACTCCCAGCAGTCTGAGGTCAAGTGCTCAGGGGTCACGTGAAAATAGTTTTTATCACAGTTCATTCTCATAATCCTCTTTGAAATGTCACACACAACTATGATCAGACGGAATGTGAGCTGTCGTAGCCACAACGTAAAGCCGGCAGTGGTGTGAAATGACAGAGGCCTGAGAAGACGGTGAATACTCAGCAAAGAAACATGAAGTTTTTTGTCATTCTGTATCACAATAACTCGAGGGGCTACTTGCAACAACTCTGAAAATAAGCGTAGATTTGGTTTAGCTGAGAGTGTTTTTTGTGAGCCAATTTTGTGGTTCTTAAATCCCAAGTAAATCCTGTTCCGGCAGTTTCAGTTGTAGCTTGAAGTGAAGCCACCCAGAGAAACCTCAGCTGAAAACAATTGAGCTAAAGTGCTGAAGTCACTATGGTCGGCCGAGGATCAAAGGCCGCCTTTCATTCCAGTTTGTTTGGGCCAGACTCGAGTTTGCTTTGTTGGCTAATGCTCATAAATGTATCTGGCGTCATCAGCAGTGCAAAATTATATTAAAACTAACATTTCCAGTCTGGGTCAACACTTTATTTTTATTTTTTTGTTGCAGTGGAGATGGAAAGTGTCAAGAATTTAAACTTTGAAAAAATTGAGGAAATAAAATAAAAAACACACATCACATTCACATTCTGTTCAGCCGTTTATGTTACACTCATTTAGAGTTTATTTTCAGATCAGGCATTTGGCTTTTGTTATCTTTCTAAAAACACTGCATTTTCTGTCTTATTGCAGTGTAATATCCCATCAATTTGGGGCCATTACTAAATCTATCAGCTCCATCTACAAATACAGGGACTTAAAACTTTGTCTTAAAATAAATACTACAATGTGAATTCAAGAATAATAAAGGTTAAACTTGGCATCTTTTGCTGTCTTGCATCAACATCCATCACAGCAATTAATTGCATGTCCACATACACATGTATTCTACTTTTGTTGTAAGTAACTTAAACAATAAATGTAGTAAAAGATGTGGGATATTTGCATGGCGGCTTGTGTTTAAGTTGTTTTAAGCAAAATGTTTTGGTTTGTGTTTTAAGTTTCTGGTTATCTCCGGTTAGAGTGGGTTTCTCTGTTGTGGAGTGCCGTTGCAGCTCCATCCAGTGGGCTCAGAGTATTTATGACCGGAGCATTTCCTTGTTCTCCTCTTGTATCACTCTCTCGCTCTGCTGGCAGGATCCACTCAGGTGTCGGCAACAGCGAATCAGAGTAAAGACACGTGTCACACGGCAGCTGAGTCCAAGTTTATCCTCAGTTTAATCACAGTGAAAATAATCAAACAATCTTCTATAAATAAATAATACAATGGATTTATTTAGGTAATGTTTTCCAGTCACAGAATTTACTTTGACTGAAGACACATTCACCTAACAAAAATTTTAGATTTCATGGAAGACTTTTTGGAAAATCACAGGTGTAAATAATAAATGAATGATGGCTGAATTCCTTTTTGCTGCTTCAGTTACTGTGTCATGGTATTGTGCACGCTGACTCACTGTCCCACTGTCATGGCTTACTGGGACACTTCACTACACACTACAGAACAAAGCCATTGTTAATGTAATTAATAACACATGCGCTTTTCCTAAGTCAATATGTCTGCTGTGAAAAAGGTCTATTGAAATGACTTCAGATTTTTTTTTTTAAGATCATTTTTTGGGCAATTTTAGGCCTTATTGACAGCACAGCTGAAGACATGAAAGGGGAGAGAAGGGGGGGGGGGGGGGGAGGAATGACATGTGGCAAAGGGCCACTGGTCAGAGTCAAACCCAGGCCTGCTGCATCAAGGAGTAAACCTCTATATATGGGCGCCCACTCTACCAACTGAGCTATCCGGGCACCCATAAATTCAGATCCTTGAGGTCCCATTTTCAAAATAATAATAATGATATCCAATTTTGCAACTTAAAATTGTTTTCCATAAAATAAAAGATACCATGAGTAGACAACTAACTTCATCACATGCTTCAAAATACAACATTTATATTTTGCTTTGTGCAACTAGTGTTAGTACTAATAATTATACAGATATTGTGGTGCAATTTACTGTTTTGAGTTTTGTCTGGACTAAGCTGGTGGACACCCTCTGCTTCCCTCTGGCACTGTGTAGGACTCTGAATAAAACAAACAGCTCTTTAATTAGCAGGAACAAATGATAAAGGATGAATAAAGTAACTTGCATCCCAGCAAGCATTGCCATACTGCTTGATTTGCCTTTATTTCATAATAGAATCAGACTCCTTTCAGTTCTAAAAAGGCACTCCCATGAATAGGTTCTTCCATAAGTCAAAAGAAAACAAACTTGCTCAACAATGAATGATGATAATCTTTGTGAATAATGTAAAATGCAAATTTCAATACACATAGTTGTGGTTGAAAATAACTTTGTGTTTGTTGATGGCCCGGCTTCAGAAATCTTGATGGCATTAGACGTTAGAGTCATGGCTCTTGCAGTCCCTGACAACACATTAACTCCACTGTCAAGTGACTTTTCTTTCAAAATTAAACTGCTTCTTTTTGAGGGAAAAACATCCCTGATAAATTATACATCTCCCCCCCCCCCCCCCCCCCACTGCAACATGGTGAATATAGTACAAATAAACATTCAGAAGCAATTTAAAACTGTAATCCGTTTTGAAATGGCCTCCATTGAAGTGCTGAGTAACAAACACTTCACTTAGAGCTGTTTTCAAAAATATGTTTCTTAAATGTCAAAGTCAAAGTATTCTTCAAAATTGTTTTTTTAATTACACAACTTCAAAACAGTATTTAGACAACAAATTCACCCAGAGTAAAATAATCTTTGCATATTAATACGATCAATAATCCCAACCAAACAGAAGTTTTATTTCCAGCCGGGCTGCCTGATTATCAGAACTGCACTTCACTGCATACAATACACTCTGTTCTTCAGAACTTAGTCAATACTGTTTGGCTTGTATGCAAAAGACAGTTTAGGTTATGTTAATGCTTTACAAAAAATAATCTAACTGGCAAAGAAAACATGATTAAGTTGAGGAATTGAAACAGATGTCAACAGTAAATGTTTGCAAACCATCCCAACAGACCATCAGAGTAAATTCCGAGAATATTAGCTTTAGTTAGCTCAGATTGCCAGGAGATCTCATATTACATTCCTCATCCAAGTGTGTGTTGTCCAGTTGTTAAGAAGCAGGTGGTCTGAAGGGAAGTTTTGATTGCATTTTTCACAGGGAGTAAATTAAAAATTGGTGAAGTCAGCCTATAAACACGCTGTTATTGAGGCAAAATGAAAATAAGTAAAACACTTTATTTATGTTGGCTTTCTCATGGGACAATTTCTCTAAAGTTGCTAAAGACTGGTGCAGAGTAACTTTCCACATCTTTATTTTGTGGCTTTCTGTCACACTCAGTCACCCAGAGTGGTTTATGTCAACCTAGACTTAGGCGGAGCAAAGGTCGCTGAAACGATTTCTCCTTTCAATGCTCCGCTTGCAGAGTGTTCACAAGCTTTTTGGTTTTGATGCGGCTCAGCAAAACATCTGTTTGACATGGAATCAGCTGGCAGGTTAGCGCTCAGGGAGAAAGACTTTGCACATTGTTAAAGGATTCCCCGACTGACAGAGAGGCCATCTTGGGCTGTAAGCATGAGTCTAGTTTGTGTGATGTGACAGAATGAATGAATAAGAAGATACAGGTTTTCTACACTTACCCATATAGTGAACAGTATTGTATTTCAATGTGTTTAGAAATGAGCACATTTGCAAAAACAATGTTTGGGATTATCCCATCTAATGATGATGTTGCATAAAACATCCAGATGTTATTTGAACCTCAAACTCATCATTACTTTTGACTGTGATAATATGCATTTTTCTTTGCATAATCACAGTCTTCAGATACACAGTTGTGAACTGATTTCATCTAATCCAACCCTGTATCCTTGAAATTATCTTTATAGACAGCTATTACTACAATTTGCAACAATAAATATGTTTTGAAGGAAACGCAATGCCGCATTTCTTTTGTATATCAACATAATGAGAACATGTCTGGCAAGTTACACATTTTTTTTGCTGAACATATCAGTGAAATGTTCATTGACAACATGCTTCATTGCCGAAATATCAGTTTCCTTGTTAATGTTATGGCTCTGGGAAAAGATTTGGGAAAGATGGTAAACTTGGTTTAATACAGAAAAAAATCTGCTGTGACACGAAGCATAAAAGAATGTGGTAAGTAAACACATTGACACTTAACCCAAACCTCAATTTTTCCCTTTATCTTAACCAAAGTGCTTTTGTTGCCTAAACCTAACCACATGCAATAGTTAGAATGTGAACCTCTCGCTCTGGGGTCAAAGTATTACTAGTAGTACTTTGCATGGCCATCATCTAAAAATGTTGCCTGTTCAGGCAACGATTATGTTACTCACCACAATGTAGTTGGGAAAAAAAATTAGTAGCGTAGTATATGAATGTAATTTTTAGGGGACAGGTTTTCTCCTCTCATCTCATCTCATGCTACAAGCCATCCTATAATGCATCTCATCTCAGTGAACAGATAAAAAGACAAACCTGAGTTGCTGTGTGTCCTCTGCAGAATAACTGGGAGGAGAGTGAAGCAGGGGCCTCGCAGATTCAGGGCAATCAGGCTGAATGTTAATGAAAAAGCAAACAGCCCACCACCGCAATTTGTGCTGGAAACCATGTTTGAGCAATTGCTGCAGCGTTGTAAAATTCTCCATTCACCCTGCAAACAAGGAACACTTCAGGGAAAATAATTATCATTATTATTGTCATTTCCGGTGTGAGGGTCAAATGCATTTAGATGCAAATGAAAACAACTTCCAGTTTTGGAGTCTTGCTAACGAAATGCAAAATGCAAATGCAGTGCAGAAAATGTTTTTACTGTGATCACAACGATCATGATCATGATCATTGAGAGCATATTTGGGAAACTTTGTGCCATTTTTGGCTTCTCAGACTAAATAGGGATCATGTGAACAAAAGAAGGTTGACTTTGATTTTGTGTTGCCTGTTCAATGAAACAATTTCAACGTAGAACCATAAGCAGAACTGGGCTAGAATAAAGATGAAACAAAACCAAATGTATTTTCCCTACCTTTAGCATGAGTCATTTTGCATGAGTCCAGCGCTACAAATCCCCAAAGAGATTTAAGTGTGGATGAACAGATTAAGCTTTTGAGTCTCTGGTCTAAATCCTTACTTTCCAAGGCCAAAAGGTCAAACCTGACAGAGTGAATTCAGGTTTTTATCCTCAGGGAACATTTTGGTTGTAGGAAATGTGATTTACATAAAATATGGTCAGCAGTTCTGTGTGTGCAGTAATGAAAAATCACCAAAGCTTACAGGACTGTGCATCAGCCTAATGGGAATGCGTATTAATATCTAAAACTATGGCTAAGACCTGAAAAAGACACACAACTAAAACGAGAGCCTTTCCAGCAATCGTGCCTATGACAGAAATTGCTGAAATGTAGAAAGCTATGTCAATAGTCTGGCAGTAATACATTCAAAGGTGGCCAAATATTGTCTGTAAAGAGGGCCTCACTAACAGAATCAACTGTATCGCCTTACAAAATGACCTTGTGAGGGACTGGCTTAACAAGTTTTCCTAATGTTTAACGGACGTTTAGCTGCACTCAAAATGCTCCAAATAAATATTTTTTAAGAGACCGTAGAGAAATGATTTGGGTGGGGAGGGGCCGAGCTTTATGGTTCACTTTTAAAAGAAACCAAACTCTGGACAGCATTATTACTTTTTTCTTTGCAACGCCCTCTCCTGATATTTCAAAAAAATAATATGACACCAATGAAATGTTGCATCTCAGTTTACCTTTAATAATTTAAAGTGAACATGGTGTCCTCCAGTTTAAACCTTAATATGTTAAAGGAATTATAATTTTCACATAGCCGCAAAATCGCACAATAGAAGTGGAGCTAGCATTTGCCCAAATTGCGGCAAACGTTCAACAAAATGATTTTACTGAAGTAAAGTACACAACATTGTACTTATACTGTGCTTGAGCAAACGTACTGCACTTAGTTACTTTCCATCACAAATGAAAAAATTATGTGCTCTCCGAAAATATGGCACTCAATCAGATCACACAACTGCATGGTATGTAGGCTGTATACTAACATATTGATTAAAGTATGTGATGTTTTCTGGACTTAAGTATCAACAGTCATTTTGTGATGTTAAATATACTTAAATATACTTAACAATAATACGTGTTAGAAGTAAAAGTAAAAGTAAAAAAAAAAAAAAAACTTTGATTAGTAACTCTATGGCCAAAGGTGTGTAACATTATCTTCATCACCACTGTTGTCGGGGTGGTCATTGTCTGTTACCATGGCAGCAGTGCCTGCACCAGGTTCTTCCGTGAAACTATCAGTCATTATGCTTCTTCTTTAGTTTTGGCCTATGTTTTTTTTTTTTTTTTTTTTTTTTGCCGCTTTGCAACAAACTTAGCAATCTAGAAGCAATAATTCGCCAAACCTGCTTTTTTCCAGTGTAACACAATTCATCTGATTTCACTTTGTAGTAAGGATTGAATATGATACTTAGGGGAAATGTAGTGGAGTAAAAGTAAACGTTTCCCAAAAGATGAATAACAAAGTAAAGTGAAGAAATGGGAAAATTCCACTCAAGTACAGCAACTAAATATTAGCACTTTTTTACATTACAACACTGCCCATGACACACAAAATGTATCTTTTTGAAATATTTCTACTTTTTTTCTGGGAGAAAAGTCCTCCCAAATATATTTTGGAGTTATATTCCTTCATCAAAAAGAAAAGTAAATTCTACCTTCCAACCCCCTCTGTAACTTTCACACCCCCCCCCCTAAACTGATCAAAAGGGGGGGGGGGGGGAATGGTTTGATAAAAAAATTGCTTCTGCTACTTTATAAATGTGGGTTGACAAAACTTCCTGCTTTTGTCACTTCAGTAGAGATTCATCAGGATCAGCAATAACATGAGACGGCGTTATGCAACTGGTACAATAAGCCAACACAATGTGTAGCAAATTAATCAGAGTTGGCCCTGGGCATGCTCTGGAAAAATGATCTCATTTGACCAGACGGGTCGGGGCTCCTCTCTAATTATATCACTGTGTAACACCATGACTCCTCATCTTTGTTATTAGGAAAATAAAAACAGCAACTCCACTGTCAAATATTGAACCAGTGAATGCACTTCTGAATTCTTAGTGTAGGACTGCTTCAGTGTTTGTTCAGCAACCAATTTGTTATTTCTTGAATTATGAATTATGTATAATTTCCCTTCCTTAATAGAAAACAGATGGATAGCAAAATTAACTTGGACCATTTGCGCTCAGATAAGGATTTCACGCAAATCAAGATGCCTTCAGGTGTACATTTACAAAGCTGACAATGAAATAGTAAGATTACCATGATTTTTGATTTCATATACAGTACATGCTGAGATGGTTTTGCATATTAAAAGTTAAATACTAAACACAGTTTTTATAATTAAAAAATCAATGAATATACATTTGAATTCAACAGTCCTGTGTATGTATATCACACACTTCTTCATGACCTTGTGACCTCGCGGAGGAATCAGAGCCTTTAACTCAGTGCTAGTTTTACCTTCAGTCTACGTTTGAGCGCACTGCATGTGGCATTATGAGATAAACATGAATATGAATTGGACAAAATGCATTCAAGAAAACTAAACAATTACCATGAGAGTCCACTGAGGTCATGTAAAATAACAACATGCCATATACACATATCTGATCTTTCACCCTGCAAGGATTTTACTGGCAAAGGGCAATGCCTTAAGGAGGGCACCCAGACTTCCAGAACATACTCTCTATACAATGGGTTACTTATTCCTCACCCTTAAGGTGAGGAATAGGAGAATATTTCATATGATAAAGGCAAATGGGTCTATAAATTGCCTGAGGAAAGCTAGCTTTCCTGATTGCTGCTCATCTCACTGTTTCCCAGATGTTGTGTACTCTTCTGACTAGTAATCAATAGCTACACATGCCGCCTCTCAGCCAGCACTGTTTTTTTTTACACTACGCCTTAGGAGTAGTTGTCAGTCAATGGCAGCCTTATAAATAGATTGAGGCTGCATGTGGACAGATGGATGCTTTCCTTGTCAATTGTGTAATGCCAAAGTCCAAACAGTCAGCTTTTGTTTTTTCACAAGAGGCATTTTGTATTGTGGATGTTGTAGAATTCTGTCATCTAAGGCACCGTCTGAGGAAACCTTTCTGCAAAAAGGATAACATGTAGAAAAGCTGATATAGAAAAATAAATTAAAAACAAATCTGGATCAATTTCTAGTTGCCCTCATAAAGGTCTGTAAGTGGTAACTAATGGCTCTATGCTGTATTCATGTGGTGTCGGAATAATCGGATAAAAGAGTCTCCAACTGGGAAAATTCACATGACCGCCTTTTCAAGTTGGAACAACTCTGAAAGTACAATGTTGGTACACGACTTGCTGAGTTAAAGACCTTTTACACAGAAACATAGGGGCGGAAAGTAAATGTTGGGTTGATTGTAAGAAACTCTTATTTTTTTACATATTGCATACAAATTTGTTTGCCCACATGTAATTTGTAATAGTAGTAGTAACTGTTAGTTGCTTTCCACCTAGAGTGACCTAGATTAGTTAGAAAAGTCATTCATTCTCTGACTACAAGTCAAGTAAAGCAATATTTTAGTGGTTTTAGGTAATGTACGGGTGAACCAACAAGTCTGGGCCAATAGCACTAAAGTTTTAATTTCAAGATAAATTCTGGAAACAGATATCAACATGTTTAAACACTGATCAATAAAAGACAACACATCTTCATCATCCATGTTGTTTCCACATTACAACTTAGAGGTCATGATCACACGGGAGTCAGAAGAATAACTTCTCACATAAGTAAATGGTTTGGCCATTATAAAGCCATTATAACATCATGTAAACCCACATTTTAAATTGCACCTCATTATAAAGTGGTACCAATAAATCAGATTATAGCATACAGTATAACCCACACAGTGGAAAACATAAAACCATCTGTCAGCTTTAAAAAAAAAAAAAAAAAAAACGTAGTAGGTGTTTAAAGGCATTTACATGGACACCCTCAACTGCAGACACGGCAATGATGATTATCCACTAGTGAAAGATACATCAGTAAATCCAGCAAGGCTGCTGTTTGCTTTGAAGGGAACAGAGTACCTAATTACCCTTATTTACAGGATGCTTCTGAGTAGAGCATCATATTATCTTGCTGTGACAGATTTACTTGCCTAATAAAGATGATCATTAGGATTTTCACATCTCCAGCTATGCCTCATGGATATTACTGCTTTCTGCTGGCAGTCAAATACGCACAAAAATACATCTTTGAAGTAAAGGGCAGAGAACCCTATCGTGAGTTATTATGGATGTGTTGTAGGAATTTATAGAGTGTTATTGACGCGTACAAACCCGCAGGGATGACGCACACACACATTAACACACTAACACAAATGAATGTTGTCTATAATTGCCCTCAGAAAGAACTAAGAGTGTTTTATTTTTGCCCGGCTGAGCTTGATAACAGTTTCTATCTGCACAGCAAATAAACGTCGCAGGTACATAATGTGGGACACGCTGATGAAAAAGAATCGGCCCTGTTAAGTTACTGTTCTGTCTGTCCCTACAGGCATGCTTATGCTATATTGATGAGCAAATTAACAGGGTTGGATTTGACTTGAGAAGCTTCTATTAGATGAAGCTGTGAAAAATGAATTAAATTGGGATTTGAATAGCACAACCCACACTAGATGAATTTCAATGGGAGGTAGGAAATTGGCTCACGCTAAATTGAGTTGTGCTTGTTATGATGAATGCTTAGCAGCATATCAGTTTGGATTGAATTTATCATCACAACCAGTGCTTATACATAAAGTCAGAGGAAATATACAACCCCTCTGTAGAAACCAACGCTTATCAAATGTGTACATTCAATTATACACACAATACTGCTTTGAATTCTTTGACTGAACCTGTTATGTTTGGTTGATAAACTTGATGAACTCTTCCTCCTCTCTGCTGTTATTCTGAGACCCAATTAGATGTACATATCCCACACAATGCTGCGGTTGGAGGCCAGAGTGCATCTGTTTGTCCAAAGGGAAGAAGCGTGGGAGAAACACACAGTGGTTTTACCCGCCAACACGCTGCACTGGGCAAAGTGCAATATCAACACAAGCACTAACTAATAACACTGGCTGCAGGTATGTCTCCCAACATCAGAGGGAGATGAGTGCAAAGGTTGTTTCATCTTTTATAGATCCTGTTTGAAACCAGCAATTGCCTCAAAGAAAGACCGAGTGAAGAAGCAAAGAGTTAGAACCAAAGCCAGCGTGCATGTTTGCATTTCTTTGTGTGTATAAATCATGTATATGTACATTTTGTGTGTACACCATCAGTGTAACTGGCCTGTTTGCAACAATCTTGCCTTGTCTTTGAAATTGTTTATGTAGGCTCATATCCCTACGGCCAGATAAGCAGGAGGCTGCAGCGTTCCCTGCGGAGGTCAACCTTTCTGAAGCCCCCCCACCCTTCTTCATTTGCGATTGCCCTATGCGATAAAACCCAGCAGGCCTGAGAACAGAGGCCTAATGTTCTGGATGGATGGTGTCATGAAAGAAGACAATTATCAGGCAGTGAGTGAGGTCTCCCAGGGTTATGGTTTTAGTCAGATCATTTATTTTATGTAGTTTTTGAAGCAGAAGCTTTAAAGTTTAACAGCCCTGGGGTTCCTTTAGCTATTTTTTGTGAGCCCTGGCTCTGTGTGTTTGTGCAAGGGTGTATTGCTGGGAATAGGTTTTTGATGATCTAATTGGCTATTATTGGATGTTTTTAGTCAATAATGTTGTGCTTTTTTGTTTTTTGTTTTAAGTTGTAGCACTTCACACAAGCCCTTTCTACACCCTTCAGCATGTTGGCTTCAGCAGCTGCTGCATACATTCACTAGCGAAATAGAAATGGATAGATAGAAAGAATTAGAAAGAGGGGGATGGTTTGCTTAGAATTACAACTTGTGTTGCAAAAAACTGCTTTTTTAGACATTTTTGTTTGGATTCTGTAGATTTACACTCGCTACTCAAACGCCCAAGTTTGTGTACGCCTTGTGGTGTGCTTCAGGCCATGAGTTAAACTGCTGGGTGCCACAGAGTAGCACCAGCTACATTAGGGGGTTACACTAAACTAATTGCAGTAGTGTAACGGTCATAATTACTCATGCTCAATTCAGTATTCATCAATGAATCAAGCTTATGTCTGTGAAGATCAGATTACATGTTTTACCACATTATTTTACTGGAGATTTATACAGAGTTTGATTTCTGCAGAACCAGTTGTGCCACATTACAGCAGCTCTTTATGCATGGCCAATAATACTACTTCCTGTGCAATCAGCCTCACTACTTTCCCAGTAAGCGGCCCCACGTCTCCTGCAATTACATCCCCTCTCAAATGCGGCTGGCCTGAGTAATTTGCGTGAAGATTCGCCAAATTAAGAAATATAATGGGCAAGAATCCGGTCTGTTCTCCTGGTTATTGAATACAGCAGTGCCAAAAGCGATGCTCTCTTTGTACCCCATTGTTTCTTGTGGGTAATCACATTTACCAAGTCCCTATACCCTGTGAGCTCAATCGTCTTCCGAATGGAAAACAAAGGCGGTCATGACAATCTGTAATATTAATCTGATTGAGTTAACAGTGTCTCAGGGGCTCCTCCAGCCTGACTTCTCAACTACCTGTGGCTGTGTTTTAATCTGATTGCACTAATAGCATATTCAAAATCAGGACCTTGCCACCTTCCCCCACTGTTACACATGATGTCTAATAGAACATCCTGTATTTCACATGAACACTCACAAATTTGTAAATAATTACTATCACATGGGGGGGGGGGGAAATAATAGGCGGCCCCAATTCAAATTCCCTAGCTCGAGGCAGTGTGGTAATCATGGAGGAGAATGGGGCAGGGAGGATAGGGGATCTGGTAAGGGGAGAAAGGAAGGCAATCTCATTTTATAACAACCACAGAGTCTGACAGTTTGATAAGAAAAAGAGTTCAGAGTAAATAATGAGCAACTTTGTACATAGCACTTACGACTTTATGTGCTACATCATTTGTCAGTAACAACTGTGTGTTGTTGCTTTGAAACGCCTGTTACCTATAGTTAAAACGAACTTGGCACAATCTAATGGATTCATTGTTCGTTTATGGACGGCTCCTCACAAATAGCCGGGTACATTTCAGTGGCTACAGGCATATATTTGTTACTTAAAAGCAAACCATACACAGATTCTGGGATGTTGTAGATGGATTGGATGTGTTATCTGCCTATTAGCACAACAGCCCATTATCAATGTGCCAAGGTTACTGCGATAGCTGTTAAGCAATGAAGACAACCTGATTCCAGCCACAGCTGAGTGGGAGTTCAATGGCTGCTTGCGTCCTATCAATTTCAAATGAGCACCACAAATCACTTCAGCGGGATGCCTGCACCAGTAATGTGGCCATAAGCATATGAAAATATGGAGGCCATCCAATTTACTGCAAGCAAATAGAAGGAAGAAACCCGCAGTGTGCTGAGTGATTGTTAGATGGCTACTCTGTGCCTACATACAGTATGTGTGTGTGTATGACTCTGTATGAGCATGTCTTGTAATGTGGTTGTTAATAACAGCAGAACAACATGTGACTGCATGTAAACAACATTTTTTGAATCACCAGAAAGCAGACAGCATTTGTTGCATTAATAAGCCTATCTATTTCTCCCTGGGAAGAATCACTGTATAACAAGACGACCAGGGGAAAAGTTGGGCTTGTTCGGTGTCTGTGTTCATCTGTGATTTGTTTTTGTGGGGAAACAGGCCTGTCCGCTTGTGATGCTTGTCTGTGTGTGTGTGTGTGTGTGTTTTTGTCTGCATATGCAACACAGATTTTGTACAAACCAGTCCGATTGTCACAAGGGTGTTTTGTGTGCACTTTGTTCTCCACACTGATCCTGTCCCTGGCAGAAAATAATTACAGTCTGTTTGTGAGCCGCTACGACAACGGAAGGACAACACAGAAACCAGCCTCATTTTACTGCTTCAGAGGACGTCACATCGCCCAGGAAGAAGAGGAGGAGAGGGGGTGAGGGAGAGAGAGACAAAAGAGAGAGATGAGACCATTAGAGGAGAATGCTAATTACTCCACCTCATATTGGATGTCTGTCAAACCACCCATTTCTCATAATATATCTAAATGTTGTGTTGTTAACACACACTTCACATTTGAGCATATGGAGGTACATTCTGTATATGTATATATATGTATCATAGTTTTTTGTTCCACTACAACTGGAATAATACAGTTTGTCCAAACTTATGAAAAAAAAAAAAATGAGGGGCTAAATTTTGGTAGAAAAAACAGCAGAAAAAATGTGGAAATAGCAAGCAAAGCCTTCACTGATTTCAAGATAAATCAGACAACACAGTGTTGGAGACAATGCTGCCTCTTTTATAAGGATTTATGACACACTTGCTCATACACCCACAGACAGTGTCGACCCCCCTCTCGATCACTCAACACAAGGATTTACATATTGTACACTCAGACATGCATACACACTCATTAGGAGAGGGGGCTCTTGCATGCTATATGCTAAGATGATGGTAGATGATACCCACCTTCTTGACAAGAGATCTAAGAGAGATTCCTGTGTAAGAGAAAACCGCGTTGAAGGCTCCTAATATCTTTGATAGCATCGTTATGGTAATGATCAGCCATAATGTAAAATTCATGAAGTGTACCTAGTATTTGAGGATTGCCAATACTTCGTCTGCTGGCAAGGAGGAGAATACAGAAAACATGTTACAGAAGTCGTGCATGCAGATGTTGTTATGCTTTGCCCTAATTGTTTTTCGACAGATAAGTGCAGCTAAATGACTTTAATGTGTTGGCATGTATACACAGGGAGGGAATTGCATCTTACCTTTTCTTTCAGCTGTTTGGCAGAGTGCTTGTTGGAACAAAACATCACCTTCCTAATTATTCCAACCATTAGACCTATTAATTTGCCCAGTCAAACAACCCAGACAGACATTGTGTAAAAATGCTAACAATAGAAATATTGTGATTTCCCAGTGAACATCTAAGCTTGGCCAAAAAAAAGACAATGCAAAACAATCAGAAGGGGTCTGCAGCGGAAACCTGGTCCATTCTGTCACTTCAAAAAGCCTCAGCATCAACCTGTCCATCATTGACAGTTATGAGTTTGGACTCTCTGTCTCTCTCTCTCTCTCTCTCTGATAGTCTGTGTATGCACACGTGTGTGTGTGTGTGTGTGTGTGTGTGTGTGTTTATGTGTGCCTAAGATCTTTCAAACAAATTTCCATTGAGCACTCATCAGTAGGAGGTCCAGGTCCATTGGATATGGCGTAGTCACTCTGAAATCACACAGCTAACCAGGACTGTCAGCCAATCATAATGTTTTTGATTTTTCTTGAAATCCTCGCTCAGTTCAGATTAACCTGGACTCTGACACAGCCATCAGAATGGAGTGTGATTAGATGGCTGTGGATGTTCACATCTGGGGAACAATTAGCCTGGATGCACGGCCAAGCTGGAGTGAACAAAAGTGACAGTATTGTCAGATTTGACAAGTGACATGAGCTGTTCCAAATTTAGATCCCTTGAAGTTACATGAGAGTGGAATCAGGTCAAAGACATGCAGCGTAAAAAAGGGTCACTTTGTCTTGGGAACCACTGTCACCTCACAAGAGCATGTAAAAGGGAAAGTGCCAACATTTCTGGATGCAGCTGCATTTGGTTTAGACCGTTTGTCAGCAGCTCACTCTGGATTCATTGAGAGAGTTGCATATGAGACAATTGTAGACCCCCTATTTCCAACACCTTGACCACTGGAAGGAATCACAGACTCAGAAGACAAAGCACTACTGAGAAAAAATAGTCTCACACAGTATATAACAGATTTGTTTTCTTGTCCTGAAGGAAATTTGTCTTGGACATAAAAACAATCTCAGCTATTTAAAGAATTCAACACAACACAGTGCATGCATACATACATAAATACATACATACATTACTACATTACTACAAACACTATCTTCACCCCTAAATAAGGGGTGTAGATATGTGTGGGGTTTGTGTCAGAAGACTCACACAGAAGAAATTGATGTCTGTTTGTTACTTCTGTTTTTGAATTGATTTCATATCAGACACACACACATGCACGCACGCACGCATGCACGCACGCACGCCTTTCGAGGGTTCTTACAGCACTCACAGAACCATAGTTACATTATGTGAGTATTCATTTGGCACCACCTGCACTGGTGTCTATCAGAAAAGTACCCCTCAGAGATCATATTGTTTCTGTTGAATAGACTAATTCAAAGGCTACACTTTTGACAACTGGCTGCCTGTTATCAAAGCTGTTGTCTGAAAATAAAAGCAAATCATTTCCCTGCAGAAAGTGGACACTGGTGAATTGCCAATGATGAAATGACAAGAATGTCTGTCAATTGGATGTTTGATGCAGGTTCAAACTGAATGAGAGGCCGTGAGCAGTGGAAAGCAAACACTCTTTGAAGTGCATTATTTTATGACACGTTGCATTCATTGGTGGATGTGATTTAGTGAATTAATGACAGATGAAAAAATGTCAGGATTTTCCTTCTAAGCACATCCAGAAATATTTGTAATAAGAAGGAACATGGTTGACTTCTACACCCTTCTTCATCCACAATGAGTTGAATTTACTTCTTCTGATTCATCCTTGCTAATGCCATAGTGAATATTTACATTTTCCTAAAACTTACTTTAGTTGAACATCATGTATTAAGAGGCTTGGTGAAAGCAAGATTAAGTAGAAAAAGCTCATTAGGACATACAACTGCCCTTCGGATATGAGGAATTACTCCTTGCTCACCAGTACAAACAAAATGTGGTGTACTTTGGTGTCTAATGTGAAGAAATTGCGGCACAGCCCTAACTTCTGTAAACAGTGAAATGTTGTAGCGACAAAACTAAAACTGAAACGATTTATGTTCATTATAGTTTTATTCCTATTTATAGTACAGATGTGAAAGTGGTATGCATTGTCTCATAACTCTTGACAGAAAGCTGAATATTTTCCAAATTGTCGTGCTACTGCTTTAAATGTGAGTGAAAAGAATATTTGATGCTGCACCACGCAGGTCACACGTCATCGCTCCTTTGCTCTACGAGACTTGTTCTCACCATAACAGCCAGCTCCTTCCACCTTCTCCCCCCTCCCCTCCCCTCCCCTCCCCTCCCCTCCCCTCCCCTCCCCTCCCCTCCCTCCCCTCCCCTCCTCCCCTCCCTCCTCTGTATCAGTTTGACCTATTAAGGTTCAACTGTGTCTGCTCCCACACCTGTACACCATTTTACCCTCTCTGGAAACATGTTGACTGACAGCTGCACATCAAAGATCTGCTCACTCACTCGCTTTCATAGTTTTCATCTGTTATGGGAGTTGTATGGTAGAGAGAGGGAGAGAGAGAGAATGACTCTCAGACAGCCGGTTGTGTTGTGGGGGCCAATTTGGATGATTGGCCTTGAAATGCAAGCTGAAACGGGCTTCCCTGTGTTCCTTTAAAGTGACCCATGCCCGGCAGTGTAATGTAAAATTATCCTCGCTGTGTTTGTGTTGTGTCAGATGTGGTGACTGGCAGAAACTGTTAGTAATTGTCTAAGTACTCCGGTGTGTCAAAGCTGTCCGTCACTCATCCCAGCCCCCTTTTCCTTAGTTCTGCTTCTTTAGCTTCTCATAATATTTTCACTGAACTGCAGAGGACAAACTACTTTCAGTGATGGAGTTGTCACTTTGGTGCTTTTGCAAGGAAAAATATTTTACCTTGGGAAGAACACACAACCAACTGACATGTGTTCCTGTTTTTTGGGAGGGAAGAAAATGAGAGAGGCATACTTGTTCATTCTTTTGTTCTTTGATACTTTTACAAATTCACGAATATGAGCTTTTCTTGTCATAATTCATTGAAGTCGAAGCTAACCTGAACGTGACATTATGAAAATACATTCCTAACTAAATCAACTCTAAAAGAATGGACACGCGTACATACTCTCTTATGTATACACTTAAAATGGAAACTATTGACTGAATACCCGAATACTACAGAAATCATGAAAGACTGAAGCTGTAGAGCTTGGTTTCTCTGCTATTAAACACATTTAAACAGAACATTAGCTGAGCTGCGACATATCGTTACACAACACATAAAAGCTCTGCAGTGTGAAAGCATGAAGCTCAGGTGTATCTAATTATGTCCATGAAGTAAACATTTTTCTGGTTATCAATCCTGTTAATTTAGTGGTTTGTTTAGGGAGGGAAATTATTTTAAAGCTGTTATGAAACAACACCACTGTTGTTACAACTTGGACATATCCATGCAAAGATGATGACTAGCACTGCAGAAACACCATTTAAAAAAACATGATTATTTATTATTTTGCACAACACATTTCTAGCCCTGTGATAATGAATTAAACCAGGTATAACATATTCAAATCATATTGCTTCTTCTTTAATGTTAATTTTTTGATTTTGCTCACATTTTCTTAATAATTTGATTAATTTTAATGTTTAATTTTTCTGTTTTGTTTATGACTTTCTCATTCTTTGCACCAAATAAATCAAAGACATTGCATTTCTTTCTCTCTTTAATTATTTTTGTAGATATTATTATTGTGTCTAGTAAGTGACTATTCAGCCACAGAAAGTCTGTACTTACAGTCAGTTAGTATAATACGTTTATCACAGTATCACATTTGTCTTGGTAGTCTCGCTCAGCCAAACCTGCAATACCACCAGAAATAACAATATTGTAACCTTTTCTAGTGTCGCCATGTTTATTGTTTACTTTATGCAAATCCTGAAGTTCTCTGGTGTGCCCTCTAGTGGAATCATCCAGTAACACACGTAGTACACAGGCAAGTACAGTATGTGAACAATTCCGACACGACGCAGCCATTGTCTATGTAAACGCGCGGTTAAAAAGAAACTACATCTCCGGTTTAAGTGACTTGACAGTTGGATTGCAACTGGAAATTCAGTAACTACATAACAGTTCCTATTCCCGGTAACACTCTGTACTTACACATTTTGGGGGTTGGCTCACTTGCTGTCATGGTTTGATTAAAGGTTAACATCAGTTTTTCTTGCCTGAGCGTTCAGTGCTCCGGTGTTAGCTTGCTGGAGAAATGAGAGAAGACGAGAAAGGCACCTCCCGGTACGCCAACGTTGTCACAAGGGCTAACATTAAGCTAGCTGTTGATGGTCAGTAAATACCTCCAAACATTTCCTGGCTGCTTGATAAACCATAACTATTTTTTTTGTGTCTTTGGTGGTTGCCATTTGTAAAGTTATGTAATTAGTTTTTTAGAACAATTATTTGATTTTTCAAAATATTATATCATTAGCCTATATCATTTATTTTAAACAAACCTGTGCGAAAGCGGAAAAAAAGACAACCAATGTACAGTGGTGTGAAAAAGTGTTTGCCCCCTTCCTCATTTCCTGTTCCTTTGCATGTTTGTCACACTTAAGTGTTTCGGAACATCAAACCAATTTAAACAATAGTCAAGGACAACACAAGTAAACACAAAATGCAATTTGTAAATGAAGGTGTTTATTATTAAAGGTGAAAAAAAATCCAAACCATCATGGCCCTGTGTGAAAAAGTGATTGCCCCCCTTGTTAAAACATACTATAACTGTGGTTGTCCACACCTGAGTTCAATTTCTCTAGCCACACCCAGGCCTGATTATTGCCACACCTGTTCACAATCAAGGCATCACTTAAATAGGAGCTGCTTGATACAGTAAGGGCCACCAGAAGATCCTTAAAAGCTACACATCATGCCGAGACCCAAAGAAATTCAGGAAACATTGAGAAAGAAAGTAATTGAGATCTATCAGTCTGGAAAGGGTTATAAAGCCATTTCCAAAGCTTTGGGAATCCAGTGAACCACAGTGAGAACCATTATCCACAAATGGCGAAGACATGGAACAGTGGTGAACCTTCCCAGGAGTGGCCGGCCGCCCAAAATTACCCCAAGAGTGCAGCGACGACTCATCCAAGAGGTCACAAAAGACCCCACAACAATGTCCAAAGAACTGAAGGCCTCACTTGCCTCAGTTAAGGTCAGCGTTCATGCCTCCACCATCAGGTAAAGACTGGGCAAAAATGGCCTGCATGGCAGAGTTCCAAGGAAAAAAACACTGCTGAGCAAAAAGAACATCAAAGCTCGTCTCAATTTCTCCACAACACATCTTGATGATCCCCAAGACTTTTGGGACAACATTCTGTGGACCGATGAGACAAAAGTGGAACTCTTTGGAAGGTGTGTGTCCAAGTATATCTGGCGTAGAAGGAACACTGCATTTCATAAAAAGAACATTATACCAACAGTAAAATATGGTGGTGGTAGTGTGATGGTCTGGGCTGTTTTGCTGCTTCAGGACCTGGAAGACTTGCCGTGATAAAGGAACTATGAATTCTGCTGTCTACCAAGAGATCCTGAAGGAGAATGTCCGACCATCTGTTCGTGTACTCAAGCTGAAACGAACTTGGGTTCTGCAGCAGGACAATGATCCTAAACACACCAGCAAGTCCACCACCGAATGGCTGAAGAAAAACAAAATGAAGACTTTGGAGTGGCCTAGCCTAAGTCCTGACCTGAATCCTATTGAGATGTTGTGGTATGACCTTAAAAAGGCCGTTTCATGCTCGAAACCTTCTAATGTAACTGAATTAGGACAATTCTGCAAAGATGAGTGGGACAAAATTCCTCCAGGACGCTGTAAAAGCTCATTGCACGTTATCGCAAAACGCTTGGTTGCAGTTGTTGCTGCTAAGGGGGGCCCAACCAGTTATTAGGTTTAGGGGGCAATCACTTTTTCACACAGGGCCATGATGGTTTGGATTTTTTTTCACCTTTAATAATAAACACCTTCATTTACAAATTGCATTTTGTGTTTACTTGTGTTGTCCTTGACTATTGTTTAAATTGGTTTGATGTTCCGAAACGCTTAAGTGTGACAAACATGCAAAGGAACAGGAAATGAGGAAGGGGGCAAACACTTTTTCACACCACTGTATGTGTGAAGTGACTATATGCTTATTTAAGATATTGTGAAATATCAATCAGAAATAGAGAAGCAGATGTTTATTTATGTGAAAACGTTGGATTTCATTTGTCCAGTTTATTGCTTCCTAATGCCATCAAATGTCAACATAATTTTTCAAATTTGTGATTTAATGGGCAATTTGCTCGGATTTTTTTCTTTTTATCCAGGGCTGGAGAGCCGGAGGACTCAGGATGCAGGGCTGAGGTGAAGTCATGGCATGTTAACCACCCCCCTCTCCCTTCCTGTCCAAACACACCTTCTCTGCCTTCCTCTGGGGAGGAGAAAAATCATTCGTTATTTTAATGGGTGTCAAATATGTTTTCCAAATCTACTAAAAGGTTATCGTTGTTACACACGGACAAGTGCTTATATCTGAATCAATGTTAACTTTGTTACTAAGGAAATTTACTGCCTTCCCAGCCGACCACGGTGCACAAACTTAATCGGCATGTTTTCACAAAGTGCAGCTTGAGGGTGATTTATATGGCTGAGGTGACTGACTGCTCTTTGATAGAGCGGGAGAAAAACACATATCCGAGAGCTGCGATGAAGGCATAAATAACACACTCTGTATTTTCATCTGAATGTCTGACACACGAAGATTATGTATTGTTAGTGTTAGAACAGCAGGAGGGGTGGGGAATTAGTGGCGGGTGGTGGCAAATGTGGTAATATGAATGAATGACATATGACTTTGCAGACAATCTCTGGTGGTTTATGCTGCCAGAAACTTATTTAGCCCGCCTCAGACCACATCCTGCCATCTGGTCTCTCCTCACCTGACACTGCAGAGGTCTAGCCCTCCTTACAATAATCACCGTACAATGAAATTAGGGGTAAAAGATTCATAATTTGTTGAAAAAAAGGTGAGAGGAAGATAAAGAGAGGGGAAGGAGGAAGGCGAAGAAAGATTGTGAGCTCTGCTTTCCTCTAGTGCCTAGGCGTCACTATTTGTCTTGGGCAAGTTAGCTTTATCTAATAAAGTGTCTTTGTATTAAGATGGATACTTCAAACACTCTTTTGTCTCTATAATCACAGTGGAGGGAGGCAGAACTCACACATTCCTCGCTCAATTTATTATTAATAAGTACATCAGTGGGAGAAAGATATCCCGGGGACCAAAACACCCGCCGAGGGCAACATTCATCAAACGTAAAGGAATATCACTATACACAGGATACAGTGTCTCTAATAACAGATAATTGATGAGAAAGGTCTTTGGGTCCACTAGATCACTGTTGATGGTTATCATTATATAACATCATTTCATAGTTTACACCAAATGATGAACTGTTTGTTGAAGGGAAATATTTTGCTGCCTTCTGCATGCAATTAAGTGGTCTGTTTGCGGGAGTGGGGTCATTCTGTGCTCTTGTGATTAAACTGTGGTTAGCGGCATAACTGCGTCCACTCAATACTTCTGTTTTCTCACAAGACCTTAATCTATTGCAACCACAGCAATTACCCTTCTGACAGGATAACAAAACACAAACAACACAATCACAGCCAAAACAAAAAAACATAACCTCTTCATCTTCTGCGGAATGATGCTTTGAATTATTTGTTTCTTCTCAAGATGCTAAATGAAATCTCACTTTTAATTTGATGAAAGATGCATAATAAAATACTAAAAACTAAAAGATGTACAAAGATAATGTAAGGGAGATGTTTTTGATAATATCCCCACTCATATTTGTAAGTGGTAATGATGCTCTGTTCTGCGAGAACATGACAACAGGAAAGAGCTGTTGCAGATGACAGATGGGACTGGTTGTGAGACTATAATAGAAGGCCGCTACCCACCCTGCTGCACAACCTGTGCTCCGGTGTTGGGTTTCCGACGGCCAGTAGCAGCACAGACACATGTAGCTATAGGACCCGTGTCTGAGGGCAGGAATTTAATCAATAAAACTCTCCCCTTGACAAGATATACCATGTTACAGCAGAGACACTGACAGAAAGGGTGAACCATCTGTTCCTTTCTTTGCCACTCTCCCCTGTCACATGTCAATCTGTGCTGCTAATGTCCAATATATTGGGTTATCATTCATATCGTTTAAACCACCTTCTCTGGCTTTATGTAATGAAGCTGTAACTCAATTGGTTTTGGTTTACTGTCCCCGGTGCCTGCTCTCAAATCAGCTTGCATCTGTCTTCCTCCCCTCAGGGACTAGCATGTGGAGCTGTTTTCACTTTTCAGGTGATGCAATACTAAAACAGCACATCATAATGCAACAAATTGCGTGTATGGCTCATAAAAAAAAAAAAGTGTCAGTTTAGTTTATTTTAATTTTGTTGTTTCATATACCTTAGGCACCATTTAATTGTGGTACCATAACATACTAAAACTAAACTGTCTTCCCGATTACTTTTTGACTGGAAATGTATTGTTTTACGTTTGTTTTTGATGTATCACAAATATGTTTTTAGTCTGTTTTGTAAGGAGGCTCTTTGTATCCCGTGTACAACCACTAGTCAACGCTGACGTAATTTAAATTAAAGGAGAATTCCGGTCGATTTCAACACGTAGCTCTGTTGTTTGGAGATTTGGAGTGCTGCCAGTAGAGAGAAAAATGAAAACAATCGGTTCTGCATACACTGTGTTATCCTCCCGCTAGAGTTAGCACCCAACAGGCTTGAAAAAGGGCAAGTTTTAAACGTGTTTTTAGCCTCTAAACATGTTGAAAATGTCATTAAAAGTGCCTAACCATGTGCAGTGATTCCTTCCGAGTGAACACAGTAAATCTGACTGCAGTAGATGTTAAAGAAATTCATTAAAGGTCTGCTAATTCAGCCGTGTCCCGTTCCTGTGTTTATATTGCAAGTGCTTCAGGACTGTTTATAAACTACAACACCAAAAAGACATACAAACCTATTTTCAAAAATAAGCATATGTTTATTTTTTTTAAAGTAAGTGATGTCGTACAACTAACAGGAGACAAGTTATAATTGAGGTAAGTTTGGAGAGACAATCTCATTTAATCATTAAATAGATAGCCTTCATATTTTTGTTTTATCTCTTTTCAGTGTAATTTGTAGACGGTCCCTAAGCACTCTAACAGTCGTCTCAACACCCAAACAATACACAGCTGAAATAGCAGAACTTTCATGTATTTCTTTCACATCTACAACAGTCAGATTCACTGTGTTCACGCGAAAAAGAATCACTTCACATTGGTAGGCACTTTTATTGGCATTTTGAACATGTTTAGAGGCTAAAAACACGTTTAAAACTTGCCATTTTCAAGCCTGTTGGGTGCTAACTCTAGCAGGGGGATAACACAGTGTAGGCAGCACTGATTGATTTCATTTTTCTTGCTACTGACAGCACTATACATTTAAAAAAAAACAGAGCCACGAGTTGGAATCAACTGGAATTCTTCTATAAGTACTTTGAATAAAGTAGGCTACTTAACTTAGAGCACGTATGGAACATGCTTAACTTAAGTTATGTAACAAAAGTAGATATTATAACCTAAACCATGATCCTTTCCTAAACTAACCAAGTAGTGTTGTTTCTTACAACTAAATAAGTAGTTGTGTTTCAATTCAAATGTTAACCACGTGTTTAAAACTGCGTCCATTTCACAACGTGTGCCTGTTGCCGGTACGAGGACATGTTGGAACAAACAACAAAACACGTTTAATTTGTATGTGAGCGTATTTACTTTTTGAAGAATATTCTTTGGGGTCTTTTTCCCTTTATTTTAGAGTGACAGTGGATAGACGGGAAAGGTGGGAGAGAGATGGGGGATGACAGGCAGCAAAGGGCCGCAAGTCGGATTCGCTGCAAAGCACTCAGCCTACAGTGACCAGGTGAGCTAAAGGTCGCCCCATGGGAGCGTATTTTAATAAGAAGGGGTTGTACAGACAATAAGTGCTGTGGTTTTGGTGGCAGGTTGAGGATTAAAACAAAGTCAATTCAAAGCCAAATTTGATGATTTGACCTGTAGGGCCTCTGAGGACACTTTCTCCATAAGAGCCTCCATACAATCAGTGCTGCTTTTGAGTTGAACACAGTAGTCATTTGGCAGGCAACCTCCAAGTGCCTTGGAATGAACCACCCACATAATGAGAGCATCATTAGTCACATCACTACATGATTTGTTGAAGAACATAGTTACATACATCATCATTCATTGTGATTCCTTCTTTACAGGCTGTAAGTAGTTTATTGACATTTCTGAAGTTGTGTGGTTCAGCAGAAAGTGCTGAAAATGAGGAATATAATTCCTGGTTTCTAAACTAAGAAGTAGATTCTATAATAATACTGCACTTGGGGGAACATAATTAACTGAATGCAGTCCAGTACACTTTCATCTCCACACAACTTCCGTGTTTCAGCTCATTGGGACAATTTATCATGCAGGGTAAGATAAGGTTTTCTAGTGTTTCAGTGGTCGGCATAATTCTGCTCTCATTAGAATATGAATACTTTCCCATCTGTTTGGTGTTAGCTTTCAAACCGCACTTAGCTGCAAACCCACAGCCATGCGAGACATCTACTGTTTAATTAAAAAAAAGAAAGGAAAAAGTCAGAATAAAATTATACCGCTATGAAAGAGTTTTGCCAACAATAACATTATCGTTTGACACGCAGCATGTCAAAAGAAAACAGCTTCATATCACAGTAAAGAGAACCGACCTTTGAAGAATAAATGTGTGTGTGTGTGTGTGTGTGTGTCTGTATGTGTGTGTGTGAACCGCTAATTTTAATGCTTCAAAGATCGCTTTTAGGATACCACAAAAGAATAACCTCTGACACCCAAACAAACAAACATAAGCCACATTTAAATAGCACAAGTTGTAAAAGTCTGAAAGCTCACTTCTTTGGTGCGTGCGTGTGCGCTGTACTATATGTGTGTGTCATAAAGAGCAGGGACATGTCTATTATGTGCAGTTTGATTAAAGCATGATGGCTGGTGTCCAATCTGGTTTCCAGGGGAGAGCTGTGACAGCAAGCAGCGCGTCTACCTGCTGCCTCCTCTGCGTGTTAGGTGATTTACGGCTGACTCCCTCCGTTTATGTACTGCCTTATTTTCATTTCTATCCCGCTGAGTGCCAGGTTCAGAACTCCTGAAGAAATATTATGCTTTGCTGACAAAATACAGTGACAGCCATCTCCCAGCCTTAAAAGAGTGCCAGAGTGTTTAACAGTACGAGAGCCTGGGAGACAAGGCGAGGTTGAAGGCATCTGTAAGCATGCGGCCCATTGAAACAACCATTTGATCTAAACCGGCTCTGATTGGGTGGAATGATGTTTATAGCCGAGTTAGAATCTACTTTCAATTAAAAATATGACACAGGGGGAAAGGGGAGGTCTGTAAAACAGACGGTAAAATTTATTGAACAACTTTTACTAGGGTCTTGTCTGAGAAACATGTGGCGCACAAATGAAATGTTTGTTTCGACAGACGGGTTCGCCTGCAGACAAGCAGGTAACTTGACGCCAGGGACTTTTTCATTAACCCCAAGTTCAAAACCCTGCTGCTGTTTCAGGCTTTTGTGGGGAAGCAACAATTTGATGTAAACGGATGAATATAAATATCATTGTTGTTCAAGCGCCGCCATGCTTCCTATTCATTCCAGCCTGTTTTCTCCTTTACAAGAACTACTCTGAGCTGTAATGAGGTGTTGTAGCGTCCCGAGGCGTTATCATTTGCCGCATTATTATTTCAAAAGCTTTGACAACAGTGCCGTCTCTGATGTAATTCTCATGCATATGGAAGTGGTTCCAGTGACTTGATATCCTGGTTTTGAGGAGAAGGCGACCCCTTACTAAATTAAATGAGTGATCACAAACCTAATGAGGCAAAGGAGTGTTTGGAGCAGTCGGGGCCAGGTGTCAGATAGACATGCTGTTGTCTGTAATTAGCCTCTAGCTAAATGAGCATTATTTTATTTAGATTCTAGCCATGAATCCAGCACCAGTTAATATGAATCTAATGCTACAAAAAAAAAACGTCCCTGCCTCTGAGACCGACTATAAATAAAGATTGTCATTGTAACCTAATCAAATTATGAGACATATTTTGGTTAGGTTGTCAGTTGTCTAACGCTCCTAGTCTCTCTCTCTCTCTCTCCCTCTCTTTCTCAGCAGATGAGGCGAAGCAAAGTGAATCCCCTGAGGTCCTCTCATCTCTCTTCAGGAGCTGCCGACTCTCTTCTCTTTATGGCACACCCAGAAGGATTAAGCACAAATGGCATTCACATGATTTCAATAAGCTCAGGGAGATGAAGAACCAGCCTTTCAGCACATTAGCTTTTTGCTGTGGAGGACACAAAGCAGACACCAAACAACTGCAGGAAAAAAAAGAAAAACACAGTTGTTAATGATCATAATAATAGACCAGTTTGGCACTGTTTAAATGGAACTCCACTGGCCCAAAAATGGAGCCCTAAGTGAAGATCTCACCAACAATGGCCCCGATTGGGTTAGACGTGAACCTGAGGTGACGCTGTCGCAAAAAGGTGAACCTCTCGTGGCAAAGCCACAGACGTGGCCTTTCAAAAAAAGCAATAGAAATTGTTATCTGGAGAAAATCAACATACAGTATGTGACAAACAGATCAACTTTAAGTGTTTGTTTAAAGGCACAATCCATGATCAGAATGTAAACAAAAGGGTCTCCTCAACATTCAAACACATGGTTGGACACTGCCATCACTCCCAAAGTGAATTATAATAACTTTACCCTTTTATTAACATCATTGATGTAAAGCTGCAACAATTGATAGTTTTTATATTTCCAATGGACAAAATTACAATGCGTAATGTGGAAGGGAAAACGCTTAGTAGCAATAAATTCCCCAAACCATAATGGACAACATCAGTCGTTTATTCCTTCCCTTTAATGTGACCCACAGGAGCGTTTCATAACTTTGCAATTTCCCCCCCATCCCAGAATAGATAGGCGGTGTAGCCAGAACATACTACAATGTGTAGTAGTCTCACATTACCTGACATTCCTCCACAGCGCTGCGGATGAAGGTCTGGTTAGTCCACATAGCAGTATGGGATAGGGGAAAAATATGCTGTGGTTATTGGCATGTCTTTAAACCAATCACAATTGTCATGGGCGGCGCTATTTGCTGCACGGAGTAGACATTTTCCTCAGGAACTGGTGGAGAACAAAACAGGATTAAAATGAGAGTGAACATTGGACTTACATTTGAAAAGTGGCCAGAAGCAACAGTTTTTATGGTAACCCCCCGCCCCCTTAACCCCAGACTTGTTATGTCTGTGTTCAAAGATGTTGAACACACATTCCAACCTTATAGTTCTTCCTGTTATATAATTAAGCTAAAAATTAAGTTAAGCTCAAAATAGAAAACCTATCCTTGTCACCTTATAAGAACAATGCCAACTGTTAGCTTGTCGATATAGCCTCCTACTCTGCAATCTCTTTTCTCTTTTGTTTTTGTTACTCTTGTTCTTGTTTTACTTTAGCTTGATTTCCTTTCTCGCTGTTGTGTTCTCCTTCTCTAGTGCTTTCTTTCTCCCTTGTGAATGTGACTAATCGTCGCTTGGAGAAGATAGAATGGCACCAGGTCTCCTCCTTCCTTCTTTCCCTCCCTTCCTCCCAACCCACAGTCCCTCCTACCCCTCCCACCCTTCCACGCGCTCCACTCCTGCACTGTCAGTAATTTTTCATCGCCCTTGTTGGGGCCGTTTTATGCATTGTTTCCCTGATGCAGTGATTGATGTCAGGGGCTGGTAATCTGCGGGAATGAGAGGCTGGATGGTGGCCGCCGAGTCCCCTCTGTCTCTGACACGTGTCGGCTGAGCAGTGGTGTGCCATGCCGCGCTGGGCCCCCCTTTGGCCGTGGCCACTGCTGAGGCTGCTCACTTCGCTCACTCAGCCAGCCCTCATTTCCATTTCAATCTCAACCTCATGAATGCAAAAACTCTGGCCGAAAATTAATAACACCACGCAGGGGAAAAGTAGGCACAGAGGAGAAGGATCGAAAGACACAGGGAGATGGAGAGGAGAGTATGAAAGAGAATGTAAAGCTGGGGTCTTTTTCACCCCTTTTGTTTCTCCAAAAGTGCCCCGTATTTTATTCCCCTCTCTCTTTCACCAGGATCCTCCAATGAATGGCATTACAGACAATGCCATATCCAGAGTGACACAAATTTATTTCGGTTGCAGCGCCATAGTGTATTTCCACAGAACCAGGGGCGATTTGTCTGGGGACAATTTGGTTTCCATAAAGGATTTAAATGGTTTCTGTGGAGATAGTGGGGTGAAATTTAATTTGTTTCTCATTTGCTACAGCAGGTATGAAAAGGAGAAAAATTGGACGGCTGATGGGCTAAAAATTGGTGCTGTCCCTCTGCTGTATCCCCAAAGGACCAAGGCCCTGCATCATATAGATTGAGTTCGACCCCCCCCAGCCCTCCCAACCACAAGCCAAGCCAACACGCACACACACACACACCCACACACACACACCTGCTTCCAGCCTAGAGAGAGCTGTAACCTTAAACCAACTTAAACAGTAACCTTTGGGGAGGCTGCCAATCACTTCTAAAACAACGTTTCCATCGATTGGCCTGTCTGCGTGATTTATGGCCTCATTTTACACTAATTGAGAATTAGAGGGCGGATTAGTGGGCCTCAACACTTCGGCCTGATATGCACTCTGAGCAGTGTAATCTGTCACGCCGGGATGTCCAACACTCTCTTACTCACAAAAAAGAGGAGGGAGGAGAAGGAGGGGGGTCCTTTCTAATTGAATTTTCAGATAACACGGAAATTAATTTGACACCAGTGAAATTTGACTACAGCTCTGGTGCTGTGCTCTCTTGCTCCCCCATTGTGAAATGTATGTTTCTTCTCTTTCTTTGGTTCTTTCTTTCTTTCTCTGGTCTTCTGTGCCAAGCAAACACTATTGATCTAAATCACTTTGAGTAGAGGGCCGTCTGAAGCACAGAATCCCTAAATCATATTTGTGCTCATCTTAGGGCAGTTTATCTGCTGCTATCTTCGACCACATAATGAACATTACCTTTCATTTGGTTTGACTGTGTTCAGATTATCATTTTTCCTTTATTTCTTTTGTGGAAGGGAATCTCCTCTTGCCAAGGCAGGCGAATGCATGCAGGCGAATGCCCAGAGTCAACAGTTGGAATTGAATTAGGGTCCCGGCTCACCAGGTCCATTGTCTGGGTAATTTGTCGTATAAGTGGCAAAATGAAAGCACTCTCTACGGTTCTCCGAGCACCTGCTGTTGTGTCACTCATCACTGCAGATACAGAGAGCGAGAGAGGAGAGAGAGCAAGTGTTTCAAATGCTATCAAAGATCACATGTTGAATTTCTTTGCCATACTCAACTCAGATGTCATCACAGTGCTTTTTGTCATGGATTTATAATGATATCAAAATAATCAACAGCTGTAAAGGGGAATCATTTCAGCTTGAAAGATCTGTAATAATGCATGTGTAATATGCATGTTAATGCTTTTCCCACAACATAGTGTGCACTCAAAGTCCCATCTTTCATCATACTATACCCACATGTAAAAAATACTATTATATGGTGCACTACTAGTATAATCAGGACATTGTACCAAAAAGTGTAGTAAAAGGATTCCCTAGAATAATTTAACAATAGTTAACATACAGTAAATAAAAAACATCAAACAAAAAAAACTATGAAAAAGGGACAGAAGAAAGCAACAATAGACGAGGAGAAAAAATAAGGAGGGAAGAAGAAGAAAAGGAAAAGTACTTATGTTTTACATATTGCTGTATACCTGAAGCCATGAAATCCATCATATTTCTAAAAATGTTCTTGTTTTGCAGATAAAAACAAGAATGTAGTTAAAAAGCGGAAAACTCTAGGTATGTTACGCATGTAGTTACTTTCCACAACTGGTGATTTATAGGTAGCGCAAACACATAAATTACCTTTTTAACTCCACAATACGTCAGAAACCTTTTCTTTTTTGTTGCTTAATGTGGGAGTTAAGTTTGCACGAGGGCTCTTTAGCAGGCTAAGAGATGCATTTATCTGCGTAATGAACTTTGGACGCTTGCTAACTTAATCCCAGTAATGCCTGCGAGAGTCAATTAGCGCAACTAGATTCAGTGTGGTATTTATCTGATAAAGCCGACCCCGGCAACTACACACACCAGAACACACACACTGTATTGACCATCTTCATCTTATCTTTTGGCTAATGGGACCATAGGGCCCATCATCAGCTCCACTCTAAAATACAGCGTTAGGTTTTTTGAAAAGCCTGAGGGGAGTTTTGAAATTGAGTAGCTGTTGATTTGCAGCACTAACAAGTCTTTTAAGAGTTGATTTTTCCTCCCCTGATCATTTCAATTTGTGATCCTATGAGCGTGTTAACCTGGATTCCCCTCAATCAATGCTCTCAGGATATTATCAGTGTAGCACACAGGTGACAGCATATTACAAGACCTGTAACAGATACCTCTGGGATCTTCATTTCCCCTATGACAGGGTCTACTATCTGGAGCAGGAGCCTGTACAGAGAATAATAAATGACAGGATGTGATAAGACTAGGCTGTTAGCAGACACGGTCATGGTCTACATTGCCCTTTTTGTCTCTCCAGGGACGAGTGCATGTGCGTGTGTCTTTGTGCATGCATGAATGTGTGTGTGCTCCAGCTGTGCTCTCACACAGACCTGCTTAACTTTTGCAACAGCGTCAGTGGTGGCCGTTGTCTTGTAGCAGGCCGCACACAGTGGGTTACAAAGGTGTCTATCTGCCTGCTTTCTCATTTCTTATTCAGACCCACAGGGACGGAGGGCGAGAAGGGTGGGAGGTGGAGGGAGGATTTGGAGAGGAGGAGGGATAACTGAGAGGCTGATGGAGACTAGGTGACAGGTTGGAATGGGCCATCAATAGATCCATCAGGCTGGTAATTTGGAGCGCGCTTAACATACATCAGTGGAGTCGTAGGAGCTGGTATCTGTCTTGTCGTGGAATCACAGTAAATAACAGTTAAAGATGGTGTCAGGGCTGCCCCCCCCCTAGCCCCCGCGCACACAAAAACACACATAACACACAAAAGAGTAGCAGTGGAGCTTGCACAGATGGAAAGGGATTAACACATAGATTAACAACATTTATATTCACATGCATCACAGATTGTAGACTCTTTTAAACTTTCAACACTTATTTTCATGAAAGAATAAATAATAAATAATTTAATAATAATGGAGTAACATAATTTCATTATTACCATTTACAACATATGCTTTTGGATCCAAAACAAAAAACAAAACAGTATTGAAAATAAATAATTTGTTATTTTTAGATTTTTTTTTCACCACATTACAGACCAGTTTGCCATTTTTAAATAAAATGTGATTTGATGTCTTTTTAGTGCATGAAATAGTAACTTACACAATCCTTTTTTGAGTAACAATCGTGGTAAATATGATTACAGTCAGTCCTTTTCACTTTAGAAAGCTATATGACAGAAAAAATCTTATCCAAAAAAACAAACCTGCTCATAAGTAAGTTGACAAATAGGCTGGAGCATGTTTCATTGACAGACATTCTCTGAGAAAACAAATGCTTCAGGTGCTTTGAAAACTGTGTATAGCACCAGAGGGCAGGCAGATGAGCCTCATCCCTGTGGAAGATGTATCTCTCTTTGTGTAAAGTTGAGTGCGTGTGTGTGTGTGTGTGTGTGTGTGTGTGTTTGTGCTAACAGCAGAGCATGTGACTATAAAAGTGAAGCACCTTAGGCTAACTGCTGTTCCTGCCACTCACTCTCCCTACTAACCTTTCAAACACACACCATCCAGTCTTAAAGGTGTCATCTCACATTTGGGGGTACTTCAGTGGGATCATGCAGTGTAGCTTGATGACATCAAAGTGAAAATCATAATACTGATCAATAACATTTGAGCTATTTCTGATCATTTTATTGGTATATTTACACTAGTAATAACTGTTGTTATATTCAACCTGCTGGGCCTTACTTCCTGTGGGCATTGTGTTGGAGGTGGAGGCCTTTGCTATCACACATGTGGCATCTCACATTATTGAACTTGACAACAAAAAATTTGGACATGCCAGGGAATCCACCCATGTCAGTTTTTTTAAATAAAATTACGGCAAAAAACCACCGGAAAGAGAATATGTTTTAATTTTGAGTAATTTACCACAAAATTATCTCCGCTTACCCCCCTTAATAATTTTGTGTTACAACAGTCACTCCTAGTTGGATCCCAACTACAGTAGTGGATCCCAAGTGGACAGGTCCAAATACAGAAGACAATCAAAACAGGACACATTGAGATCCCATGACTCACAGCAGGTGATGTGAGTGCTTACAGCCTAACCAACTTTGTATTGTGTATTCATCACAAAAAAACAAACAGCTGTAATACTTGTAAATGTGCTTGTACTCAATATGAATACACACAGCAACACAAACCTGAACCACTTCATGACTCTGTCCTGTTCGTCCGTCTTATTGAACTTGTTTGAGTCCTCTTGGCCCCGCTTTAATTAAACCTCAAGGTTCCACGTACACTAATATTGTTACTCTAACACAATTTGGCCACTGCTTTTAGCTGTAAGTGTCTGTAGCTACCTTAATTAAACTTGTCAGTTAAAATGAAACTACAGCTCGAGTAATAAAATTTAATTGGATCTTGTCACTTCTTATACTGCCTGTGTTTTGATCCTTGTTGAGTGTTTGCTGCCTCAGCGTCGTACCAAGCTTTATTACAGCATGTGCCCTCGACCTTGCCGGGGCCAAATGCACTTAGACCCGGTCGAAGCTGATCATTCTTTGAACCCTGATCATTCATAAAGAAACAGTTCTAATTTGGCATTAGATGATCAGTATTTCTAGTTAATGTCTGGGAGGACTTTAATGTGGAGGAGTTGAAAACAGGTCACAATAAATCCATTAAACAACACCTAACGTAACAGGGAAAAAAGAGCTCAGATGTTTTATAATGAAGAATTATAACTGCAGGGATTAAAATGTAAGATGTTCTGCCAGTTGACTCTGTGAGATGCACTTTGGCTGTGTGTAGGTGGTTAAATCACGCTTACAGAAAGGATCTACAATATTTACTTTGAGCAAATCTGGTACATTGTAAAGACATATTCCAGGGAATATGGCTGGTGTTTGCATAATGTTTTTTTTAAGTTAATGTTTGTACTGGAAGAGAGATTGCCTCTTAAATGCATTAAAACACCAAAGCCACATGACTTTAGCATGTTTTCAGCAATACATATCCAATTGGCTATTTCCTCACAAAACTCAATAATTTGATGGGTCATGAAGAAGATAACAACGACTGCTGTGCTGATGTCTCCGCACCTTGTGCCTAACACACATATACAGAAAGCCAAAGGTGGAATAGCTTTCCCGGAGCGGTGGTTTCCCCGCCAGGTATTTGTGTTGCCAGAAGAATGAAAGATCTAAATGAAGTGGTCTGGATGGGCTTGGCAGCATTGGAGTGACCTCTCAACCTCCAGACTTGGGAGAATCTGGAGGAATTCAACATGCAGCCATGCTACCTAAGGCTGGAATGGCAAATCTTTATTCACTGAGAGCTGCTTGCTGCTAAAGCACATTCCCTTTCAATCCATTAGAGCTCACCGTCCCCTTCCCCTTCATCACACAGTGCACCCCTTAATTTGACAATGACAAAGAGCCACTTGCAGATTTTAAATTTCATAATTTTAATCTGTCAAGTCTGACATTTAATTAGTGGCTTCCTAACCTGTGTCTGCCTCGCTCTCTGAAGGGCACCGTTTGTTCTGAGAGCGCTGCGCAATCTCTCGGTGGAGGAGAAGAGAGAGTGGATTAATATATATGTACATTACCAGCTGCTGCAAAGACAATACACAGAGAGGGAGGCCATTAGGGCCTAATGCAGACAGATGAGGTTAATAATATTTGGGAAGTGTTGCTCCATTAAACAGAGCACTGATTAAGACCTGAGTGGGATCCCCCTTCATGAGGCGCTGATTGGGACCCGGTCTGCCTTTTGTTCTCCCGTAGCCAGAAAGAGGAGAGAGGGATGGAGAAGCAGAGGAAGAAAGGACGGGAAGAAAGGATGGGAACAATGTTGGCCGACTTTGTCTGCAGCTGACAATAAGGATGGGCTTAATGAAAATCTTTACAAACCTGTATAGGGGTTTATAAAAGTCCAACAGCCATTGATAACTTCATTACAACCACAGAGCAAACAGATGGAGCCAGCTTTTGAAAATCTCTCAGGTTTCCCACTGAAGGAAGAGCTCTGTGATTGCTTTTAGTTCAAACTTGATTTCTTTTCTTAGTCACTGCAGACAATGTTACCAGGCTGGCCTCATTAATTTATTTCCATCGTTATATAGCTTGAAGTGGGGAGCTTCAGCCCCAGTTGTAGTTTGAAATTCTTTCCTCCAAAAAAGCAGGTTCTGTGTAACACTATTTCACACAGTCAGCTAGGGTGGAGCAGCTATTGATTTTAAAATCAATATAAAGTGAAGGCAGATGGGGTGGAAATGGCTTGGAATTGTGCTAACGGGGAAAGTGTCAGGTGCTGCCGGTGTGTTTGTGTGTGTGTGTAGCTTATGTTTCTTTGTGTGTGTCAAATATCAATGTCAAAGTTTTAAGATCATAAACATTTTACTGAGTGACATTTTTAACTGGTCTTTTAAAACTCAACATATTTTATTTTATTTTTTATCTATTCAGATTCATCCAGACTTTGGGAACAATTCTTTTGGATTTAGCTTTTGAAACATTTTCAATCTTTTCTCAAACAAATGAACAAATCTTTGTAATTACTGTCCAACGTGTTTTTATGGAATTGTCTCTGGCAACAGGCTACTCCTGCACCTCCCAACACCGAGAGAGAGTGTGGTTCAAAGAGAGAGAGAGAGAGAGAGAGAGAGAGCAACAGAGGGAGGGGAAGTCAGTGGAATGGGGGGATGAGATGGTGGGAGGAGTGAGGATGTCTTTCTGGGGCCCACTAGTGGCTGCTCTGTGCCTCTTCAGCCGCTTTGACTGAGGGATGGAGCAGATGACAGCCACCAGGCGAAAAGAAAGATTAAAGACTCTGAGAGTGAGAAAGAACGAGAGATAGAGAGAGTCAATCCACATGCTCCCTATGCTCCTGCCCTCACTCTGGACAACTCTCCACAGGCAGAAGAGATGATAATGGAAAAGAAAGACCCACCTGTTTAATTCCTGTAAATCATGTGTACGTATACATGTATGTGTGTATGTATGTGTGTGTGTGTGTGTGTATGTGTGTCTGCATGGACATGTGCACTAGTGTGTGTGTGTAAATCAACCCTTGGCTTAATTGGTGGCTGATAATGCTCTCACTTCCTGTGGACGAGGTCTCTAAGTCATTGGAGGCTTGCTGGGTCCCCCTGGGTCTTCAAACTCTTCTTGACCAAACGCTGCCTCTCTGACTGTGTCCTAATGTGTACCAAAACTTTCTTCAGCTGTGACTCTCTGTGGTGAGGTTTGGGTTCCTGTGTGTGAATACTTTGCCAGCAGTTCATGTTCCTGTTCATGCAATTCTGTGTGTGTGTGTGTGTGTGTGTGTGTGTGTGCGTGCGTGCGTGTGTGGGTCTGTTTGTGTCTCACTTGATCGCTGTCTTCCCTTGACAGTGCTCATAGAGAGAATTAGAGAGCGGATGTGATAATCACATGAATAAAATGCAGCCGGTAGCTCATTACAAACCCTATTATTCATTAATTAACATTATTAAAACGTCTAATAGACCCCGGCACTCTTCCCAAGCCCCCACCTGCCTCTTTTCAACTAGGTCCCTGCTCCACGGTCCCTCCCGTTTTTCCCAACATGAAAAGAATAGCACATCAAACGAGGCCTGGTTTCAATGTGTTGGGGATTTGCAGGTGTAGAATCACACTGCGCAGGGGATCTGCTTGTCGGTCGCACCACGCTCTATACTCACCATATATACTCTTCCACTTCGGCCTTGCCGTGACACACGCCGCTCGCCCGCGCCATAACAAACCCCCTCATTAGGAGTGGGGAGAGAACTGGGCTGTGCGCTCCCTAATTAGGTCCCCATCTGAAACTTTCTGTCTTCCCCTCTACACCCCCCCCCCCTCCCCCCATGTGCCTTCATCACAGGGTAAAGCAGACATTTATGGAAGGAAGTTTAATCAACAGAATGTGGGGAGGATATAAGGGAAAGTTTTGAAAATGGTTTGTGTCTGTAATAAGCACATGCAAAGGAAATGCATGAAGTTTTCTAAAGAGATTGAGCAATTGAGTGATTTTTTCATACATCAAGTCTGTTAAAAATGTTTTATAGGTTTATCTACAACTAAGCTACACAATATCATTCATTTTTCCTTCCCTCATTTTACTTTGCAGTCTTAAAAAAAAAGTACATTCATGCATTAAAATACACAAATATAACCACAAGATGCACAAATGTAGCAGATTAATTTGGTTACAGTGTGGTGACCAATATTCAGCTGAGAGAATAATATCTATCAAAAGTTTTTAATTGTGTTCCGCAAGAACCAGATATATTAAACATGCATAATATATGTGTGTAGCAAGATCTGGAAAATTTCTGTCTGTGAAATGTAATGATTATCATGCATATTCAAATGTCCAAACAATACACCTTAGTTAAACACTAATACCATAATTTAGATACAATCAGTTTAATGTGTCCAGGAAAAGAAGTATTATTCCTCATTTTGTTCTCATTATTTTCAAATAAACAGGACACTGTACAGAAAGAAAGGGCTGAAAAACAAATGATGAATATGTTGAAACTCTCAGAGATATTAGTGGGGTTTAAACTACATCCTCTGATTACTTTTCTAGTTTTAAATACTTGATGTTCCAGTTGTACTATGACCTTAAACTAGATTTTATTGGAACACAATATCCATACCATTAAGGGAGTCTTTTATCATTCTGAGAGGGACATTGGCTCCTTGTATCCTTTAGTGGAGTCTTTGCACAATAAATTGCATTAGTATTTCTATTTGTGGCACCACATTCACATGTAACACAATACACCACATGCATATTGTATCACCATAACAACAAATATTTTCTCTTGGGATATTTGATATTGTAATACAATTTTTAACTGAATTAATTTCTGAAACACAGTCACAGAAACAGAGATAGATATAGATATATAGGAGCGTATAGAAAGACAGAGAGAGAAGGAAAGATTTGGGTATCTCTCCTAAAATGATGGAGAATGATTGGCCATATATTAGTATGGAGACAGCTCACCCTCTCTTATCTCTCTTACTTTCTTATCAGTTTCTCCCTTTCACACAAGCTGAGTGATGCCTCCTGACATGTAAATAAAAAAGGTGTTGTTTCCCCGTATAGCTGAAGAACCAGCATCCTTCATTCAGCCCTCTTTTACTTTCCTCCTTCCTTTTTATTTTTCCCTCTTCCCTTTCTCCTCTTCTGATTAAATCCACTGCTCCCTGTAGGATTATTAGGATTCTAATTCAATCTGAATTTCAGGAACTTGTTTGCTTGGTTACCTGTCACAGCATATCAGCTTGTCATATTAGTGGTGATCGTTGGCTCTACCTAATCTGCTTTAAACAATTTCATTGGGTGCTGGTCTATAAATCATTCCGTAATGGGATTGACACGCGCAGGCTTAGCTAGGTAAACAAATCAGCTTTGTTTTATGTTAGGCAGCAATGAACTTGGCTTTATCAACTTCCCATCGATTCACACACACCACAAGGTCAAATTCTCTCTGGCTGCTCATCAGTGGGAGTAGGGGTCAGCACTCAGCAATTAGAATATGTATCAGATAGAAGCAGAAGAGCCCATCACATCCTGATATCACTGTGCCTTTCTCCAAAGCACTAATTCATTTCTTATCAAAGTCAAGGCATTTCAAAGTAAAGCTTCGCAGCATTGGAGGGGAAGTACTCTTTATAGGAATTTGAAAGAGAAAATAAAATGAGTTTGTAGTTTATTGACGTGAAGTCCCAGAGGCTGCTTAAAAACTCATTAACTTTCTAAACTAATTCAAATATGTTGATTAACATCTGAGGATGCAAGTGTGAAATATGTTAAGGCCGGTTTTAGATTTTGCAGACGTAGTAAAAGTCTTCAAACTGACCTGTTTAGAAAGTTGATTTGAATATGATTTTGATTAAAGACATCATAATCTCTGCTGGCTTGTTTTGCAAAGAGATTGAATCTAGTATGTGCTGTTCAATTTATCAAAATAGGGATTGGTCTGGTTCAATAGTCCCCAAAGCCACTAATATTCAACAGTATTCTGCCGCATCTTCTTATAAAAATTCTTACAAACCATGTGTACATACTACTTTAAATCCAGGGGGCTGTTGGGTGAATTCCGGGTGAATGTTGGGTTTAGAAGACTGATGCACGGTTCAGTAACATCAAAAGCCAAATACAAACAGCAGGCAGTCCAGAACAAGGTGTCCTCATCCAGAGGGAGGATAAAGAGCCCTGTCAAATGGCATCAACTTTGGATCTCACACGTAAAAAGGGCTTTAAAGTCTAGAATGCAAGCTCACACCAACTCTTTTGAAAATCTCTCTTGTTTCTTGTTCTTTTGTGTGACATGAGGAAATAGTAAGGGTTGGGCTTTGTGCACTGCTAGAATGAATAAATGTAACTTCCTGTCACAAACACAACATGCCATTATTATCAATAATATTAATGACTGTTATGTATGATGAATCCATTAAACTTGTGAGCAAGGAATCTCTGCCTCATTATTGTAAAGATATTTTGTAAAAAAACATGGACGTTTACATACATACTGGCATCTTTTAGCAGCTGCAGTACACTACACTGCATCATACACTGTATTGGTTTTGGATCAAGCATATTGCTTCATGCCACAAAACAGAAACTCCATTCACTCTGTAAATAATGTTCACAAACAATACTATTCAACTGTAATCGAGAAATTAGACAAACACAACGCCAAAGGGTATGTGTGTAACAAGCAAAATTATAAAGTAGTAAACTCCTAACTGTGAATGGTCTAATAAAAAAGGAAAACAAAGAAACCAACCAAAAAATACAGTCAATGATAAAAGGGCCTCGTTGAGAAGAGAAGTCAAAGAAGAATAAAAAGACAAGCTAAAAGATGAGTCACAAGTATGCAAGTGACAACACTGTATTACAGCTTGACGAACTTTAAATGCATTGAGCTACAGCTTCACAGCCCCATGCTGAATTTCACTTATGTCAGCTACAAACAAGATGATAAAGCTACAGTGGGCACATTATTAGCAAAACTGGACAACGTAGTCTGACAAATTGTAACCTGCTGTAACATACTGATGATGACGTACAGGGTGTTTGTGTGAGCAATATAAACATATCCATCAAGGAACATGACAGTGCTAATCAATATGTTTATTACAGTATTAGTGTGGACCAGGGTTTTGGGGGAATGCCTTCAGTGCTGTGTTTTAATCCATATATCAAAGACTTCAGGCAATTACTGATCCCAGACAGTCCTATTAAAGTACTTGCTAAACGTCCCTAATCAATAAAGACAGTTTTCATGTAAGTAGACTAATTAGGCAATTGTATTACTACTCTTTCTAAAGAAGACAATATAAGAAAGACAGAGTGAGAGAGTGAGAGAGTGAGAGGGGGGGGGGGGCAAATAGCAGAGGGCTGACCTGTTCAGCAGCATGTCATGGGATCTTTTCACACCAATACATCTCCCTAATGCAGGCAATTTCCTGCAGCTTTTCACCCTAAGAGGGGATTTGACCTCTGTGGGCAACACTTAAAGTGAATTCTAATGTTTGCCAATAAGGAGGGATTAAGTTAGCCAGAAACTGTAGGAGAGAATGGGAATTGACTCTTTTGGTAATTAAAAATAAATAAGTGCATATAATAATGTATGGGAAAATGTGTGTGTTATGTAGAAGTGCAACATTTGTATAAACATATATGTTTCGATAAACATGAGCACATAAAAGCATGCATTTGTACCTCACTGTTGAGATGATTGTTCTTAGCAGGGTGGAGTTGGGGGATTGGGGCAGCTAACACCATATAAGGCATGTACTAAATGCAAATAAAATGGGGATACAGTCTGTCAGGTTAGAAGCTGCTTTATGGAAAAGTAGAGGAGCTTGGATGAATATATATCTGCCAAAGTGCTTGACAAGGCATCTGGAGTAAACACAGACATGTCAAAATCTGTGCATTGATGTTTTTTGGAAAGCCTTTTGTGTTTTGATATTTGTGTGCAATATTCTGGAGGAAAACTTTCACCACTTAAAAACCTTCCAAATCATAGCTGGCATGTTGAGGATAATCTTTTCAATTACCTGTGTCTCTGTTTGTGAGTGTGATAGGCTCTTAGCCCTCTGATTCCTCGGCACCTAATAACTGTGCGGCGTTGTTGACAATGAGAGGTAAACAAGAAGGGGGAGAGGACTCACCAAATCCTCGAGAGGCCTAGAGGGAAAGCCACACAGCCCAAACTCCTTTCACTCTTCAACTGTGAAACAGCAGCTGCCTTTAAGACTGTGCTCAGGAGAGACTGACAGCAATTACAGCTTACCCCCCCCCTCTCAGCTAGGAGAGAGCCACTCGATGGGAAACCACGAAAAAGGAACGAAAACCTCCCCCCCCCCCCCCTCCATCTTACTTTCTCAGAAAGAGACATTTACCGGCAGCTCTTGGTGAGGTGATGATTGTTTACTGTGAGTGATGTGCTATTATGACAGTTCAACAAATCAATGTTACACAGGTTTGTGACAAATGGTGGAATTTTAGAGTAATCCAATGTAAATTATTAATCCTTTCAGGGGGAAGTTGCAGCAGAGAGGCATGCAGCACATCTCTTACACACTCCAACCTGACAGTTGTACTGCTGTGCCAAAACGTTTGACAGCCTGCTCTACTTTAGATTTGTTAAGAAGACATTGGGGCTGAGTATGAATCAAATTCAAAAGCTGATCTGAGATCATTGCAACGTCTTGGACACATTAACTGTAGTGGTTGCTTGGCTGGACTGCATAGCCATAAAACACAGCAAAGCTATTTTACCCATTGAATGTTTAATTTACACACTGTGCACCATGGTGTGCTTAGTGTGTCTCATCCACATTGCACCAGATCATTTCCTTTTGGATCATATATTATGCGCATTTACAATCTTAAAGATGATTCCTTTGGCACTTTTATTGGTCTGAGAACATTGCGAGTCCGTGAAAGCTGATATGAGAAACATGGTCACTGGAAAATATAAGAATGACTCACTGACAGCTCCTAACCATTTTAAAACTAGAAATAGATCCACAGCAACTGCTGAGGTGAATTTGCCTCCATTTTCCTCTACTTTCCCTCCTCCTCCCCACCTCAGCCCCCCCCCACTCCTTGGTGGTCAGTGCAAGGATCACGAGGTGAAGCAGAATCAGAGTGGTACACATATTACTCTCTGTCTCCCCCCATTCTCTTCTCCCGGTGGTTGACAGGGCCTGTCTGCCCTAACCTGGGTGGAAAGTGACTCTAATTGTCATCTCCACAGACAAGGTTCTGCAGCCATCCTGGAGGCACAGGCAAAATATACTTAGCTACTTTATCATATAGACAGAAACCAGACCACCGAGGCACCTTATTGACAAAGAGTTTTATGCAAAGATAGACTTTTTGAATTGGCAGGTCACGTCACCCACTGCTTAGCATGCATACATAATGAGAATAAGGCTTTTTGGGCCCTTGCTAAGAGGCAAGCATCTGACAGGTAGGGTTTGTGAGTTCAAGGAAATGTATATATTACCTTCCTTATCTCCTGGACCTGGGCTGGTTGTAGATGATTGTGTTAGCTAGGAGTAGAGCATTTTACCAAATGTTCAGTGCCCAATGGCATTAGTTTGAGGCCAATGTTGTGTCATTTCAACTATAGCGTACACAGTCCTCTCGTAATGGAAGCTATCAGAGCTGAATGTTTGTTTAATGACAGAAAGGAAAGACAGAATGACATGCCAACATATCCAGAACATGAATTAAAGCCTTATTTTGACATTAACAACAATATGAACTATGCTAGCAGCATCACTGAATGTTTTACAGAGCGTTTCTAAATGCTAATCTATGGAAACGAATCGACTCAAAGTAACAATGTTAACATGCTGATGTTGTAGGTTGTGTTACCATCCTAAGCTACAGCCACACTACTATGTTTTCATTTTAAACCAGCGTTTTTAAAAGAAAACAATCTCCGTCCTCACCAACGTTTTAGCACCATTTTCAGAACTAATCTGTGTCCATCCTAACACTCCTAAAAATGTTTACATGCCTAACATATAGCGTAACATTTTACAATGCAGAACTTAACTGCAAAACAGCAGCTCGCATTGATAACAAGATCAGAAATGGCTGTAATTCATAATCCACATTGAAGTGACGACAGCTAGTCAAGGCTGATATTGTTTTTTTTCTTCTGAAAAAATTACATGATAGGGGCGTGACGAATCAGGGAAGGACACTGAAAAAAGATTAATGATTTAATACAAAAACCTGGTATTGTGGATGTAACATTAGTTAGGCATTAACGTTTGGTTATTAGAACAAAAAAAGAAATACGTTTTCTTGTTTTGCAATTATTTGGAATTATAATTAACCAAAATATTGGAAAATCAAACTGTTTACTTGATCATGTCACAAGAGAAAAAATCTGAAAATCACCAGAGTAAATACAAGTAAACCTGTGGGCAACAGGAAAGACTAACAAATTCCATGGCAATCCATCCAATGATTGTTGAGATATTTCACTCAAAATCAGTAATGTCCACCTCATAGTGGCACTAAAGGAAAAATCAAGGGATGACCAAAGTCAATTGGCTTCATCCTCTGGGGACTATTAATGTGTATACAAAATTGTAGTGGACAGACTAATGGTGTGAGCCACGCTGCTAAAACCTTACCCAACATCTCACTTGTTTCAGCACCAGAAACACCTTTTGATCTGCTTGTTTCCTTTTATTTTTTTTTCTTTACTACAGATTTCAGCTGTTGTCCCCCAAAGGTGAAATTACTGTGCTTTTGTATGAGGCACAGTCAGCCTTTGAATGCAGCCTGTGAATGCCTGTGGGCCTATATATGTGCTCTGAGAGGGAAAGAGAAAGTTAAGCTGTCCTATTGAATTGATTGAGCATTCATGAAACTAAAGTGGGTCCCCCCCCCCCTCCTAGCATGTGGAAATGACTTCCAGACATCTCAAACGTCCCGTGTGGAACACAGCCGTGAGGATCCCTACCTTACAGTCAGGTGCGGAGCTGTTGCCCTGAAGGCACAATTCATTTGTTACATCTCTTATGAGTAGAGGAGGAGGGTTCATTTTACCACTTATAGCCTTATACATGCATGCTTTTGACTTTATTGAAATAATGCACAATTATTTTACATTACATATCTTATTTTGAAATCATTCTGTGCTGAGATGCTCATAGTTGCATATATAGGGGCTACAAGAGCAAAAGTACTTTATAGTAAGGAGCAAAAAGGTTATTATTCACCCTAGAAAAGAGAAAATGTAACACACCATTTTAAATTCTTTATTTCTCTACATCAAGTCCTCATTATTTTGGTAATCATTTAGGAATGTTACAGGCATACACTATATTGACTTATTCTACTTTTATGTGGCTTTCTCCATTGCACTTTAATGTATCGGATCAAAATGCATCATTACTTTTGGCTGACAATACACTTAAACAGAATGAATTCCAAGGGGATCTCATTTTACGTCAATGTCTGTATATTGTCAGCCTTTATAGGTGGCAATATCAAAAGCAATTTTCTATGTATTTAGGGGACAGTCAAACAATTTCTGGAAGAAGAACTAATCAAAATGTATGAAGTATAATCAATAAATGTGAGAGAAGTTATGTGATTCGGCTGCAATGAGGAATTATGCCAATTCGTCTTTCTCCAATTGTGTGGACACATGAATGTGCATGTGTTTTCTACATTCTAGCATGTGCATGTGTGTTGTTAAATAAGTGCATGCAGTATGTGTCATCATGGCACATTATGTCACTACAGAGCCCTGTGTACGGCATGCAGTCCACCAACAGACTACATCATGTCCCTCCATTAAACCATGCGACATGTTCCACCCAAGGTTACAGTCACAACCACAAAACAACAACAGCTCAGACAGCCGTGAGACCTAATCATTATTTGGCAGTAGTAGCGAAGCCATGTCAGGGTGAAGCCCCCGACATCCTGCTTCCTAGTCACATTTTAATCATCTGCAATTAGTTTTGTTTTAATAACACTCACAATTAAAGGTCCTCCTGTTTGCATAATTCATGACACAGCAGCGCTGATGTCAGAAATCAAATGCAACAAATTAGAAATAACAAGTTTGAGACAGTGTGATTCAATTAAGATCCTGGGAAACATTGGGCCATGCATAATTGAGGGGCCAGCAAGGCAAGACTCATGTCAGGCCTGTCAGCCCTGCTGCAGCTATTGGATTTGGCCTGTCACACACACTCAAATCAGCCCTGTAAAAATTACAGGTTACATTGATTTCTTGTTTTTATTTGTGAGTGCTTGTGAGTGTGTATGCGTGTGCTAATGTGGGTGTGTGTGCATATGCCTTCTCAACACTGATATGTGTGTTTATACAGTTACATGTGTGCATATGTGTTTGTGTCTGTACTGTATAGTGTGTGATCATGTGCCGTACTGTAAGAGCAGGAAATAAATCATGTGCGGGAGACTTTGAGAGCTTCAACCACATCTGGAGCTTCAACTGCGAAGGTCGGGTCCCTCAGATGTTGAGTGGAGCTGAGGCGAGCTTTGGGCGAACACAGAAGGCTAGTAAACCACATGATCATTCCCAATTATTACTGTTACAGATTTAGTAAAATCATCAGCTCTAGCACTCACTTTAAACTCTGCCTGCGTATTACACCAACTTACAAACTGCCTTCTTGTAGACCCAATTGTGTGTGCATCTGAGTGTACAGTATGTAATCCCTGGATACAGCATGGTTGAGGCTTTGAAGGTACCTTGCACAGTGTGGCAAGTTGCAGATGTTGTGTTTGTTCACCACATTATACATCATCTGCAATAACAAACAAATACGCAGTGGCTCACTGAAGGGCTGACAAAGGCCAGCAAAGAGTAGATGTAGATTTATATTAAAAGTACTACTCTGTATTTTGTGTTTGTCATGGTATCAAGATGGTGACAAGATTAATAATAGTATCATTATGTGGGTGCATTTGTGCTTATGTGTCTTCCCTGAAGGTGCTTTTGTATTTTAGTGTATTTCAGTTCTACTTGCAGTTTAAAAAATAATTAACTTTGGCTTCTTAATTCCATTAAAATGACTGCTAACCTACAAATGTACTTTTTGTGGCCAACTTGTATTCTCCATAAACTGTATGTGTTTGTGTGAAATGAGCATGTCAGGTGCTAAATATGTTCCCTGTTATAAAACACTTACAGGGTTTTAATTATCAAACAATTTTCATGGATTGTGGAAAGCAGAGGAAATGAAATAACTTCTTTATGAGTTTGAAAATTACCCCTAATGCTTATTTAATTAAATAATTGTAACCACATCTTATAAAGTGCTCAGACTTAATAAGAATTTCTAAGCAAACACACGTTAACATCTACATTCTTAAAATAGTGTTTGGCAAATTAAAGAAAGAACTGGGGGAAGTTATGCTGCAGAGTTCAATTTGATATGTGTACTTGGTAATTTTAAAAGTGTCACTGATGCCACACTTGATATTGCCATCTGAAAATTGAGGAAATCAAAACCACATAAACATTCAAAACACTTCCTGTATGATGTATTTTTTTTTAGATTTGGAGCTTGCTTAACGGCTGCAAGTGTAGGAAGGAAACATGTGTTAGTCAACTACCAGATGAAGGCACACTTTGCCTTCAGAATCAGTAATTTCTGACTGAATAATCACTAATGACTGAGGACCAATAGCTCCCCGAAGCATCATCCCAATCTCTCCTGTGACTGGCTAATTGTAGCCAGACATACTAACCTCCCTGTGGCCTGTGTCCTGGCTGTAACCCTGGCACTTCTCTTTATTAAATTCAACATCTCACTCTTCTTTTCTCTTGCTGTTTTACCAGCCTCTTGTAAATTAGCCCACTCACGTTCTCTCCTCTCTTTCTTTTACACGCCCCCCCCCCCCCCCCCCGCCCCCCACCAGCATCAGCTCAGTTACAACAGCATGTGGTAAACTTTTTCAGGCTGATTACTCCAATCAAAGGGAAGTTATGTAGCTCCTATTTACCGCTGCTATTGTGAACCGACAAGCAGCTGTGACGTTGAGGCCCTCAGTTGAGCACTCTTTTCTCTTGCTGCCTGTTCTCAGTCCAAACTTATCCATTAGATCCTGATCAGACTCCTCCGATTGTTTTAACTGCCAAGGCTGCACCATGAATCAAAACCCCTGGCAGACAGACAGATCTCTCCATAATTGCATGGTTCAAAACAATGCCATGCCCACTTAAAGCAAAAGTGGTTTGTGTTCAGTTAATTTAGAGTCTAACAGAAACAAGAGGGTTAGAAATGGGGGAAAAAGTGCTAGAAAAAAAGAAAGAAAAAAAGCACGTTCCTGCGAGAGGCAATTTTACATTACATTAATGCAGTTGGTTTGGGTTCAACAAAAGGGGGAATGGGCCTGAGGAGCTTAGCGGAGAGGGGAATTAAGCATTTAGCCATCTCCAGACACAGGAGAGAAATGAGCCTTGTGGCCTTTGTGTTATCTAATCTCGTTTGCATTTCCTTTCAGCATCATGAAAGAGAAATGTAATAGGGGCCTGATTGTGTTTGTTTGGTGAAATTCTCATTTAGGGCTGCTGTGGCTATGTGCCTCCACAAATAATTCTCTCCTGGCATGTTTTTGTGTGTGTAATATTTGCATGGTCGTGTGTATAGTTTGTGGAGTGCTTTTAGATGATGAAACACAGACTAAATGTAAGCCAAAAAATAAGGGTGAACACCACTTCTTTCTCTGATGTGTGAACAGCTCAGTTCATAGCTCAGAGTGATTGACTAGCGGAAGGAAAGCGCAGCCCTGATGACAAAAGAGACGGGAAATGGACAAGGAGTGGATTTGACATGATGAGTGCCAATGCCCCCATTGATCAGTAGCATTGGCATCCTTCCCAGAACCGTGGAAGGTGGGGTTGGAGTAGGCAGACAGCTGAAGGTCACAGCTCCCTGTCACAGCACCGTCCAATCACATTACACATCATGACGCCTGAGAAGCCGCTCGCCTTCCTCACATGATGGACAGATGACAATCATCCCCGCTCTATTGTTTCACACAGTCTCCTCATCTCTGGGATGCATGTGTTTCTGCGATTTTGTTCCCATTTATATCTTAAAAAGTGTCAAACTATATTGTTGGTAAAAGTAACAAACTATAACAGTTTCATGATCAAAACTTTCACAAACCTAATGGTGATTAATGATTGTATTTCGTTTTCCACCGTCGCCAATTTTCACTTTTTGGCCCTGCAATTGCACAGAGCTTCTTATGTATAGCTAGGGGTCAGTCAGAGAAGGTGTTTGTGCTAGTAGCCAGTGGGCTCTTTGTGTTTATGAGGGGAGAGGATGGAAAGGTGATTTAGGTAGACAGCAAGTCTGCTTCTTCTCAATGCAAACTTCCAGCAGACAGGTCATTAACAGAGGTGACAGTGAAACGCAGTGGCAATCGCTTTGATTCTGATTTACACCCATGCTGAAAAACCCAAACAAATTTGAGGAACAAAATAATACACAGCAAGAACTAAATCACATTAATGATTAGTCTTTGAACGACAGTCAGACATGAAAACGAGTGGTGGCGGGGGCATCTGGAGGAGAGGATGGCAGATTATGAGATGATATTAGGAGCCGTCTTCAGAGAAAAACTGAGAACAATCAGGCACCAGCAGTAACGAGGAGAAGGTCTTTGTTCTTCTCTACACTTAGTAACTAACATGTTGTTATTCAAGTCAACAGCCACTAGAACCTCGTTAGTGGGCCAAGCAGCTTACAAAAGGATACAATTAATTGAAAGAAAATGCAGTAAATGTAGCTCATGGAACTTTTTTTTTTTTTTGCCACGCAGAATACGGAATACAGGGTTAAATGTTGGAATTCATAAATGGCAAGTATAAAGTGACACATAACATACAGTTCATTCATGCCATTAGCAGTGCTTTTGTTAAGAGATACAGTACAATTTTGGATGTCATCTAGAGAAATGTGGCCTTTTCTTGGTGAATAAATGAAAATATAAAAACTATCAGTAAAGCTGAAACAATACAGTAGTAGTATGCAATAAATCCATATTTGTTGTTTTTCTTAAGCCATATTTTTATGTTACGGCTCCTTAAATTAATATTTTTCCATGTCTGTCTTAAAAACACAAATAATACAGGCACATTTTAATGCAATGTAACATTTATTTATTGTCACACCCCAATTGTTTCCTGTGCATGCTAACATTCACTAATTAGTACAAAACACAAAGTGCAGCTGAGGCTGATGGGAATGTCAGGAATTTGGCCATGAACCAAATGTATTGGACAAATTAAAAAATGTACTTGATAATGGCGCTAAATAAAAAGTTAAGGGATCACCTACGTATGTCAGTAGACTTCTTTGTCAGGGTACCAAGAATGTCTGTAAATAAAAAATTCAATGGTAATCCATTCTAAAGTTTTCTAAATATTTCAGTTTGGACCAAAGTGGTGGACTGGCCAACATTATACTGTCCTTTGAGCCAAGTCAGTAGCTTGGCTGTAAAGTGTACTTTCGCATAAGATTGGTACTCTGCAGCACTTCAGGTATCAGAATCAGTATTGAGGGGGAAAAGATCAAGGACTAGTGCTTCTCCAGTCATAATGTAACAGATGCTGCGCTGTGCAGAGAGGACTGCCAACCTCCGGCACATCTGACCTGCTGATAGACTGTTACTGCTGTAATCGCTGTGTGCTGCAAAATGAACTGGTCCGAGGCGAGCGGCTGACTGCACTGTGGTCCCACGGTGAATTCCAGATGACAGCACTAATGATGCAATCATCTCTATCCCTGCTGCCTTGTTCAGCAGATGGGCTGCATTTCCCATTTAGACCGCTGAGACTGAGAGCTCCTTAATACAGGCATGCAAAAGTCATTACATTTCTTATATATACACTCCTTCTGATATCCACAATTACATGAGTCTGTTTAATTTAAGGAAAATAGGCCCCAAATACTTTCCTATAATCACACTTCACTGAAGGTGAAGCCTAAGATTATGTCCATCTTTGGAGCTACAGTATGTACATGGTGACTTCCAGCCTTCTGAAAAAGACATCAACGTCCTTTATCAATCTGCACTCTAACAACTGTGTAAACAGAATTAAGCACAACATCACAGAATGACCCTGTAACACAAACCATTAATGAGGTTCTGACATGTGTCATATAATTCATTATTGTTTATGATTACGATCCTCCCAGCTTGTCTTACATGACATTTCAAAAGCACACACAGTGGCTGGCTGAATGTAAGATCTACTACCTCAAAATATCTCTAAAGTTGCGCAATACATCAATCCTTCAAGGTATTTGACAGTCTTGAATGTCTATCCACACAGGGAAATAGTTTTCCAAATACACACAATATTGGCAGAGAAAACAAATTTCTCTGCTTTCTGTCAAGTTGATTTTGTTTCCAACTCTGTTCTGTCCATTCAGTCAACACCCTTTCTCCAGTGTCTCTTCCAAAATAGGTATGTGTAACCACAGTGAACAAAATCAGGCCCACTGAAGGTGCATCAGCTTAAACCAGGCTATTGATATCACTTGCTGACAGTTATCGTAGTCTCATAAGTACCCATGACGTGTTTCACAGGGACACAGGAGACTGAATTATAGGGCGGCAACTTTTTTGATGTTTCAGAATCAATTAAAAAAATGATCTGCTTCTCAGCTGACATAACATTTGTCACTTGTAAACGTCATGTTCCACTGGCAGACACCACTTTTAATTAGCAGGCACTGATTAAAAGAAATGGTATGAAACTGGCAGATACCAAGGTAGTCAGCTGTCATTTAGACAAATACAGTTGTGCTAGTTAGGCGGGTATCAAGGATATAAACTCTTAGTCACCAGTTTATTAGGTACACATAGCGAAAACTGCTGCAGTTTAATAGAACACTCCCGCAATAAATCACACCTTCATGAAGTTTACAATGTTCAGTTTTTTTATACGGACACGTTTATCTATTATTTTTGTCCACCCCATTTATTTCATTGGGGTGTAGCAGTAACATACACCTCTCTTAAGAAAGATTAAAGAAATAAATTCTGTTCACACCCAACAGCAACTTATTGCATTAGTCATAGCCAGAGCCAGAGCCAAAACCAGCTGTTTGATGCTAAGCAAAACAAGCTGTCACTTATCTTTGGTAGAAAAAAACAGTGTTGAAATGTTACACAAGCCAGTAAAGTAGTGGATAACTGTAAAATGTAGTAAGAAAATACGAGTATCATGTTTCTACTATTCAGAATAAACATCTGAACAAGCTTTTTGATATGAAACAAAAGCTAGTAGAAGAGAAGCTAACCTGGAAGTGTTGAAGGACTTAAGACTGCTGTCTATCTGCACAGATAATAAGTAATGCACTTCTTCCTGTCACTGACTAGCCTGTATTTCATCCTGTTCAAGTATCCAGTGTGACAGTGCCTACAGCAGTGTCTGCTCTCCCTGGGGATCAGGGTAACAGAATCCCAGGCTTATACAGACATCCACACAAAGGACAGGCCTGCACTGGCAGGTGGCCGCGGCATAGATAAGTGTGTTTTCTGTTTTGGTGGGGGAAGAGATGGGGGTGTGAATGAAGCAAAGACTGCTCACTTACAGCGCCTGTTCCTCTTTGAAGGAATGCTGCCTCCTGTGGTCGTGACACCCAAGGAGGTGGGACTCAAACAGAGGCACTATATGGCAGACGAGATGATCTGTTTATGTCTGTGTTAATTTAAAAACAACCCCTTCCAAACCCCAGCACTCTGGACACACACCTTAAAGTCAGGAGCCAATCTGTCCACTCTCATTATTGTCTTGAGGAGGTCCAAGTCACAAACAAAGTTTAGAAAACACACATCATAGCAAAAGAATATTTGGCAACCCTTTACTTGAAGTTATCTGCACACGAGTGACATGACACTGTCATGAAAACATAACACTGTCATGGCACAGTCATGACACATGAACCCTAACCCTAACCATAACTTGTCATGACAAAACAGAACAACACTTACTAAAAAAAGCGTTATGTCATACATGTTTATGACTTGTTTATAATGTTTATGACAATGTCATGTCATTCTCATGTAGATACCTTCAAGGAAAGTGTAACCGAATATTTGACCCTTCGCTTAGCTCTGTTACTGTTGCTATACATGTCACTCATTTAAATGCACTGCACTGCACTGTCAGCAGTTTGCAAGGTTAAAAGCAAAAATTATGGCGATTTTTGAAACATGGGTCTTTAAATTCAAACAGAATTTGATTTGATTCCTTTTGGGTTGACCATAGGTTTTACAGGCTGAAATGACAACAGTTTCTGGTCAATTTTAGCAGCTGTAGCTATGGTTTATCAATGTTAATCCTGGGGTTGACATTACCTCTGTAACTGGGTAACTTAGATTTTGGGAGCATCATCTGTCAAGCCACCTGCCCCGTTTGTGTCAGCTTGCTCGACACACCCTCACTTTCTCTTCACTTCCTCCATTCACTGATCCACTCATCATCTTCTCCCTCATCCCTTCATCCCCTCATCCCTCCTACCCTCGTCCATTCCTGTTCACACTGGTGCACACTTCTCTCATTTCTCATCTAGCTAGCTAGCTACCATCTTCTGTTCATCCTCCAAGACCAGCCTATCAGACAATATCCTTTTTCCACCATCCCCCTTCCCCTCTTCATATATTCATTCATATTCTAACATCTAAACATCCCATATTTTCATGAAACCTTTAAATGACATATCATCAGGGCGTGGCCCTCACTAATGAAACTCCAGTTGGCATTTGAATGTCTCTGAGCTGACTCCTAAAAACATACTACTCTCCAGACTCAAGATGTAGGCTAAAGTGGAGGCTGGGGGTGTGGCCTCGACCAACTGCCACTTTGCTCATTTGAAATCCATGATGTCTCTGTCTCATGGGTGGGCCAAGTTCTCTGGACGGCCAAAGCAGAGAAAGGGGAGGTAACCTTGCCTCTTATGACCTCATAAGGGGCAAGATTCCAGATCGGCCTAACTTAGCTTTCATTTTCTCAAAGGTGGAGTAGGATACCCAGGGCTCAGTTTACACCTATCGCCATTTCTGGCCACTGGGGCACCACAGGCGGGTTGGGGGAACAAATATTAATGTTAAAAAATACTCATGAAGAGAAGAGAAATGAACTATGACTCCCGAGGTGCATTTTAGTAAGACACATCCAATCACAGAGCTTAAAAGTCTAAATTTAATCACTTTGGGATTCTGGGTCAACGTTGGAAGAATAATCAACTACGGTGCTGTTTCGTACCCCCTTCAATCCATTTTCCAATCCTTCCTCTTGCCTCACTATTTAAACACACTCGTCTCTCACTCCAGCAGGCCCTGACAGCAGAATTTGCTTTTTCGCTCAGAGGTGAGTTGCAAGATACACAAATAACAGAGAGGTGCATTTATGGTATTTGTATAATCCATGAAGTGAAAATTACAAGCTATTTAGATGAAAGGCAATTAGACAATTACAGCTAATGAGGCCAATCCTTTTCTTTCACCTCAAATAGTCCACAGACTAATCATCAAATTAAGAATGCGTCTTTTCTCCCTCTGACCCCACGTTGTCGTAAAGGGAGGGCGTTTTGCGAAAGGCAAACATTGGTGTACTCTGTGGAGGCCGAGGCTGGAGAACAGGCAGGCAGCATTTAGAAAGTGATGGGTGTATTAATCACTGCTTAAGTTAAGACAGCTTTATGGTCTGCATGGCAGGCACATACACACATAGGAGCCTATACAGACACTCTGCTACTCGGCCCGTTATACATCATATAGAACTGTACCAAGAGGGCCACCAGCCAAACAGGAAAGGTGGTTGTGCCCACAGGAAGTAGACATGCTCAGACAACTTGCAGACCCTGCTGGTGAAACTTCCTACTCTGGGGGGTTAAAGGGCTCAAAGAAATTCACCTGACACAGGTATGATATGTACATGCTTACAGTAAATCCTAACGTTAAAATAATGCTCAGACCCTAAGTCAGATTCAGTAGCCATGACAAACAACACAATGTGTTGAGAGCTAACTGTGTCAGTGTCCCTGACTCAGGATTCCTCTGCTCTCCCATGCAAAACAACTCACTGATGCTCAATTTGGATAATCAAACAATAGCGTCTGTTTTTTCTCTTAGTACTTGGAAAGCTAATCAGGCTCGGCTGGGAGCACTCCAAAACAGCTCTCCAAAATGTTTCATGGTCTGTTGATATCCCCCCCCCCACACACACTCCCCTCCGTCTGGTTTGCTGGCTTGAACTACAGCTGCACCTACTGGCAACAGAGAGGCATACTTAATGCAGCTCTACATAGCTGCTCAACTACTGAATAACTGAATAATAGTCAACCCAAGATGACTATGCAACAAATCTGCAAATGTTAAAGCCATACAGTGCTGTGGAAAGCATGTCTACTGTTTGAATTTGAAAGTAACTCTCCCTTGTGTACATTAACCATTAACCAACGACCATAAAACTCCAAATAAAATCGCACCTTTTGACACGGAGGCCTGGAAGTGTCACACAGCTATCATGTTTCTCCCAGCGCAGCTAACAGGCGTCAAGTTAACTGCTGCTTTTCCTTCATTTCCCCACTGTGCTTTCTTCATCAAACATAAAGCCATGTCTTCCTCTGCCACCCATTTTACACTTTGAAACAGTGTGAAGGTCAGGGTTCAAAGGTTAAAGAGAAGTTCTTTTCACACTCCCACGTCTGCCCTCGCTTCACAGAGCAGCACTACAGGTGCAAGGTGTCTCTGAAACAACTTAACGGCCTTCTGCCCCCAAGGAAAGACCTTTGCAATACACCCGTAATTGTTCCCTGGTTTGTGCCAATGGCCGGCCAAAACACTCCTTGTTATTTTATCTTTGCACCATATTTTTTCAGTCATAACGGCTGACAGAGGGGTTGGTGGGAGTTGACAGTAACTCCTCCTGTCACCTGCTTTCATATGGCAGGGGTGTTGGTGTATGGTGAGAGACTCCAGTTGACACCCCTGACATGGCTGGACCTAATGAGGACTGATGGGAGCCTGTCAGTGGGGTGACACATTAAGCAGCTTTGTCATAGATCAGCCGGCGAGTTTTATGCAAAACCAGGCCTTGCGTTTACTCGGAGACGACCTTCCAAAGTTCACAAGAAGTCCTGCAGATGCAGAGCTAGGGCGAGTTAAATTTATCAACTTTCAGATGCAGAGATTGCTGAGTTATGCACACACAGGCATACATGTATGCATGCAAAGTTACAACACACAGTGCCCCCCTCTCTCTCTCTCTCTCTCTCTCTCTCTCTCCTTCTCTCTCTCTCCTCTCTCCTCTCTCTCTCTCTCTCTTTGTCTCTCTCTTTCTTAACACCCACACACACACACACACACACACACACACACACACACCACACACACACACACACACACACACACAACTTCCTCTAAATTTCACCCAAGAAAGTTCACCTACAGGGTAAAGCACATGATTTTAAAGAACTCAGAAAACCAGCACTGCTTTACATATATCTCTTGTGAATACAAATACTTAAAAACACTGAATGCAAAGTGAGTTTGTTAAGGTAAACAGAAAAGCTATTTGGTTTGCATGAGTAAAAGCTTTTGAGTAAAAGCTCTGCGGCCTTGCTAAGGCTGTGGGAGTTGGGATAATGAAATATCCTTCTCTGGCACAAGAAGAACAGAAAGAGGATGGATGAGGATTACTTTGTCTCGGTGGATTATACATATACACAGTGTATATTTATATATACATATATATATATATATATATATATATATATATATATATATATATATATATATATATATATATATATTACTATATATATTTACTTAGAAATAAACAAAACTAAAGTATTACACATTCAGCTACTGTCTCTGTCAAGGTAACATAATAAATATGGTGTGTCTCATAAATTTAATGATTTGACACAGCAACTTCTTATTAAATCTTAGATTCACTGACATTTGTGTATATTTCAGTGGCAATATATGCAGGGACTACATACTACGAACAAATTTGGAAAAGAAATGTTGATTTGTCAAATACTAAAGTAACTATTTACTTGACATATTTAGAGCATATTTGTGGCTCTTCATCAAATGCAGATGTTAACTTTTTAAGCACAGGCCTTCTCAGTTTCATGGTATTCCCTTAACGTCATAATTCTTAAGAATCACTCCATTTAAACTAGAAATGCGGGGGCTCCATGCTGGAACTCTCCAAACTAGTCGTATATATCCGTCAAGACTAACATGAAGTTATTTGCTCATTTGTCTGACTTGTTGGAATAATTTGTGTGATTGTGCTTTTATACCTCCCCAGTGGTCCATAAATCACAAACAGCTCTTTGTGGCCCACCAACTTACTTTGTTTCCTTTTGTTTATCCCATTTTAGTCACTCAAATATTGATTCATAGTTAAACAGATCCTGCTTGCAGAATTTGTCATGTAGTCAGTTTGAATTTATTTTGTGCAGTAAATTTCCTTTTAAACTGATTAGTCAAAGCTACCACCAGTTGGATTGGAAATTTGATGACTTTGGTGGTGACTTGAGTCCAACTCAAGTCAACTCAACTTCCCATCAACTGTCCCACAGATATTACTAGATTAGATCAGATTAGATTCAACTTTATTGTCATTACACATGTACAGGTACAAGGCAACGAAATGCAGTTTGGGTCTAACCAGAAGTGCAATAATAATAATAATGATAATAACAATAATAATAATAATACATAAATTTTAAAGACGCCTTTCTTGGCACTCAAGGACACCGCACAGGGAATTCATATATTAAGAACAGCAAAACAAATACTATACAACAGCAAATCTACAGATCTAAACCAATAGCAGTAAGTGCAGGATGTACAATGGTTTCATAAGTGCAGGATGGATATGTACTGAATAAATATAGAAATGAACACTATTATAAACAGAATTTTACAGATAGGTTTGTCCTATGAATATAATATATAGATAACAAGTATTGTGAGCAAGATTTACAGGTGAATATGTACTATGAACATATGTACTATAGTACATAGTACATAGTATGTACTATATTCTCCTGTAAATCTTGTATATATTCATATATGTATTTATACATTTCTTTATGTTATATATTTATTATATTATCATATCATCTGCCTACTGTGCCCTAGAGCAATATTTATTCAAATAAAACAAATTCAACTCAGCACCTGAGTGGGAATGGCTGCTGCTGGGTGAGCAAGAACTAATTTACAGTATGACCATGTTAGTACATGGAGGAAACTGTGTCACATAGGTGCAATTTTAAAAATGAATTTACGAAAAACATTGATCTATTGAAATATTTATGACGTTAATACACCCCACTTTTTTCAGGAGTAGAGAATTGAGTCAAAATCTGCAGTTTTTACTAATTAAGTAATTATAATCATATTGTTTTATTGTAACTTCTTGTAAATATTTAACTAGCTGAATACATTCATTAGGCATTTTGCTAACATTGAAAGACAGCTAACCAGCAATGCAGAAGAATGAGAAGGTCATGAATACATGCATTTGTGTGTCGGTGTGAGTGAGATACAAAGAGAGAAAGAGAGAGAGAGAGCTATTACACTAGCAGCATGAGTGGGAAAACAATTTTTCTGACTGATTTTCCCCTAACCCCATAATGAAGCCCATGTGTATGACTGGCCTTTCAACAAGCTGCAAATCTGTGCCCGACCCACTCTCCACTTGATTAAAGCAACAGACACTCACCTGCTCCTCATTAGCCAGGACCAAGAACAGACCCAGCCAAATAAGTTAGCACCTGTATGTTCCAATTCCGCATGCCTTCTACATGTATGTAACATTTGTGTGCATTGAGCTGACAGTCTTATAAATGATGGGGTGGATTCCGTTGCAGTGATGCTGCCGCTGTGTCGTGAGAGAGATGAAGGGAGATGAATGTGTGGAAGCAAAAGGGCCATAGGTGGAGAAATAGCAGGGACATGTTCTGTGTTTAGCGTCTGTGGAGATAGATGAAGCACTGGGCTTGGAAACCCTCATTAGCCATAATCAGGGTCCCTAAAGGAGAGCAGATGGTGGCAAGGAGGACAGAAAGTAAGAACTGCTTCACTGTAGATATAAATGTACATGCATGAATGAAAAAATCACAGTAAATGACCAAAGCTCAAGAATTTAGTCTTCACAATAGTGTCTGTCTGTGTGTGTGTGTGTGTGTGTGTGTGTGTGTGTGTGTGTGTGTATTTGTGTGTATGTCTGTGTGTGTGTGTGTGTGTGGTGTGTGTGTGTGTTGTGTGTGTGTGTGTGTGTGTGTGTAAACAAAATGCAGGTCTTATCCAAGGTGGATATATGAAGTGCTAAATGTGCTCAGACGTGCTGGCCGTTACAGAAGAATCCTAAAGGGCATTGTGTGGGATGGGGTGATCAGAGCTCTGTTGTTTCGGTCTGGTTCCTGCTAACCAGTGACTCCTCTGACCTCTGCCTGCTCTGAATGGAAGCATATTAACACTCCAGGCTCTCGGCAACATTTAACCAATTTGGTAAATTATCTGTGAGGCCACTTTTATAGGGCGTCCTTATTATTCAGAAGGAGGGGGAGTGAAGATAGATAGAGAGAGAGAGAGAGAGAGAGAGAGAGAGACTTGATGAAGGGATATGGGCATGAAGAGCTTGCTCCGATTTACATATATTACATTACCAGAGCTTTGCTTTTCCCAGAGTTCCAGAGAGGAAGCACCTGTTAGCCTCTTACAATCATCCCCCTCTACCCCTCTCTTGCTGTTCTTTCATCCCTCCATCACTGTAGTATCTCAGCTTCGACCCCCTATAATCACCCCACAAGCAGGTGTTCTCAGTCAAACAGCCGATTCCCCTCACAGCCAGCAGAGAGGGAGAAACCCAAAGAGAGGGATCTGACCAGGGGGCCAAACGTGGCCCATGCATGGGACGGGGAAGGACTTAAAGCCCCCACAGCGGGGTAATGCTGAGCCCTGCCTGGTCCAGGTGTTTGATACTTTCACTTCTTATTTACCACGTGTGGACATACAGTTGTTCCTCGGGCCTTGACTCAAAACAAATTGCTGGAGTGGAGGGTTTGTAAAAGAGATGTCTGTTCTGTCGGCGGAGGGGTTAAAGTTAATTTGATCGGGCATGTGTACTCTGGGCGAGGAGCAGAGAACATCTGCATTCAGTGGCATGGCCCCATTTGTTGCAATTTTGGGTCTCATTTCCATTTGCAAGAGAGATAACTGCTCGCATATGGAAGCAATAGATAGAAGAGGTCAATGCAATTTCTTTGACTGGAGGGACAAGGCGGCTGGGGGGGGGTTGTGGGTAACCGTATGCAGTAATCTCAGTTGGCAGAGGAAGAAACAAAAATCTAAGGTTTGGGTTTAGGAATTCCTTTCAGTGCTGTGATTCCTTGATTCCTTTACCAGCCAATAACAATCCCACACCCCTTCCAAACCCACTCCAATCACTCCTATTATTGCTGATTGGAGCTGGTGATGTGTTGAAGCTCTCCCTGGGAGTAGCTTTTACGAATGGCATACTCATAATAAATTAGAAAATGATACAGTAGTCATCATGTTAGACAAAAACAGTGTGGTTCATTGTTTTCATCATTTGGAGATAGGAGGAGTCGGAACGTTGCAGACACTGGATTTCCAATTATTAAAATGTGTTAGTGTAGATTTTTTAGAACATTACTTCACTTATCAAGATTTCACAAGAATTTAAAATGAAGAACTCCTCTCTTTTCCCCCAATAAACAACAACATATGTTGTTTGGCAATGCTCTCTTGTCTGCGCTCTCCAAACCAGTTATAAACCAATTTTGAAAAATAAATCAGTGTTAGGATGTGACAGTGCTAGAGTGAAGGTTTGGTTAGGTTTAGGCACAAAATTGACTTAGTTAATCTTTAGGGAAAGATCATGGATTGGGTAAAAACAAGAAGTTTTGTTGAGGTAAGGAAAACATTGTAGTTTGGGTATGACTTTTTTAGTTGACCTTGGTTGTCATGGTTACAGTAAAACACACATGGTTGAGGAACAATTAGGGTCATGCTTTTGAAAGAATTACTTTGGCTGTCCGTTGAAAACTGGAAACAAACAGTGGCTACAGAGTTTAACTTCCCCCCCATTCCTCTGCTTGGGGTCTTTGTCTCAACACATGTTGTACAGGGACACCTGCTGAAACAACTGATGCAGCCATTCTTCCTCTAAGGACAGTCTTTCACTGACTTATGATATTGTATTTACAATAGACAAAATTTTATTCCAAGCAACAAATATGTCATTTGTGATAGATGTTATGATTTTGTTCTTTTTTAGTTGTTGAATTGAAGCTGGGGAGTAGGAGTAAGGGGTCTTGGTGTGCTGGCATGCAGCGATAGAGCTGGTGGGGGAAACTGGGGTAGTCTTCTAATATCATGCTAAGAAGTACAGTGCTGGTCAGTTACTGTTTATGGAATAAACTTAAGTTGAATAACATATCAAATGCAGCTACATCATAAAATATATCATCATAAAATCTCTTAGTAGGCATCTGAACACTTGATCACCAGAGCCGCCCTGAAAACCTGACTAACTAATGGAAAACTCCGGGCACAAACTCAAGACATCATTATGTTGCAGACGATAACTTCACAACATGACGCACACTAATCAAAACAAGGGACAATCTAATTTCCATGCGCTGTCCATGGATGATACCAATCTTCTTTTTAATACTAGTCAGTCTAAGCTCAATACACTCAATCCACACTGCTCTGAAAATCCCCTAATAAGGCAAGTTAAACCCCGAGCTTGCAACTGGTATGAAGCCACCAGAGAGCAATTACACTTTTGCTTGATAGTTAGCAAAGGACCAGAGGAATGTCTTTTTTCCCTATAATGCCAGGACTTTGGAGACTAATCTAATTGAGTGTCTTTTTTGTGTGTGATTATTTATGATTAGAAAGTGTTAGTGGAAAATCTGGAGGAGATATCTGGAAATAGGGAGTGTTTGATGCAGATCAGTGTCGCGCTGCTCTCCCCTATTAATTATGTCCGGAATGTCTAATGGCTGCCTCTGCTTGGGAGGGGTTGCCTCTCACAAACACAAAATCCCCCGAACTTTACAAGCGTTCTTTGAACTGAAATGTTTTTTTGGATTAATTCCTGGGAGTAAATTCTGAGCTGCATGTTGGGTTCAGACAAACTGATTTATGTGAAAGAATGAAAGAAAGACAACGAAAATGCGTTTCTTGGCAACTGCCTTGTATTCCATCAGTGATCCATTAAATATTATCGTTGGATTCTTTCTTTCAACATCTGCTCTGGGTGTGCAGTGAGTCTATGCCCCTCCAAGTGACTCAGCCTCCCCTCTCCTTACCGGTGCCCCCTGAAGCCCTCATTTCCTGTCAGGAGTCTGCGGAGTTGGATAAAGGACACGGCTAGGGGCCTCTTGGGGCCTGGATTTGGGCCTGCTAGAGCACAGTTCTGGACACATCTCCATCCATCAAAAATCCAACTGACTCAAGGACCCATTCAATCCCAACTGCAGAGAGGAATAATGTCCCTGCAGCCAAAGCAGGTGCTTTTTATTTTTCATCCAGAAACATGGGCGCTGCAGTTAAGACAAGGGCAAAGTTATGGTAATGGTTTCAGCTGTAAGAACATTTTCACCACAAACAGTGGAACAATGGCCCTCCTCCACCGTGTTCCTGGAGTGTGGGTCAGTTTGAACCTCGGGGCAGGACTGTGCCCAAGAGCTGACAGAGAGACGACTGTGTGTGTTGAGAGCGAGCTCATTAACAGGACCCATGTGTGTTTAACAGATACCAAGGGCTCTCTTTCTTCCAATAACAACTCATTAAAGAAGGTTTGTGTGTGTAAGGGAATTAGAGTGGCTGTAGTCATGAATCATGAGACACATCAGTCTTGTGTTATTGATCAGATCCCAAACACCAGACTGACAGAGATAAACACAGCAGCAATGTGAGAAGCAGGAAGAACAACAGCTGTTTATATATGTCCATTTATCCAGATTCTTTCATGAATGACTATTGAATGCCTATTATGCTTGACATTCTCACCATTAAACAGATTATCCTTCATAGCTACATAATGCATTTAGTAATTCCTTTTGAATTAGCTTATTAATGCTCATGGGATGGTGTCACTTTACGTGTTTTAAGCCATTTACCTCAAAAAGCATACATTACATTACTGCCAAGCTGCTATTTGTCAAAACATACCATGAGTGTTTAAAGAGTAAGGCTAGCAATATGCTATTATTCCATAAAAAGACAAAAACTAACAATGTGTAAATCCGATTTCCAAAACTTTCCAAATGCACTACCCTGTCTGTGGCTCTCAAGCCCAAGTCCATTTGTTACTGAAGATGTAAATCTTTAAAAATGGATCACACACAAACACAAACACACACATACTGTGTATATACATTTATAAAATGTAATATATAAAACATTTTTTATCTTAACATTTCCCGAAATCAGCGGTGCACTGAACACATTTGCAAAAACGCATTCTTGCCAATGGTTTCACACTATTCCAATAATCCACAGGTGGTGGTAATGTGCCGAGAAACACAGCAACGTGCCACAAAAGGCAGGGAAGTAGAAGACAAAGCTCAATGTGGATGTGGACGTAACCGAGGGTGATCAAAAACTACTTTAAACAACTGGCTTTTTAAATGTTTTTTTATAGCGAAGGAACTGCATTCAACATGTCTGTTAGACCTCAAGGATGCATACAATGCGTTTTGGTGAACACTGCATTTAAACATAACTTCAGTTTGTTTAGATCAAAACTCCACATAGCACCTTCAAACGTGTATGTGTTCAAATTTAACTTTCTAAAGGAGGCTGATTTTATTACATAATTGAACATAATTAAAATGACAGCAGTAATGTAAATTATAAAAAAGTTATGGGCTAAAACCATCTGCTAAAAGATGCAGAAACAAGGAAAAATCCTAATCCTAAAACATCACTGGTTGTCCTGAGCTCCATCCATGGAATCAGCATTGACCTAAAGTGTATTCATATAAGATATAAATGTATACATCTAATTGCCTCATCCCATGTCGTACTTTCCGTTGGCACAAACACACACATGCACTGCTACAACAACAAAGTATACTGAATTGGTGGGTGTGGGGGGTAGAGGGTATCAGATGGATTAACGGGAGAGCAAACATATTTCCGGGGAGGAAGAGAGAAAAAGAGAAGGAGTTGAGAGTAATCAGTTATCACTGCTGTGATTTATGGTTTTCACATTAAACATGTTATGTGTACAAAGACAATACCCCAGCTTATTGAAAAATACCTGCTTGCTTAAAAATAAAGAAGTGTTCCATCTTTCCCTCTTGAAAGATTCTGGTCTGCTGCAGGGAAGGAAACACAATTATAGAACAATAACAACATCTAAATGTAAAAAAAAAAAAAAAGAGGAGAAATGTGGGCTGCTGTGTGGGGGAGGGGGTGGTTAATGCGCACTCAGCTTGGTTTTCCCGACTGTGAGATTTACATTTGGTGCCCAGTTGATTCCAGAGTTGTCCAACTCATCTTGGCCCGTGCAGCTTCCTGTGTGTTATCACCGATCAAAACGTTCATAGCTTTTATGAAGTTCTTTACAGAGCCTTGGACAAAGGGAAAAACGAGTTTAACGCTCGCTAAGTCAAGGCACGGCACCCCACAAGATTCAACTGCTTCTTTGAGAATGTCTGGAAATGGGAAACACATGTGCTTTGATGGCACTGATTCTTTTTTATTATTAGTTTGTTTTGAATTAGGCTTGTGATTGCAGGATCCTGGGAGGCTTTCACTATCCATTAAATGTTCACAGAATACACCACATTTTGGATAGGTGCCTTTGCACACCTTAAAAGGCTAGCTGTTATGTTAATTATTATACTGAAGTAGTATACTATGTTGATCCTTGGTGGGAAATTCTCTTTTACCCCCAGACGTTTTATAGGGAGGTCAGGGGTCATCAGCAGTGTGACCAGACTCAGCATCATAAACAGACACTGAACTAATCTGGCAAGAACTACTAAACTGTAGTAGCACCTAAAGCTGTCCTGGATTTCAAATGGACTGCATATATATATATATATATATATATATATACATGTATCTGTATGTCTATACAAATGTTTTGTTTATATTTTGTAAATATATCATACATTTAAATATTTTACTTAAATCCAGTAATTAGACGACCCTCTAACTGCTGAACCACTGTCTTATTAAGTGTCTCACAGAAATACTAACTTCTCACTGATACTAACTTCTGACTGGCTGTGTGGTGAAATGCATTTGATGATAAGGATGGGTTGTAAAAATAAGAGCGACTTTTGTGCCTTAGTAATCTTTTAAAGACTCTTAATAAGAGATTACTATCATGTGATAATGGTGTACTTAGACACAAGTGCCCCTTTCTGGTGTAGATATATGCTGAAGAAGAGCGGGAACACAGCCGATTTCTTTCAAAACCCCTTGCCACCTAAAACTGCCTTACTATGTAAGCCATCCATCCGTTCATTTTTTGCACCACTGATTAAGGGTCTTTAGACAAAAGTCAGGTAAGTCCTGTGTCCTTTATTTAAATTGACCCAAATCATGATTCAAATGGTTAGCTCTCCTTCAGATGGATTTTATGAAAACAAAGCCTCCTGGCAAATTGCGGCAAAGTTGCATCTCATATGCCAGTCCCTGCACAATAGCAGGTAGCCATTTAAAGTGACAGCATGGTCACAACCAATAAGCAAATGGTGATTTGGCCTCTTTGGCTTGGATTTATTTTAATTCACTAATCCTGTAATGGTGGAGCCATGGCCGTGGGGCTCCTTACTGAAGGATTGACAGCGCCGAGCCACGGCTAGCCTGTCTCATTGCTTCAACAGAAAACTCACAGAGCCAGTAAGCGGTATTTGACTCCTTAAGCTCCTAGAGGACTAAGGTTAGGGGCTGAGGGGGTGCAGGGATAGAGAAAGGATGCAGGGTTGGTGCTTGGGGTGCTGTTGGTAGTGGTGGTGTTGAGGCTTGGAGGAGTGGTGTGCTAGGGAACAGACGAAACATTCACCCAAAAACTGCATGGCCTGGACTAATGGGGAAATTATTTATGAACTATTTGCAGTGCACCTGAAAATACCTCCACTGAAATTATGTTTGGCAACCTGAACTGCTTTGAAGTCAATGGAGTGGCAATAAAAATTAGGCCTTCATTAGAGAGCCGGGCCTTTCAAACTGAATTGGCCTAGTCTCGGCGGGTCAGGGGCATTTAGGCAGCGATCCGCTTCCTTTAGCTCTGGCAGCCACAGACACATGGAAGCAATTTGCCTGATTCTCTGCTGTTTTTATGATTTTCCTCTTTAATTTTTTTTTCTCACCACACGGCGCTCCTTTTATGTTGCATTTAGGAAATTAACACTAACCGACAAATTACTTAGTAAATAAAAAGGGTAGAGCTTTAGAACGTTGAAACCAGGAGTAGCCCAAGGGCCAGTGTTCTCCCAGCAACAAAGAAATCCTTGATAACTGTTTAGATATGTCATCCCACAGCCTGGCTTTATTTTATCAAGTGTATATAATTTTTCAATTGAAATAAATGTGAGGCATTTATCTCCCTTGTGTGCAGTACTTGTGCTGCATGTCCACTCAGAAAATGGTGCACTTAAGAAAGAAAAAAATCACTTGAAGGGATTTGGGGGTCATTTGCAAACTGCTTTACGCTTTGGTCAAGCACAAACCTCATTCACAAAAAAACTGAGGCAGCCAACTAAAGAGAAACTGTGTAATCTTCAGATAACCAGATGCACCAAAGTCCAGGGGATTGTAATCTTCAGAGATGTAAGCTAATTACTTAATCACTTGCATTCGTAAATCTTATTATTATAAAAGAAATTGCTGTGGTGATTAAATTACTGATATTTATCTCCTAATAGCGCTGATTAGAAGGTGATGCTAATCTGTCATTCTGAAAGGCTAATATTAACGGCATCAATCTAAGAAAACAATAAACACTTAATGTGAAAGAGATGTTTTGTGCACTCGGGGACCAGATGGCCTGCTTTAGTCTGGAATGTGCAATATTCTGGCCTGCTTGGCTACACCGCTAATGATGGGAACCACAAACTGTTGACTTATTTAATTGAGTTGTTTTGCCCCATTAACCTGTTGTTGGACACAGTGGACATGCAAGATGGGAACGAGAATGTTTTTACGTTATTACAAAATGGAAAGATGGAATGGAAAGAGTTTTCTCCTCTGAGCAGTTGTTTGATCGTCATGCTGTACTTGTAATTCAGTCAAAGATCTAGTTAGTCATGTCATATTAAAAATGTCTTACAAAATGAAAACTTTGTGGTTTACCATCACTTTTTCGACTACTGTACGTGCAGTACACTAACACCTTAAATAGTGTTGCTGTGACCTCTGTTGAACAGTATTAATGCTTTTCTAAAACACACTAGATTTTTCTCCTTGCCCTGATTTTGGCATATTTTGTGCACCTTTTCTAAACGCTTTGAAAAATCCCAAACTGTGGTAGTGTGTGAAGCTATTCTCCAGTGCTTGCTTTAATGCTACAGAAGTAGCCATAAATTATGCATCAGGAATATGTATATGTATTGACTTTAATAAGAGCTATTTCCTACATACCAGCTTTTGTACCCGCTGAAGAATCACTGGGGTGTTTCTTAACACTAGACACACATGCTTGTTCTCTCACTCACACACTCCTCTACTGACTTTCAGCTGGGGGAAATGAAACAAAAAGGAGCATAATTAAAATAATAATAGAGTCTTCTCTTGTTTGGGGGTTTGGTTATTTTTTCACAGTTGGAGGAATTTGCAGGAACTGTCGAGGAGTGTTTGTGTAAATAAGTAAACTCTACTTTGTTAGATTGTGATACCTAATCAAGTCAGCACTGACAGGAGTTCTCTCGCTCCATCTTTCACTCTTTTTCTTCTTCTTTTTCTCTTACCTGTATCTCTGACGTGACACTCCGTCGAGTGTTAGTGCTGAATACTTGATGACAAAGAAAAACAACAATGCCACTCATTTTAAACAGTAAAACAACAAGCTCCGGGCCCCGCAGTGCACACCGCAACGTATTCAAAAACAAATGTTACCCTGCTTTACTCATCCACAATCCCCTGTCTTCCACCTCCTTGTCCCCCTGCCCTGACCCCGAATGAGGTTTACTGTGCTGTGCATGTCATTTGTCCACTTCTCCTTCCTGTTTTAGCTAGTTGGCCTCTAGTGTTTTGTGTCTATGAATGCTAACATGTCTTACCTTGCCCTGGGCAAGAAAGAGAGCATACCTGGTATTTGGCCACTCTGCTCAGGTACTCTCTCTGGAAGCCTCAGACAACAACATTCATTGACACACACACACACACACACACACACACACACACACACACACACACACACACATACACACACACACACACACACACCCACACACACACACACACACACACACAACACACACACACACACAGTCAGGTTGAGGGCTCACTGGCACTGGTTGTCAAAACCGAATAACTGCTTGTCCTCTCCATGAGTGCATTTGGCCATGTGGTGCCCTTCTTGGTGAGAAGGAGGCTAAAATGGCTATTGACACAAGAAGACAGCACACTCACTGTTCCGACTCGGACTCCCAGTCCCTCATGCCATTATAACACAATACACTGCACAATCAACATTCCACATAGTAGTGCCAGGGAAAAAAGAAGAGGGTCAATCAACGGCCTGAACTGTGAAAACCACAAAGAAGATGTCATCAAACAAAAATGCTTAGGTACACATGCTGAAAGATGGATGCTAAACAGAGGGGCAGGGCACTATTAAGATGACATCAGGGACAACCTCTTAACAGCTGCATGGGAGTGCCGTCTGTTACAGAGGACGGAAAATGGAGGGCAATACAAGGGAACACTGATAGACTAACAGCAACAAGGGGAGGGGAGTCATCACCAGTCTAAGCATGTGCTGATTGAGCCTAGCTCTTTTTAACCAGCATGTCTTTGGAGACCTGGTAGTTGGCAGCGGGGTCACAAGAGTACCAGCAAAGACACAGAGCTTCAAAAAGCTCTCTGTGCTTTATTGAGCAACTGTGTGTTACGTGGAATGCGTCGCACTGAGACTCACTTAGTCGTGGTGGGACCTGTTCTGATTGAGGTAACAGCTGGGATATGACATCAGCCAGAGTGTTGGCCATGTTTTCACTCACTGGAGCAATTCGGCTCTAAAAGGTTCCATCAGTACCACTCCGGCGAGTTGCAGAGTTGCTTTTCATCTCTTTGGCCATGCAATGCGCCAGCTGGTCGGAGTGCCCCTTGGTAAATAGGATAGAGACGTCAGAGTGCTGCACTCATAAGTGTCTCATTGTCTTTAGACATTCAGAAATGCACAGGGAAGATGTGAGCACTTGTATACATTAAAAAATACATGCACGCACACACACGCACACATATAAATATTAACGTAAGGCAAATTTAACCAGGAGATATATTTTTCCATGTATATCTACTCTGAAGACCAAATGGCACCTATCTCTTTCAACTATGACAAAAAGGGATTTCATGTGTGAGAGATGTTTTGTCAACATTTCTCAAACTTTGGTTTGACCTCTGCACAGGTACTTCTGAATGAATTTTCATGAGTGGTGCTGAGCTGCGCCGCGTTTTGGATTCAGCCTCCAGTCACAGTTTCCAACAGGGGCCTCTTAAAAATACTAAACTCAGCCTCCTCAGAGTACACACTGTGATGTAGCGCTTGAATATTTCTAACATAAAAAAATCCCTTTTCACCCTGTTTTCTGTCCAAGTATCTTTCCACTGTGACACCAAGGGACCAATTGAGACAGAAATCTATTTGCACTGCTCTGTTGTGTATATGAGTCTATGCTGAACAGAAAGCGCAAATCGCCTGAAGTGAGCAAATCACCAGGGTGGTAGAATAGAATGGTGAAAAAAACAACAGGCAAAATGGAGCTACAAAGCAGCTTATCACATTTAGCTATGTGCTTATTAGGCCTCGTGCCTCTGTGCCGGCTGCTGAGAGATTCGAGTTGAGCTATTTGAACTGGTTCAGACTGATGGTGAGTCTGGGGTATTCTGATGAAATGCAGTGACATATTCAAACTCACAGGGAGGCCTGCTATCTGGGCTACTCTCTGAGCAAATGGGTAAAAACTAAACACCCTTAGGAAGATGCACATTTTGATACATATTTGTGTAGAAGAACTGTGAGGGATTTGTCTGAAAAATTACAGGAGCTGTTAGCAGACTAAATTAATATTAGATTGACTATTTTCACATCCAATTTGGCTATGAATGACCTGCAAAGTTAGTGTTAGAAAAAACATTAGAAAAGCATTTTACTGTTCTTTCTCATCTGGATAATCAGACTGAATTGCCATTTTGTTTCATTTCATTCACTCAGCATAACATCATGTTGCTAGGAGCAGTTTTTCACATTCATCAAAGAATCATATTGATTTAAAAGTCCTTATATCTGTAGGTTGCCTTTTTCATGTTGCTATTTGTTATGTACTACAAAATGTACTTTAATGTAGGCTACTGCTAGAAGATAGCTAGCTATGTGAGAAGTAGACATCTCTGTTTTCTTAACACCGTCTACGGTGAGTTCTTAACCGGGGGAAACAGCAGTCACTGAGCACAAAACCAGACCTACTCAAATCTCTGACCCAATTGAGATGTGGCTTAGGATTTAGACATCTGGAACCAGGCTTTCTCCATTCTTGCATTTTTAAAACATGACTGATATTGGTCTTGCATGTTCTACAATGTTTTAAACATGGCAGAAGAAAACAGACTGACTGATTGGCAGATATCTTCTAAGGTACAGTAGTAAACTTGACACTGTACTAGTCAACAATTAAATAACTCTTGTGAATGCTCAAACGGTAACCGCTAGATGCCACTAAATCCTACACACTGCTCCTTTAAATTATACCTTGTTAACATTATTTAACAGCATTTTGATCTACTGTCAGGTTTATTGATCATATTTCATATACTCTCTTTGTACTCTTTAATCTAACTTGTTCATATATTAGTAATCTAATGTTAGTTTCATTAGTCAGTTCAGTAGCCTACTCAACAGTTGGCCTACACCTGGCAGTTGCTGGCTGGACAAACATGGCAACAACTATAACTACGTAAGCACTAATTAATTTAGTGTGAGTCTGTCATTGGTCAACACTCAGTCTAGGCTAGGTTTAAATCCATGGACCCAACACAGGGAAGGCTCTTAACAAGCCTGGAATTAAAAGTTTGTTTTTATGTCCAGTTTTAAAATTTGATTTAATGACTTTCAAATGCTTGAGAACAGAGGTGTTAAATGCTTGACAATGGATGTATTAAAGGGGACGTTGGGCTGGATATGTAAATTTCAACACTTTTCATCATGTACAATGTGTCTTTGACATCACTGATCACAGCAATTGACACAAAACACAAGTTAATGATGTGTATTTTCATCCCCCTCTCAAGCTTTTAAAATAGGCAAAGATTGACCTCAAAACATCCAAATCCTTGGTAGGGTGGCTGTCATCTTGTTTCCCAAATCAATTCACACAGTCATTAGTTTAAATCAAAATCTTTACATTCTCTCTTTGACTTGCCAAAGAGTGAGTTGACGCTGTGGGTGCTGTACAGTTCTGCCCCATCAGCTTTAAATAGCAATGGCAGGTTCTCACAACATGCTACCCGTCCTCTGAAGGCTAAAGGGAATCAACAGCATTGTGACTGTCTCGGCTAACCTAAGCTTCCCTTTGTTTCTTTGCCAAAAAAGGGCTCAAAGAGTGTTCGCATGTTACTCCGGTCCATTCTCACGTCATTGCCCTGTCATACAGAATAAAGGGCTTCGGTCAGAGCTACACTGTTGCAGAAAGGTATGAGAAGAGAGAGAGAGAGAGAGAGAGAAAGAGGCAGATAGAGACTGTACTATTTAAGTACTCCTGCATGGAGTACTTTAAGTCACACAGTAATTTACCCAGGAAGTAAAAAAGGAAATAATTACAGTTTTGGCTTTGGTCTTTAATAAAGGTTGCTGTTAATCCTCCAAACATAAACCATTCAATCTATCTAAGCTGGAGGTCAGACATCCGTGGTTTCTCCTTATTTAAGAGAAACAAATTAATGTTAATCAGAATGATGGTTGTCTGCTGGCTCGAACAGAATATGCAGTCATTGTAGTCATATAGTCATTACACTTTTTTGACTGCAACATACAGTAAAGAGATTTACTCATACCCGTACCCACGTTAACACACTTTTACACATATTTTCCCTCCGTTTCCCATCTTTTTAAACTCTTGAAGCTACATCTCAGACAGACCTAATCTGGAGCTGAAAAATTCCTAAAATGCCCTGCTTCTTCCCCACTTTGATCTGAGGAAAGTTTTGCAAATTCTGTGTGTTGAGAGAAGCCCTCAGCCTGCCTGCCACCGTTGCACCAACAGCCTCCGTCAGCCCCCTGCTTCATTAGCCGACCTTTAGCCACCGAACAACAATTAGGCCTGTCGTTCGCTTGCTGGCTTGACTCTGCCGAGCCGACTGTGATGCGAGAAATAGTCCCTTACTAATGATTGGCTAAAGAGACCTGACAGCATGTTACAGCTACAGCTGTAATTGAATACAAGCTCTAACAAGCCTTTGAACAGGAGGAAGAAATATTTTATAAGTTTATAATTGATGGTGTTTTTTATTTTTCTTTTGAAAATAATAAAACCGATTGAGGGAGTGAATAATTTGAAGATTTTGATCCCTCTTCCTTTTCTATGCGCCAAAAATGATTTTTCTTAGCATTTTGTAGCTGTGTTTCGCGTTTATAACAAGACTGATGTTTTGCTCTTCGAAATAGCTGCTGATATGTTAAACATGGGGTGCTTGACAAGCAGCTTGTTATTTCATGGACACATCCCAGGCTAAATCCTCCAGATGACATTTATTGTTGGGGTACATCGGGCTTTGCTGTCCTTTCTGATGCCACTGGGAGCGTGGACTGCAGCGTGTCCTGTGTAGCCAAGCTCGCATACCTTATGTGCTTTTCAAGAATACATTCCAAGGATTCCAGCTGTTTCTAAAACATTTACTAATCAAAACACGCTAAAAACAAATATTTAGATTATCTAGCTATTCCCTTATCCTAAACGTGAGGATACATTTTGTGTCATTTAGATTTGCCATTTGCAGGGCACCGCAAATATACTTTGCAAAAGTTAGAATGAAGTGGGGGGAAAGTTTTCTGCACTCGCTGTGGTCAAAATTGGGACAAGAAGAAATTGGATATCAAAGGCTAACACAATATCAGAGTCCAGTAATCAGGACATCCACATTGGACGAATGTCACAGAGCAGGCAAATTAAAAGCTCAAATGATGAATTGGACAAAATTACACAGAAAAAACAATCAAATATTAAAAGGGGGCACACCACTTTTACCCTCTGACATCAAGAGTACACAGAAAGTAATCACACGAGTGAAATGTTCATCATTGCATCCATTTAGTGTAAGAGTAATAAAAGACATGTCAGAGCTGGGAGAAGAATCCAAGCCTGGTCCCTCATTACCCACAGGGGACAGAGACTTTGGGGCCTAATAAGGACAAGATTTAGGCAAATTAGGGTGTTATGATAATAGAGCTGCTGATAATAAGGCGCTTTTGCTCTTGTTTGTTTTCTTATTTTGTGGCATATTTACCCTACATTGCCACTAAGAAAAAAGGGTGCATCTGATTGGTTCTTTTCTTTGATTTTAATTCTTTGAGCAGAGCACCCTTGATGTGTGCTTTGAATTCACCAGGGATGAATCAAGATGGGGTCTGAATTTTTAAACAAGGTCCTACTTGCAGCTTATTTTATAGGATTATCAGTGTCTTTGTGAGGGGGTTGTCTATGGAAGTAATTACCTGTGAGAACTTAAGTTTTCTAAAGTAGGTTAATGCCAGAAAGTTGAAGTCACTGACTGAAAGTGCAATTGGTTTGACACAGTAGGTGATGCATCTGGTGTGTGTGTGTGTGTGTGTGTGTGTGTGTGTGTGTAATGTATGAAGGGCTTCATAAACAAAGAATACTTTGCTGCAGTGCTGGTACTACACAAACTATCAACTACAAATCCCTCTTTAGATATCTTTGTCCAGTTTAAAATGTTTGGTAATGGAATTAAAGTGGATACATTTAAACATAATTTAAGTCAACCGAGGAACGGATTTATTATGTGAGTCAAAAGTAACAGAGTTCACATTTGCCATCAAGGCTTTGACCTCGCCAATCCTTGCAAGCATAAACCAAGCTCAGCAAAGCAGACTCAGGAGAGCCTACGGGGAGATGTAAGAGTTGGGGCTTGTTGAATGATAGCAGCACCTGCAGAACCATCCGTTTGCATAAAGTGTTTCCAAATGGTAGTACGGTAGCAGCACAGCACAGTAAAACAGTGGTACAAATATTGACAGTAAATTGACCGCCTTATTGCAAACAGTATGTTGGATAAATTTTGCAAGCAGTAGAGAAAGAAAATTGGGCAATTCGGATTTACAATAAATCCGACTCATTCAACATCTGGGATTTGGTGTCTTTCGTCCACATTTTAAGACTTATTTATTTTGATTAGGAGAATGCACATTAATCAACATTTCTGTTAATGTTGTTAGTCAGTCGATTAATTTTCAACTGTAGTCCTAGTATGCATGTTTTCATGTTTTTATAATTATTTATGTTTTACATGAGCCAAAACCACATTTTCTGGCTTTTCTTGGCCTAGAAGGCACCAGTTTTGAAATTGTTTTGACATTTCTAGTACATAAGTGATCCAATTTAAAGATTTATTTATTCATCTTTCCAATGGTGTGTGACAAAGCCCTCTTGTGCCCAAACCAGTTATAGCTGTTCTTTGTCAGGAGCAAAGGAGGAAGTCTAGGGAGGACGCAATGGGACATTGTTTAAAGCTAAAAAGACGGACTTTGACATGGGGGACAACTTTTTGCTTTGTGCTTCCTACCAAGAGTCAATGTTGGTTTATTGTAACCACAATCGTGGTCCTTGATCGTGTTGTTATCACTAGTAACTATGACGACAAAGGTCCTCAACCAAACAACAAATTTAAGTTTAGGTTAGAATAACTACCATGATCTTTCCTTAAACCTTACCAAATTTGTTGAGCGTATTCATTTTCTTGTATAAATAATTTGTATTTGATTGCAAAGGCTAAATGTTTATTACTATTGCACAAACCTCAGGACAAAAATTATACTTTTTGCTCTAATATTTGTAAGACCCTAAAAATAGCAATATTGTCACTTTTTTGTTATTTGCATCCAGTAGGCCTACTTCTGATTTGAGGATTGCAATGAACACGGTAGTTTTTATGGGGCGCTAGTTGAGCTTTTAGTGTTTGCACTGCATTTCCTCAGACATGGAGTGAGACAAAGAGGGAGACAGGGAGACACTGCAACCACTTTGCCACAGACAAAGGCACAAGGGAGCGAAGACAGAATTAATTTGACAGTGAATAAGTGACAGCCATTCCCATCCTTTAGTGTTGCGCTTTCTTCTCCTCTCCTAACCCATCCCAAGTCACTCTTCTCTCTAATTGCACGGTGGACATCTCTGAGCACGTTGGGGAATTTCACCCACGATCTGGCACAGATTAACAGTCCCACTATGCTTTGTTGCTGCGTTATTTGCATGATAATTAGTTGGTGGCAGTGTGTATTCTAATTAATTTATTATTTCACAAATATAGGTACAGAGGGAGAGGGAAAGAGTGAGCTAGAGCAGTAGGGGAGAGGAAAATAGAACAATGTGCATTCATTAAAGTGATTAAAGCATTGACTGAACTTTGCCTTGATGTGTTTATTCAATTAATAAGCAAAGTGGCAGATGACTGTTTGACTTTTATAACGATTAATTGTACCGTTTTTGTTAATTTAGGCTCATTCATCTTACACTCATCCTCTTAAGCCATCACTTTAATCTCTACCCGTTTCCCAGAAAATTTCTCAACTGCGATGCTAAAACAAACTCTGAATAAAAATCTACTCACAAATTAAGAGTTAACTCACTTACCACTCTTAATTAGTTGGTGTTCGTGAGTTCAGGTTTATATAGCAGAGAGATTTTTACAGTTTGACACTAATACCTCTTATTTTGTATTCTTTAAAAACCTAAATTAAATTAAGTATTTGCATTTTTATGTCTTGATAATTGACTGGAAATTACACTGGTGTCAAATTATCAAAATTAAAAATATATCGACAAATTAAATGCCACAGCACATGCATATTTCAAAGTCAGTGGGAGCTTTTAAATACAGTACATGACTATGTGCACATCAGTATGACGGGCACTCATTAAACTCTGTCTCTATATCACTAGTCCTCTCCTTTCTTTTCTTGCTTCTCAAGTCTGGGACACAGGGCAGTGCTACATCCCCCCTTAACACCACCACAAAACCCTTGCAAAGGCCTTTCTGAGGATTGGACACCAGGGAGACGGAGCATTTTGAGATGAGTGCTTGTAAAATCAAAACACGTCTTTACTATCCGCCTCTGTACATGCCTTATTCCCACTGCATTGTCCAGGGGAACAAAGGGAACCACATATTTCTCTGATAGAAGCCAATGGTTGGTAAGAGGTTTGATTTGAGTGTTGAGGATGCTATTTGCCTAGAGAAAGCCTGAGGATGAGGGCTGATCGCGCTGGCAATAGAATCGGGCTGTCAGCTGGCATCTAGCGATAATTGCTTCCCATGGCAGGACCCCGTCGGCCGGGAGAAGAGCAGCACAGTGTGGAGAATCAACGCGGGAATCCATTTTCACCTCAGCCCAGTCATAATTGTTTCCTGAGCACGAGGATACTTGTTGCCAATCTGCGTGAGGGCCAAGCTCTGATTGACACCCATTGACCAGAGAGACCTGGGGATGCAGGGAGAGAGAGAGAGGGCTTTGAAGGCCTTGAGTACCACCCTGATTGTCACTCAAAGATAAGGAGAGGAGAGAATGGGGGATGGGAAGGTGAGCCAGAAAAGCACAAGAGAGAGGAAGAAGAGGAAGGACCATGATAATCCAGATTCCAATGTGTTTGTTTAATTATCCTGTTTCCTGATTGTTTCCTCTTTTATTATTCATCCTTTCAAAATCTAACCGCCTCCCTTGTGAATGATCATTTACACAAGTCAATAAAGCAGTAACCCTGAACACAAGCAGCACAGCCAGACCTAATGATTTTCCCAGCTCTATACTCTACAAAGGAAAATGTATATTTTATTCACTTTAAGCTGCAGGAGAACTGTTGATTAGTAATTGATAAGATCGTCTCTTTGAATAGACAGAGATGCACAGATGTCTTGCTTTATCAAAGAGATCCTTAACACTGATTGTGATATATGCTCTGTAGCTCAATTTGCTGTTGTAAGAACAACTTACTATCTGAAATCCGTGGCTCCACTGCTCTGTAGGATGGCTTGGATCTATAAGGCGAAAGCACCCAGGGAACTTATCACTCACCCGTCCAAAGGTAATTCTGCCTGGTGTCAAGCATGAAATTGGATTTAAGGACGGAGAAGTTGTGCAGGTCCGTCTGCTGTCAGCACGTCCCAGTGGCCCGCTCACATGTCACTTCAGCGCCGGGTGAACATGCTAAATTCCTAACAGGGTAAAGTGCCATCACAGGGTATCTGAGGCTTTGGGCAAATTTCTGACGACATTCTCTATTCCCCATATACTTTGGATCAGGCTCCCACAGCATCTTCAAGCAGAAGCAGCACATTGTAGAGGGAATAAGAAGTCATTGGAAATTCTGCCCCTGTGTCAGTGAAGTCCGATCTGTCAGGACGACACACAAGAAACGTGCACCTGACTGGGGTTCGACAAGGACAGATACACCCTCATTGATACACCTGAAGAGAAATTACTATCTGACATTAAATGATTGTTGATAGGAGCCCTTCCTTAAAACAAACTGGCGATACTTAAATTGTGGAATGAGTTTGGTGTGTTTTACCATTCAGAAAGCATTAGTTACATACATACAATGAGAGAACAATTGCTGGGTTAACAGTGTTGTTTAGATACAGGTCAGGGTCAAGGGTGAGAGATTATCCTGAAATGTTTTTCTTGAGAAGAAATGGCTGCCTCAGTCATCAGCCACGGCCTGCTTACTGCTTTGCCCTGAGGCATTCAAATTGACAGGTCTCATTATCTGTGAACTCCCAATATTCCCCTTCGCATTCCATGGCCTGTCAGTCTCCACCTACCTGTCCATCTTGCCACGACATAGCCTTAGCACCCACTTGCTGACAACCCCCGTCTATCTCCTCACCAGCTTTTAGACTGGGAAAGAACGAGAGTGTGTGTGTGTGTGTGTGTGTGTGTGTGTGTTTCTGTATATGAGGGAGGGGTGTGTGGGTGTAGGCAGTGGCAGGTTTTATAGAAAGGTCCCAACTATCTGCTGACAATCTGACATGGGTCCTCTTGTAAACAAACTGCAACAACCAGTGTGATCTAACCTATGGTGTTGTGCTGCAAATTAGAAGGGGACTTATACTTCACATGCATACACAGGCAGCTACATGTAAATATGCACAGGTGCATACACATATAAGCACACATGCACACAAGCAGGATGATACCTCAGCAGAATCTCAACTACCTTATGCAAACTATATGTTTGTTGGAGGCACAGGCAGAGCACTGATGAGTGGCTCATTATGGCAACACCAGCTCCACACACTGGGTATCGCATAATCAAAGCCTGGGGGTACGTATTAATTATCCTTTTGAATAGTGATGAAATTTTAAAAAGCTTCTCCTTAAGGCTCACATCACAGATAGATGAAACAAAGCGAAGCACAGCTTGCGCGCCCAGGCTCACATGTGTTTTTACATCTGTTCAGGATATTTCAATTTGATGCTCAACAAGCTGAGACCGAGATTAAAGGATAATAATGTGTCATCCTCCACACAAGCATCTCTTCCAGAGCAAGTAAAAGCATATCAGCAGGCAGGCAGGGAGGCAGGGAGGCAGGCAGGCAGGCAGCTTCTGGAGTAAAGCTAGCTAACAGCCATCACAAGCGAAGTCGATCCAGTCACGCACGTGTCTCCTGCTTGTCTCCAGTCAATGTTGCTGAAGCACTGTCTCTCTCTTTCCTCTCACACGTACCAGTTGACTGGGAAAATAAAATATTCGGGTAGTGCCAAAAGGGGAGGGGTGGCGGAGATTTGCTTGAAAGAAATACTCATGAGCAGATTTTTTTTTTAAACTATTGTCTTTAATAAACATGTTTAAAGATTTTTTCACCATCTATAATTTATATGGTGGGGCTTTTTCGGAGAAAAAGCGCTAGCTTCAGTTTGCACATGTGAATCCCTGATCAGGACGGTAAAGAGCATCCTGAACATCTGCTTTGCTGACGAGGTGTGAATGCTTGACACTGCTGTGACATACAGGTGGACACATGGGATATAAAGGCATTGTGAGCATGAAGATATTTGTTGCCAAATTGTGTGAGGAGCTGATGATTGACACTCACTGACCAGAGATACGGGGTGATGGACAAAGAAAGGTTTAGAAGGCCTTGAATATCAGCATGACAATCAGACAATCACGTCACTCAGAAAAGAATGGCAGTGATGGAAAGAAGAGAAAAAAGAGCAGATATGTTGTCTTTGTAGAAAGATTGTGGTTCTGTGTAAGGCGGTACCGTATTTTACTGCTCACTGTTCTCAATCTTAATAGAACGGATCCTTTCAATATCCCACATTCTCTTATGGTATATAATCCATTCAATAAAGGAGCAACCCTAACAACAGGCAGCACAAGAAAGCCAAGTTGTTTGTCTTTTTGCTTTTTTTTATCAGGTAAATGTATTTTGTATCTACTTTAAACTGCAGACCCTGCTATTGATAGTAATTATTCATATCCAGATGTGGAAAACGTACCAAAATATTGTACTCAAGTAAAAGTACCAATGCCTTGATAAAATATTACTCAAGTACAAGTGAAATTACCTATCTGAAAAATTATCCAACTAAAAGTAATAAGTAGTTCATTTAAAATATACTTAAATTAAAAATTACTCAGTTACATTAAAACCTGTAAAAAAGCAGTGAAAATAGGACAAGGGGTCACGAATCCAAAACTATTGTCTTTCTAATTTAAGAAAAATCTATACAAATGTATACACATGTAACAACAATGTACAATATTTCATTAAAAACGTAATGAAGGATGTTTTGAAATGCCAATTTTAAAAACTAGAAAAATACAAAATACACAACAAAACTACTCAATATAGAAACGTGAGTTAATGTATTTTGTTATTTTCCACCTCTGTTGACATCCATTTGAAAGATCCCTTTCTGCTTCAGAGGGGAGATATTTCTAACATTGTTTGTTAATTTCCTACCATCCGTGTGATGAAAAAGAGTATTATAGTGAAAGTTTTCTTTTATTAAGTGTCTTTTAAGGGGTTCTTCAGCAATTGAAACAACTGCACTTACATATTAGTAAGGGGCTCACAAGAGACAGATTAAAGTGTCACACATTTCCCATAAATCAACCAACAGCATAGTTTAGTTTGACCCTCACTGGCTAAAAAAATACACATGTTGTAACACAGGCTATCTGTTTTACATTTGTTTCTAAGCCCAAGATGAGATAACCCTGATCACATCATTGTTTCCAGGCTTAAAAAGGTATGAAAACCTTATTAGGGACAACTGTACAGTCTTATTCAATTGTACCACACGAGGTACTTCTGTGGAACCAGGGGGTACATGTGATGATTGTGGAGAAGCTTAACTGATTTGGAAAACAAGAAATAATAATTTAATTTAAAACAAAATTCCATATTGAGTTAGCTGTACAACACCTGAACAAGACAGTTGCAAAGGAAATTGAGTGAAGATTAACGTTAGCATTAGTTAGCAAGCGCTATGTAAAAGTAGGCTATAATGAACAAACAGTTCAAAGAGTGAGCAAAAATGAATGAATACATGTTGAAGCGTAAAGTAATTGATAAAAAGCTAAAATGACTGTATTTATGTACTTTTGAGATTCAGAGGGTTTTATAAATTGGGAAATATGAAACCATTTTTGCAGTTAAACAATATCAAAAGTCAAGGAGCCAACCTTTATGCCAACATGCATCAGACCTCCTTTGGTTCAGCAGAGCAACATTTGTCTGGATGTCTCCTTCTGTGACCAGAAGAGATGATCTACTTGCCTGCTACTGCAGCTGTAGAGACAACCTCAGTGATGACAGCATGGGTGAGCAGGTGAGGTCACAGCCAATTGTCACTAATAGGAGCGAGATCAGTCGCAGCACTAGCAACTGTGTAGAGACTCTAACCTTATTATTTACAAAGGTGCGCCTCCAACCTTATCAGTCTCAAACGAAGGTTTGCCTTCAGTGCACAACGCTGAGCGGAGATTATCACAGTGAAGAAAAAAAAGAAGAGAGGGGAAAACAAACTATACTGTAGCTGTCAAAATTTCATCCTGGCTGACTTTCTCCTTTACAAGTGCCTCAACATTATGTAAACACACCCACACAAAAGACACACGCACAAATACACAGCCAATTGCAAGTACACGCCTATGCACACACACACAGCATTTTTTTTTTCTCCAGTGAAGGATGTTGAAAAACCTGTCAGACTTTCACAAAGAAAAGCACATTTATTTATTTATTTGAGTTCAGAGTAATTACAGGCATTACCGTAGTGCTTGGCTGTGACATCTCTTTATAAAATCAGGTTCAGAGTGCGCCAAGTAGAGACGTGCCAGGGAGGAAATGTGACTCTTTTCCTCTTCTAATCTCTAATCAAATTAAATAGGTGAGCACTTTTTCCTGCTCTTGCTCTCCCTCCCCCCCTCCGCATCACATGAGACGAAAGAGAGGATAAGCTTTGCCTGAAACTGCCAAGTGTACTAGATCTAGATACCATAAAAAATTCTGCTTGTCAGCACTTCCATAAATTTTGGTCCTGAGGAATTTTTCAATATGACTGCATGAGTACACATAGCAGCAGCTCCAGGAGAACACCAGAGCCAAGAATTCAATTGAAGGTATTTGTTTCCATTTCCGGCTATTTGGCAAAGATGAGACTAGATAAATATGTTATTCCTTCCTGCCGAACACAGTGGCTTCTGTGGAAATACGTTACTCTTGCCTCTTTTCTTTGACTCTAAATAATTGAACAGTGAGAGAAAGGCTCTCTGAAAGGCCTCTGCAGGGTTCATATTGAGTTTTACTTACTTTCCCCACATCTGTTCCTACAGGCTGTCTTCCGCACGCACACACATACGCACACGCACACGCACACACACACGCACACGCACACGCACACGCACACGCACACGCACACGCACACGCACACACACACACACACACACACACACACACACACACACACACTCACAAAGTTTCCCACAGATCACAGGACAACACGCCTGTCTGAAATGTATGGCTTTGAGCTTTTGACAAAATAAGCGAAATGAAGACAAGCACAGGTACAATATGGTCACACTCTGTTGGGTTTGCAGATGCTTACACTCCTCCTCTAACATGTGCACCACCAGGCGCCCCAGGGCCCTGACAGAAAAGATATGACATATTTAAAAAAATAAAAAAAACAACTTCCCCCCATGAAGAAAAAAATGCCTCTGTTTTACATCTCTCGCACAACGACAGCTTCAGGGACAGTTTATGTGCGAGAGACAAAGATACTTTGACACTGTCAGCTTCTGTCACTGAAGCTACCAATGGTGGTTGGTGGCGACGAGGCGCTATAGCAAAGCAGCCCGCTCATCTTGTTCATGTGTTGATCGGTGCATGTGAGAGACTGTGAGGTGGCTGGGTCTTTTGTGTGTGACTTGATGTCTAGAGGCCTTTATGATAATGACTGCTAGGTCTTCCCCCACTAAAACATATCAATAAATTAAACATAGGAACTCCTCCATTGTGGTTGATTCACACACAGTGGAGGCACAGGCTGCTTTTAGCTCACTGCCACTTTAAGGGAACGTAGCTTAGCTGTGATACAAATACACCATCATAAACACTTAAGATGAACAATCCACCTGAGACCGAGAAAGCATCCCTTTTATCCACGGTGAAGTAGAACTATACATAATTAACAGAGGAAAGTGTAAAGATATAATTGGTATGTTGTTGATAATCTTGATTGCCATAAGAAAGTAGTTTTTAAAGATACATGACTCTGAGCCATATTTAGAGGACCTAACTTATTAATCAGGCAGCTGTTTGGTGTAGCTCTTCAGAGAAACGCAGAAGAGGTACAGTAATCTTTCAGTGGGAGTGTGAGCGTGTGTATGGGGAGAAAATATTGTCATTTTACACTGAATAAATCATTTTGTAAGAAAATCAAGAAATTTGTTGGATCTGAAAAAGTGATTCGCAAAGTGAAAGGGAGCTGACAACAAGATTTCACACAATCAAAACCCATTATTAATCAGTGACTAAATAAACAAAATTTTAAAAATTACCACAGCACAATGGTGCACACAAATGGTCCAACAAGTTCCCCTTTGTATCGTAGTAATTTGGGCAAAAATCTTGGTTTCTTTGTGTTTTTGCTCTGACTGCAGAGGCCATGTTGTGGGTCTTACCCCCAGGTTTGAGGTTGGCTCTCAGGTGCTGTCTGCCGCCCAGGCTTAGCTCACCCCCAACCATCCCCAGGCTCCACCACTGCTCTTCAAACAATGCTTCAAAAAAAAAATGTGGCTGAATGAAAAACAAAAGATTAAACATTGATTAGTACAAAAACATTGGTAGATGTTTATTTCCAGAGGCCGAATATTTTTAGAAGGTAAGAAGAATTTTGTAAACAGGAGAAAAATATCTAAATAAGCCACACTAAAACATACAATAATGTAGTAGACAAATTACCATGTAATTCCATCTGTAAAATTCTCTTCTTGAACCTTATTGATCCATCAACATTATGAACAGAACATCGTCTTGGTATCAGTAAAAATATTTTCCAGAGGAGAGAATTATGCTGTGTGAAGGGAAACAACGTTTGAGCTTATGGATTTAGATAGATAGATAGATAGATAGATAGATAGATAGATAGATAGAATAGATAGATAGATAGATAGATAGATAGATAGATAGATGGATAGATAGATAGATTTAGGTGTAAGATTTTTATTTATCCCAAAAAATGGGAAATTCCAGTGTTGCAGCAGCAAAATATCAGACACACAGCACACATACAGAATATACATGAAATAACAGGTTACAATATACATGAAATAATAATTTAAGTTAAGTACCAGAAGTATATGTGCAAAAAAGGCATGCTTGTTACAAAATCTGACTGCAACACACCATGATGATAAATCACAAAATGTTTTTACCCTTTTTTGACTTCATCTCACATTTCCCCTCTATTTCTATTCATCAGTTATAATCACAGGGATCTAAACTTGTTAGAGTGTCACAGAAGACAGCTGACACAGAAATCGCCATGTAATTTATACATCATGTACTATGTACCCAAACACCAGCATTTCAGGGTGTTGAGCAGAGCTTATTTTGGCTTTATTTAGCTTCAGTGATCATGCCTGTCATCATAGCCATACTGCCCTCCATTGGTTAAAAGTCATATTACAACAACTGTGCTGAGGGTAATGTCGGACGACATTCCAATTTGACTAAGGTTGTTAGAGTCAGGTGTGATAAAAAAATCATTGACGACCATAAGAGACTTCGTTATGACACACAGCATTTTCTTATAATCTGCCAATCGTTCCAAGATCCAACTTCCGACACCTTGTTCCCCACAACACATAAAGTATATAACTGAGGTACTGTGGCAGCTCCATCTGTCCAAGGTTGTCTGCTCTCTTTATCATCTATACTGTTTCACTTTCCTTTTTCATACAATTGCACAGTCTAAAGCAATAACAACTCTGTAAATAAGTCAATTTTAGATGTGGATCATCATATCGAAACTCGGTTTCATTCTGTTTGCCAGCATAAAATTCCAGTTCATAAAACAGCATTGCTGTGGTTTTGTGTAACCCATTAGGCAAAATTACACACTACACATAGCTGAATGTAGTCATCACTGAAACATCGGTTTCAATTAATTCAAGCACTGTTCGCCCTTCTCTTCTATCTCATCACATGTGGAAAAGCAATGTGCTGCGTTACACACATGGTTGTCATTGAGGGGTAAGGAGTTTTAATAAGCGATATATTCCAGGTCATACTCTTAAGTGCTTTGTGGTTTGTCAGATATTAGTTCATGATGGAAGAAAAATTTGACACACCAATGACAATTTGGATAGTTTTAGGGTGCATTTATGAAAATATTTGCATCCGAAGTGAATAAAACAGTGTGTCTCTATCAAATCATTCAATCATGTGTTATGGTAAATTAATTAAACATACAGTAGCTGGTGAAATCTGTACCAATTAGTCAGTCAATTAGAGTTATAAATTAGTGTAAAAAACTATCATTTTTTTATTGGTCCCCCTCATCTTCATCATGAATAGTTAAGGGAAATGATGAGAAGTGGTTGCTATCTTATCTTATCTATTTAATCTTCTTTTAAAATGCTGCACTATGAGCACTTACTAAAGAAAATAATTAAATATATTGCATGGCCTTTAAGGGTATTAAGAAAGCAATATTTTGCCAATAGCTCCTTATCAGTGTCACAAGTGCTCCTTAGATTTATGTTGCACTCATGGCAGAAGAACTGCTGCACTGTGTCAGCTTCCCATAACCCTGGTCACAGCAAGATCGGCATTCTTAAAGTCATTCAGTGATTATGCTGCATGGCTTTAAAGAGCACATCTATGATGTGACTGAGCTGTTTTGCACACTAGAAATAAAACTCTTACTGTCTTGAAGACTTCATATACCCCTTCTCTTGACTGTGTGAGGATGCACTGTGCTCCCGTTATCTTACATGCACCTGTCTGGGCGGCACAGACTCCACCTTTATCATTCTGATAGGCACATGTAATTTTACATTATTTCTAGCACAGCTCCGCCCAACTGCAACCTGGGCGGGTCTAATTAGCAAGTATAAGTGAAAACACCTGCGCAGATGTGCAGGGCCTTTCATACGGCATGTATTAAATTCTTCTGAAGAAATCATGTTTGCACAGGCTCCCATTCTCATACAAATGCACATGTAAAACCAAAGAGCCACAGCAAAGGAATTAAGTGAAGGGCTGAAAGTGTGTGCGCCAAATTTGCTTTGAAAAGCTGAGAGAAAGCCTGCCACCCCATTTCTACTCTAACACATGCATTTGGTGTACACATACAGTGAGACTTTTCATTGATTATCACTGGGCATAAATGTGTGAGTTTATGAAAGGATGTGTTTTAATAGCTTTAACTAGAGCTATATATTAAGGCTGTATGAAAGGCCAGGTTCAAATTGTTGATTTATCCCTTAGGGCTTCTATCAAATGGCAACACCATCTTTGCAGCAGTTAGTAGTGAAGTTTATGGGAAATGTGGCGCTGATTTGTGCTGATTTAATAGTGCATATGGCTTGAGACAGAGGCAGGCAGTCATAGAGACCATACAGTAGTTTAATCTGTTAACTGTTATTATGCCAAAAAAATAATGCATTGATGTATAAAAGTCTTTTAAATGGGATGAAACCCGAAGTTCATGTTACATGTTGCTTTACCTGATATTTCCTCTTCCCTCTATCAACAACACAAAGATGCACAAGTACACAAATAAACTCAACCATCAGACGCATTACTTGAAAAATGCAGAACCGACACCTCACCATCTACGTTCTGTCTGTGCAAACATCAGGTACATGCTCAATATTCTTATACTCTGGCACATTTATCGGTCTCTGTATCCTGTATCGTACCTCTTCTGACAACTCAAAACAGACACAAATAATAGAGTCCTGCTTTTGAAACTATACCCAATGACAGCTTGAATTTCCTTTTGAATTATAAATCTTGAGAATCAAAACATAACAGTGAGTTGGGGAGTAATCTTGCTATTGGTTGCAACAACAAAACAAAGAGGGGGTGTATTAAAAAAGAGATCACGCCTTTGTTTTTCACAGACTCAAATATAGTATGCTGGTCATTACAAAGTCAAGTGCACAAAGGTTAAATTATGTCCAGCTGTTTGTGTGATGACTTTTCAAATAGTAAGATTGTAGATGTGCATGAATCAAGGTGAGCAGCAAAAACTAACATTTAAAAAACTGTAATAAAATATTTACCTGACAGTGTTGGTCAACTCCTAAAACAGACTTAGTAATATTAGTGACTAGGTTAAAGCTGGTGGCCTATGATAGTAATTTGACCATTAGGAACCACATTTAAACAGTGAAAATAGTAATTGTAAAGTGATTATGAAGTGAATGAGTGAATAGATGACTTTTATTTGGGCTTTACTGGTGAAACACTTGGATTTTGTGTAGCTGTCGGAGAGACCTGACCGGAATAATGAGAGCCTAACATCTGGGAGGCAAGAAACTGGTCATGTTTAGGATATTGCAATGATTGAAACCAGATGGTACTGAGAAAACACACACTTTTCCTTTTTCATTACGTTCTCATTTGTTGAAAGTCCTTTAGATATAATGTCCCAGTCTTTTGAAGACAAGCCTCAAAACCATGTCAAAGTGCCTCCAATACATTTCTCAATGGAATCCATAAGAATACACATACCGGTAGTTTGTAAAAAAAAAAAAAAAACTGGCAACCTATCTACAGCTCTGTCATCAAACTTGATAAAAATGCTTAGTGAATCAGACCAAAGTTCTCCTCCTCATTCACTGAATCAAAGCTCTGGACATGCGGAGGAAACTACCATTGGAACTTGAATAAAAGCTTGAAACCCTCCATGCACCTATGTAATGCGTATGCTTGTGCAAATACAGCCACAGTGCCCCAGGGCCAGGAAGATGGTTTGGCAGGGGATCACGAGGAACAGGTCAACACGAGGAGTGGGGGGAAGGCAATGCAGGCGGAAGAGTCAAAAGAAACCCAGAGAAGTCTTTGAATCCAGTGGAATTCCTCTCCTCCTCTGCGCCTCCTCTGGGAGGCGTCAGGAGCCTGTGGAGAGAGCGAGGTAAGACGGGGACTGTCAGGAACAAAGCTTCAAATTCACATGATATGTTTAGCTAAAAGGGTGAGAGAGAAATGAATCAAAGCTTGGCGGGATCAAAGGAACGCAACAATAAAGTCAAGGCGGTTGCCATGGGACCAGCAGGAGATGCATATCATTTGTAAGTTGTTCTTTGGCTCTGTCAGATGTGGAGGGAATTGATTGTTATTGTTTGGAGGATGAACTGCTATTGGAGGGGGTTGAGAGCAAGGGTCATCATTGCACAGTGAGAGGAATATATCTCCTCACTTGTTTTAAACAGCAGCCGCCTGTGATCAGATGTGTCAGAGGCCACTGCAGAAGCACCTTCAACTTGTGATAACAGACAACAAGACAGACGCAAAGACAAATTTGTCAACCCCATAAATATCTTATCGGCATAAACCGTTGATAGGCTAAACATCTCATCTTACACTGTCAGAGGTTATGATCATTGTTACTCTTTGAATTTGAAATCAAATAGACTGGAGACTTTCATTCCCACTCATGCAGTGTAATTTTCAAACCAACAATTTTGGCAAGAAATAAGCTGTTTTTTCAGTTTTTTATTCTTTAAAGAGAATGTTTACCTAAAAGAAAAAAGCATAATAGCTCACTCAGCCCTAGTGGTATTTAGCTGTGCAGATTAGTTTGGGTTTTTATGTGCCAAAGTTATGAATTATCCACCTTTTAAAACTTCTGCCGCCACCACAAAACATTGTAGGTGAATTCAATTTAGTTTTTTTATGTTCAAATCATGAAAAACAAGATATATAACCCTAACCCCCAAGCTAGCGACCCGGGCCTTAGGGGTTGAGTATGTAACTATAAACAGCAACGTCATCAGTTCAAGTCTGGCCAGGGACTCGTGGAACAGGATTATCAAGATTAGCTAAACCTTGGCAGATAAAATGAAAACATTAAAAGTGGATACCACTATTGGTGCTACAGAAGGAGTTTAACTTACATAAAATAAAATAACGCACATCTAAGCAACAAAAGAAGAAGTTACATACTTAAGTCTATAAATAAAATATTTATACTGAGACCGAAAAGAAAAAAGATATCAAAAGTTAGACAGGAGAAAATATCAAAACGAAATTTTGATTTAGACCTATTTATTCTTATTACATCAAAATTATGAGATTTTTGACAGTGTTTTGTTTCCAAAACACTGTTTTCCTTTTTTTCCTATTTATGGCAGAAATAGGCTTTTGTACATACACATATGTTTCAGCACTTAGAACAAATAATTCTTTTGTTTTAAAATATTGTAATTATGTCTTCATTACTCAGGATTAATGGATTCTCCATGTGCATACACATGCCTCCAGAAAAGCAGCCTATTGATTGACATGGCAGTTAACATGTCATTAAATTCTTTTGACTATACAGGTGCCTGTTAGTGTGAGCATGTGCATTTCTGCCTAATATGTGTGTGTGTGTGTGTGTGTGTGTTGTGTGTGTGTGTGTGTGTGTGTGTGTGTGTGTGTGTGTGTGTTGTGTGTGTGCTCATACAGAGATGAGACCCGTCTGTCTGCTGCTCTCTCAGATTGCACCCATGAGAGCTCCCAAAATAACAACAAAGAGTCCTCAGTGGGTCGGATAAAAGCCCTGTCACCAACTATTTCAGCACAGAGTCTCCTCCCCTACTGTATCTCTGAGTGACACCACACACATCACATGGAGACAGGAAGGGAAGACAGTCTCTCATATTTGACCCCAACAAATATATCCATATGTTAATGAGATTGTTGTTGGCTTTTAGCATGGGTCAAATGGGTTTTGATTGTGTGCTGAATGGTGGTGTATTCACTCTTACACTGATGTTGCTGATGGCATACTCCTGAGTAAAAGTTGGGTGTTATGATCAATCAGATAGATAACATATGGTACCAATATGTTTTGTTTCTTCCTATCTTTAAAGGAATAGTTCAACATTTTCGGAAATATGCTTATTAGATTTCTTGCAAAAAGTCAAATAAGAAGATTGATACCACTTGTTTGCAGCTTAGGCCAGGAGGCCGTTAACTTAGCTTAGCATAAAGACAGGAAACAGGTGCAAGCAGTTAGCCTGGCCAACCTACCCCCACCAACACCTCCAAAGCTAATTATCTAGCATGTTGTCTTGTTTGTTAAATCCATACACAAATGACAAGTTGTGGTTGAGAACAACTTGCTGTTGCTCTTGTTCTCATCATGAAGTTGCCCAGGCAACCCGCGGGGATTCCAGGAAGTCATTGCTATCTGCTATTAATCACCACAAAATAAATGTAGCTCCAACCAGAGCCATTTCTTCATATTTCTGTTTTTGTACAGGTTAAACAAACACATAAATTAGTGAGCTTTAGAGGTTTTGGTAGATGTATTTTTGCCCATTGGACAGAGCCATTCTATCCGTTTGCCTTACTCCTGCCTTGCTTTGCACTGTTTCCCAAAAAGAGAAACAATTACTTTACATAAGTTGAAGTCAAACAAATCAAGACATGCTCAAATGATATACGATGAATAATGTGAGGCACCACAAAGAAAATAAGACAAACATCAATTTAAAATCTCTGTGGAATTACTGTAATATCCTATTAGTGTACAATAACTATAATTAACTCATTTGATTCACCAACATCTCCAATAAAAAGGACTAGTCTTTCACACAGTGCCAAACAGCAGTTAAATCTGCAGTAAAAAACCTTCCATATTGCACTAACTGATGTCAAGCCAAAAAAAACTACTAACAGCAGAGAAGGACTCCATTGTTATTTCTAACTGGTAGACGCCCTGAGGTTATTTTTCCTCTGCCTTGAAACAAATCAATGAAGCACAACTCACTTTGAACAACTGTACATTTGCTGAAATCAGATGTGGGTTGAGAAGCCATCTATCATTGCGTTCATTCTGTTTGTTGACAGAGGAGGACTTTGATAAACAAGCATGTTCTTTGAAACAGGTGCCCAAGCATGAGTTCAGTTTGAGAGGCGATTCAGAAAACTGACTGATTAGAGAGTGTTTGTTATTCTGCATCCAACCATTTGGATTCTGTGTATCCTTCTCAAAGTCAGAGGGATGCTTCCGGTATACACAATGAAACTGTTTATTTTTCAACTAAGATAACACAAAGGTTTGACAAGGATATTTGCAAAATTTCAAATATCTCAGCAGTGAAATTGTCACTGTCACGTTGATAAGAGTGTCAACAAACAATATAACTTGATAAAATCAGCATCTGGTGGAGTTTATGTTTTTCTTTTTCTTTTAGCCAATGTTGCCCCCAAGTGGTTAAACTAGAAATTGCCTGAAACTTCAATAATGTACAAGTTTGCATCACAAAGCAGTACACATACTAAATCTCATATAGGGTTGGGCCTCGTTTGGATTTGAACATTTCTGATTCCAATTCCAAATCTTCATTTTGATTCAGATTCTTTGAGGGGTGGAGTTGAAACAGGTCACATGCCTATTTTCACAAATAAGAGGAAAGTTTTATTTTGATTCAATGGTGGTTTACAGTTTTAGAAAGCTTTTTCAATGTAAAATAAAGCTACACTAGCGCACCGCTTATTGTGCTCCAAGGCTGCAACACAACAAGCGCCTGGCTGCTTCGGAAACCAAAAACTTATGCATATTAAATTGGGAAGCGATGATCGGATTTGAAACCAAATCCTCTAAATGATTCCAATAAAGAAACGATTCTACTGAAATCATAACTTTTGAAACGATTCCAAGTAGGAATCGTTTCTCAATGCCCAAACCTAATCTCATGAAACTTTGCACTCATTATTTAACAGGCTTTGATTGCATCAATTTTGTTTAATGTATAGTCGGCTTTCTCAACTGAAACAGTGAAGTCATGACCTAGCCATGATGTGTTTTCACTGGCTGTTCTACAACAGTAAACACAACATGCAGTCCATCCGGTTCACAAACCCAGCTTATCCTCACTATCAACATGTGGAAGTGTTTTCAAACCAGCAGCAAATGGTCTTAAATCAGTCATTTTAATATCAAAGCACTTAACACTAGAATGATGATTACTTTCAGGTGAATATCCATGCTGCTTGTCAAGATTACATTTGAAGAAAATGACTGAGCTCTTATCCAACAAGTACAGTACAGCCAGTGTTCAATAGGCAGGATCACATTACAGAAGATTACTTTGGAGTTTCAGCAATTTTCCCAAATTACACTGGCCTTTGGTCTCTGGTGAACTTGATTGACTTGAATGGTTTTCATTAGAAAAGCCTTGCAAGAGCTTTACTGTTGATGCTCGTACACAAAAGTCGAGGCATTTGTGGGTGAGCGGGTGCAGCTGGGACACTGGAAGTGAATGGATATGCAGGTCCTTTCATGGAAATGCTTCATCATGTTTTAAGAGAACACAGACTCGGCTGTTTGATTTGTGACCCTCATCTGGGTTACATGAGCCTGACATTGTCCTGTTACAATTTAGTGTCTTTAAAAAGAACTGATCAGTAATGATCGGCAATAAGTACTGAATTTATTGAATCAATAGACTTTCAAAATCACTGTGTCTGGAGAGTATTGCTATCACAATATATGGTGTTTTGATGCATTCAGTGTGTGTTAACAATAAACAAACCTTATGTGATTTACATGTCATATTTGAACTTCAGGCCACCCTCCCCCTGTCTTTCCTCATCGAAAGAACAAAATCTGAGTAATGGAAATCAGTTATATGTCACAAAGATTCTGAGCCCAGACTGACAAGAAAATAGCCATGAAAAACATGACCAACCTTATTACCCGTCTAGGAAAATATTTAAGAGAGGGATCCAAAATGAAGAATAGTCCGGATACACTTACAGTGTCACAAAGAATAAGAGCTCTTTCTCCTGGACAGACATATTCCTACATTCCCCTCAGCTGGTTGGCTGCTTTATCCGCTGCCTCAAAACTGAAATCTGTAAGGAATTATGGGGCAGTATCATACGCTTCTATGCATTAAGTGACTATCCTACCCAACCATACGTATAAAGTGAAAATTAATTTCCTATTAAATTTGCTGTCACTTAATGTGCAAATGATCTTTATAGCACACGCCCCCTGGAAACAATTACAAGGTTTAATAAAACAGTGAACTCTGTGTCTCTCCAAGTTTGCAGGAAAGATCTGCAGGAAGTGGTGCCATCTTGAGGTTTACTGACATAGCAAGTAACTAAGGCACTGTGCAATTCTTTCAACTGCAAAATAAATATATTTGGGTTACATTTCCAGAGCATCACTTAGCTGCATCTACTGTAAGTATAACAGTGACAAGCAAGGTATTTTTTTCTGCAGCTCTAATTTGGGTTAGATTAACGTCAGAGGATAAGCAGTCAGAGTTTGATAATTTTTTGCAAAAAAAAAAAAAAAAAGAGCAATTTTGGTCAAAGAGACCAAATGTGGCAATAATGTAGGCTTTGTTTAAATAGTGCAAACAAGACCAGGACAAAGGCTCCACCCATGCCTCAGAGTACAGCCTCCTCCTATAAAGCTGAAGTCAACGTGAAGTCATGTCGCTGGGGAGACACAAAATCAAAGTGTACAAAAATGACATACTTAAGCGGCAACACTGCTTTGATTTAGTCCTTTCTTCGTTAATCATTTTCCTCCCATTGCATCCAGACTGTATCATCATAACATGACACTTCAGAGTGTTTAAGAGGCAGGATGAACTCTCCAGCCACAGCTGTCATCCAGCTGAGCGTTATTGGAATGAGGAAGCTTCACACCAATCGCAGAAAGTTTTTACTTTTTTTTTTTATTATTTAGGAAAGCTATACTTCCTCTATTTGTTTTCCAGTAAGGCCCTGATCACACGTTTGATGATTAACTGTATCATTGCCAAAGTGTCAACACCAACATAGAATACAAAATAATAGACATGACAAGTTAACTATACCCCACAGTATATAAAATCATTCAAATTAGCTCCACCCTTACTTTAATCAGTAATACTAATAATCCAAATGTTATGTAAATAAGTCCTTCCTACTTTATGAGTAAATTTAAATTAAAAATGATAATCCAAATGATATTATTGTATAACTTGATTTATATTGTATTTTTTTATATTTTCTTTTGTACCATTTTGTCTCAGATTCAGAGTTTGCTTTTACTTGTGCGTTTGAAAAAAAAAGAAAAGATTTTTGTTACCAAACACTAATAATAATAATAATAAAGAACCTTTAACCTTTTACTGTGCTAAATTACATTTTCCCAATAATACTTATCCACTTTTAATTTGGCATTATCTATTGTATTATTTCTTTTACTGAAGCAAAGGCTCTCAACGACTATCTGTCATAATCAAATGAATGAAATACATGAGGATTTGTGTGCGTGTGTAATGCAGATGCTACATTTTAACAGCAATACAAGTATCAAGGAAGTTCATAGTGTAACCCACACGCATGTCCCCAAATCCATATTTGCTCAGCAAGTCTGCATACTGGCTCTCTGTCCTCTCCAAACCCTCAGTCTGGGCAAGCATGTTCAGAGACTGCAGAGCAGAGTAGGGTGTCTGTCCGTCCAACATGGTCTCAGCTATGAGCACTGCACATCCTAAGGCAAAACAGAAGAGATTGCTCAAGACCTTAGTGTTCAGGAAAAATATAAAAATGCCCAATTAAGACAAACAAAACAATACACGGTTTGCATTTTTCCCCCTCTAATCTTACTGGATTGGATAACAGAATCTGCTTTACAGACTAACTCTTTATCATAAAAACATTCCTGACCTTAGTCCCTGATTTTGGCAAATGTTACCTACAGTGCATCATAAGTGTTGTAGAGGGTGTTGTCTGTCACACTTTGATGCAGAGCATAGCATCCAGGAGGTTGTCTGTATGTCTGACATGTGCTGTTACAAAACCATGGCTCTTCAAAAGCAGGCTGTACTCTGTCGCGCTGCTCTGTTTCCCCTCACTCATGCTGAGGGCCTGGAGCAGCCCACGACTCGGGCCCCTTCTGTCTTCATCCAAGAAGATCTCACTCAGCAGGAGTCCACAGCCTGGCAGCATGGTGCAAGTGCATGATGTGTATACAGATATACAACTTTAGTGAACAATGGTGGTGGTTTTGTAATCCCTTATCCCCTTGCATTCCTTCGCGTTATGCAAATAATAAAGATCAAGGAGGATACGAGTGATACAATAAATCAGGTTGGTATTTTGAGTTTCACTGGCACGTGACTAAGGATGTTATACTAAGCATGCATATGTTAATAATACATATTTGGTAATTTAATAATTTATGTTCCAAATAATTATTTAGCCAAAATATGTAGTAAGAAACTGTTTTTTACCTGCAGTGCACACATTTGCAATTTTACTCAGAAGAATGCACACTTTGTCATCAGACCAGTCATGGAGAATTCTCGCCAGGATGTACAAGTCTGCTTTGGGCAACTCATCTTTGAAGAAGTCTCCTGTTCATACAGAGACGGAACAACAACAGAAAACGTCACAGAGTGAGAGGTTACTCTAATATCTTAGACCCACAGAATAACAACAGCATAACAAAGGTAACTATCTTTTTGCCATTGTGTATTGATGCAGATACACAAACTGACCTGCTACAAACGACACACTGTTGTCTGTGTGCAGAGGATGGAAATGTTCACTCATCTCAACAACTGCTGGCAAGTCAAAAACTGTCACAGACAACCCAGGATGGGCTTTAGTAAACTCGTAGGCCATTGCACCCGTGCATCCTAGGAGAAACATAACAAAAAAAGGACATGTATATTAAAAAAAAAAAAAAAGGTTTATTATTTAACGACACACTTCTAAACCTTTACGTTCTCTCTTTACCTCCAAGATCACAGGCAGTTTTAAAACGGGAGAGGTCAAAGGCTGTTGCTACAGCTCGTCCTGTAACTTTAGCAATGCTGTGCATGGCATTCATGAATCTCAGTTTGGCTTCTCGACTGTTGTAGAAAGTATCCTTTAATTAAAAACAAATGAAATAGGAAGAACAAAATAGAAAAAAGCAGTTGTAAAATGCTTTCAAATGTTTTTTTCGCCACATTGTATCCATCCTAGGCTGAACTTGGAGATAATCACCTGAAACATTTCTTTGGATGTCTTCCCAAAAGCCTTTTCGCGCTGGTTGGCTCCCTCCCGCACAGCACTCTCAAGGTGGGAGAAAAGAGGCCATACTGTGTCGTCACAATGCTGGATGTAGCCCCGCATCGAAAAAGGAGCGTCTGACAGCAAAAAACGTGACGACAGATGTGTGTTCTTGTACACTGGCTTCTGGCATGCTGGGAGTAGAGACACCATGAAAGATGTGAGAGGTTCATTTCAAGTTAAGTACTAATGCTATCTCTTTAAGGTGTCATTATGATAAGCACAGATGAGTCCTGACTAACCTCTTGGTTTGCTCTTCAACAGTCCCAGAGACACACAGGCTTCTAGCAGGCATTCAGTGCCCTTCACAGAGGCTTTGATCTCCTGAGCCACCTGTGCTGCATCCAGCCCTGGCCTGCTTTGTAGAAGGTCAAACACACACATCTTGGATGCGGTAAATAGTGCCTGGAACATTTTGGGAAAGGCAGAATGGATTCAGAAGCAAAGTGAAACTTTATTTGTATGAATGTGATACGTAATATTAGACTACCCGTTCCTTTTTCACTTTTTTTTTTTCAGATTTAAAAAATGTGTTGATACGTGACCTTTAGAGGTGCTGGTCAAAGTGATTTATAGGACAGATTTATTTCCTGTGCTCCCAATCTTTAGAAAGCACATTAGTGTATTTCCTCAAAATATTAGACTATTCCTTTAAGGGTGTTTTCACACCTGTAGTTTGTTTGCTTTGGTCTAAATCAGTTAGTTAGTAAACTTAAGTGATTTGCCCTTGGTTTGTTTGGTTTGGTTTGGTTTGACACCTGGAAAAATCTAAGTGTACCAAATTGAGTCATTACAAATCAGGCAAGGACATCCAGCCCTCTTATTGGTCGGATATGTCGGGAGCAAGAAAGTAAATACATGAAGAAGGTCCTGTGTTCTAGTGATCATGAAGATACGACTGACGGACAGCAAGCTTGACCGCAGTCTATTTCTATGATAGAAACACTGCAAACTGCTACAGTTTGCTAAACACACCTGACTACAGGAGACATTAGCTCAGACTGGTGGAGTATGTATGGTTGGTGCAGTTTGAGTACAGATCATGTTCTCAAAACAAACAAACCGCTCCTGAATTTGACTGAATGCGTGCCCAAACAAACCGCACCAGTGGGGAAAACAAACTCTAGTTCGATTCAACCAAACTGAAGGCTGTTGGTGTGAAAACACCCTAAGTGGAGCTAAATGCCACATTACATCCTCTAAAAGTTAACTACAACATTGAAATATTTCACTATGGAAAAAAGCTAAACAATATAGGAATACACAGTTTATCTCTAATTACCTTTGAGGCTTTGAATCCATCCATCAGATGAATGATTCGATGCAAGTCGTCTTTTTTTGGTTCACTGTCCTCATGCTCTGTCACATTGTGCTCAATCACCTGCCCTCTGCTGGCAGTCATTGGTAATGTTGTATTATGTATGAACTCAGCCTCTCTATCATCTGTATGTTTAGACAGGCTGTTGACCAACATCCAGGAACTCTTGTCCACTTCACTTTCACTGCTTCTTCTTTTCCCCTATAGAATGGGCAATGTTAAATATACATAATGAAAAAAGCTAACAGGTTGTGCGAACAGGGTGAGGAAAACTCACCTCATGGACAGGATCGGCTGAAGAGCTGTTCTGGGTGTGGTGTGTATAATTGGCTGGTGGGCTGTTCTGTGTGGGGCTGGATGAGGGGCTGTGTTTGGCTGAAGAGCTGGGAATGTGGCTGGACTGAGCTGGCAGGTCGAGTGGGGGCTGAGTGAGTATTGAGGTAGTGTGAGAGCCGTTGTGGCTCAGCTGGACAGACACACTTTCTTGGCCCGTGGAGGAAGTACAGCGGTTGTAAATAAAGTCCAACTGTTTGCAGAAGTGGTTCAGGGGGAAACCCACAACATTGAGGAAGTCTCCATGGACATACTCCACCAGCATCCCACCGAGAGCCTGAATTCCATAGCCTCCGGCCTTGTCCCTGGCAATAAACATTTGCACAAGCACACATATGCCACTTCTTCTTCAAATATTTTTTTGTTGACACATTCACTGTCAAATAGGACAAAGCAAACACATTTTGAAGAAAACTCAGGTATCAAAGTCCAAAAAGCAACAGGTTCATGAAGCTCATATCTACTAAATGACCCTGATTGAACAAATGTGTGTTTAGGTTACTACACTAAGAAAGATCAATAGCTATTACATATTACATATGTGAAAGTTCAGACTTACATGGGTTCACCGCTGTTGATGTACTCCCACAGCATGTTATCTGAGAGATCGGCAAACTTCACTTTTGTTTCTTCGTAGAAGTCAATCAACTGGTAATCCACTTCTTCGTCTTGGGGGGGTTAAAAAGAAATGTTTATACTACACTAAGCCCTTACTTATACTGCATATTTAGGAAACTGGAATGAAAAACCAACAGTACATTACTGTATAGTTTTTTTCCTCACAGACATTCTTGTTGGACATTTAAGATTTAGAAGATAAAAAGTACCTGTTCTAAAAAGTTTGTTTTATCCAATGGTCTACAGAAAACAACCTGTAAGTCTCGCCATTATTCAGATGGGACTTACTTTCTTTCACATGGCAGAAGACAATAGCTACACCAGTGATGACACTGTGCTCTTTACCACTCAAGCTGGAAGAGAAAAATAAAGAAGAGATAAACTGTGAACCAGATCATGCCCGTTTCTAATGTTAACCCAGAAACAATGTAAGTGACACTCACCTTGACAGCATCCTGTAAGCGTCCTCTTTGTCCACTGGCTTCTCCAGGATCAGGCCATTCACAGTCTGTTGAAATGAAATACATTTGACTAATAATAGGAATACCATTCAGAATGCATGCATATATTGCAGAGAATGAACAGATAGTATCCTGTTAAGCTTTCTTCCTTTTACCACAATAGTGTCTGCTCCGATTACTATATCTGGAGTCTTCAGGTGTTTCTAAAGCAAATGAATACAGAATATGTTATCAAATAGTCATTCAACACGATAATATACTGTATACTATCATACAAAAAGGAGCTTAACTCACAAAGGGCATCCTCCTAGCCACCTCCAGGGCCTTTTGTTTGGCTGTCTCAACAGCATACTCATGAGGTGCTTTGAAAAGTCTCTTGTTAAGAGTTTCTTTGAACCAGGATGGTACCACCTCAAATCGTAAGCCCTAAAATATAGAAAAAAAGATAAAGAATAGATAAAAAGTATATCTATATATAGATTATATAAAATTTAGAAATGAGCCTTAAAAGTTTAGTCCAATCAACACTATATTTAACAAGCCAAATGAACATTTATTTTTATTTTTACATAAAAATAACTGTAACTAGGATATATACTGAGTGGAAGTGTTTTCTGGTGAAAAACATATTCAATAGCAACACTGTTTCTAAATAACCCCTGCACACATATTCTGTTCATCAATTGCTTGTTAATTTTGATTAACATATACATCAATACAAGTATATATCTGCGATAAGGTAATATTGCTCCATATCGATCTAGTTATATATAAATTATAAATAATAAAATACTCATTGTCATTATGTTCATTAGACAGATATAACTAAATGTGTTTGATTTGTTATGAATTTTTTTTATATAGAAATCTGTAACTTTGGTTTAAGTAGTTCTTTTTATTTAATGATTCAAATGTCCAGTCCAGATTTTTGGGGACTTAAAAGCAGAGTCATGGCCCACAAAAGAGAAACCTTGTCCCAGCTGACCTCAATATGCACAATTTTATGTGTTCACAACTAAACAAAATGAGCAGTTGTCGTGATCTATATATAATTCATGTGAGTCTAAGCAGAGGGAAACATACCGCATTGCTGAGAATCTCCAGTCTCCTAGGAGAAGCACTTGCCAGCACAACCAGTTTACCACTGAGCTTGGAAATGACAGGATTCAGCACCATGGTGGCCTTCTCTAACTGCCCATAAAGGTATACAGAGTTAAACATTACAGATGTAGCCTAGTTTATGTAAAAGACTCAGCAATAACGAGTCAGATGACTGCAGCTGTACAGTTATGCACCAACACCAAGCACAGTGCTGAAATGATTAGGTGATTTGTTGATAAGTCAATCAACATAACATCCATTTTGACCATTAATAATTTAATTCATCAAGAAAAAAAATGCCAAACATTCAGTGGTCCCAGTTTTTCAACTGTGCAGATTTGCTGCTTTTCTCTGATTTAATTATTTTTTTTAATTGTATATTTTAGAGTTTGAACAAAACAAGCGCATGACTGTGCTCTGTGATATTGTAATGGGCATTGGGTTGTTATGGTCTACTCACCAAAGGTTAATCTATAATAAAAGCAATGGCAGGTCAAAGCCAATGTGCCTCATACATATCACAGAATAATGCATTCGACGAAAGACAATGAACTGCTGTAAGGTCATGTAAATGCATTTCCACTCACCGTAATTATAATGCATACAGGTACCCATTTGAATAAAGTTACAACTTTTCCAAACAATGTCTAACGGCAATGTGCTTACTGTGTCACGTTCCTGTACAAACAATATTTGGCTCGCCAGAAAGTAGCCCAAGTTAATTACGTAACGTTAGATACTTCATGTGTTTCAAGCACCAAACAATAACGTTATGACATGCGACATAGCTAGCTAATTAACGTTATGCTAGTTCCCAACTCTGCTATCCTAACTATGTAAACTTGATGTTAGCTAGGGTTAGCAAACGTTAGAAGCTAGTAATACGTTAACTTACTGTAACGTTTGGTTAGCGAGCTCACACACAAAAAAGTGACACGCTTGAAAGAACAGTCAAAAGAAACACGTTTGGTGGTCTGAGACCGTTACATTGACGTTACAGTAGATATGCAGTACCAAACAGCATCGCTTACCTAAGTACTGCAGTTAGGGAAACTGAAGCTAGCTAGCTTCTTGCTACGACCGGGTCTTAACTGTCTATGGACCGGGTACGACCATTGACAGTTAAAGGTACGACTATAGACTGTTTGTCTGAGAACGACGACCCACGTGACTGCACATACGTGATGACGTTTCATAACGAGGGCGGAACCACCATTTGCACACTGTTAGCAGAGTAGCATGCAATCGCATGCTGTACATCCATGCCATCTATCGTAGTATCATATGCAATAGGCTACTTCTACTACTATCTCTAATTATATAATAATAATAATAATAATAACAATAATAATAATAATAATAATACATTTATTTCATAGATGAAGAAAAACAGTGAAAATGAGGATCTTGAAACAAGTTAAAAAGGTGAATAGATCTATAGATCGATACAGTAAAACACAGGATACAGACATTTACAGAGATGTACAGAGTCAATGTTAAAAACGTTAAAATATTCAGTCAGAGAAAGCTTATACTGTACAACACAAATGTTGCATTCACATTTTGTTTGCATTTGTGCATGCTACATATATTGTCAAAACTATAATGATGCTTGTGTCAGATATAAAAATACACATACAAAAAACATTAAATGTTTTTTTTTTCATTTAGAAAAAAAACAACCTACAGTGTGTAAGGTATTGCAAGAATAAAAAATAAAGTTATCAAAAAGGCTCAGCTGCTGACCATGTTCTTTAGTTCCTTTGTAATCCTAAAAAGGCTGACGTAAAATGATTTTGAAATAGTTAGATGTAAGAGTTTGACACACTCAGGGCAACCCACACTTGCTATCTCTCTCACTTCCTTTATCACAACTCCCTCAGTCTTTATTCTCTTTTTCTCGTTCTGTGTCTCTATGCTGTCGTGTTCTGTGGCATCAAAGACAGCTTGCTGTGTTCTCTCTCCTGACTTTCGAAAGCGCAAGTTGCCGAGTACAAACTCTCTCTATGTTCCATCTTCATTGAGTCCCCACTACTCAGAGTATGCAGATTAATTATCTGTCGCAGCTTGTGTCTGAAATCCTTGGAAGCAAAGTAGTAAATGAACGGATCGAGGCAGCTATTCAGGCAGCTGAAACAGAGAGACAGTTTGTAGGACATGTACATTGACTGCTTATAGAAGAGTCTCAGCACAGAGTGAGTCAACAGAAGGATGTTGTTTGGAGCAAAGCACACGGTGAAGACCAGGAGAACAATGAAGGCCAGACGTATCGCTCTCTTTTTCTGGGCTGTCTTGGAATCTCTGGCCAGTTTGTGTATGACACTGATGTAGCAAAATGTTGTGACACAGAAAGGGAAGAGGAAGAGGACAAACACCATGCTGAAGAGAAAGGCCGCCCAGGCAGTCAAGTTCGGGAGCATGTCTTTCTTTAGCACGTCAAAGCATGTGGTAATCCCGAGTTCAGGAATGTTAAAGGTCAGGTCTGTGGTCATCAGCGGGTACAGAACGCTCAGGACTAAACCCCACATGAGGATGCAGCTGATGACCGCATTCGACTTTCTCTTCCTGATCTGCCTGAACCACATTGGCCAGACAATGCCCAGGTAGCGGTCAATTCCAATGGCCATCATAGTTAGGACGGAACAGTACATATTTGTGTAGAAGACAATGGTCATGACCCTGTGGGTGGACATATAGACAAGAAGAGTGTTTCATTTATTCACAGGTTAAAATAAAAATAAAAGATGAGAAGATCAAAACCACTGTTCAACATTGAGCTACAACCAGCAGCCAGGTATCTCAGCTTAGCTTAAAGACTGGAAGCACTAGGGAAAAGCTAGCCTGGCTCTGTCCGAAGGTAACCAAGGGAGACAGGAGAAATCACCTAACCAAGAAAAGGTTGGCCCATAAACTTTTGTTTTGTTAAACCATAACTTATTAACGTGACTTTGTTGTCACTTTTGATTCTGTAGAGATTAAAACAAGATGTTGACACAGAAATGGGTTATAAAGAGTTTACCTATTTCTATCTTTTTTTTTATTTAACTACCAAGAAACAGGAAATTACTTAATCTATGGAATTTATTGTTGTTTGGTTTTGAGAAATTCTATAAATTATTTATTGTTTCCTGTCCTCTGTGTCCCTCAATGATAGCTGAAATTGTAATAGCAGACTGAATGACAGGGAAATGATCAAAGTTGCTAAATGAAAAAGAAAAAATAAGCAGTCAGAGCTTATTGACCTAATGTTAACTTCTTGGTGACCCTGATGTTGCCATGGAGATGACAAATTGTTGGTGGGTGAGAATTAATTGACCAATTTCTGCAAATGTATTCTATATGCAAACTCAAGCACTTGGCAATAAAATGATAAGAAAATGGAAGAGAGCAATGTGGAAAGAGTGGTATGTATCCATCTTCTCATTTAACTTTATTTTCCAAAATGTCAAGCAAGTCCAACTGGTGGACGGTGGATGTACACTGAGCTGTGAAAATAATGTTTGGCTTGACAAACACAATTTAAACAAGTTGAAAAAATTCTCCCAAATTTATGTTGAAGACATCCTATCAATACTTTAACGTTGCCCGCAATTATGAAGAATACCTGCACATGTTGGCTCCCAACTTCCAGTGGTATCCTTGCAACTGGTAGGCGATCTGAAAGGGCAGGGCAGTGCCAAGGGCCAAGTCGGTGAGAGTGAGATTAATCATGAAGATGATGGAGGGAGTCTTGGGGGAGGTACGAAAGATGAGGATCCACATGGAAAGGCCATTTCCTACCAGGTTAATCGCAGTGACGATCACGTAGATGACAGAGATGGCAATGCTGGCATTTACATTCATGAACAGGGACAGGGTGGCGTTGTCGAGCTTGCTGGAATTCCCCATCGTGACTGGGGGTGGATGGCTTCTCATCACCTATGTTTTGGGGTTTAACAAAGACTTGTGAGTCTTGTGGTAGAATGTTTTGTTTTCTTACAAAAAAAAACTGAATCAATAAATCAATTCTGCAACGTTTTACTTTATATCATACAATTGTTTTGTAAGATTTGAAAGTACAACATCAGACAGCAGAAGTGCGTGCTACTGATGGATGTTGTTCTTCTGTTTGCTGTGCAAAACTGATTGATCTAAAAGGTGTGAAACAGACACCTGAAGCATTCATATCAGGACTTCATTACTCCTGTTGTTGCTTGCGTGCGAGTAGCACATGTGTTGGGTGGAGTTTTTCACACAGGAAAAGGACTACTAGATTTGTGGTGAAGACTGTCAACTGTCGCTGTGGGTAGCTCGTGTACAATAGACATCTAAAAAATGTTTAGGCATGCTTATGATTGTCAAATAACCTAAACGGCTTCACATGGGAGGTGAGACATAACAGAATGTTATTTTTGTGCTATGAGATAGTGAACACGAACAGCAATAAAAATACTTTATTCAAGACGTGTTGCACATGGTTGTGGCAATGGGGAATTACCACACACCACTGAGACCACGTTACTGAAATGCAATGGAAAGAACCTATTACTACAACAATGATCAGGATGATAATAAGTATGCAGTTAGGATACATCGTTCATATCTTAATAACATATTGTTTTGCAATAATAACAATCAGCGAACTGAGACTTTAGATTAAAATGTTTTTTTCCCCTTTAAAATCATAAATACACTTGGTAAATAAATCAAAATTTATTAATCTATTCCTTTTCCCTTCTTTCTGCCTGGAAAGTTATTTGTTGTATGTAATTGAACCAAGAATGTCTTAAACTTGTGTTTATTTATGACATTTTTACTTTTACAGTCTCAATAAGCAGTTTTCTCTTCGGTTATGTCACATATTGTATGTATACCATACTAATGGTGTACCTTGGATCAAAGTCAGATGTTTAGTTCTTATGGCCACTGTGTTTGTTTGTCTTTATGTTTTAAAAAGCAAAATAAACATGTTGTCTAAAACAAACACAGTAACAATCTTTGACCTTTTCTTTCACCATTTGATATTAAGTTACTAAGCACATTCAATTAAAAAAAAAACACATTTTGAGAAAAGTGCTTTTGGTTTAAACTTAAAAGTACACATCGTAGCAAGTATTAAGCAACTGACACATGAAGCATGTTTAGGCTAATTTCAAGTCAATATTTAAAATGTATAAATGCTTATAAGGTTATAACTTTAAAGCTCAGGAAAAGTCACTCACACTCACCTATGAACGTGGAGGCAGACAAGACAACAGGCAGGTTGGCGTACAGGCATATGAGTGTCGGTTGGAGACAAAGGTACAGATGTTGTGACAGCTGAGGAAATGAGATTTGTGTTACAGTTACAGAGGAAATGGATCAGGTGACAATCTTCACGCTGCCAACTTCAATGGCTGCCACTAAGCAGAATCAGACTTGGAAATGACATGTCTTAAATCTCCGCAAGCAAACAGCACTGAGAACGTACCTATTTACCCACATATAACAACCGCATGATGGGCTTATTACTCACCTTGTGGTGCATGAGTGAGCTCTACAATATTTAAAACTATACTTGTTCATGTGGAAAGACCTGAATGAGAAAGTAATTGTTACATATCTGTACTGTTTAAAATTGTGGGTGCGTCACTTTCACTGTTAGTCAATATCAGTCCTATAACTGCCGTGATAGAAATGGGAAGCAAAACCAGAGAGAACCACAAAATCATACCTGCGTCACATGTATGCAAATGCTAAAGATAAACATCTGTGTGCTGGTTGACATTAAGTTGGATCACAAAGAATAGGACTACACTAAATATTATGTACAGTATATATATATATATATATATATATATATATATATATGTATATATATATAAATATATGGGATGTGTTATGCTGCTGGCTTTCCGTTGATGACAGTTCTGCTTTATCTGGGTAACATGCCACAGTCACTCTCAGAGAGATTTTTTTTGATTAATGCAAAACAGAAGAACATTGTGTACAAAATATTGAGATCATCCACAACAAGTAAAAAAAAAAAAAACCGCATCAATTACAACAATACAACATGGTGTCACTGTGTACTTAACATTTAAAGAGGAAAAACAGGTTGAGATTGATTCATACTTTTGGATGAACTGCCTACAGTTTCACTCATGAGACACCTCAGCACGTCTACACCCACTAATGCTAAGTTACCGCTGTGTATTCGTGTTTTTACACTTTGCTAACTATAATTGACTCATTTCTGCCATGTGTAAATGTTTGCTATAGGCAGTGCTAATGACCAGTGCTGCCTCACCCAAACTGTCAGAGCTACCACAATGACGGAAACACTGATTTAGTCTCTTGTAACAGTACAGGAGCTTTATTTTCTCACAACTTAAAGAAAAAAACATAATGATACAAGAGGTATGATAAATACAGACAAAATGTTAGATTGTGTGAAAAAAATAATATAAGGCTTGTTAAAAAGACATAATACTTATATTACTACGACATTTGTGGCTTTTTCATTTAGATTTACTTGACAGAATTAATAGAAAACCATGCACACAGCATAGAAAATGAATTGTTTTTATTAATCGGTGTCATGCTTTGCAACTGTACATCTTCTTTCTAGGAAATGCTTTACAGAAATGTAGAGAACGTGTTCTTCTTGGCTCCTGGGTGATCATGTACAAAGCTTTGCTCACAAATAAATTATTGTCTCTGTTGGATCACACCTTAGAACAAGATGGACCACATGTAACAAGATGCATAGAAACTACGAAAAGCGGTAAAACCTTGTCCTTTCTTTATCAATAATAACTCCTATCCCCTCATTCGCTCACCTTTACACACAAAAATACACGCAGGATTTCCTTGGGACATTTTCCACATCCATTGTTTGTAAGTTCTACTCATATTATATTTTATTATATTTGTATTTATTTGATTATTAAAAACATACAGGTTCAGCAGAGTCTACAAAGGCTTATTAACAAGAACGGTTGCAGAGGATGAGGTCATGGTTTCGCCAGAACATTGTAGGAGGATACCACGGGGTAACTTCGAAAACACGATGACCAAAAGGAATGACACTACACCGTCTGACGCTGACTATTGTGCTGTCATAAAAGTACTATTATTTTTTGCCCCTGTTCTTAGTCTCACACGGTTCGTTCAAGGATTCTTTGAGTATTAAACAGTGAGACATATAAGTAACATATTTAGTGTGTACTTGTAATGTTCACGCTCCAGCAAAACAAAACCCTTATCCAACATTCACGGCTCTGAGATGTGTTCCATCCAGTACAGATGAAAATGACTAAAAGACTGTTCTCTTTCTTTTTTTAAAAGCTCAATGATGAATTTGAACCATCAATGTGAGCTGAATCATTTATTTGTTTTTTTCGATAAACATCTAGACTGCTCACTGTTCGTCTTTACTTTTCTCAAACCCCTTCTCCAGCCCCGTCGCCAGAGCGACAGCCTCATAGCCGTGCTCTGTCCCAGATTCAGGTGAGGGGATGCAGTCGTAGCCTTTGCCTGCTGAGCTCATGCGCTTCCTGTTGCGTGCGCCTGGCTGATAGAGCTGCATGGCTGGACGGTCCTGGAGGGAGACAAGAGAGCAGAGACATGGGAGAGACAATAAGGCAAGGCAAGGCAAGGCAAGGCAAGGCAGCTTTATCTGTATAGCACATTTCAGCAACAGGGCAATTCAAAGTGCTTTACACAAAATCAGTTAAACAGATAAAACACAAGTAAAAACAGTTAAAGATCATAAGCATTAAAAACCGGTAAAACAATAAGCACACATTTTGAATATAAATATTAACATATACATACTCAGTCATTCATCTACATACGGTACTTAAGTCAAATTAAGTGCTTTCTCTTTGCTGGCTTTAAGGCCTTCCATACGCGGCTCAATTCACTGGGTGTCCTGAAAGAGACCGTCTTACACATAAATACACTGAAAGTAAACGTCAAGATTTCTCTGAGCTGATTATTATCGTGTTTAAAATAAATAAATACACATGTAACAACCAACATGTGAAACACAGTTACAAGTCTACATCATGAGAAATGAAGCAATTAGTAATCACCTTCCCCCCCATCTCATGCTCACCTTCTCGCTCACCTTGTTTCGGAGGCGTTCCTTCCTGTTACCCAGGTCCTGCCTGTCCTCCTTTCCTAGTTTGTCTCCAATGTCAGGACAGTAAGAATAGCCATGATGGTGCCCCTCTTTCCTGGCTCTGTCCTGGCAGTAGCCTTTCCCCCATTTGGTCTCATCTTTGCGGCGCATAAACTTGTCAAACTCATAGTGGTGTCGCTGTCGTTTCCTCTCTTCATCTTTCCCACGGTGATCTTTATCTCTTTGTCTGCGGCCGTGCTGCTCTCGCTCCTTTTCACTCTCGGGCAAACCTCTAGCAGTCAGAGTGAAGGTTGCAGAAACAACATACAACATTCTTACACAGGCACAGTTACAATCAGAATTCTTGTTACCACTTTACAGTAAGGTTTATCTTTTTCCTGCTATAAAATATAGATGTGAATCTATTTTACCAATAGATGTTGATATTAAAACATAACTCTGTCAGGCTTTGAAGTTGTTTTTGGTGGTAGTACGTTAAAAAGAGACTTTATAATGAATTAATGCTGGCAGATTCCAATCCTGCTATGTTTGGAATTTAGGTTGTGCCTTTAATTATTTATTAGTGGTCGGGAAATAAGATATTAATACTTTACAGATCACCAACTATTCATTCTAATAAATAAAAAGTATATTGGCGTTGCCAGGTTGTGAGCTCACACTTATGGATCTCTTTTGGTTCCAAATGACAGGCAAAAGTAAATTATAATTGCTAATATTTATATGTTGTTGTTGTTGCACCACAGCCCTTGCTTTTTTGTTTTTTTAGAAGGTGAGTAATCGCATATCAACCCTTATGTTGTCCTCCTGGGGCAAAACTGAAAAACAACACCTTTTTTCAACCTTTTTTTTTTTTTTTTTAAACAACATTTTGGTAGATTTTTAAAACATTGTAATCACCTTGTTTAACACCTTTTTAAAATGTTTTTTTTGTTTTTTTGAGGGTTTCAATGCCTTTTGGCGCTTTTTCAATGTTTTTGGCGCTTTTGTCACTTGTCAACATATTTTGATGTTTTTAGGGGTCCAAGCCCGAGGATGCGTGCACCGCAGTAATCGCAAGGCGATACGCGGTTCACACAGCAGGGCTGTGGAACCCTATTGTTTTCGCTAAGATTTTCCTCCATTATTTTCCATTTTTCCACTATTCTTATTTTTCTTCACCGCATAAAACTGGTGCTGCAGCCTAAACCGTACATGGTGGCGACGCGCCATTTTCAGGACTGGTCCGAAAGTCCGCAAAGACCTCAGCAAAAAAAACTGACCCACTTCTACCACTAGGTGGCGCTATAGCAGAGAAAAACACGTTTGGCCCTATAACTCCCAAACTGTACATCGGACATTTAAAAACCGTACATCCACGCGTTCCCTGGATCCTACTGAATCTCGTGATATAGGCCACGCCCATTTCCGCCTAGACTTTTATGCGTGAAAAATCGCGATTTATCCAAAACCTACTTTTTCAAACTCCTCCGAGACCGTGCAATGGATCAGCACGAAACTTGGCACATAGCATCTCCAGACCGACCTGACAAAAAGTTTGCATAAAGATTATTTATAGAATACAAATTGCGCGTATTACGCGCAAACAAATTTGTGTAGCTAACTATGGAAACATTCTTTTGCCATATCTCGGCCAAAATAAATGCTATCAAAGCCAAACTTTACAACATTACTTACTATGACCCCCTGAGGCTCTGTAACACATTTGACGAACATTGGCCACTAGAGGGCGCTACAAATACAAAAAAAGTGTATTTCTCATGAACCGCTCATCGAATTTTACAAAATTTGACGGATACCGTCTAGGCCCGCTCCTGAGGCGGTCCTCACAGTGGGGTAGTGATTGGCGCGCTCCCCGGGTCGCTGGGGACGACTGGCGCGGGGAGGCTTGGACCCCGTTGAAACTGCGTGCAGTTCTAGTTTAAATATTTTAATTGTACTTGTGAAGAGCATTGCATGGAACCATCCATGTTGTTTTTGGACATTTTGGTTGAAAGAAACCCAAATTTCTGATATAAAAAACTTTGAAAAGGGGTCAGACTTGGCCCGAGGACAACAGGAGGGTTAAAGGGAACGATCCCCTGAGCTTGTTCAAAAGACAAAGCTAGCCACATTCCCAGAAGATATACTGTACTCGCCCACAACTTGCCTCACAATTATTCACTATTACAGTTACCAGTGACTTGTTTTTACACAAACTATGCATGATAACCATCCTGGACTATACATCTGCCCTCACTGTATATCTTTTTACATTCTTCACTCAACTGATGCAGCCTCCTTTTTCTTATGCTAAAGAGCTATTTTGTATATTTGTATCTATTTCTGTATTTATTGTTTATTTCTTATTAATGTTAAATGTTTGTTTGTGTATGCATGCACCATTCACCAAGGCAAATTCTATGTAGGTGAAACTTATTGTGGCAATAAAGATTCTGAATGTGAAGTGGTAACACATTTAACAAATAGTGACCATTTCACACAATGCCCCCACGGTCCTTACTTTTCTTTGGGGTCCTTCAACTTTGTTTGTCCTCCAGCTTTCTCCCATTTGCCTCTGTCTGTCTCCCTGATGTCACTTTTGTCCTTCATTCGGTCTGAGTCCATGTCATCGTCCCTGTCACTTTTCTTCAGGAGCTGGATATGCAGATAAAACAGGAAAACTACATGTTACATCCAAAGAACAAGAATAAAAAAAGTACAAAAATGATTTTTAATGAAAGAGGTACCTTAATTTTGATGTCTTTATCAGACAATTTCTTCTGTTTATCTGCCTCTTTTCGTTTGCGTCTCTCCTCGTCTCGTCGCTTTCTCTTCTCCTCCTCCCTTTGCCGTTTCTTTTCGATCTCTCTTCTTCTCCTCTCTTCTCTCTTCTCCTCTCTTATTCTCTGTAAAGAAGTAAATTGTAGCACATTGGGGGAAAAAAAAATGGGGGGGGGGTGGGAATTTCTTTTCATTTGAACATTGTTCATTTCTTACCTGTTTCTCAATTTTCTTATTTTTAATGTACTCCAACAGCGGTGTTGTCCGTTTGGCTGAAATCGATCAAAGGAGGTAAATAAAATGGACGCAGAAAAAAAAGTAAACAGAAGTTTAGTAATTTTTCTGAATTCATATACTGATTCATATAGCTGAATCTCGATCATTTTGTTTGTAACCACACTGGGCTATGTCTATGGTACTGCACCTATGAGCTCTCTGGTCTTGGCCTCTATCTCTCCTAGCAGAGTCTCAGGGTTGGCCATGGACTTCTCTTCATCACAGGAGTAATTCTCCAAGAACCGCTTATACTCTGGGTCTGAGGGAGTTTAAGATCCAGATGAGTTATATAGCAACATATATTTAAATATTCAAAGATTCAAGGATTGATTGTCTGTAAGTCTTATACCCATGCAGGAAGATTAAAATCACACATTGACTCTATATCAGGGTCGTATTCTATGGGTTGAGTACCTTCTTCAATGCTCCCGGATTTGGCATCTTTTTTTTTTAACTTCTTCTTTGAGATTTTCTGGAAGGGAGCAAACTCCACCACTGCAGGATATTCTTGGCCTGAGTAAATATTAAAATAAAAAGGCAGCTCATCATTTTACAGACCAGCAATCAAATGGTAACAATGGCAACGAAAGCTCTAAACACACCTCTCGGTCAATACAACTCAGCCTGTGGCTGTAAAACAAACACATCTTTGTTTGCATTTAATATAGCAGAATATGTTGCACTGTGTGTCCGCTTTCATGGCCTCCAAAGTCTAACGGAGTTTAGACAAAGAGAAATACCCTTGTTGTCAATGAAGACGTAGCCATCAAATCGGTCCCTGAACAGAAGGATATCTTCATTGTTTTTAAAATTGATATATGCTCTGGAGAACAAATGGGGAGAAAGACTGTGGAGAGGAAGAGGAAGAGAAAGAGAACATCATAAAAATTCTCATGGAGAGGAGAAAGCAACAACCTTTGGCATCATAAGCATCAACATAGCTTATTTGTTGATTGGTTAAAACGGTGATCATAATTACCTTTGATCAGCGGGAAAGAACTCAAAATAGTCATAAGATGGAAGTGGACTGAGCTGTTCCTCTAGCTGGTCCTTTGACAGGTTAGGTGGAAGCCTTCGAATCACCACCTAAAATCAATCCTTTATAAGTTATTTTTCTTAGTTCAGGAGGAAGAACCTTGTTGGGAATATAGGTCACAATGGTCCAGGATCAGGTTTTGACGTATTCTTAAGTGTAATGTTGCAGATTCCACATCTTACAGAAAAACACACAAGTTAAAGAAAAACAAGACAGTGACATAACGGGAAAAAGCTCTTCTAAACCTTGGGCTTAAAACCCGATCTCTTCATGGATCCATCAGAGATTTGTTTGATACACTTTTCTTGTGTATATCTCATAATTCGTGCTCAGAAAAGGAGCATACCACAGCTTTGTCACACAGACTACTACATAACCTGTTGCAGTTGTATAGTGTCTTCTGTGTCTCTTAGGGGAGCTTAAAAACATAATAACCCTGATGACAGACTGGACTTCAAATAACAACTCATGCTATGCAAGCAAACATTGTTCAAATCCTCAGTTTCCAAAGACACCAAATATGTCAGGCCGGATTTTTGGGAAAAGGTGTGTACAAGATTACTATTTTTTAGATGGAAAGCCTTAGGTTTGACTATTTTTCACTTAACAATGCATTGGGACAAGCTGAGTGTGTGTGTATGACTGTCTGACCTAGTGGAACAACATGATTAGTACATTTTATTGATACTTAAGGGATTTTCTTAGGGCCTTAAACAAAATACCAAATGAACACTCAAATGTACACAGACAACATAAGGCTTTTAAAATGCACTGTCAATATTTAATAAACTAAACAAATACTCAAATACACAGAGAAATAAATACTAAAAATGACTGTTAGTTGCAGCAATACTCAGATTCATCTGAAACCTTGGAAAGTATTTAGCTACTGGAAAAAATTTGAATTTAGCAAAACGTGATTACAGCTCGTAAAACGTTGAGAGAGAGCGGGTAGACGATACAAGAATGTGCACTGCATTGGACACAGTATTACTATTTACTAGTCGGTGTTTGCATCAAATAAAGTCTAAAGGGAATGTGAATTCTAAAGTGGCATGCTATTATAGGTCTATCTGACAGATTGGGAATCTAGTCCTGCCTCCGCCTGTCGCTGTCCGCGGTGCTGAAACCATTCCACCTCCCCGTCTGCCTCCACCATGACTGTTTTCCACAACGCGTAAACAATGCGACACATCCCTAACGCTCGGCCACCCACCTTAGTAAAAACCTCTTTCTTCTCTTCTTTCGGCTTGAAGTTGCAAGGGATGTTTTCCTGTTCTCTGGGGATGTCTCTGAATTGTATCTCAACGACGCTTTTCTCCTTGCCCACGGTCATTTGGTCCTTTTCAGACCTCATTTCTCTCCATCTCCCTCTTGCCCGTGTTGTTACTGTGTACTCGCGAGAGTTTAGTAATATCGCGAGTGGAGCGAGACAGACAGACAAATATGATATCACGCTACACTAAATTATCTATGGCATATAGGCTATGGTATGTAACCTTGTAGGTCATTGGACGCCCATAGCAAAGATCCAGGATGTGAAACAAAATATGAAAAAGATTATCTTAGGGATGAAGATGAATACTTTCACATTAAATGCTTTTTACTAATTTATGATTTATTGTCTATTTAATTTCATGGGATATTTTGTGCTATCTGTCTTATGTTGTTTATCTGCAACTTAATGACAATTTAAAGCCTACTGTTTTCCTAAAGGGAAATTACAATGTTTTCACTCTGTTGTTACTATTATAAACACAGTCCTAAATTACGCACACATGCTCAGTAGGCCTACCTATACACAAATGGAGAGATGTCAGAGTGAGAGGGGCTGCCCATGTTAAGGTGCCCCAAGCAGTTGGGGGTTCAGTGCCTTGCTCAAGAGCCCCATTGTGTCCAGGAGGTGAACTGGCACCTCTCCAACCACCAGTAAACCAACTCACTACTGATTGAGCTACTGCCAACCCAACTTGTTAATGCTTTAAATGCAAGTCAAATTAACTGGTTGTGGAGCTGCTTTTTAAACATCATAATCAAACAGAAACGCATTTCTTTCTTTCACAACAAATATCAGCGTGTTTATCATGTATGCCCTATACGATGAAACACTGCACAAAAGCAAGACCCAGTTTTGGCTCCTACAACAGACCCAACTGTGGTGTGAAAATAAACTTATTGCCACGTGTTAGGCTCATCAATTAATGTCCCAATGTCACTCTATTACTGCAGGCTGGAGCCGGTGGAGCATTCCCGCAGCCCTCCTGCTCCGGAGTCGAGCTGCGGGGCTTCCTGCTCAACTGATCCGTAAGGTGCGAGCTGCATGTGGGGGAACTGTCCGCAGAGCTCCAACATTCAGGGTAGGACGACTGGCTCACTGACCGCCCGTGGACGTCTCGGCACGGAACTTAGGAAAAACAAAAAAGGTCCACAATACTAATTTTTCAAGTGGAAACATGGGACTTTTGTTTAATTTAATACACTGTTCAACCGGCCCCATCTATGGACTACTTTAAACGGACTGTATTTTTCTGATATTTACAAATGCATCTGAAAGCAGTTTCCTAAACTGCATCAAAGCCAACGTCATCACTTCAAATGAAAGAAAGTGGTTTTATAAACTGGACATAAACTCACCACTGAGGAATGTTTGCCTGCCGTTGCTGGTCTGCACGCACAGCCGAGGTCTCTCTGGTGTCGACACGGAGCTCTTCAGACTGGGGACTACAGTGGAGCAGGTGTCCAGGTCCCGGCAGACCTTGTCTTGGGTGTAAATTACGGATGACTTAGACGGAGTGCAGCCCATTTCTACTGAAGTTACTACGGCCGTTCTCCATTGAAAAAAAATAAGGTCCGAAAGATAAACGGAAAACTACTGTAGCCTAAATGACCTGTGAACGCAGAGAAGGGATGAGATGGAGTTGTGAGGCTGGAAGACCTCCCTCCTCCCCTAAACCGGAACATGACATTAGAGAGGAAAGTCTGAGCTCGTGTGTTTCACATGGCGATATTTTTCTTTAGAGTAGTTGGCATTAAGTGGGGAATTCTCTTTTACGTTGTACATAGCTTCACAGGAACTCTGATCTGCTGCGGATTCACTGGTTAACCAGTGTTAAAGACCTTTAACATTTTTGCCTTGCTAATTTGTAATTTGTAACTGGTATTTGGTTTAATTCTATAACTATTACTATTTTACAGTCAAATGTCAGAATGATTATCTCAGCATCTCCATGACAAAATTCACTGTATTGACAGTCACATTGTTAAATGATTGTCCAATTTGTTCAAACCATTAATTCAAACATTAAGTGGTGTACTAGGACATGTTTGGAACGAGGAACGATTTCAATCTGCAAAATAGTTAAATTAAAAATAACCGATCCATTTAGACAGAACTATTATTTACAGTATCTAAATGAGAAGTGTCAGTTCTTTTTCTTACATTAAGCAGTACAAATTTAGGACATCAAGTTTCCAAGCCCTATTGCCAGGGTTCAACGTGTTCTGTGGGTTTTACAAATCAACCTCGTCATTCTGATGAACACAAAACACAGATATGTTAATTAATTACCAAGAATTGTTTTCACCAAAAACTGATTGTTTTCAGCTGGCTCTTTATTCACTTCAAAAATCCACAGGTAAAGCAACACAAAGGGTCCTGCCATAGGCAGTAATAAGTGACTTTAGTCTTTTAGTTGTGATGTGAGGTGTGCGGCTGTGTTTGCTAAGTTCAATCAAGTGTCAGAGGGCCACATGTTCCCAGTGTCTTCAGGCTTACCCCAAGCTCCGATGCTAAACCAAGCACTCAACCCTTTCTCCAAGGCACATGTTAAATCCCCTTTTAAAGTGCATTCTTGCAAAATGAATATGATGTACAGCAGGAGCTGTATACAAATTCAGCCATACGTTTACTCATGTTTCTAATGTTCACAATGGCATGATCTATGTTTTGCCACTTACAGAAACAACCATATCTAATGCACAAGATGGGGAATCCACAGGAAACCATTGGTGGAGGACAGGTGCCAAAGTCTTGGTATGATAGTTGTCCTTGGGCTTGGATATGTGTGTACCAATGACATCCTGTTGCAATGACAGTTCCACCTCCTGACAGGATGACATCACGTGCTGGTGTCTGACAAGGTGTCTAACATCACGTCGCTCTCGTACATGTCACACTCAAGGGTTAAAGAGAGTCGCAAAGGTGTCTCCAACATCATCTTGTCCTGATTTGACAGTGGCGTTTCCAAGGATGTGATGCTGGTTTCTTCCAATCTTGGGGTGGCTAACAGGTCCCCAGGCTCCGATGTGTTCAGCACCTTCATCAGTGCCGGAGTGTTCAAGCTGCCTCGCACCTTGTCATTGAGATCTGTGCCTTTGTGGATACAGATGACAACACAAAATCATTTATAGGCTTATAATACCCACTGGTGTCTCAGAACAGATATTTGAATATTTGCAACAAAAATGAAAAATTTGGCTGACCCAAGTTAAAAAAAAATCTCATTTGTCTGCAGATAGTTTTGAGGTACTAGCCACTAAGTTTTCTGTTTGTGGTATTCACAGCAATGGACAAACAGCATCTCTTTCCAAAGGCAATGTCCCAGTTTCTCTGGATAAATTAATACTACATCAGCTGAATTCTGACTTTGAAATTTTACTGTAATTTTTAACATCAGCCTTAAAAAAGCTAAGGGATGAAATGCTGAAAAAAAATTAACTTTTGCCACAATAAGTTTCAAAGCTTAAAAACTCCTCTGAAATGGCAGCATAGCTGTATTCTACCTATATAGGCATCCGTGTCGCCAATGTACATCTCAATACAGTGGCCAAGCATCGTCACAGAGAAAGTGTCGTCCCTTTTCAGTCCAAGTGCCTGCGCAGGAAGACACCAAACCAACTTTAAGCATTTCTCACCAAAGCATAATTGTTGACATAAGTGAAAAGCAATAAAACAATCACAGTGATGGTTATTGTTACCCTGTATGTGTTTATTCTGCCTTTGGAAACAGTCACATACCACTGAAAACTCAACTATACAATATCTTTTTCTATTTAGTGTTTATTTTTATTTCATTTACCGGCCATCAGAAATGTCTGGTCTAGAGGTAGAGTGGGTCAGCCCTCAACCACAATATTGGCAGTTCGATCCTGTCTTCCAGCCACATGTCAAAGTGTCCTTGAGAAAGACGCTAACCCCAAGTTGCTTCCCGGATGCTGCATGTGACTGTACAATGTACCTAATGCTTAGGACGGTTTAATTTAAGCAATTGAATTTCACTACATTGTACTCTACGATTGTATGTGATGAATAATAATAATAAGGTTTCCTTCAACTTTGTACAGTTGTTAGAAGTTTACTTGCACTTGTATTTATTTGTTTTGTTTAAAAGACATAATTCTTAGTAAAAACTTAGAATTACAGTCAATTTCAACACTTAGCTCTGTTGTTTGGAAATTTGGAGTGCTTTCAATAGTACGGAAAATGAAAACAATTGATGCTGCCTACACTGAGTTATCCTCCTGTTAGATTTTGCACCCAACAGGCTTAAGCAGGGGAATTTTTGAACATGTTTTTAGCATCTTAACATGTTCAAAATTTCATTACAAGTGCAGTTATTCCTTCCAAATGAACTCACTGAATAAGACTTCAGTAGATGTGACAGAAAGGCCTGTTTCTTGTTCCTGGAAAAACAGGAAATAACCAGAGGTATGTGTACTGGCTGAATGAATACAACTTTTATACCTTTCTGACAGATCTACTGCAGTCAAATTGGCTGAGTTCACTTGGAAGGAAAAACTGCACATGGGTAGGCACTTGTAATGACATTTCAAGTATGTTAAAAGACTAAAAACAAATTAAAACTTGCCCTGTTAAGCTTGTTGGGTGCAACATCTAGCAGGAGGATAACTCAATGTAGACAGCACCAATTGTTTTCATTTTTTTCGCTTCTGACAGCACTCCAAATTTACAGACAACAGAGCTGCATATAGAAATTAACTGGAATTCTCCTTTAAGGTTTTTAAGTGAGAAATTCAACTCTTATAGACCGAAGAAAGGGAACTATACCGTATGGAAGTAGTCGATAGCACTCTCAAAGTCGCCTATTAGGCTGTGCACGTATCCTATGGCAGAGTAGGTGGAGGCGTGCTGAGGGATTAACACCAGGGCCTGACGGTGGTACTCCAGAGCCTGGTCATACTTCCTACAAAACAAACCAGGATTCAAAAAAGGTTTGTTGCCACAATAAGTTACACTTACAAGGAATTTGCCTTGGTGATGGGTGCATACATAAAACAAGCATGGATCCAGGATACTATGCATCCTGACAAAGTTCCCTTGGCCTTTGGAATTAAACTAACCCCATATCATCAAATACCCTTCACCATACAAAGAGATAGGCATGGGGGACTTTCCATAGATCATCTCTCAATGCAAATCAAACCAGCTATTAGTCTAACTGAAAAAAATAATGCCAATAGTATCCCCAATAATATCCTGGATCCATGAAATAACTGGCCTTTAAAAATACAAATCTGTCTGCCTCTATGGGAATTTAACAGAGGTGTGTATACTTATGCCTCGTATCTTAAGGAAGAACATTTACAATACATTATTCATTCACAAAGAAAATCGGTGTCCTTAAAAGGTTGGATTTTCCCATTTTGTTTTAATTAAGGAATTAAAATCAATTTCCAAAAGATGTTTTTTTATTCTTCTTTTTAATCAACTTTAGCATGGGTGTGTAAACTTTCTCAAGCCACTGTATATCTTAATAACCAAGGCCATAGGCCAGTATGCCATCTGCTGACCAGGAATGTAATAGCATTAGCAATTTTGAAACAATCAGTTTTGCTAAATACAGCATTTCTTGTCTCAACTTGTGCAGAAACTCCTGCTGCTATTGCTTTTGCAAAGGTTGGTAGGTAATGTGTAGATCTAGTCCCACATTGACCAAAAAGGTCAATGATGCACCAACAACCTACATGAGAGATTTACTTTGCATGAATGAAACAGTCCTTCTATATGAAAACTGTCCAAACCTTTCAAAACGTGGCACACATTCGGCGAGCCTCTTATATCTATTGAGTGGTGGCAATACATAATTCATTAAAGTGTCTTTTCATGAATTCTCAATGAGGGTTCTATCTATGTTGAATGATTGCAACATAACAAGTGAGCACATCTCTGAAAATGGTTTGTCAGAGGAAGGTCAAAGCAAATAAGATAAGGATTGGAATGAACAAATAAGAGGAGAGTGCATTTTCCAATCTTCTTTAATCATCCACTCGGGATAAATTTAGCATCCCGTACTAGTACAGTACGTGCTAACTCAAAGAAGACTATGAAATCCATGATTCTATACTTACTTCAATTTGCGACACACATGACCCAAGTTGTTTAACAAAGGCTCCCATTTGTCCACAGTGACCTTAAATTTAAAGCGAAAAAACAACAAACATACATCACAAAACTCATACAGAGACGTGGTCATGTTTTCAAGACGTTTACATTTTTTTCAATTAAATACTTTTGCAGTTACCTCATTTCCTATGGCTTTGATCTTCTCCATTGCATCAAGAAACAACCTCTCTGCTGTCTTCCAGCTAAAACAGATGTGAAAAATATTACAGTGCATCTGAATTTTTTATATCAATATGTATTACTGTGTGTGTAAAAACATCAGCTGCATCACATGTCATTTTGTGTATATATATTTTTTCAGCGCTTTAAAGTGTCAGCACCCTGGCTACAGAAACAAATTGCAGATATTTTTGATTTCATTAAGTAAAGATATGAACTATCCGTGTGAGATTTTTGCTGCCACCCCAATATTTTTTTTATCCACTTAAGTCAAACCCCCTTCAAAACAATGTGAAACTATCTCATAGCAAGATACAATCAAGTCCCTTTATCAAAAAAGAGGCCTAAGTGTGTGTGTGTGTGTGTGTGTGTGTGTGTGTGTGTGTGTGTGTGTGTGTGTGTGTGTTGTGTGTGTGTGTGTGTGTGGCTGCATGACTCACTCTCCATTTTGAAAGGCCACAACCGCCACCTCGTGTATGACAAATGGGTCCTCTGGAGCAATACTAAGAGCCTGGCTGAAGAAACGTTCTGCCAGCTTGGAGTTGTTGGTCAGACCGTACTCCAGGCCAATATAAAGCATGGGTAAGTGACAGCTGAATGAGGAGGAGCATACATCAAGTATCAACAGAAATAGCAAAATTGCCAATGCAGGTTGACAAGACAGGTATGTCTTTGGTGTAAAATGGACGTACCCTTTCATCAGCTGAGCAGCAGTGAAGTAGGCAGCCATGGCTTGGTCATGCTCACTCTCTACCGCAAATGAATGGCCATAGGCAATCCATGCAGGACCATATGTCCTCTCCAGCGTGGTTGCTTTGCTACAGGAGACATACAATACCCAATATGTATAACTGCACCGAAATATAAACATATATACACATATAAAGAACCTGCAATGTGGTCTCAAAAGTATGTACTTGCTTTTGAGTGTGCAAAACATACCTAAGGTATCGCCGAGCATGTTCATTTTTATGGCCAACCATGAGATAGTAGCACCCGACAGCAAACCAGGACACCTGATGAGGGGTGTTATTTGGTTATCAGATACTGAATAGTATGTAAAATATGAATTAAATGGATGGTGATATAGCTGCAACACTTACTGGGTTGTTGGGATACAAGTCTACAAGTTTGTGTGAGAGGTAAAACAGCTCTGCAGGACAAAAACACCAAAAAACTTGACATTGAGTGAAATAAACTAATTAATTCTTATACTGATGAGTAGGCCAATCAATCAAACTAAACATTAATGTGTAAATAAATGGTCTGAATATATTTTACCATTTGCTTTTCCAAGTTCCACCAGAGTTCCTATATGGACTGGTAAACAATTGGCATGGAATGGGTCTTTAACCATTACCCTGAAATAGAAAAACAGGAGCTGTATTAAGTGGTCCTGCATTTTACATTTCTACTGTAGTAACTTGTTTGTAACCCAAATTACATGCATCTGGATTACACACTGTGATATTGTGCTCAAAGGGCATTTTCATTGGCTTTTTTGGTTTGACTGTTACACTACAATGACTCTACAATGACTCCATAAATGTGTATTAGATCATCTCTGGTTGAGGTAATGTGTGGATTTTAGGCAAAGCTGTAAAGTTAAGCAGGCTACACATTGTGTACTTGGCTGAGAATTATCCTCATTGTGTGATTTGACAGGATAGTATGTTGTATGGGCCTCACATTTTCACAGTAGCTCCATATAAATGTAATCATTTCCCATAACAATTTAACACACAAAGATCAACAACATACAAAGAAAATCCAAATACACTTACATTGATGTGAGTTTGTAGCACATCTTGAAATCACAGTTATAATAATGCCTCTCAGCAAGAGACACCACTACATCCAAGTTGTCCTGAAGACCATTGGCCATCTCTGGCACCACCAAATCACTGGGCTTGTTATACTGCAGTAAGGAGAAAGAGTGTGCGTGTGTGTATATATTTATGTATGTGTGTGAAAGGTGGGTGCAGGGTTTAAATGTGAGTTGCAGGGAAAAGAGATTAACCAAGGTAATGAAAACAAAACAAAGAGGGAGACGGTGAAAAAGAGGTTAGGACAAAAGAATATCCATAATATGCATTTGCATTTTAATGAATTTTAACTATGATCCCTGAAGCTCAGCAACACTGGAGAGCAACATTTGGTTGTTAGCCCTATATGAGCTCAAATTAAACAATAGGGCAGAAGTGACTCAAAACAAACCACAGGGCCAATGTTCATTGTAATAAGAGAACATATTATCCTGTCCAACAATGTGGCTCAATGATGTGCTTTTAATATTTTTTTTGGGAAAACAATGGTGTTGTGTCTATGGCACAAAGGAATACATCAGGCTTTAATTACAAAGACAATACCTGTTGATCTGATTAAATCTTTGTTGATTTTGGTCCTCTAATAGGATTAATTGACAATGAGAACCATTCAGAATATCATCAGCCTTTTGCTTTAATTGATCAACAATAAAAATAGAACTTTCAAAACATAACGCATAGCCACCCTTTACCTTCTTTAACTTATTTTCAAATAAGAAGTGTAACAGCTCCTCCTCTTCCTCGGTGCACTGTTGACCCAGAGGAAGTGAGTCAAGGAAGTCTTTTTCTATTGAAAAATAAACAACGCATTTCACATTTTCTGCCATTTTACAAGATCCTTGAAATTATAACAAATGGTCGAGTATTGGTAGAGAATAAATAGGTCAGTAGACATCATCGCCACAGATCAGTCTCACCTTCCTGTGCAGTCAACATGTGGTGGGACGTTAAAAGGTCGAAGGCTTCAAAGCAGTACACATCCAGTTTCAAGGCCTCTTTGTAGCTGGAGGTGGCCAGCGGTCTGTTGTCCATGGCATCATAGATCTTACCCCGCAGAAGGCAGATGGAGCTGTTGATCTGAAATATTCCAGAGGGACACGGTAGAATAGAAAGAGGGCACAGTCTCTAGCAAACGTCTATAATATTACTCATAACTTTATATAGCAGGTTTTCCCTGGCTATAACTCAAAGTCGGGATGCCTTTGTCTTATTGTTTTAACTACCACTGGATTATTATTTGGGTCATTCATGTTATGCAGCAACATTTCTGTCCCCATAAATTACCTCATATGACTGACCCACAGAGGCCTGGATTTAAAGTATGATGTCAATGTCTCCTACAGTCTAACTCTTTTAATAAAGCAGCAAGATAAGACAGTTCAGGAGAAAAGTGAGGGTCAATCTGCAGCAATTGTCAACAACTGTCATATACTAACATAAAGGGTATTTTATGCCAACATAACCTGCCCACTCAAAACCATATCTACTGCACTCAACTGTTATTACAATGGTTATTAATTAATATCTACATCTAGGGCAAGACTTTATTTTCAACTGTTTTCAACCACTAAATACATTTATTATACTATCCTAGACAGTAGAAGGCCTGCACAATATTGGAAAAATCTGACATTTTGCGATATTTTTTTCCCCTGCGATATATATTGTGATATGAAAAAAGAAAAAGTAATTCTTTGTTGAACTTTAATGCTTTACAAACACCAAAGCAAGTAAGCTGTGACTAACGTTACTCTTCTGAAGTGATTTTGGAGAGGTAAATTAGGTAGAAATACGCTGGTTGACTAGCATGACACCATTGTATTCATATAATAATCAATCCAGGCTTGTAATTGTACTCCAATTGTTTTATGTAAAATTATGTTTTTCTACATGAGTGTAAATCTATTTTGTGGACAGCTTCATTAAACTAAAGAAAAACAATCATTGCTAATATTGGTTTCTAAATTTGTGAAAATAAAGGAATTATAGAGACGGCATATGAGGCACCCCATTCTGTGAACCATATACATCACCTAAAATACAAAATATGGGTAACAAATTGTAAACGTAGATCATTTTTGTCAACAATGTCAATAAAACTCTAGTTGATGGTGGGAGGGTTTTTGAAACTGGACATGGCTGAAAAGTCAAAATACTAAAAGAAAATGCATTGGTAAAGCTACATATTTGCAGTAACAGCAATAAACAAAATGAACAAACAAAAAAGACGAGTGGTGATGAACAGAACAATGCTTACTGATCAGATTACATCAGATTGTCTAAAAAAATATAATCTCATTGAAGCGCTCAAATCACAAACAGTGGCCGCCCAGACTTACAGAAGCAGGGGACATGTCCCAATCCTTTGATGACTCTGGAGTCCCGTTGTCTTCTTTCCCACTCCTGTTCAGCAGCTTCTTACTAGCCGGCTCTTCTGCATCCAGGATATCCAAGGCCTGCTGGAATTCTTTGGCAGCATACTAGAAAAAAAAAGTCTGATATGAATAAATCTAAAGCATGGACAATAACTGGTAGGTTTCTCTACATTATAATCTATAACATGTGCAAAAGAGGGTTTAAAACTGATAGAAAGATATTTTCCAGTTACTTACATGGCACCTAGCAGCAAGATACTGACAAGCTCCATATAACTGCATGAGATAAGACAAATATGGCAATTTGTTTATTTTAAATATAAATGTCTTTCACATATTGATAAGAATCATAAAACTCATTGATTCACTTCCCATCACATCGCTTTGCACTTATTGCCAAATCACACATAACCTGCAATTACCTTGTCAAGTTTTCGTGAACGGAGGGCATGGGAGGCTCTGTGGTACTGTGAAGTCAAGTAAAGGCACTGAGCTAGCCAGTAGATATCCTGGGGTTCCTCTGCATGCCAAACAAAAAAGTTAAGTCATCAATTTCTGGCGTTAGTCATATTTTCTTACCAAAAAACTTTATTGTGTAAATGCATATTTACTGTACAACTTGTAACACACATACATTATAAAACTGTATGGTATCACACTTATTAAAGATAAGGGCGCCCTGGCTTCACTCTTAATAAGGCGAAACATTTTAATATTATCAGGATGTAATCTAAATGTATTACAGTAACATATCAAGAAATGGCTGTATGAACACATTTCCTATTTCCTATTCAATTTGAACACCAGACTAGACTGAGAATACATGTATAGTAGCTTCTTCAATTTCACAAAATTCACATTTGTTATCTACAGTTCTGGAAACGAATTCGTTAGAGGGATAGCCTAACTATTGTCCACAAGACAGAGCTATCCGTCAGCCTGCACAACAACATCGCAACGGTTGGCAAGCTACTGTGTTATATGCCATCGAAGTACATGTTCTTTTCAGCTGCGATTGTGAAGAAATTGTACGGACAATGATAAACAAAACCCGAATTATCTTCCTAAAAAAAACGCCAGTCCTACTAACATTGGCTTTGTAACTTTAGGTGACCGGTTGGTAACGTTAGGTTAAGTCCGCTAACATGCTGGGTAGTTACACGGCACTAACGGCACTCACTCACCGTGAGACAGGGACGCTATCTTGTCGGCCCAAAACAGAGCACTTTGATACTGTTGCTGTAAACAAACACACAAAGACAGAGTCACTCAAATATACGTTCATTGTTGTAGCTGGCTGGCTGTCCGGCTGTGTAATAGCCTTAAATTAGCCAGGCAGTCAAGCTAGGAAGGTTTGTTACCATTGCACCAGGTTTTCTCTCAAGCTAGCATTAGCTAACGTTAGTAACAAAGTCAGAAATAAATCGCAAATCTTAACGTTACCTGGTCAATGTACTGCCGTACTCGCTTTCGAAGCCTGTCAAGATTCATTTTGTTTTCCTTGCTTAAAAATATCGTTCTGTCAAAAGTGTGTCATTCTTAAACACGGAAAAAGCAATGTATCAAACTATGCTAACAAAAATGCGTGCTAGCTAGCTAGCTGCGTAAAATCAAATCCGCGGCTTCTTTCTGCAACGAGTGTCCTGCAAAATGTGCCGTAAGGAAACTCATAGTAGATAGACAGTTCCACATTACCTCATGTCTTTCACTTTCGTATATATAAAATAATTGTCATGTAAAACATCAAGATACAAACAAAATATTTATTTTATTACTTTATGCATTTTTATTTTATTTGTTGTTATCAAAGAAACAAATTTAAAAAGGTCATCATTCTGTTTGTGAATATTCCCTGAACCAGAAAAGTATAGGCCTAGTGTCCATGAATTTATCTTGGTACGCAGCCTATGAAAATTACTTCTCCTGCTCTATATTAGAGTACCATACAGTATCTATTCATTTGTCAGTAGATAATACTTTTTTTTTTTTTTTTAAACAGCTTATAGTGAAACTATAATGTGCAGATAAACGGGTTTGCCAAAAGAACAAGGCGTTTTATCTCTCTGTAGGACTTGCGGTCTCCTGCTCGGGTGTTTACTGTAAGGTGTGAGGAGTGCTGGACATGTCCATCAGGAGAGGAAAATGTTTCAGCAGTGTGATGGGGTTTGTCTGCTGTCAGAAGAACCAGGATTCTTAAGTAAATCTGGTGAGATGGATTCCTCAGGTGCCTTTGGCTCAGGGTATGTCGCCAAGTCCTGCTGTATTTCTGTTCCTGTACTTCCATTCTGGCGAGTTTCTTTACTGTTTTCATTTTCTTCGGACTCTGCTTTGTCACTGTACTTGTTGCTTGCAGGGCCGTGTGTGGTAGCATCAGCGTTCATCTTTTCTTCTTTATCACTATCATTGTGCTTCTTAATGGAGTTTTCTTGTCTCTGGTTTTGGTACGTAAAATAAAATAGTCAGTGTGCTATGCAATAAAGATCATGTGATACAGTTTAGGAGGTCAGAAGTTACAGGTTGCGCTCATTAAATGAATGCTACTTGAGCTTAAAAAAGAAGAGATCTTTTTAACCTTTTGTTATTTGTCCTTCCTCGTGGGTAACGTGCAATGCTGTCCATCACCTTGAGGGTTTTGAGCCAGTCCTCATTCCAGCTCCTCAGATTATAGTGAGACCTGCACTGGCTCAGACGGGACAGGATCATTTGATTCTCCTTGGTAATACGGAGCAACTCCAGCTGTTGCTTCTCCTTGCCAAGGCTGCAATGAAGAGTAAACACAGGCTTTACAACTGGGTTTTTAGTTTCCAGGGCCACCTTATAGCTTGGCAATACAAGTTGTTGCACGACTTAACAAAATACTTTTACACTGATAGTTCCACCACACAACCCCAACTTACCTTTTTCTGTCATAATAATTCTTGCTGTCAATTCCTCCAGTTGTCCTCTTGATGTGTGATATTTTCTCCAAAAGCATATTGTTTTCCCTCTGAATCTTCATTGTCCATTCTTCTTCAAGCTTAATGCAATAACATAGATTAGGAATAGACACACAGTATTTAGATTTATTGAATTGAGGTTAATTAACATTCTTAGATTTTACTTGGTTATTAATTTCTCATAGTTTGAGACTTCACTGGAACATATGCTGCCACCCTGTGGACATGATGTGAGTTGACTTGAAAACATGAGAGGTAAATGAGCAACCTTTTGTTTCTTCAGCTTGACAGCCAGGTGAACATAGGTCTTTGGTGGAGAGGTGTTTATTGTTGGTTTAGCTGACTTCACCTTGGGAGAAAAACAACAACAAACAGCTTTGTATAAAAGCACTAAATGGTGAATAATTCAAACACATTACCTGGTTGGAAAAGGGTTACTATAATGGTTTGTGACTTGAATAAAAGCTTGAGGTGAAGCTCAGAACATTCAAATATGGTAAAAAATTAGCAATAGCAAGTTATCAAGTCATTTCACAAACCAAACTACATGTTTATCCTCACCTTTCCTCTATGTAAATCATATGAAGTCTTGTCCCATTTCTGCTGCAGATATTTGTTTCCAGTGGGAAGCAGGGGTTGATATGCCAGATGTGCCATCATGGTCCTGTCAAGACAAAACATTAAACAAAAAGTGCAAACCAATTTCAAAACCTGCACCAGAAAGAGAAACACACATTTGAATGATTATGATTTTCGCATTAATGTTGTGGTCCAGAATGAATCACAATAAAAGTGTGAACAGTATGCTACCTGACCCCGTCCGTCAGGTCTCTCTGACTCACCTCAGTCTGCGGCTGTCCTGGTGTCTCAATATCACAACGCTTCATCTGCCCATAAGAGTGTGTTCACACTCTGCAGCGTCCAGGTTGACTGGAGCTCAGAAAATGTAGTCTGTTTTCTGCCAGTCATACATGGTTGCCATGACAGCAGCTGGAGAGAGCGGAGATGAATGAACGGTTTCAAGTGATGTGCTTGTTTAGCAAGTTCCACACAGAGAAAAATATACAGGCATAGAATAAGCTAATTAGTGAGGAGACTGGACAGAGTGACTGTAAAATGAGCTGCTGTGTGAAGACACCGTTTGACACAGTTCAAAGCTGAAAATGAACTGGAATTCAAACTGAATTTTCAAAATCTGCTCATGTTATTTCAGACTGTTCATGCCTGCCAAGATGTAAGTGTAAAAATGTGACTCGAATTTCTGAACACTGATCATACTTTCCATTAGAGTCAAAGTTCAAAGGATCAGTTAAACATGTTGATCGTGAAATTATTCAATCAAATGTAGAATTATAACATTTATTGAAAACAACTGACAGGATTAAATTAATGAGGTCAAGGGCATGCAGGCCACTACATTTGTCTTTTTGCTGCATGTTGACAATTGCAGCCTTGGTAACAGTTACTTAGAAACTTAAACACACTCAGTGCAGACACAGTTTATACAAAAGACACCCACAGAAAATCTGCTGTCATAAAGCACACTGTAGGTTGCTGCCTGACCATAACAAGAGAAATTTACTTGATGTAAATTTAATTCAGTCCAAAACATAACACTGTATATTATGCAGTGGTATCATGTTACTGTACTAAATATATGTTTAAGACAGTACAACAGGCTGGTGCATATCATCAAATAATTGTTGAATGAGTGGCATTGAGGGGATATGACTTCATGAATGAACAGCTATATTACAACACTGCCCCCTACTGACTAGAGCTGGCCACAACAACCATTGGTGCAACTGAGATCATCATGGTTAATAATTCAAATCCCACGTCAGAATGAACAAACACTCATGAAACTGTAAAAGATTATTTAGCCCCCCCCTTTTCATGCACCATAATGAACATTTAATGATTAGTGTAACAAGATGCATTACCAGTGCGTCCAACTATCAGTACACAGACAACATGCTAGCAAATAATTGTACACGTTTACTTTTATGAGTATATTACAGAATTATACAGTTGTGTATAACTGTAGGAGTTGTTGTAAAACTACCATGACAAAGGGTGATTTTTCATGTCTGACATCTCCCCACAGATGCCCTCACAAGCCAATTAATTGTTCCCCTCAGCGCGGTCACATCTCAGTGCATAGGGAAAGCCCTCATGAATGAATTATAGGCAATACAATGTTTCCAGTCCAATTTGTTACTTTGTTGTATAAGAAGAGACATTTTGTTGGGACAATTCGCAATTCCTTTTTCTATCACATTTTAAAAAAATCAAAATGTCCTTGTTAATGTGTGTAGCTGAGCCTCAAGTGGGGGATACAGCAACTATAACTGTACTTTAACTGTTGCAAAATTGATGCAGTGGTTTTGTATGCTTCCATTATGTTTCATAATAAGCATGATAAGGCTATGCTGCAACCTTACCGTGTAAAAACTACTGACTTTATGTCAAGTTGTTTTTTCACAGATAATCACATTAGATGTGTTGTGATTTGCATTGTTTGACAGTGATCAACAGAAGTAAAGCTTTCATCTTAAAAGTGAAATGCATCTCTTTCAGTAGACCGAAATGGATTACAAATATAAAACCTCAAAATAATTGTCTGCATAAGTATTCACCCCCCCCCCCTTCAAGGCAGCTCTGGCAGTTCCAGTCAATGTTGACAGGTCTGCAGCCACTTGGCACATCTGGACACTCCCAATTTCACCAATTCTTGGTGAAACTCTTCTGCCAAGCTCTGTCAGTAAAATGGGTGTACTGGGAGGGAACAGCAATTTTCTACCATCTATTCTAGACTAGACTCCTGAACTAATATGTTGCTTGTCTTTCAATTGAAGGTTGTTGTCTTTGCTGGAAAATAAAAATTATCTCAAGTTACATTTCTCCTATAGATTGCAGACTTTAATTGACCTTTTACCAACACAAGCATCCCACACAGCAAGCTGCTGTCACCACCAACCTTTAGGGGGTGAAAAGAGTGATATTTTTTTGCTGGTGTACAGGGCTTGGCTTACACCAAACAATATCCCATATGCATTCTGGCAAACACTAACCCAAATCTCCAAATTTTAGCTATGCAATGAATGAGCTTGCAGGGTGCTTGAGCCTAACCCAGCACAAGGATCCAACCATTTACACTAACAGTCACAGCTTTAGGAAATAAAGTCTCTACTGTGGTTCAAATGCCTTTCGGAAGCAACTGGTGCACCCAGAGGAAACCCACACAAGGAAAGGGAGAATACACAAAGACAGAAAAGCAACTGGTTTTGAGCATAGGCTGCTCTCGACAGATTCACAGCTGCACCAGTTTTTTTTAAGGATTAACCTTACTTGACTTTGGGGTATATTCAGCTCAGAAATGTTTCTGTATCCTTTACTTGGTGTGGGTTTGTCTGTAATGTTCTTTTGTATTAAGGAAGTACTTAAGCCATGAAATTGACTACTAATGTAAACTAGTTGGACCTTCGTTATACAACCAAAACCCCTTTTCTACACCTTGCGTAGTGTCGTTTTAAAGGGGCATGCAAATAAGTGTGTTTATACCCAAGACGTAGAGATTTGTTTTCACCTAATACAAGTTTTTTTTTTATTGATAACTGTCAATCTCAAATTGTTTCTATTGCCATTGAATGTGGTAACAAAGAAAACCAAAAGTCAAATACTTTTTGCAGGCTCTTTATGTATCATCAATTAAGAAGGGAGCTGATGATGTATTAAAGATAATGAAGATTGTTTTTATGTCCTAAATGGCAGGGGATGCTACCAGTTCCAGGGTAGTCTCACGTGTGCACTGGTGGATCTTCCATTGCACCATTTTGGGAATATAACAGTCTCTTTGGGACAGGATAAGTACAGAGAGACCTGCTACACACATATCAACACAACAGAAACACTGTGTGTGTGTGTGTGTGTGTGTGTGTGTGTATATAATGTTTTTCAGATGAAGCAATTTTTTAATCTTAAAGCGTATGTGAACATATGTAATGGAAAGGATGTATTGTAATGTATAAACTGTATAGTACAACAATCACAGAAAGAAGGGGAAATAAGAACTGCAGCTTTTGCAAGGGTAAAAGCATTTTAAAAGTGGTAAAGTATAGCCAAAGTTAATTTAGTTACATTATACTCATGCTATTCCAACATCCATGGTGTATTTTCTTTGCCAGTGTTATACTCAACTCCATCCCTATTCTTGTTTCAGTATGTTATGTACGGTAAGTATAGTAGGAAAAACACGAAAATAGCATAGTGTTTTAATGAGGAATCCAATCCAATAATTAAAGAAATCTCAATTAATTTCTAAATTTGTTTTGCAAAATGTTTAACAGGACAGAAACACGGTCAAGATCATATTTTTCGAGTCTATGCCTTTAGCCAGAACCGCACTGAGATCAACAGGTGGAGTTTGTGTATCTCCCCATGGTCATGATTAAGTTTTTTTTCTGTGTGATCTGTGTGATGGAAAGTGACTAAGGTAACGGGTCCCATGAGAAGATCCTGTTTAGAGGTGGACGCATCACACTGGCTCTAAGCCTTGTTAGGGTTACTGAACAGACACATGCAATCGAGAAGTTCTGTTAGTAAGAAGACTCATTATTTTGTCGGATACGGTCCTTTAAAAGGTCACACCAGATATGTTGGCAAAATATTATTTAGTTGGAACAATTAGGCCTTTACTTTCTCCGCATATTTACACAGTTAGTTGGCCAAAATGCAACACTTTATTCATCCATTTCAGATCAACAGGCTTCAAAAGTGATGCGCTGTGAAAGGGCTCCTCTACCCTTAAAAGCTCTCTTCTCCACACTCACTGATCATCTTTCAGCTTGGCATTGATGAAGCATAACAAACATTGTCTTGACCTTTTTAAAAATAGAAACAGACATTAGAGACATCTCTGGGCAAAGCACATACTTCTTTTGGAATTGGCCCTGTTCTGCCAATACTGTATCTATGATACTATGTAATCTTTAATTGTATCGGAAAATGCAGAAAACACACGGTCAACATTACATGTTTTTGACTATTACGTGGGAGTGTTATCAGCCCCTTTTTCAATCACCTGCGCTTTTCTTTGTGCACAAACCTGAACCAAACTTATACAGCTCCCCCGGTTAAGTAACGAAACCTTAACGCTTAAAATATGAAAACCCTTCTCACTTGATTTATGGATCATAGTTTTAAAGTCAACACAGTTTTCAGCTAATGGATGGTGGAATAGGTAACAACAATGAGGTACGCTCCGCCCTGCTGCTCCATTAATGCTGCTGAGCTTCAGAGGAATGGATGCTATGACTCGGAAATAGGCTTCATCCCTCTAAAAGTGGCTCTTTTGATGACAGTTTGGCGCACACATGCTGCACTTCTTCCTGAATGCAGGATGTTTGCCCCATTTTAATACTCAAACCCATACAGGCCTATATTCCAGATAGATATGTCCTATGAAAGGGTATAAATAATGAAAGATGCAGTCTTTGTAAGTTAAATAAGACCCACAGTGCTGTTACATAACAGTGGAATGAGTTATGAGGATAACAAATTAGGTAGAAAGAGGCCGAGTACAGTAACATGCTGGACTAATCTACTGCAGTAGGCCAACACAAGCACAGATTTATGCTTAGATTTGTGCTCTTATATGTAACCTTGGCTTTGTTCACAAATGTAAAAAATGTCTCCCGTTTCCCTTGGCAACTTCACCTATTCTGAACATCTCAGCGTCTTGGTTACTGGCATGGTCCCTCGTCCTTGTATCTTGGTTTAAAAGCTGCAAAAAACTAATTCCTCACAATTATCATATACAGTAGCTGACAAAATAATTCGGTAGGAATTATTAATTCAGTGAATTTGGTAGTGAGGGCATTTAGTTTTGTGCAATTTCCCACTCTTTCTCCTCAAGATTTTGTAAATGATACAAAAAAAAACTTTTGATTTTGTTCAGTGTGATGGCAAACCGTTTAAAAAAAAATATCTAAGCAGCTTTGAAGCCAATCTTTCTGTTTGTACGCTATAATGCTTCACACATTTTTTAAATGACCGGCTCACATTTTCCAAAGCAAACCATCGTCATGGACTTTTGAAAGTGTAAAAATTAACTTCAGAGATTTGAAACTTACTTGAACTATGTTGTTTACAGTATATTTTGTCAGTGCATATGTCATATTGTTGCATGTTGAATATGTAAACTACTTTCAAGTCTACTGCTGACTAAAAATAAACTAATTCAGACATTTGTGTCTATTTGATGAGATTAATACACCGACATGGTTAATAAAGGCTTAATAAAAAATATATTTAGAATATCATTATCCATCGACGTATACTACTGACCACAGCATGTACAAAATTAAGCAGTTCAAAACATAACAGAGTTAAACATAAGCCTGCTGAGGCATTATGAGATCTGCCAACTTTCTGTTTAAAAATGACTTCAAAGTTGGCCAGTTTCATTGTTTCCAGGCTGCCTCAACCTGGCTGGTCAAGAAGTGCAATAGACTGCAGCCTCTAGCATGGAGTAAACTAGTTCATGAGGAAACATCTTTCTCATATCTAAAGCTCAAAATAAGATGATGGTATCACATTTATTGTTCACCTACTTGTTGCATTTTATTCTGGTACAAGTTGTACAAGATAATCTTTTATCCTAATAGTTACAGTGACTTCGGCTGTCTGTACAAGATGTACAGGATACAGATTGTGTATGGAACAGAACACGTTTACTACAGTGCAGATCAGTGGCTAAAGTGGTGGTGGTGGGGGGGGGGGGATAAATGAACACATTTGAACACACATGGCTGTATGTTCGGGTTAACTGCGGCTTCATTAGCTATGACTATGTAACTGCACTATGCTATTATTAAGCATTACTAACTCATATATATATATATATATATATATATATATATATATATATAAAAAACTAGCAATGCATCTCTGCTATAAAAAACATAACAAAAGAAAGATTTCACTTAAAAATAGATGTTAAAATCACAGAAGGCTCAAACTAAACTAAAGCAGCAGATGAGAGCTCAGACAAGCTAAAATGAAAAGTGTTTCCATGAACAGGAAGCGAATGTGTTGATTATGACAATTCTCATTGGACAGAAAACTACCAGAGAGATGATCATAAAAGGACTTGATTTGAGTTTGCCTTGCGCCCCATTAAAACACGAGCGAGTGTGTGTATGTATTGCTCCTGGGTAGATAAATGCGTGGGGAAAAAGGCCAGAGGAAGGGCAGTGCCAATGCCAAACACTGCTTGGCACAAGAGTGACCGCTGTAGCATTCATTACTAACGTCCACTTACTTGTTCCCTTTTACATTTGACCGCAACCCTTCCTCATGCTTTGGGTGACTACTCAGTTAAGACACTTCTTGCCTCGCCCCAAGGTGAAACTGAGAACATTCTATCTTCATTTATATATCAACCACATGATTTGTGACAGATGTCTCTAAATATAGACAATACTGTAAGACTGCATTAAAACACTGGATGCTCTGATAGCCTTATTATAAGGAAAAATTTGTTTGTTTAGTTAGTTTTAGTAGCAAACCTGATTATATCTACAACTCCTACTAATGTTTCTGAACTGAGTTTATTGAACATCTATGAAATAATGTGGCCCAAAACTAATGCACAAGACATTTCAGGATGAAAAGGGGAGACTCTTGCTGGGCAATCTGTTAATGATGATGTGACAACATAACTAAAGATATATCCATTACTCCGGTGACAGCAGCAGTGAGTGTATGTTTTTGTAAAGCCACGGTATGACTCCATGAAGTGCTGAATCATATTTTTCTTTGTCATGCATATTGTTTCTATACTGTCTATACAAAGGCGGCTTTGTCACTCACATCAAAGACAGATGAAAGGTAAAATGATATTGTATAAAGACACATGCCTCTGATTGTTATTATGTGGCTATGACACCGTGCTTTATATCCTGGTGGATGGAATTAAGACTGTATGACTAACACAATATATGAATTAGACGGGGGCTGACTTGCTATTCAGTGGAGGGTGCCATTGCCCTTATCTTTTTGCAACAATGAATTTTGTTGGTCCCAGTGGATTTTAAAGTGGAGTAGGTTATTTTGTGTGTGGGATTCCTCAATTTGTTCTATTGGTCTAGTGCCCTGTTAGTCACAATGTGGGTGCACTGAACCTTTGAGTTGGAATAAAATCTTTGGTCATGACTTGGTTCACAGCAGCTGTTCATTTGCTAGTGAACACTCGCTCTGAGCAATGCCAAACAAAGATCACGCTCCTCTGATTGGTAGATGCCTTGGCTGCGGGCATGCTGGGTGAAGAAGAAATCCCCTTTTTTCGATTTCTACATTCAACTACAACATGCTGCTTATGAAACTTTTACATTTATCACATAATGATGTCACTGATGATGAAATTGTTTCATTATATTACAAAAATACTATTTACGCGGCAGTACATTGCCTTGCTGCCCCTCTCCCTTCACTGCTTTAAATCAAGAATCAGAAATAGCTTCATTGTCATAGTGATCTACAGTACTGTCCAACATGATAGAATGCAAACTATTTCAAGAACTTACACCCAGAGTGTTTTTACAGCAAAACCCAGGATTTGGTGGGAACTGTGGCACCTTTCAGGCTTATTTATTTTTTACCTCTAATCATTCATTTAATTAGGAAGAAACATTCACACCAAGAACAAAAAAAAGAAGCTTTTTGGAATATCTACTCTTTTCTTGTTAGGGTACTGGCTATTGACATATGTAGACATTTCTGACTTAAACTTACTAATTAATAATGATAAATACTCACCATCAGTGGCATCCATAACATATTACTGTACATATTCAAATGGATTTCTGTCTCTTAAATATTATATAGCAAATATAAAAGGGGCAGTTCATCCTAATTACAAATATACTATGCATGTGCAGATTATTGCTAATAAGTCCAAATACCAAAATGAAAATACCTATTTAAATATTCTTATGCTTTTCCCATTATAATTGGTATGAATCCCTCCATATATTTCCAAATGACAACACTCATGCTGTTCATGCAATCTTCACACTCCCCCATGTGTGAGCCTTTTTAAATGTGTACAGTAAAACCACAGAGATCATGAGTAAAACTGGAACCAGACCGTTTATCTCTGTGCATTTTAAATCAAGTGCTTTCTCCCCCTCAGGAGAAAAGAGGCTGGTAAAAACTCACAAGGGAGCCACTTCCTGCCAGCCATAGCCTGGGCAATCAAAAAGAAGTATTCTAATGATCCCTGACAAAATTGTCAGACAATATCCCCTAGGGTGCGATGATACTTCACATTACAGTAGACAGATCGATAGGGAGGATGACATGAGAGGCCTCTGCAGAGGGAGAGATCTGGAGAGCCTGCAGTGCACTGCTCCGACTTGTACTGATTCCCCAATGAGTCCATTTGACCTCGCAGGACATCAGGCAGCCCACATGTGAATTGTTTAAGTAGCTTAAATAACTACATTTACCCCTTGTCTGAGGCGATAAGTGTGGGTGTACAGTATAAGTGTTAGCAGGTACGCGACATGTGCTCTATCAGTAATTGAAAAATTGACAGCAACCTCTTAAAATCAATAAAACATTCTTAACAGTTGGCCTTTAAAGAGTGACACAGCAAAATTATAATGCCGTGTAAAGAAAGTCAATCAGGAAACATTTCAAAGTGGCCCACATCCCTGAGGAACCAGTTATCACAGACAACTGACAAGACCTGGGCGCCACAAAACTAGGTCATTAAAGTGGATTAATGCTGTAATTCAGAGATGAACACACAAAACAACCCCACTAATGAACCCCTCCAGTCTCTCATCAAGCTTCCTGTGCTGTGGCTAATATTGTTTACACAAACCTCAGCTTTTGCTCACTCAATGTTACAGTGGATAAAATGAGATTTTGATTATAACTCCAGCATGCAGAGTTCAACAGTACCTGCATCAGCTGTCCATAAAAAGGACATGATTATGAAAAATATACAACAAATCTCCTGAGTTTGGGGTGGACATGTTATACAACGTAAGAGTATCATATATCAAAGTGATACATGTTCCATACATGCTGGTTATGAAGGTAATTTGGAAAAAGGGAAAGATCAATGAGGTGATCTAATACAACACTGTTTCCTTATGAGTATGGATCAACCTTTTTCCACTGAGCTCATATTTATAGCAAATCACCATTTAAGCAAGAAATTAAATCTCTGACTAACACATTTAAAATTACAGACAAATAGTATTTCTAAATAGGTCATTTATTCTTGCTGGGGCCATAAGGCTGGTCATTTGTATTCTTTGTATTGCAGCATTACGAAGATGGCTTACTGGCAAACAGTATCTAACACCTGTGAGAGGGGTCAACACTATATTGAGCAACTAATGTGTCCACTTACAAACACTGGCAGGCAAACTGACTTCTGTCATTTGTGCTGGGAATGAGTCAAGCTGACAGATGACTAAATCCTCATTGTGAAATATGAAAAAACATCCAATCTGTGTGTGTCTGGAGGCAAAGTTCAGTCTTTCCACAAAAGATAAACAATTTGTCTCTCCCCAACCCCTGCCTGATGAGGGCAGGGTTTATTCAGGAGAGAACAATGTCTTCTTCTACCTTCTGTGATGGAAAACCTTTAAATCCTTAGAGAAACGTACTCATGCAGTGGAAACAGTCGTCATGAGCAACACTATATGGTCCCTTGTCCTCAGGGATGAAAGAACAAAATGGAGCGAGTAAATGTAAACGCATAAAAATACATCTAAATGTTTTGTCGCACAAACTCTAAATAATTTTCTAAAATCTGTACCCTGCCATTATTCTATATTTTGTAGAAAAAATATATTGTTGTTTAAAGTTGCTATAGCAATACTCCATGTATTGACTTTTATTGTAATTTTTATTATTATTATTATTATTTTTTATCTGCAGCTAACATTGGATTCAAATCATTCCGCCTGCTGAAATAATAGGGATCTGTTGCAGTACCCTAAATGCTACTCTGCAGCCCTGTTTCAGTAATACTGATGACTTGCCACAAGCACAGGGAAGCATCCCCACCAACCTATCACAAGTGAGTCTTAACACCTGTGACTAATTTCTGGGTTAACATCTAGCTGGATGCACACAGCTACAACAACTTAAGAACTGTGAGCAAAGAAATGACACGTCAAGTAGAAATGGTATAAAGATGAAGGCTGTAAATGTGGACTCTTTACCGTGCATACAATTCACCTCATCGACACTGTCATTTCCAGGAAATGAAGCTGAAACGGCTTGGGACAATAGTCCCAGTCGGATCATAAGAGAGCATCACTGAAATGACGGCGCAGAAACCACGTGTTTACGTAATGGAAAGCCAATCTTTCAATTTAACCCCTCCTCCCCGTCTATTTCCAACAGAGGTCCGACGTTGAAGGAAATTCGTGCAAATGTTTGTACAGGCGCACCGTACTTTTGGAGATGCCATTGCGTGGTGCTGAAAAAGCTTGAGGAAAATACCCCACTGAAGGGAAGAAACAGACACTCCAGGAATCACGGACACACACACACACACACCAAGAACCCAAACCTGGCTTTAACAGAAACGTTGCAGTGTGGGACTACAAGAAATGAAAACTGAGGTTGGTGTTATCTGACCTCGCCAAACCAGCTGGTTTATAGGAGAAACGAATTGGACTTGATCCGGCAATGTGGTGTTTTGTTGGGGCTATCATTGCAGCAGTCTGTGCATAGGATGCATCCTCCCTTGGCTTTTGATGCTGTGCAGATCCACCCTCCTCTCCTCAGAGTGATGAACTAATAGGCAATGATTTTCTCCTCGGAAATACACCGTGTTTTACTGTTTTCACGTTAGTTGTGTTTGTTTACTGGCGGCCCGTCTCCTCCCGGTGCGACACATGCAATTTACAGAGTATATTTTCTATTATCGACTAGTTGAGGAGCCATCCTTTTAACACCAGAAGAAGAAAACACATCATTAATACGAAGTCTGGTAGATACTGAATCTTTTGCCACGTGAATGAAAACGCATAGGACTTGGATATACCTATTTTTTTATGGTACAATTGGTAGCCTTGTCCTGGAGAACTGATCCAATTGTGTTATTATGCAACCGCAGGGATCTCATCTATATCTGGGTGTTTAAGCCACTGGATTGTTCTTCGCCCAAATCAATGTGGTTTCTTTGGAACATTTTCAGCAAAGGAACGCATATGCTGCAGTGTCTTTGTGGCAAGAGTCTTAAGAAAACCAAGAATCCAAGTGGTAAGCTCATCACCATTATTCCTACACTCCTCCGTTTCGCTGTGAACCGGCGTTGTGCGCGCGAGCGTGTGGATCTGCGTTATTCGTTGGTTTGTTTGTTGTAATAGTGATAGATCTGCAATCATATTTATACAGCGAGTGGCTCACGCAGAGGCTCTGGGAGGGGGAACAACTTATTCAGTGCATACTATCGGCGAGCCCAGGTTTGGGGACGCGCAGCGCACAGTCACACAAAAAGACCCCCCTGCATCACCACGGCACCATGATCTCCTAACTTTTTAAATAGCTCTCTCTCTCTCGCTCTCTCTCGTGCGCGCGTACGTACACACACACACACACACCACACACACACACACACACACACACACACACACACCACACACACACTGTTATTTCCGTGGATCAAATCCACGCACAGTTATTCTGTCTAACGTGATTGCCCCTAACCAGATTATTCCATTCTCGGGTTTACTGCAGCAACATATCCCCTCTCTGCAACACCACTTCTCGATTAAATGGGCTATAGGGCTACTCGCTGTTTTCAGCAAGCAGAAAAAACGGAATATTCTTTCATTACTATCCATTGGCTGTTGCAGGCCAATATCGATCATGCGGGCCTGGCAAAATATGATTTTTATAAAGCCTTGAGTTGATGTTGTGTTGAAGTCAGCAGCTCTGCTGCCAATAAGACATATGAACTGTGCTCCACTGCACTAATGCAAATCCTGTACTTGAGCAGTCTTTTATATATAAATGCCATGCATGCTTTCCGTATCAGTACATGGTATTAATCAACAGTTAATTATATTTTGTATGTTATTAAATGTAACATTGTAGAGCTTTAGTGAGCAAAGGGTGTTTAACAGGCTGTTGTAGAAAGAAAGCCCGGTGGACAGCATGTAGTGCGGGCTACTTGTTACCTCATGTTGTGGGTTTAAAGATGATGTGCTCAGCAGCAGTAGGCTACAGTTTCTTAACACTGCAACTGCAGTAGTAGATCATCATCATCATCATCATCATCATCATCATCATCATCATCATCATAGCGGGACCATTTGACCGTGCTGACACTGCAGGAGTAACGACAAAAACATTGGTTAGCCTACTATCAACTACAAACCATTTTATTTTTCATACTAATGATGTATGAATGAATGACTGTCGAGCCATAGTCAACCCCAGTGTATGCCTTTTCATATAGCAATCTTTTATTTTTATGCATTTTACATTGATGAGCAACGTTGCACGTCACAGTCACACGTCAATTAACATTAACGGTAACGTTAGCTGTTTTTCTTCAAAGACGACCGCTACAATTAAGCTCAGTTTTGGAAAAGAAGATCGTTTGACAACACTTACCACGAATTTGTAATCTTCCAAGACCCTCCTGAACGTCGGGGACAAGTTAACGTTACCCCAAAAAGACTTTTAAAATAGTTTCTAAATTTAAAATGTAGGCCTAGCGTTAAGCTATCGTAGCAGGAAGTGACATGTTCTCCTTCGTGAAAATGACACCGCCATGATTTCGCCTCGTAGATGCACCAACAATTGGAATATCCTACTTTATATACAGATGTATGTACAAAACAAACAATACTTTTAATATAATATTTTGCTAGTGCTTTAACACATTTTTTTGTAGTGGGCAAACCTTAAAGGAGAGAAGCTATTCCATTTCCGGCTGCCATGTTTGTTTGAGCAGCGTCCAATACATGGTTCCGACTTGGAAAGAGTTAAAAAATTGTGTACCAAACACAATTTTGGTTTTGTTCCTATAATGTTCGAAAAAGGACAATAAAGAAGCTGGAAATGTATCTCAAACTGTGGTAAGTGTTGTCACACAATCTGAGAATTTTTGGACAAAGCTTGACTTGTTTATCTTTGGACATTTCTGAATTGTATAAATGCGGTTTACATGACATGCACAATCTGGAAATTAGCCACAATAATCCCTGGGGTCATAACTGACTGACTGCTGCTCAGTGGAAAAGCTGCAGAAAAGGCACTAACCAAAAAAAAAAAGGCACTATAACTTCCCTAATTGATGCTCAACACCATGCAGCCAATTGGTCAATGTAGAGACTCACTGTCAGGTGTCTGAGATTTGAAGCCATGTCCCTTACAAAGTGAAGGTAGCCCATGTTTTCCTGGAAGCTCACTATTGAATTATCATAAACTGATGGTGTGGCCATAATTGTCAGGGTTTGTGCTGAAGCAGCAGGTAGAGCCAGTAGTTTATTGGGGAATGAAGGGCCAAGATGCAGACTGTCGGTGGGATGCTGTCTGTTTTCTTATGACTAATACTGCTACCTGATTAAATGTACGCTATCAAACAAATCACACAACAGATTTGTTGTTGCAGAGGCTCCTCAAACGAACTTAGAGTATTTTCTATTAGTACCTTTTGTCATAGCAGGAAAGACAATCCTATGTGTGGTCCTCTGTCAGCAGAGGCAGTTGTTTCCAGTATAGTTCTCACTAGGCCCAAGCTGCAAAGGCCTAGATATAGTGCTCCAGCTCTTTGGCTGTATTTTTAGTAACACAACATAGCCTAACAGAGAGAACAAAGAGACTAAGCCAACTGGACTGTATCAATAAGTCTGTCAGTCTTTGTCAATATATAAACATGTGTCTTATAAGTCACATTATCTGTATCTCTTTCCACAAACTAAAACTTAGGCTGAGTTACTGTATAACCGTGCATCTGAAGAGGTTAAAAGTTGTTTGGATTATTTGAGCGTCTCCTGGTCCATCCAATGGCACCTGCTTTTTGCCTATTGAGGGTTATTTTTAACCTCGGGACGTGATCTTTTGGTAATTTCTATCCGTGTATCTGTTGCTGTATGGGGTCATACGTGTGGAAAGTTTGTCTATAGGTGCTTATGATTACATGGTACATGAGTACATATTTTCTTCTAAACAGAGTGAAGTGCTGAAGTCGGAGCTGGATCAGAGCTACCATTGTTGTAGATTTGCACATTGGAAAGTAAAGCTACAGTATAATGTTAATTATGTCAAATACTTGTGGCTTAACAATTAGGTGATTTAAAAAAAACAACAACAACATGCTTTTAGATTGTGAGCATTCAATATCTTCTCAACGTCATGGTAGACAATTTCACTTTTTGGATATTTCTGTTTAGAGTTGAGTGCCCATTATCTTTTAAGGTTTGTTTGCATCTTATTTAATTTCCCTCACATTGCGAAATTCATTTGACACTGTTTTCTTACTCAATGTACAGAAATGGGGAAAGAATACAAAATCACTATTGTTTTTAAAGTAAGTGGGAATGCATTTGTCTCAGCTGTTTTGATGGACATGCATGGAAATAACACCATGAATGCGGTGCATATAACAATTTACCATAATGTAAAGACTGCACATCCAGCCTTTTAGTCACTAGGCTTTTATAGTTAATAGTAGTCACTGTATTACAGCAACATTATTATTTTATACATGGTAGATTGTCCATAGGGTTGGTGGTCTGGTACAACTAGCATTGCCGGCCAACCCTTAATGTCCATAGTCCATGTGCATTGGTACAAGTCTCAGAATGAACATACTTCATTAAGTCAATTAAGGGATGAACTAGCTGAGTGGAAGGGATGGAGATGCAATAAGTTTCACCCTGCAGCATGTAGCGTTGATGATTGTGCAAATGACCACATAGATGTCCTCTTAAAACTTTAGGAATGTCATTGAGTTGGTCATATAGCTACAATAAATGACAGGGGACTAATAAGGGCATTTGGTGGTTAACGTTAGAGGAAAAAGTAATGTCGTGGACTGCCACATGTAATAAAGACAGTTGATGGGTGCTCATTGACATTTCTTGGGCTTTAAAGTTTTGCACAGCGTTGTCTTCTATATAGAAGACCTAGCCAGGTTGCCGAAAGGGCAAATTTGGAGCAAATGTGTTAAGTCAGTAGGTGGCTTCCTCAGAGTAGCACAGCAGGGGCTCATTGAAAGCAGTGTGACAGTACAGGTCACAAAACAACCGGACGTCCACGTAATGATGGTTCATAGCATATCAAGTGAAACTCAACTTTATTGTGTGTGACAGAGCCAGGAGATGGAACTGAAGCTTCAGCACTGTAACACTATTGCTCTTGTTTGTTTCATGGGTATACTGGAGCTTTAGCCCTAAGCTCTAGCTTTAACTCACTCTCATTAAGCAGTGACCCAAGATAATTAATGAGTCTCGACATAGCCAACCACCCATGCTGATGTTGGGAGACTATATTCTTTTACTGGTGCTAAAAACTCAACTACAACTAAAATTTTTGATTTGTGGCACATTATCCATTCAGAGATAAGCGCTATGGATGTAAATGTTTTGTCTCATAAAATAAAAAAAAAACATTGCATAAACTATAAACTGTAGTTGACAGGTTCATGACTAGGCCGGTTATAACTTAAAGAACAATGACTGCACCAGAATATTGAAAGACTCCTTAAGATGCATATTCATGTGTCTAAACGCTGTTAGCTGTCATATCAAGTTCCTGCATTGCTCTGTTTTTTTTCTGTACACTGTTCTTTGTTGACCAGAGACTTCCATAGTGTAATCCGAAATTACATATGCATTTTAATAACTCAGATTATGTTGCTGGTGTCTTTTTTTTTTCCACATAGCCTGATTACCTCAGAGCAATATATGTCAAATTCTGCTTTTTGCAAAGTCCTGCCTTTTTTAAGGGTTTTTCCGTAGCCAAAATACGCTTTGATTATTGTTACATTTCATTTGTATTACATACTCATACTAGTTTAATTTGTGGTAACAAAGAAACAACAGTGTAATTACAGGGGGTGGGTAAGATTAAAACATTTGAAGGGTTAAACACTGCACAACGGTTTGAATTACCATAAGGGATTTTAACTCTGACTCTAGAAAGTAATAACAGCGGCAATTACTTTTATCTTTTGTTGTGATGATCATGGGGTAGACCCCAATAAATGACATTACTTTGCATTACGGCAAAAGTTAAACCAACTTAACAGTTTTTGCAGTTTGCACCATTACGGCGAAGTGTCATGATAGGTGAGAAGAATTGAACAATAACTCTTACAATTGGAATAACAGCAGGGTTAGCTATAAATATCCTCCTCCAACTACCGCAGATTGTTGTTAGGTTTCATAAAATAACATTGCAGTGAGTTTGTAAATGGTTAAATGGCAGTAGGATTTCTGGTAATAGGCCTGTGCATATAACTGCTTTTGAAGGGGAGACGAGACATTGTGAAATGGATCTATTCTCTCATAAGTTTGAGGACGGATAACATATTTTATTTGTCTGATACTTTGTTTAACATTTGTAATTTGTTAGACTCAGTGAAGGTTTACATGCAAAAATGAAAATGCATTGATGCCGTCTATATTGACGTCTTTCATTGTACATCTTACCCTTTTGAAAATAAACATCAGTGAGTAGTCGCCTGGCTCCGCCCTCCTATGTACTTCCGCACAATTTTACTTTTCTTCAGTACTACGTCTGGGTTTGCATTATATTCGCGGGTTTTCTCCGGTCAAATCTCTACCGGTCCAATCAGTGAACCGAGGGAATGGCTAAGAACGATGACGTTGCGGTTGTGCGCTAGTTTGAGTTGTAGGTCCGTAATGGCGGTGGAGAAAGGCATTACAATCAGCTGACCCAACATGTGACTTAATTAGTTTTGATTAGGCGAGCAAGACACTTAACTTAACCCCTAGTTGCTCCAGAGGTGTGAGACCTCTGACATACAGTAAATAGCAATTGCGAGTTGCTTTGACCGTTAATGTAAAGATCTAAAAAGCCTAATAGCCCCACTCATGACTCAATTAAGAGAACACTTCCATACAGGTATTTAACAGACTTATACATCTCAAAGGAGGGCTGTTAAAATCCAATATCCCCAAAGGAGTTAATAGCGTTGCTATCCACAAAAAAGAAAATGCAAAGAAAAACAATCTGTGGAAGCAACGGTTCTATATATACAATCCTACCACAAACAAAAGAACATTACCCTACACCTTCATAAAACCTGCTGCAATAGAGTGAACGCAGAGCATTTCTTACAGTTTTTTCTTTTTTTAAATTTACTATAAGAATGGTTTGATCTCAAATTCTTCATTAAGACGGTGGGGAAACATTATATAAAACAAAAATGAATGGGAAAATTGGAGAAGCCTTTTATCATGATCTCCCCCTCTAGGTGGTTTATTGACCCGCTCCACCCCAATGTAGCCGGAGTTTGGGAAAAGTTAGATTTTTCCAGCTTGCTCCGTTAGTAGTGAAGGAGTTGATTAAGGTGAACGCTAGCAATGCTAAGCCGACGTCACAACCAAATGTTAGCGATTGGTTATGGCAGCTCCAGAGTGGCTCTGGGCAGATCCAACGGTTATAAACTTCAACAAAGTACCCATCTCAAGGAAGTTAACACTTGTCAATAGAGCGTGGTAAGTGTCATTACACCAAAATGTTCTTGTCTTTTTCAGCATTGAATTGTAAATTGTATTATTGGGTTTAAAGTTTGGCTCAAATGCTTTGAATGTGAAACTGTTGCATGTAGTGACAACCTTCAAATAATCATTACTGGACTCTACCAGTCCATTTTCTGCATCTTTCGGCTAATTGTTTCAGTTTTACAGCCCACAACTTTATTACTTTTGGTTCATAGTCATTGGCATCCTTTTTAGTTGAAGCAGACAGCTGTTGTCAGCAAAAAAGAACTAAGATCCCACTGTGCACTACTTGCTCAGCAATAAACTGCAGACAAAGATAGCAACTAGCTAGTGGACAAAGTGAAGCGTTTTAGCAGTAATGTGTTCAACCTGGGAGTTGGTATTGTCCAAACAAAACCTAAATGCTATGGGAATTTTTGACCTAAATTTGTTAATTTGCCAGACACATTAATCCGAATAAAGGTTGCTCCATATCTTCTGGCCGTGTGAACGATCAACTGCTTGCCATTTAACTTTGTTAATATTCAATAACTTTTAGGTTTATAATGCAAAGCAAAGTGTAATATTTCAGTGTTGTTGATTGTCCAAAAACTCTCCGAATGCAGGATTAAAAAGCCTTTGGTCTGAGCTCTGGTAAAAATGACTCGCGTCTAGTTTGTGTGAGCCATTTTATGAACTGAGCTTGTTTTTGACCTGAAATGTTTGGTCTTCAAAGCCAACATGACTGTGTATTATTTTCAGTCAGCTCATGGGATCAATATTGGCTAGTAAATCAGATAATAACATGGTGGAATTGTTAGTCTTTCCAGATGATGGCACAGCACCGGGGATGGATTTGTGTTTTTTAGCTAAAGAAGCAAATAGGCTACCTTTTATTTTTACTTGCACTTAGTAGATTGAAGACAGAGATAATATAGTTGTAGGCCTACATCTTTCTGTCTTTGTTTGTTAGACCACATAATACATCTTTTGTTTCTACCAAAGAATGTGTTAAAACATTTGAAGGTAAAAATGTGACATTTATGCTTTCCTCCAAATGTTGCAACACTCCGTTGTCTCTGATGTTATGAAGTGCATACCTGACATATTTGTTGCAATCTTGTTAAAGGCCAAACAAAAATCCTCAGAATAAACAGCAAGTAGAATTTGAGTGAGATAAGTTGATATCTTCGTGATTTCAATCATAGATACAGGTGGCTACCTGTGGTTGCTGTGAGGGACATCATATTTGACTGAATGAGATTACTGTGAAGGATGCTGATTTAGCAAAATTAGACTGCCTTTTAAGAGAAGTGTTTAATGTGTAGTCATTAGAAGATTGTCTACATGATGCAATATAAAAACATCATTTGAGCAGTCACAGTGAGAAACCTCCGGTTAGAAATGCTCAAAACCATTTGACACTTCTTCCCTTTCACAGTTTCTGATGGCAGCATCCAATTGACCATTTCTGGAAGGGTGCCGACAGTTTTGTCAGATTTAAAGGAATAAGATAAATTGTGTCTCAATTGACAGTTTTATGAACTTTCTCGTACTCAATCATTTTGAGTGATATGTTACATACAGTAGCAAACATAGCCATAATTCACTGAGATCAATTTCTAATCTCAAGACGGTAGAAATGACAGTGAAACAACTTTGAACTCAAGTTTAGGTCAGTTCTAAATGAGCTGGCATTCAAGATTAAATACAATCCAGGAAGTCTTGTTTGGGAAATGATCCAAAACATGTAAGGGCTACAAGACGCCAAAACGCTGTGTTGTGGTTTGTGATATTTCCATACAGGATTGTAAGACTTGTAAGTTATCAGCAGAAATTATTTAATCTTTTGTCGTTATGATCATGAGCTAAACAGAAAATTAAAATATGGCATTCACATTAGTTGTCTATTTTATTGGCTACAGCCCTTTTGTCCTGAATGACTTTGCTTTGTATTGTGGCAAAAGTTGAGCCAAGTTCAATGTTCTTTCTAAGCTATATGCGTTAGCATCCCACATCTCTGAACTGGCTGTGTTTCTTTGGGCTAACGCTGACATTTTAGAGATGCTCCCCTGAAAAGCAGGATTCTTATCTCTTGCAAGCTTCCTAGATGTTTGCTGGACAACTGTAAGTGGCAGATCTGCTGTGACTATCTAGCTAATTAAGCCAATGGCAGCTCAATAAAAATGTTGACTTGCTAACTAGCTTCAAAACAACCATCTTATATCCATGTTTCTGGCAACAAGTCAAGTCTACAATGGTTGATGATCCTTATAAGAAAACTGGTGCAATTTGAATCTCTTCTTGTAAACATTCATTTCATGGACTCCCTGATTTCACTGACCTCAGTAGTTTATAAGTGGCTTTACCGAGTGCAAGCATGAGTTTGAAAGTTTTTTTTTTTTTTCCAGAAACCCTGAGAAATTGAGGTACATCTCAGCAAGAGAGTATATCCTTTGCTTTTTTCCTCACTTGGTTTTCAGCTCTGTGTCTCATAGAGGCACCATAAATCATCTTGTAATTTGGTTCATCGTCTGCCCCTAATGTTAGGAGCTGTGAGGCATTGTGTGATGAGCAGGTTTGTAACACAACTCTAAGCATGTTCTCCCTTACAAATGACACATCTTAATGCTCACAACTTCTAGGACCCCAGTGGCTTCAACACATGATAGCTCCTTTAGAGCTGCTGTGATTTTCCTGGAGCTGCTGACCTCCTGCTGCGCTCTGATTCACAATAAAATGAAATGTTTTGAAATTAAGAGATGTGGAGCAAGAGAGTATAATTCTGTTAGACGATGAGATTATTGATTTACGGAGCCAGAAGTTTGAAGAGTTGTACAGTAGAGCGGACATAGATGAGCCTTTTTTTTTAAGTTCATCATTACCAAAGATGCATGCTGAGGTGTCAGATATGCCTCTTTGTGCAATTGATGTACACTGTGGAAGTGGATGAGAACATTTTAATGGGTGTGCTGTGTAGGCTTTTGTCTCAAAGTTCAGGGTATGAAATGATTTGTGTCAATTCAGTGCAATAACCAACATTATCAACTGCTGGTGGTTTGTTTGAAATCTAGATGATCAAGAGTGACTTGATGCCTCTGCAACCAGTTCGCCGTGTGTTGACGCCACAACATGGAAAGGCTAAAATTTTGGAAATCCTTGTTTTGATCTAACATTGTGACATTAGCAGATCAGTGTCCTGAATAGTCATTGAGAGCTGAAGTAGGGATTTTTTTTTATTTTATTCTTTCCATCAGCCTTAGCCGATAAACGAGACAGACTGAAGATTTTCTTTAGCCGATACTGCTTTTGCTCCCTCAATTTACATCATAAAAATTACACAATGACAACAAATGTTATCAATTTGAAAAATAATCATTTATTGAACTTTAACAATCAATATTTAACAAATGGTAGAAACAGGTGAGGTAGGCAAGTTAAAAAAAGAATCAAGTGCTGAAAATACTGAAAATAAAATAATTACACTATTGCACACAGTTGCAATAAGCAAGCAGCAGAGTGCTGATTTTAGTATACTTAATTTTAAAAGTAACCAACTATTTCCAACCTATAAGTAGCCATTGAAATAAAATACTTGATTTGTAATTTAAGACTGCCATGGTTTCAATTTTTCCATACAGTAGTAGGTCTAAACGTAAAAGAAGCTGACAGACTTGTCGGTCATAAATCAGCAGAGGAAAATAACATGTCAGATGTACATTAAGCAACAAGTTTCTGTTCTAAACTCCATCAACGATAAAAGGTATTAATATTCAACCACGTATAAAACATATCTCTCAAAGTTTTAAAAGCTCTCCTTCAGTTGGCGCAGCATTCTCATATCTCTGTGATGAGTGTGTACCACTGAGTGAGGTGTGTGCGCGCACACACACACCACACACACACACACACACACACACACTTCTGTTTGGTTGCTGATGCTGACTGAAAAACTCAACCACCATTGAACTGGATTGATAATGATACACATCAGTAAGCGGCTCAAAACAAAAGTACGTTTGAGACACACACCACATGCATCCAAACCTCAGCCAAGTGGTCGCTGAATAAAACTCCCACAAAACGTCAACATTACTTTATCCTATGACCAGTGTTTGTAACAGCTACCGCATGCATACGGATAGCCTACAACTAAGCTATTTGCAGCTCCCTAAATACAATGCCAAGCAGATTTATGGAAAAGGCATTTGCATTTTCCATTTGGACCCACTAACTTGCTTAGCTGTAGTTGCAAGCACATATAGAGCAACGTGTTTCCACTTTTCCGGTGCTGCGCATCGGTGTGTGAATGTGTGTGAATGTTTATCTGATGAGCAGGTGGCACCTTGTACGGCAGCCCCGGCCACAGTGTATGAATGTGTGTGAATGGTGAATGTATCCTGTAGATGTAAAAGCGCTTTGAGCAGTTGTTAAGACTGGAAAAGCGCTATATAAATACAGCACATTTACATTTACATTTTAATGTGTATGGCAATACTTCAGCTAAGTCAAACAGGTAAAAGATGCTTTGAAAGTTTAAATATTACAGTTGTAAGCAGGCTTCCTGCACTCTGTCAGGGGAGGGGCAGTGCATGGTCTGCACGTGAACTGTACGGCGTCTCTAGCAACACAGAGCTGCCTGTGTGGACGCCTGTCTGTAAATAATGCTGGGAGAATCGGCAAACAAAGCAGCTGCCCATTGGCCGATACATGTAAAAACGCGAATATCGGCCCAATATAGCCGGTCGATCACTAAGCTAAAGTTTTTCAGAAATAAGAAAACCTCATTCAAAAGCCCACTGGCATTTGTAAAATGCTAATAATGAAAAACTCCAGCCTTAGAACAGAGCCTTGTTGGGTGGTTCACTCCATACATCTAGATAAGAGTGGTAATAATAAACATTATTAGTTCAATATTTTAGTTTGTTTTTAGTGGCCTTAATGTATAGCAATTCCCTTAAGCCTTTGACCATTTTGCGATAAACATCACAGAGCAACATAAGAGTTGAGTCCATGGACAACTCAAGGAGTCTTGGCTAGGTCATGTCTGTAAACAGCAGGACAGATGGGATCAAACTGTGGAAAAGCCTTTAGATAGCAGAGATTGCAGCTAACAAGTTGAAAAGATTAATTTTTAGCGTTGGCGAGTTTTATGGAAATGGACAAAACCAAGCTACGATGATGTAAGTACATGCGCTGCTACACATGGAAGTTTTCATATCCATTGGCTTCTGCTGGTAAAGACATAATAGGTTCTTTGGAAACTTTTAACAGAGCATCAACAAAAGTAATTGAAGGTCAGTGTTGTATCAGAGACTACTGTTGACTACTGAGACTACGTTTTTTTTGATGCAAGAAGACGGTGTCAGAGGAGACTCCTATTAAGCCCAATTGTACCGAGGTTTTTGTTTTTGTTCTTTTCAAATGTGTTTTTTTATTTATTTATAAGTTACTGTCAGTGACTGAAAGAGGATGGGATAATGGACAACATTTTGCAGAAAAATATTTTTTTTTATATTTACACATGATCTAATAAGACATGCATAAAATAATTAGACAAAACACAAAATTGATTTTCAGCTTCATACATGTACATAAAAAAATAGTTTGAATTGAAATTTAATCGAATTGTTGGCCTCTGAATCGAATCTTGAGGTGCCAAAAGATTTCCCACCCCTACAAAATTAATGGGAGTCTATGGAGCTAAGTGGCTAAATTTGTCTTATTCGCCTGATAGTCATTGAGAAATCTCAGATTTTTTTGTAGTTTTCGCAGGTTGAAAGTAACTTATCTGCTTTTGCCTATAACACGCTAGCATTCTGCTAATGAAAGCTGATTGGTCAGTGAAAGACTGACCACAACCAGAGACCCTGCTTGATCCAAAGCCTGTGTGTGAATATTTTGGTATGGTCTTTAAAACATTAGCAAACCAAAACTCTTTCTAGCACGTGTATTGACAGGAAGAGCCTAACAGGTCAGCTGTGTTGTCGATGCCTTGAGTATTTTTTTTGCCTCCCCTTTTGAATGCAACATTCAAATTACCAGACAAATTATATGCTTTTAAGGGGTATAGCTCCATAAACTTCCATTCCTTCTGCCCTTGCCTGTGAGCGCCCTCAAATGGAACAAGAGTGGAACTGCAACCAGTTCCGAAGCCGGAAGTTTCCCGAGAGTGGAAGTTCTCCCTTTTTATTAGACAGTCTCTGCCGCTGTTCACTGCAGTTAGCCATAAACAATTTGCCCTGCTTCCCACAGTCATTGCCTAGTCTCTCATCAGTGATGCAGATGTCAAAATCCACACAAGCTCCCAACAACTGACAAAATAGACTTTAAAATGACCCCAGAGAAACCTGTGATTGACATCACACTAGTGCATGTTTTCAGATGTATGATTTTAAACTCTGCCTCCTCTAGACTCTATGAGATGCGCAGCTTTTCATCCTTCAGCATTCCCTCTCCTGCTTTCTTTTTCCTGACCCAACCATCTCTGTCTCCCTAATTTCTTTCCCCTAATACCTTCCTCTTTATACACTATCACACATTTGTCTTTAGTGGTTCTTTGCTGCTATTCTAATACCCATGCTACAGTCTACAGTGTTGTCCTGGATATGGATCCAACCCAATGTAATGTTGTTTTATAACGTACAGAGATGTGTATTACACACACACATTGATGTTGTGCTTGTGTTGAAAACAAACCATTTAAAATAATAGTGTGTCTAATGCTATTTTTGCTTTGTTTCCTATGACCAGTAGCTCACCAAAGCCATTGGCACAGTTCCCGGTACAGCCACACTGTAGTTCCAATGGAACTACTGCAGAGATGACCACATCATTGGAAATAGCCTAAAGGGTAATGCATATACCGAAAATCCTTCAGGTAGCACTCACCAATTTACTTTGAGTGATGTCCAGAGTATCTTGCTAATGTTTCTTTTTAGAGGCCTTCATCACAGTGATGACCTTGGTAAAGGTATAATTTCAGTTTACTGAGGTATTTATTTTTGAGAATAGATGTTGATGTAGATTACATTTTTTTTTTTTACTGCTGCCATAAATCTTCATTACGTGAATAAATATTACAAACCAATCTTAAATTAAGGTAAACTAGTGCAGTGTCCATTGAAAATGTGCCTGTTTGAAACGGGCCTATTTCTTGGCATGTGGTATTGCTGCTTGTAGAATTCATCAAACCCAAATTGTACCCCAAATTTACTTATAGTGACCCCAAACCACCCCAGGACCCCAAACCACTTCATTTGCAACTCCCCTGTATAGCTTACTGCTAACTTAACGAATTTCCTGACCTAGCGTTGCAGAGCCAGAATGTAATCACAAAATATCGCAAATACGTGTGTTGTGTGTGTGTGTGTGTGTGTGTGTGTGTGTGTGTGTGTGTGTGTGTGTGTGTGTGTGTGTGTGTGTGTGTGTGTGTGTTGTGTGTGGTGTGTGTGTGTGTGTGTGTGTGTGTGTGTGTGTGTGTGTGTGTGTGTGTGTGTGTGTGTGTGTGTGTGTGGTGTGTGTGTGTGTGTGGTGTGTGTGTGTGTGTGTGTGTGTGTGTGTTGTGTGTGTGTGTGTGTGTGTCCGCGCGGAGACGGACGGTATTGTGTCGTTTGATCTGTAACAAATTTAACATTTCAGCAGAGATGTTAATTTCCATACAGGGTTATTGGTTTGACAGATGTAGTAAGGGATTAGATTTGCAGGGGTATTTTGTCATTGTATAATGTTACTTGTTAACAGTAGACTTAATTAACCCGACCCAGGGTGAGTCTGAAGGGTTTTGTCTGCCCGGTTCAGCGCTGAGATTTTCTCTCATTGCATTGCGCAGCGTTGTGAAGGATTAATCTCCAAGATGGCTTTATATTCTGCCTCTGTTTAGAAGTAGTGAATGTAGGCTACAGCGCACAGCAACTTAATACTATATAGTGCCTGGCGTTTGTTTGGTATTTAGTGTTGGCAAATGGCTTTTTGTTGAGTTTCCTGTTAGCAAAAAATATACACAGAAAAGAGTAGCGCCTTTTTTTTCCGCTAACCTTATTCCACACAACAATTGCAATGTTCCTTTCAGCTATCCGCTTTTGCTCCAGGAAAGGGAAGAAAAGTATATCAGTGTATATAGTATATCAGCAATCATGTAGCTAACGCTGGAAGCGGGGAAAAGGTGTCAAAGGCGATTTCATGTTGTTTACTCTACAAAGCCATGGCCAAGCAACATGCGTCACTGCCTACGTGTAGTTACATTTTTCAAGAGGTGCAAGTCAAGCTACGGCGTAGGGTCCAGCGTAGGTTTGCGTCTTCATCTACCTACGTACGTAGCAACGGCGTAGACTTTATACAAAAGTATAAAACAGCCTTTACCTTCCCACCAAACACGGACAACAATGTGTCTCAAAAACGGTGTCTGGTAGCCGGCCTATAATTGGTATCAAGCTCTGTCTGCCACTTGTCTCTAGCTGGTTGTGCTTTCCATGTGTGGGACTCTGAATAAAAAAAAAAAAAACAATTCCCAAATTTAAGAAGGTTACAAAGACAGTCCAAAGTAGTGCTACTTTGCACATTTTTGTGGGTCTGAGGTGTATGTCACGTTTTAGCTGCCAAAGTGCCCACTCAAGACTGTTTTTATGGTTCTGCGGAGGCTCCACGCAGAGCTTTTGCCATAGTGGAGTGGGTGGGTGGGTGGTAGAGCGAGGGAGCGAGTACCGACTCTAGAGTCATACAGTCCTTCCAGGATTTCCCAATGTCGCAATCTCACCAATTCACGCGTGTTCCCAACAGCGGGAAGGGCCCTATTATAATTGAAGGAATTCTTACTTCTTCTGGCAAATTAATCGACTTTTTGAGTGGTTTAACATACTCGCCACTCTCCAAACTTGACGGTCGCATCAATTCTGGTAAACATTTACGTATTTTACAAAACTTGGTTTTATGCATTTTGCCATCAAAACAGGAAGTGGGTGTAACTTGAGTGTACAATGTCCAAATGTCTCAAAGCTTTTCAGGGTTGTGTCCTCGGGTCAAATTCACCCATTTTCCTATATCAATGTTCTTTTTAACTACCCAATTGTAATTACCCCAAATAAGATGATTGATTCCACACAACACTCTCTGGGGTGATTTTGATGAGTCATTTTGGGGTGTCTTGTTCAATTTTATAGCATTTGAAGAAAAAAAAAGGAAGTGTTTTTGAAATAACATTGAGTAAAAGTTGACATATTCCAGTCTGAATATCCATCAACATACTTTCCTTTGATTTTAGTCTAAATAATTCCTAATTTCTGCTTCTTTTTTTTAACTCAAACATGTGTTATTATATATTATACAGGTATTATTTCCTAAAAATTAGGTTTAGACCATAAATTCCAAAAATAATGGTAAAACTAAAGTTAATAAGTTGAAAACATCAAAAGTGACAAACATTGAAAAACAGCATCAAAAGTGTTGATAAAAAGGACACACGTAAGAGAAAGTTAAACATCTACTAAAAAGCGTCAACAAAATTTATTTTTAAATTTTTACGGGAAGACAACACAAGGGTTACGAGTCCATAATGCCCCCTATTAGCAACAGGAAGTAGGCCTATAAGTCAAGGTACAATACTTTTAACAAACTCCTCCTAGAGATTTCTTCCGATGGACTTGGATGGAATTTTGTCTGTACCATCTCAACACCTTAAAGATAAAAAGTTATCAAAAGAAAAACTTTTCGTCAATTTCTCACGATTGACAAGGGTCCAGGCCTGAGGTAATGCATAGGCCAAAATTTACTTAAGGTCATAGCGCCCCACCACTGGAAACAGGAAATCAGCCTTATATGACAAACATCTTCCTATTTTACATGAAATTTAGAATGTGTGGTCTACATGTGGTAATGAGCCGCCCCCTATATTATAACCAATAATAAGGTAATGAGGTGGAGTCTGACGTGAGGTAGGTTCTCATTGAACTCAGCAGAGAGTTCCTTTTTGATTGGTGATTGTTTGACCTGCCCCATATGCTTTAGCCATGCCCCTTTCATAACTAATGACCTGTTTGATGTACACTATTGTGTAAGGTATCATTGAACTCAGCAGAGAGAGTTACGTTTTCATTGGTGAGGATTTGCAGTGTCTGAGTGCCGCTCAAATGCACGGCCGCAAGGAGCAACATCCGCCAGTAACCCCGACGCGCAAGGAGGTGCCAGGGCCCGTCCAACGCTGGTTGCAGCTTTAATATTGGTTTTGGTATTTTAATCTAGTTTTGAATGATTCCTTTTGAGGATGGTGCTATAAACAGTCTATTCAGATCTAAGAACATGATGCACTACAGGTAGACAGGATAGGGACAGTTGGCAAACTTCATACTTGATAGATTGATAGATATGCAAATAAAAGAAATGATAAAAATACAAATACAGATGGATTGAAATCAATCCAATGGAAAACAAACATTTTCTGTAGCTAGTGAAACAGAAAAACTAATATGGATTACAGAAACCAACTGGCAATTGTACAACAAGAATTTGTGTCTTAGTTTCCAGTATTGTAATTTTAATGCGCTTTTTATTAATGATAATAGAACCTGTTAATTTTCTTCTTGATTAAAGGGTGAAAATACCTAGCAACGGGGGCTGATGGAGTGTGCCGTGTGAGTCCATGTTATCAGCAATACTGTTTTCAGGCCGTCATCTAGGAGTGGAATATGATGCCGTCACATTACCATGTTGCTACAATATACAGGAAGAAGGTTGGGTCATGTTCCCTGTGGCTCTGATGACAGGGATATGGCATCTTTAACCTTTTATCAAACAAACCAGACTGAACATGCTTGTGTGTTATTAAGCCCTAGTGCGTGTTACTACAAATCAGGCCCACTGCTAAAGTGATGGCTTGCTTTTTGTACTGCTTTTATAGCAATGAGGACTGGTGGAGGAAAACACAGAGTGAGGTCAGCTGGGCCTGAGTTTTTTTTTTTTTTTTTTTTTTCTGTGCTGCAAGTACATTTTAATGATTTGATTATGATTGATTGCTGATATAATTTCATGACTCACTGTTGGCCTGTAGCTCATTCATTACTGATTTCCATCATCTGACTGTGCTCCTTACTGACGGGATAGGCAGAGCAGGATACCGTCTCTATCTTTCTATCTACCTCTATTGCTCTCGCTACCTCATTATGGTCATGCCAATACAGCATTACCAAGGCATGTGTGCAAGGTCCACAGTGTAATTTAAGAAAGAAGTCTGGACATATGATTTACCTGTTGAATGTAATGGTGAGAACTATTAAACAGAAGAGATCAATTCAAATGTATATATTGTCATTTTGGGTTGGGAGTGAGTTGAGTTCTTTATAATAATTATCTGTTTTTGTCGGCTGCATTGTAGCTGTGTTACTTTCTCTCTACCTCTCTTATTGTTGGCAGAGCTGACCGGGTTGCCAGGTGTGTCTCAATGGCCAAATTAGGGTACTCAGTCTTTCAGTATTAGTTTTATATACTCATTAAGAAGTGTCTGTTCTGTGCTAAATGTCTTTTGAAGTTCACTTTGTGATTCTTTTCTTATTCTGTGGCTATAATTTGGTCCAGATTTCAGAGATTTCTGCTGAGGCTATGAACTGTTAGGCCACCTTTAGAAGGATGCACTGCATGAAAGAATAAAGCCCTTTCAGTCATTTGGAGGGTGCTGGCATAACAAATGCAGGGTCCCCCAGCCAAAAAGTCAAAGCTGGCTCATCTTTTGCTGGTTCGAAATGTGACAACCATCCAGCAAGGTCCTGCGTTTGCCAAACAAATACGTAAAGGTGCTGTTATTTTTCTGTGTAACGAAAGAATTTTTTTTTTTTTTTTGCTTTTCCATTGTCAGTCTGTTTTTATTTATTTATATATATGTAATGTATATATATGTATGTGTGTGTGTGTATATATATGTTATTATATTATATATATATATTATATATATATATATATATATATACACATATATATGTGTGTGTTTTATATATACGTGTATATGGTGTATGTGTGTTAATATTGTATATATATATATATATATATATATATATTATATATATACACACATCACACACACTCTCACTCTCTCTCTGTCTACTCTCACACACAGTCATACCGCCGGTCTTTCACTCCTCTCCCTTTGTACAGGAGACTGTTCTGTGCAGTGCTGGAGGTTGTGTGGCGCTACGGTGGGCTGTGTAGATTTTTGCTGCAGTGCAGCAGGCAGTATTGCGCTCTCTCCTCTCTCTCTCTCTCTCACTCCCCCTCTCATCTCTCGTCTCTCCTCTCCTCTCTCTCGTCTCCTCCTCTTCTCTTCGTCATCTCTCTCTCTCTCTCTCCTCTCCCTCCTCTCGCCTCTCTCTCTCTCTCCTCGTGTTGTATATATTAATGTGTGTGAACTTGTTTGGAGCATAAAACACTTCCAAACTGTTTTGCTGTGAAAAAGGGCATTAGCCCCAAAGCTTCCATCTCATTCATCAAACCCGGCTAACCCAACACTTTATTGCCTTTCTGTTCTTACACAGCTTTGTCAACATTTTTATGATAACCATTTGGTAGTTTTATTGTCATACTTGTTTTCAGCTCTTACACATCCCTGTCTGGAAGTTAAATTTACTACTGGCTCTTTTATTCAGACACAGAGCAATGCTGCAAGGGACAGTGACTAAGTAACCTGTTTGTGGTGGTGAGTGCTCGGCACTCTTCGCAGAAAGGCTAGTTGTTTTCAGTTATACACACTAGGCTAGAGACGGTGAAGCACTCAGTACTCAGGTACAGCTTGTCAGAGACCAGACAGATACAGCACCAGGGGACATAGTGGGGGCTGAAACACATCTGTACAAACATGTTGCTAAACTCACCAGCTGCACAATATTTTTGTGATACCTTTTTGTTTGGGGACTTAGTGTCTCTCATATTATGCCATGCAAGTTGCCATTTCACCAAACACCATGTAGCCATGACATGACAGCACTTGACATTTCTGTTAGGTTACCTCCAGTGAGCTGAGGAAGTGTCAGTGCTATCTGTGGGATATGGTTATCTGCATGCTGGAAGGTTCTGGCGGGGAGATGGTGGCGGGGTCTTCACAAGTAGGTGACAGGTGATGTTTGTGTCTGTATGTGTTAGACGGTGGCCATGGTCCTGTGATTGGGTTAAACGATTGTGTCAAGCTCTGTGGGACTTCATGAGGGGTGCAAAAACCCGAACAGCAGTGCATATGATGTGTTTATTCTAAATTAAGAGAGCTTGATCGAGTACAGGCTTTTGTAGCCAGATATGGAGGCAGCATCTTTTGCTAAGATTTTGGAGCGGCATTTACGCAAGGCACTAAAGGCTGAAGGAGAGCACGGTGAGTCCCACCATAGAGCTTGCCAAGCTAAGAGTCTTGACATAATTATACAGTTATTACACTTGTTGCCCTTTTGAAAATGGTCCAACAGGTTGAACACGGGGACATTCAGTATTTCTTTTGCTGAAATCAGATCACTTCATTGCTTCACAGTGTGAGTGTGATTGACATGAAAAACCTGTGACGTATAAAAAGAAGCGCAAGCTATGTGAAGAACGTTTTAAGGTGGAAAAAAGTCTTTGCTTCCACACCAATACAACTAATCACTGCATTGCAGATGATCAAACCTGAAGGTCACACTTTGTCGTGTGTGTGTGTGTGTGTGTGTTAGAGAGTGAGTGTTTGCATGTGTGTTGTCCACTCTTCCTATATTATTTGAATGCAGCAGCATGCCAAAGAGGAGAATATTATTAAATTATGCATGCAATGCTTCTGGAGTTTATTCCGTATTATTTGACCTGCATAAAATATGAACCTATTTCAAGGCCAAGCAAGAAGATTGATGCGTGGTTGTGGAATAACATTGACACCAAACCCTTCTCTTCAGCGTGAATCTGCAGTCAGGCATCAACACCTTACCCAACATGTGATGTAAGAATTGCTCTTTGATAATGGCTAATAAAGTAGTCACTGTGACAGAACTGCTCTTATAGCAACATAGTCACGATTCACCCGTTCCAAGGCCAGACATCACTGCTGCCTCTGTAATGTTATGTTGTTTCATTTGAACAGGGACAATGCACAAAAAGCATTAACCTTATATAAGACAAGGAGAAATGTAATGTTCAGGGTTTTAGCAAATTGCCACTTTCTACCTGTAGTCCCAGGGCAGGTAGTTAGAACAAACAAATTACACATTACAATAACATCAGACATTAAAAGAGTACGAAATATACCCCCACTCCCAACACACACAAGCTTACACAGAAGACTAGACATTAAGATTAAATATATTCTGTATTTTATTGTGATGCTCTCAGTAGAATAATCTCTTAGAGTTCTTTTGTTTATAGGTTGAATATTTATGTAACGGCTTAACACTCCAATGTATTAACAAATAAGAGTACAGTAAGACAAAGAATGACCAGATGTGATATGAAGTCTGATTAATGTCTCTGCTGCTTAAAGAAAAGTGGGAAGATTGTCTCCGCATTTGCCAATATGTTTACATCAGTATACAGTGGTATTTTTATTGTTATTCTGACCCCTTGTTTGTTCAGAAATTACAATATTTACTCAAATTCTGTGCACGAAGCTAATCCACAAAGGAGGTAGTTTTAAACTAAACATTATTCTACAAAAACTTCAATGACTGGGAATGACTTAATAGAGATGCTCTGTATTAGTTAACTAAAAATAAACCGAAAATAAAAATTGTGGCAAACTCCTGTGTAATGGACATTTTAACATAGTTTACATAACTGTTTACATTGGGCTTTAACGATGGTCCCTGAGCCACTATCAACCTCCCTGTGCGAGGACAGTTTTGGAGTGTGAATGTGGGAGTGTGTTATAACGCTGTATGTAGCACAGTGAGAGAAAGGGGGGAGGGAACGAGTGGTCTGGCTAAGGTGTTTCTAAGTGCCTTGCTCAGGCAATAACCAAGGACCATTGGTGTAAAAGTGAAATCCCTTTTTTTTTATATATATATATTTTTTTGACAAACTCTCATACCTTAGCTAACAGAAATAGGTTGCTTATTTTCTTCTGCACTCCTTCCATTTCCCCCCAGCTCCATAAAAGGATCTGATAAACACAGAATCGTTATACTTTGCTTGACAATTATGTACTGTAGTTTCAGTCATGTAATTTGCTAAATCACTTTCCCAGAGGTAGCAAAACTCCTGCATGCAGTTTTGAGCAGTAAACATAGCATAGTCAACTCAAACTTCTTTCCCCCCCAATCTTTTTTTTTTTTCTCTTTCTTCCAAGTTACTGACAATCACATAAAGTATTGTACAGATACGTGATAACAAAAGAAGCTTCAAACCCACATACTGGACCTTCTACACACCTGTCTTCAGGTCACTATAGCCCACCCACAAAAAACAAACAAAACCCTGCACTTATACTTGCAAGCGAGCGTACACACACATGCCAGGACAAAAGAGACAAAAAAATAGACAAAGAAGATGTAGAATAAATAATATATCATATCTTGACATGATTTTGAGGAAAGCTTAAGGGAGCCTCTTAAATAATACCTGATCTTTTTGTGACTTACACATTACAGTCAATCCGTTGTGTGTGGCAGGGGAGAAATGAGTCCATTTCAGAAGAATGAGCCTCCTAGCCAGGAGTGTGGTGAATGCAATCACCTGTTTTACCTGTTTTACCAGACCAGAAACGTGCTTATAGTCGGCAGGCAATTCATTACACCGTAATGAATAACAAGGATTCCCAGACATTTAGATACTTATTTTAACCTTTTAGTAGTCCTTTTAGCCAGAAAGAGATTTTGAGGAAGCTGCTCAGCAGGGGGGTTAATTGGGAGGTACTCACTTTTCCAGAAATTTAGAAGAGCATTTCCCAAAATTCTCTAAAATGCCGAAAATTACAGGGAGAGAGGACACAGAATATAAAACATAAAGCAAAAGATTGTCTGCATACAATGCAAGTAAGGAGCTAGAACAGAAGAAAAAGCTTTGTAAAATTGTGTAGTGTATCCGGTCCGGGTGACTTGTTACTTTGTAAGGATTTAATATCTTCTTTTATTTCGTTAACAGTTAAGGGTGCAACAATAGTGCACCCCTGAACTTCCATGGATTTCTATAGTAGTAGGCGCATGGTCTGATATTACTATAATCACATAAAAAATTATGTAGTGCAGAAGTTGAATATTGTGTCAAGTAATAAATGGTCAATTTGCAAATAAGTGCAATAGACGTGCAGTACACAACAAAAGAAGTGGCCCATCGATGGCCTTTAAATACATGAGATTCCAGAAGTGTGAAGGTGTGTCTCTTGTAAAATGCTTTTAAGCTGCTCTAAGTGCGAAAGGTATTGTTTAAGCCTTTGACATTCCAAGAAATAAAATGTACCACCTTACCACTCACTGACTTGCTGGTTCAGAGTCACAATACATTTCTGATCTGCTACTACACTATGACCCACCCAGACCTGTCAGGTCATCTGGTACCAAAGGCGCCCATTTGTTTATCTCCGTGGGTGCTCACAGGCGCACGCCCTTTTGTATAAAAAAAAAAAGTCAAAACATGTTTTTATTTCAGAACCTTACGAAATGGACAGCGGCCGACACAAACACACACACACAGCTATTAACTTTCTATTAAAAATGTAAAGAGTAGGCTATCTTTTAACTCAGGATAGCGCCACTTCTTACAAATACAGATAGGATTGGAGATGAACTGTGTAACTGACAGGTAACCGCGATCAGCGCTCACACGCTCCACTTAGCACAAACTGCAATGTTAAATTTGAAGTGAATGTAGCCTACTGGCAGTCTGGCACACGTGGATGCTCAGTATTTTCAGTATCGGCGCCTATGCCTGGGACAGGTCTGCTTGCTGTCCTGACAGTTGGAACTAAACCGGGAGGAGCAGCGTTCAGTTTCTCTCTTCCATATATCTGGAACAAACTCCCAGAAAACTGCAGGGCCGTCGCAACTCTGTTTTAAATCATGGCTGAAGACCTTCCTATTTGATGTTGCTTTATTTTAAATAATTGTTTAATTTCTTACACTGAAGTTGCATTGTGTAAACTGTGACAATCTACAGCATATAAAGAGAATTAAAAGTAAGACCGCTCGGCGTCTTTTACAGATAATAGTCCTGTCATTGTCCTGTCGCTGTGATCATTAACTAAAATTAATATAGGATCAGACAGTACAAGCTAAAAGAGAGGTCAATGCACCTTCTCCTACATTACACTCGGGGTTAATAACTTTATATGCATTAGGCTGAAAAATAAAGACCATTGACAATGTTTGAAATGTTCAAACAATGTGAACGATTTTATAAATCTCAATGAAATAAGGATTATAAAAAAACATCCTGTGCAAAAATACACAATACTTTATACTTTTAAATATTCACCGCTTGATGCACAATCAGCATCCAAACATTGTTTTCTCTAACTTATGTCTTCATTCAAGAATCTTTATCAGAGATGTGTTTGCCACGGATGACCACATTTAGTGTAAACTGTAGTAATGTCTCTAAGCTCCAGGAATCAACTTTTAGAAGTTAGGACAGCAATTCTTGAAAATGTGCTTCCCTTTACAGTTTAAAAAGTAAAAGGAGACATTTCACAAATATGCTTAGTCCTTAACTTCTAAAAGTTATATATTGTGTTGTATATATATATATATATATATATATATATATATATATAGTTCTATATAGTTATAGTAAAAAACTGACGAAGTAGCTTGGTGATACCTGAGTTGAGCAACAACACTTCCATTTCAGGCAATAAGTAATAGTGTAATAGGGCGACCGCTAGCTAGCCTGGTCCTACCAGACTCTCATTTCATTTGTACAGAGAGTCTGGCCACTCCCCATTGTAGTTTATATTGCAAAGTTAAATGACAAGCAGTTGATTGTTTACACAGCCAGCAGATACAAAGCAACATTTATTTGGATTAATGTGTCTGGCTACTTGACAAATTTAGGTCATAAAATTCACTGTGCCAACTCCCAAGGTGAATATATGGCAGCTAAAACGCTTCACTATGTCCACTAACTAGTTGCTAACTTTGTCTGCTGTTTATTGCTGAGCAAGTAGTGTACAGTGGGATCTTAGTTCTTTTTAGCTGACAACAGCTGTCGGCTGCAACTAAAAAAGATGCCAATGAGAGCAGTGAGAATGAACCAAAGCAATAAAGTTTTGGCTGTAAAACTAAAACAATTAGCTGAAAGACGCAGAAAGTCTTTAGAGCTGAGAGGACTGGTAGAGTCCAGTTGTACATTCAAGTCATTTGATCCATTGCTAATATAATTATTGATTATAGCAAACTTTAAATCCAATAATACAATTTACAATTCATTGCTAAAAAAGACAAGAACATAATGGTTAAATGACACTTACCACTCTCCATTGACAAGTGTTAACTTTTTTGAAGGCGGGTACTTTTTTGAAATTTTAAACTATTGGATCTGCCCAGAGCCACTCTGGATCTGCCATAACCAATTGCTGACTTTCGGTCGTGACGTTTTTCATGCACATGTGCAACAAGAAGTGAGACCGAGAAGGCTTATATTTAGCATTAGCATCTAGCTTTAGCCTTAGCCAACTCCTTCACCACTAACGGAGTGAGCTGAAAAAATCTAACTTTTTACAAAGCCTGTGGGGCTGAGGGCCACAACATCAATGCCACCAACAAAACTCAGCAAAGATTCTTCTTGCTCGGACTTCTAACTAACTACTGGATGTTCTGCAACGTTGCCACAATGGACCGAATGCTACAACTCCAGAGCATGGCCTCAACATTATTGTTCTCAGCCACTCTCTCTGTTTGCTGATTGGGCCGCCAGAAATTTGGCTGGAGAAAACCCAAGAATATACAGCAAACCCAGATGGAGAACTGAAGGGAAGTGAAAATTAAGCACAAGGACGTAGTTTATAGTTTGAGATGAAGCATGACCTGATGGCCCAACACAGGGCTATAAACCTACTGTCAATCCAAATCTCCGCTTATGTCAACAATAACTCGAATTGACACTTGTATAACCATGTTAATGATAACATGCAGTTTAGTTATACCAGCCTAGAAAGGAAATTAAAAAGGAAACATTCATGACTTCAGTTGCGCTCCGCATCCTCAAGGAGTCGGAATAAATAGGAAGAACAGTAACTTCTTCAATACCCCCCCCCACCACCACTTGTTGGTGGTAGTTAATATATTTACCATTCCATTAAGTGTGTGTATATCTTCCGTTGGAATGTTTATGGTGTAACAGAGAAACGGAGATAAAGATCGAAGCCATTCATCTCCTTAGTATTTCCCTTTTGTGGTTCAAGTCTCTTAAGCACTTAGGGAAACAGAATCTAACATTACAGTGCTGACCTAATTATCTGACCTCCCCATGCTATTCATCTGTGAGACATCCTCTTCACTATTTTCAAGGAGATCAATAGGGAAGCAACCATTGAAGCACTCACAGTGGGAATATTCTACACTAGACTGCTAAAATGAAGTTAAACGGACACGCCATGCAGCTGACACACTCGCTCGACGCATCCAGCGTGTAGCCGGCCTAATCCTCCCCAGCATATTATCCCTTGACAGTGAACTGAGATGGAAGAATAATTACATCTATAGTGTAAGTTAATATTGCTCTAAGTGGAAAATATGTTATATTAAGAGTCTTAAAATGTACAACAAGAGGAGGAGTAAGACATACTGTAGGTGTTAAGGTCTCCCAGTAGAGACAGAGGAGTGCAAATGAGAAAGGAACAGAAGAGTGACTCTCTCATGACAGAAAGATTAGTCTGTCAACAATCAATGAAGCAAAGAGTCAAATATTTGTCAGAGCATCTTGACAGCTCACAGAGATCTCTGCCCAGCTTGTGGTATAGAGAACTGTCTCTAAAACCTGCTATTGATACAGTTGTGGGTCAAGGTGGCACCTGTGTGCTGTTCAAACCCTTTAATAATAAAGTAGAGAGTCCTCCTAAGTCACTGGTGTACAGCATTGATAGATACACTGTGGAGAAAAGCGATCACTTGTGAAATGGCATAGCATATGAATGGCTCTGCAGGTAAATTAATATTGTCACAGGATGGCTTCTTGGAGTTCTCGGAGCTGACAAATCCCTGTGCTCAAGATAATAATTGCTTGGCAATGCTTTGCAGCAAATGACAAAGTATGGTCACACAACATTAATTATCCTTTTAGATCACACCAACGTGGGTTAAAAGTTTTTACTTGAGTCGAATGGGTCACATGCCAACCTTTCTTCTAACCATGGTTTAATTTAGGTCGGCTGCTTTCTTTGATGACCGGATTTTCACTCCGCCTCCCGGTGTTGCTGTTCGGAACAGCTATAAACACGGTTTCTGACGTGGTCAACCATCACATTGGTATGAACTAGTTCTGATCGTGCATAACCTGAACCCTACCCAAAGTATGGAAAACGGGTTTCTTTGTTTACATGACATTTGAAAAATCAGTATACCGGAGAACGCCATATGTAACTTGGATACTAAAGTGGAGTGACAATCATTGTGTGTTCATGCAATAGCTTGCTCTAGATTGTCATTGGCATTTTGCATTTTGCGTTTTGCTTTATTTGTCATTTTTTGTTAGGTGTAGCTTTTCACTAAGGGAAATGGGTAGACTTGTTATTTCCTGGTCTTTATGTTAAGTTTGGCCAACCATGTCCTGCCTCTAGCTCTGTTCTTAACGCTATTATATTGATTGCTTTTGCAGCAAATAAGTATATATGTTAAAACATTTAACTATTCTGTTTAAATATAAGACGCAAGATTAAGTAATGTAATATAATTGTATATTACATGGATCTGTATTGTGTATGGATCTGTAGAAGCACTTGAGTCCAAATGGTGATGCTGAGGGATTAACCTGTGACAGTATTCTCTTGAATGGGTTAAAACGCTGTAAAATGTTCAGATATGCGTGTCATGCGTGGGTGTACTGTGTAAAAAGGTGTATAAGTAATGCAATGCATTTAATTTGAGTTTTATTGAGTTGCTTTGTTTGGATACTAGCACATTTTATTGGTATCTTGTTTTCTCTAACAAACTCCTGTGGTTGATTGATCTGACTGTTGCATCCGTTGTCCTAGCGCATTCAGCATATTCATTGTTCACTTGTCTTTCTATTGCTACAAAACTTAAAAGTGCAAAGCTGTTTGCCATCTACATGCTTGGTTCATGCCATGTAGTGGCTACGTGTTGTACACAGACACATTGCATATGAAGTCAAGCGATAAACTAACTTTCCTCTTCATTTGTGTGAGCTTTGATATGGTCTGCTACTGCTACGTGACGTACAGGGAGCGCTATTTCGGGATATAGCGCCGACAGATTCAAACTCTGAAAAAATGGGTAATCATAAGTAAATAGACCACCGATTTGATTAAAGCAAGACAATGTCAGCAGTGTTGACGGCAAAATAGGTTACAGAATATTTATTCCTTTTTTTACAGTTATATCTGCATTGATGTCAAAACCTTGAGACTTTAAGTATCAACATGTCATTTAATAATATGTATTTGTGTCAAAATTAAATTACAAACATCTTTTCCTATTCTTCTTTGCCTGGAAACACTTCAACACGCTTGCGTGTTTCATAAAAAATAGGCGTTGGTTCTATTTCTAGCAGGCTTGAGCCACGCGTGTCAGGCAGACAGTGTGTAAGCTGTAACCTGTTAACATGGGAGCCGAAATAAAAACGGACACGCCATGCAGCTGACACACTCGCTCTACGCATCCAGCGTGTAGCCGGCCTAATCCTCCCCAGCATTGGACTCCTTATCTCCCTTTTATCTGTTTGAGGTGTACTTTATTTCCTTTACTCTGCTGTATCACTTTTCCCTGCAAGGGCAACTTCGGCTCCCCTAGACCTGCTCCGAAATGACTTGTCGGTAAAATCTGATCCTTTTTAGACTGAGCAGGACTGGTCTTTTGCATGCCAACGTCTTGTTGATTGGGGCCAAATGTCCTTCCGGCGCCCTGTAAATCCCCCCGGCAGCAAGAAAAGGTCTCCTAATATCTCCACAGTAACTCTAGATTCTGTTGACACTGACAAAGAAGGTTGTGAAACCAGAGTGGTGCATGCATTTGTTGCTAACCAAATCAGCAATCTTTTTGAGCAGTGAGAATAGAGTTGAAGTTGGGATATGCGACAATCACAGATCAATGAGAGCAAGAGCAAAAGATGCCAGGTCTGACAATTTATGCTAGAATGCGCATTAACTGAGAGGCTAAGATCCGGCCACTGTTGAACAGTCTCGATCCCAAAAAATGGAGAGTCATCAAGTTTGTCAGACAGCCAGACTGTAGAAAAAGGAGCAAAGTTCCACACAAGACAAATACTTTGTGCTTTTTTATTCTGGCTTTTTTTTGTAGCACAGAAGAGAATTTCACAGTGATAAAATTATTAAAGGTCCAATATGTAATACTGACAGCTAGTGTTTAACATGGCTACTGCAATCCAAATTCAAAATACTGGTCAGAGCCTTCTTCCTCCATCATTGCCAGACATTACTGCACAGAGCAGCGGTGTTGCTAGATGATGCCATGCTTACGGATATAAAAGCATGTGCTCTCTTTGTACCTTTTCTGAGTCACTTTTACCGTCTGAATATGACCGTTTAAAAAGGATGCGACCATGCGGGACTTTGGGCCAGACTGACAATGCTGCATGCTAGTTTGTAACAAAGTGGGAATCATACTGTCCCAACATATATGACCTTGAAGTTGGCTATGGTAAGTTAGCCACAAGAATATTCCATACCATAACATCACATACATCGCAGAGCTTGTAGAGAACCTAAGCTGTGTGCTAATCCAACAATTCAGGCTACACAGTGGTTTTGCCAACGCTTAATTGCATGTTTCCATTATGAGGAATTTAAACTTGCGGTTTATGTCATATGTCCGTCACAGTGGTTGTAAGCAGCGGGTCTTACCTGCTTGCCTGATCCTCCAGTGACGTTAGCAGTTAGCATGTAATAGCATGCCAACGTTAGCCTGTGTCATTCAGGATCACTTCACTGGCTGTGTCTCAATTGTATATGCGAGTAACTAACTTAAGTACTTTTTTTGGCTTGGGTAGAATTAATCTAGTTCTGTTAATCCAGTTCATTTGGTTGTTGCTACCAAAGCTGCAGCCAGCATGGTGTTACTGGCTTTAGCATGGTTGTCAGAGAAGAGAGTATTTCAACTTGGCACATGTCCTTAGTATCTGATGACATGGTTATTTTTTTGATAAAAAAAAACCAAACAAACAAAAACCGCTTGAATGGTCTCAAAGTGACAGAACATGCAGGTTCGTCTGCTCCACAGTTGAGACAACAAACTGCTCCAACGCCATTAATTCAATTTAATGTAATTTTGTTGCTGGAGTAATACTTTTTTATTTAATTTTTTTATTCAGAGCTGAAGCAAAATATCTGTCAATGATCTAAAATGAGCACCAAGTTAACTGCAATTTTCGCAGTAATGATATTAAAGGTTTGAATTTTTCATCATGAAAACCCTTACAGCATAAATAGTGTGCATCTTATGTTATTATATTATCATCATATTAATATTAACAATCTTAGTATATACTAGTGTTGCTGTGTTTGTGGCACAGCCATTCACGTGGGTCCTGGCTAAATCCACTTGTCAGATTTACTGATTTGCGCCGGCCCTTTTTTTGATTACCCCATTGATGTGAGATGTTGGCAGCAATGTTGATGCTGAGGAAAGGTAAGAGTTACTGACAAGGGCACTCAGCGAAGTACCAAGGTCCTTGTGTCATATACACCCTGCACCATGTCACTCTTTGCTGCTGAGCTCTTCACAAAACTGCCTCCTAAGACTCTCTATATTAATATATGTTTTGAGCTGATCTTATTAGAAGTGCTGGGATAAAAATAGATTGAGGAGCAGACCACTGAACACTATTATAGTATGTAGTAATAAAGGAAAAAGTGGGAGCTAGGACACCTGAGGGTTAATGGAATTGTAGTAAAACTACAACATAAGCATGATAAAAGGACCATCAATGGCAAGATCACCCAGATATGCATGTTGTCAGTTAACAAGTAGACTCCTTATAGTTTTTTTTTTTTAAATGTGTGTGTTGGAATACAGTATATTTGGAGAAAAATTAAAACCATATACACATATATATATATATATATATATATATATGTTGTATGTGTATATATGTATGTGTATATATATATATATATGTGCAATAATCATGCTGTCTAATTAGACCTTGATATGCCAAACCTGTGAGGTAGATGGATCATAGCACCACCCTTTGTCATGAATGTCAGCTCATGTCAAATCATGTTGACAAAACTTTATTATTGTTTTTCAATGACACAACACAAGGTATTTGTGACCCATTAAATATGAGCATGACAGATGTATGTTTGTATGGTCTGAAGTTTCTCCAGTTTATCCACATTATGTCAAAGTGAGAAAACGATCATAGCCCACTTATGGTTTAGTATTTCACACAGAAGATAGAGGGCCGTGAACCTATGCCCTGTCTTATTGCCCTGTGGTAAACTGTGATGTATAGTGCAAGATACTACATATACTGTCAGCACATTAAATGATGTGCCCCATACAGCCACTGCTCTGGGCTGTACTAACACATGAAAATTACTAGCTCATCTCTTCTGAAGGGGGGGACACAAAGGGAAGATTTGTCTTCATCCCCTTGTCAATAGTTTTGCAGGTATTTGGTCATAAACTAAATTATTTAACAAATTAAAACTTTGACCTGTTGGGGGCGCTAGATGAAAAGTCAGGGGAACCCCAAATTCAGAAGGATTCATGCTGTGGGGACTTTGAATGTCTCTACAAAATATGACAATCCATTCAATAGTTATATTTAGTTATATTGATTTTTCAGTTTGGCCCAAAGTGGTGGGCCAACCGACAAACTGACATTGCCTTCCCCAGAGTCATGGCGTTAGGATGGCTATAAATCACACAGTCACTCCTTTCAAGGATTACGTTTGACTGCACCACAAATTTAATAAACATATGTGACATAAAAAGGTTCCAAATAATGTCAAGACATTTTTTTTTTAATGCCTTTTGCCATTTGTCTTTGTGTTGATGTCAGTAAACAGTGCAGTAAAATGTAGTGTGGCAACCAGAAGATAGGCCTTTGCTGGATTCCTGCCCACCAACATAATTCAAAACAAAAGCACAGCTAAACTGGAGCTGTTGTACCTGTGGCATCTTCTCAGTTTGGAACAGTAGGGTGTTTGGAAAAACCAGATGATTTCCTTTATTGATTAGATAATCAAACAGCATCAGGGGTGGTAGTAGCTCAGTCCATAGGGAGTTGGGTTGGGAACCGGAGGGTTACTGGTTCAAGTCCCCGTACGGACCAAAGTATGGTGGTGGACTGGTAGCTGGAGAGGTGCCAGTTCACCTCCTGGGCACTGCCAAGGTTCTCTTGAGCAAGGCACCGAACCCCCAACCGCTCGGGGCGCCTTTCCATGGGCAGCCCCCTCACTCTGACATCTCTCCATTAGTGCATCTGTAGGTCCTGAGCATGTGTGTGTAATTCAGGCCAGTGTGTAATGTGTGTAATAACAACAGAGTGAAAAGTGTAGTTTCCCCTTGTGGGATTAATAAAGTATAAAAAAAAAAAATAATAAAAAAAAAACATCATTGCAGTGGCAGCTACTGGCCAATGAATTTAGTGTTAAGAATTGTTAATCATGTGAATCCTTTTACAAAACAATGTCATAGTCAAGAACAACAAAAGAGGTGGTTGTTGCATAAAGATTACAAAACCAACCCCTTATACTCCATTTTAAACTGTGTTAAAGGCCAGGTGACGACTTGCCACTTCAATCTCTGCTCTAACGGCTGTTTGGACCTAAACGAATTGGAAGCCTTGGTTAAGGCTGGAAAAGCGTTAACTATTCAGCAGTGTGTAATGTTAAAAAACAATACAGTGAAATATTCATAATGGAATTGCAATGACTCAGAAATTTATTTATTGATGCAAGGCATACAACGAAATTGGGGAGTGGTTTTATGTGGGAAGTCATGCTTACGAAAGGGGCAGCTTTTGCGAAAGGCTGCTGTGCAACCATTGGAGCGTTTCAGCTGCTCTGGCCTTATTTCTCACCGCTCTCCCTGTCCCACATTATCCTTACAGTAGCCCGACCACAGCTCCAGTGCTAGCTTGTTTTGTGTTTTGCTATCTGGGATGTTGCAGTTGTTTAAAAGCTTTTTTTATTTCTTTCGCTTGGAGAGAGACATGACCTCTGTAGCCTATAAATGAACGGCATGTATAGACATGGAAGTCCCACCTGCTCTCATACACAGACACAAGCAGTTAGGTTGTGCTTTGATAATATGAAGATTTATTTTCATAAGAATTCTTTGTCCTTCTCAGAACACTGTTTTTTTGCCTTTATTGTTTAATGCGGATTGATCTAAACCAGTCAAGCGAGAGTTCAATACCGTTGCATGTTTGTGATGGATGAATACAGAGCTATGCTGACAGGGGAGTCAAACAAAATGTGTGGTACAACTTGTAAAAGTGTGTGTGTTGGTGGTGTGTGTGTGGTGTTGTGGTTTTGTGTGTGTGTGTGTGTGTGTGTCCAATGAGTTGTTTTTATTTTACTCCACCTCTGCATTTTTGCTGTGAACCACCTATACTCACATGGGATTCATTTAACACCTCGATACCTTTTTTGTCTCCAGCCACCCTTGATGTGACCTTTACAGGAACAAAAGGCCTCTCCCATGACATATTACTCACACACTTGCACATGTTTTTGCGTGCATCCACACGAACCCATTGCCCCCGCTTTTAACATCTAATTGGAGTATTGTTGTTGCCCATCTGGAGTCAAGACTAGACTTGTTTGTGCTAGGATAATAAAGGTATGAGTCTGGTTTGATAACGTGCAAGTACAGTATGCATGTGTGCATCTTTGTATTATTTAAATATTCCCATTGTTTTATCTGCATATCTTCCACCTTTACATCGGACAGAAGCTCTGTAATACTCAAAAGCTCTGTTTACTGGTATCCTTAAAGAACAGCAAGCACATCAAAATAATCAACTTTTCCACACACAATATACACATGAAATGTAAAGCAAGCTTTGTAATACAGCACTCAAGCCAAGTTTGTTGAAGAGCACATAATATATATGTGTGCATGCATGTGTATGTTTGGTGGGCTGTGCTGGACTGGTGCAGTTGAATACAGTATAAAAGCTGTTGCTTAGACTCTGTGTTAAATTTGTAATGGTTTTAACCCCCCCTTCCTCTTTATAACATATAGCAGCGTGCATTTTTGATGCTTGTTGTGGGTATGGACCCATGGCATAGCAGGCTTTTAAGTAAAGAAGTGATGGGTCTCTTTTACACTAGAAGTCATGTGTTGTTCATCATATGGAAAGTGGCATGCTCGTAAGGTTACAAGCCATTTGCTGATTTGCACATTTAGGTACAAAGTATTCAAATTAATTTGCATATCAACACATGGAGGGAATGTTTCTGAAAATTTAAATGGTAAGGAATAAATCTACTTATCTTCATATCATAAATGAAGATATCTTTAATCACAAACAGTGCACAATTTCCACATGTTGGAGGTGGAGCATGGTGATGCCAGTGCAAGCATTTATCAATGTGGCGATGTCCAGGGCATCAACATGTGCATATAGAGTATACATATGTATACATGAATTTGATATTATATCACTAATGTTCAGTTGGTTCATTGACCAGAAAAGTTGCTGATGTCTACTCAAAAAATCCTTGATGATCCTACATGTAATACTAGGCCGTTTTCAGAAGAAAAGTGACTAATGGGGAAGGTCACCAGATTTATTATTTTAAACCTTATACACTTTCAACTAATAATAGTAGTAAGCCTTTATTTGTTCCACATTGGTGCTGATACTGTATTATACTGCATTTGTTCAGGTTACTTAGTGAAACACATTTTAATAAGAAGGGGTTTAACTCCATCCAATAAAGCTGTGAGGAATATGTGACTTTTGAATTATGAATTATAAGCAAACAAACTACTAGACAATGTGTTGTTTAAGTCCTGGCTTCTGCTGGGTTTTTGTTCCACCTGATTGTGTTCACTTTGTTTTGCAAGTTTATTTTTATTTTATTTTAAGAATTACGGTGGCCTAACTTTAGAGAAGCAACCAGGATGTATTTTAGGGTCTGTGTGAAATTACCATGTACAAGAGCTGCTATAATCTAAAGAGTACATTGTCAATATTTGAAACTTGTTTAAGTCTAAATTGCATTCATTTCAGACGCTAGCTGAGCTGTGCGGAGGTCTTGTGTTTCAGAAGCTTAGTTTCCTTGTCAACAGACAAATAAGAGTTGGTATCCCTCATTCATCTAGCATGAGCATCATCCATAATAGGCATTTGATTACTATTACTAATGTAATCTCTTATTGTCTTCATACAGCCAGTGAACACTCTGGTTACTCATTGTGTGGTTCCTGTTTTGATTACAGCAGCATAAAATGAGATGTACACAGCAGGAATGCTGAACCACAGGAACAGTGACTTTTTTCAGTGCATATGCACTGTTTACACATACAGATGCACATTAACAAACTCAGTCCTGGGTGGTTCCTGTTTTGCTGGAGTGCCATAAAAAGATGATTAGATTCTTAATATTGACAAAGGAAAACTGGGCTCAATTAATGGGCCATCCGTTTTTAATACAGCACGGTTTCTTTTTCAACTTAATATGGGTAGACACATTGCCTTTTTACTGACTAAAGACCAAATATATATATATATATATATATATATATATATATATATATATATATATATATATATATATATATATATAAAGGTTCATGCTCACTGTAATATTTAGTTAGTTAGTTAATTCTCTCCGTGCCAGAAGGCACACAAGGCTTGGACATCAGTCCTCCACTGGGTTCGGTTTACAGCTGCACGTCGTGCTGTGTTCCACGTGTTCCAGCCTGCACCGTTACGTTCCAGTTCCACCATTCGCCGCCAAGTTGTTTTTGGGCGGCGTCTTTGCATATGAAGTCCGTTGTTTCTGTAACAGGCTTGTTTTCCGGGAGCAGGTTGTTAGCCTTCTGCCCAACCCCCAAGCTTGGAGGGCATATATATGCCCTCCAATTTCTACAGAGGCTCCGTTTTAACGTATTATCTCTGGAATCAAATGTTAATGTCCAGTGTATTGATTTGTACTGTAAATATTCTTGTCTTGTTAAGACAAGAAAAAAAAAAAAAAATGCAGGTTTGGACTCAACTTCATTTAGAACTGTTTGCTTTTGATTGTTCTGAAATTCTGAAATTATTCAAACATTCCATTTTTATGGCCTATTTTTGTAGTTGCAGTAAACTACTACTCTATGCACACAACATTTCTCTGAACCCGTTATGTTATTTGCAACCTTTTTTATGGCCTATTTACAGTATGTTTTTATTTTTCTTGACAAAATACAGAATTAATTATAGCTAATTGTTTTTCCTGAGATCAAATCAGCATTGTCCCCCCATCGTCAATGACAGCAGAGGAAGAAGTTGTTTGACTCAGACATCGGGTTTATCACCACTGACTTGGCAACTCGAAAATGTACTGAGGTTCATATTAGTCCAAGTTGAACGTATTGGCCAAATGCGTTGCTTATCCTTATTTAGTACTAACATACTGTATACATAAGTTCAACATAATTCCCCAAATACACCAGAAACAAAATGGTGGGGGGGTCGAATAAATGGTGTGCGCATGGCTAAGAGAGAAGTATGTGAGGTTATACGGTAAAAGATGAGAAGATAAAGACTATAGATTGATTAAGATGGATAACCAATAACACAATAGGATAGGGGGCACCAGAAGTACAGCAAGTGTGAGCAAAGGTAGAGCACTCTCGCAGCAGGGTTGGACATTTCGTTTTCATTTTCTCCGAGACGAAGAGAGAGCGGGCAAGAAAAAGCTTTTCCATTAGTGTGTGTGTATGTGTGTGTCACAGTTAGTGTGCATGTACATGTACTTTATGTAACTTGATGTCCTACATCAATGTGCAGCAGCCATGCAGTTCGAGAATGTTTCATTTCAGTATTTATGTGAGTGCGTGCTCTGTGAGTTATAGTAGTGGGGAGGCCCTGCCTTCAGATACTAATGGCATCCATCCAGACCAGAGCACTGTAGCGCTGATGAATCTGTTTCAGTGCAGATTCTCCCCACAGCAAAGCCACTATGCCACTGTCTAATGGAGCATATTAAATTCATCTCCTCTTTTCTTTCTCTGTCCATGTATGTATGTTTTTTCTGTATACATACGCTTGTGTGCATGTACACTTATTCTTCAATGGCATGTGACAATGCATGACATTTACTTGTTTGCATGTGTGCATCATTGTGTATATCTGAGGATTTGAGCTTTAAAATGGGGCTGCACAGTTATGTCAAAATAAGACTTATTCCTTACTGATTAAATATAGCACGCAAGCAATTATAGTTTCATCCAAAATTAATTTAGGAACTGGTGATGTTTTGTTTTTTAATAAAAAAAATAGGGGGGATTTTGTTTTGGGTTTTTTTTTCTTGTTTTTTGTAATCTTTGGGATTGAACGACCTTAATTTCACTTAGCTGTTTGATACCTCATGTTTTGGTTTGGCTAAACTCGGGATGCAGTTTAGAAAAACTGAATGTTGGGGGTTTTTGTCCCCTGCCCTTTTTACGTGAAATTAAACTTTTGGGGAAGGGTTTCAGTAGTAACGGGAAAAGGGGGTTTTACATCGACCATATCTCTTTAAAAAAACCCACTTGCCCAAAATTGGAATAGAAAACCCCTGAAGGGAAAAAAAGAACTTGTGCAACGCCCGGCTTTATCCATTTAATCCCTACTTCCCTCTTTTTTCCTTCCCCCCCCTCCCCCTGTCCCTCTTCTCCTCTCTCTCTTTTCTTCTCTCTCTCACACACCCCAAAAATTTCTTTTTTCACCCTATTTTTCCCCCTTTTTGCTTTTGAAACTCTAAAAATTACCCCTGCCCACCTCAGGGGCCTAAAAAAACTGTTTGAGGGCCAGCCGTACACGGCCCCGCCTACCCTTGTGGTGTTTTGGGCTGAAAAGTAAGTGTGGGGGTGTTTGTGTGTGGGGGGGGGGTTTTTTTTTTTTTTTTTTCCCAATCCCCCAAAAGGGGGGGTTCAGGGGTTGTTGCCACCCGAGTCCTTTTCCCTGCAGGGATTTAAATTTACCAGGGAGACCCTGTACTGATTGGGGCGATAAAACAAAAGGGGGAAGGGGGATCAAAACCTTTTCCCTCCTTGCTCTTTTTCCCATTTAAAAACCCCTTTTTCCGTCCAACCTCTACCCCTCTCAAACCTCATGCCTCTTTTCTCCTTTCCTTTTTCCCCCGTCTCTCTCTGTTTAGTCCCTCCACCATCCGACGCTTTCCACTCCCTTTCTTTTCTCTGAATCCCCACGTCAATAACTTTGTGTACACTTAAACCCTTTTCCCCGTTTTTTCCCGTGCCTCTTTCCCTTTTCCCCTGATCCACACCCGGGTTTTTTCTTGTGATGAACATGGGGTTTTCTCAGGAAATACTGGGACGCTCCTTTTCGTGCATTCTATCAGAAGAAAAAGGGATGGGAGAGCGGGGGAGAAAAAGACCGTTTTGTTTGGGCCCAAATTTTCAAAAAACGGTATTTTTAGTCATAGTTAAACTTAACTTCCCTTGGAAAGGGAAAGACCCCCAGGCCTTGGGGTAAATTTTAAATTTTTTGTTTTTCCCGGGTTTTCCCCAAAATAAAAAAAAAAAAAAATTAAAAAAACTAATTTTAGTGTTCCATTAACCCGTAGTGTTTCAAATCTAAAAAAGACCTCCCCTTTGGTTTGTGACGCCGGTGATAGGATTGTACAAATTTTTTAAAAAACCCAAAAAAAACGGCGGGCCCTTTAAAAGTAACCCCTGGGCAAACCCTTTTTTTTTAGTCTGGCCAGGGGGATTTTGTTTCACGTCAACACCCCTCTTTTTCCCCCAGTTAAAATCTATACGGGGAACCTTTTGAATAAAACTGCCCTTGCCAAAACCTAAAAAAAAACTTGTTTTTTGGCACTTTACTCTCAGTTGGGAATTTATGGTTTTTGAGACTTAAACGTTTTTGGGCGGGTGTAGGGCAGTAATGTGTAATTGTATTTTTTTATAAGGTTTTTTTTAAAAGGGTTTTTTTACCATCATTGTAAAAAGAAATCCTTTTTTGTGTTTTTAAATGTACATAGGGCCCGCCTGTGTAGTGCCATTTGCTGCTTACTGAGAAATTTAAAGCATGCAAGTGTACTAAAATTTTATGGCTTGGGGGTTGCTGTTGTAGCCCCGCAAAGTCTTCTAGACCCCTTTTATCCGGGGGCCCCAACCCCTTTTCATCCCCATTGAAAGCCTTTCCCCCCAGCTGGGGTTTTGGAAAATTTTCCCTGGCCCCAAATAGCCAGAACACTGTACTGTGCAGGACATCATGGAAAGTGACATTGCAAATGTAAGGTTGGGATCCTTTTTTGTATAAAACTGAACAAAAGTTAAAAAAACCCCCCAAAACCAGAAACAAAAGGTGGGGGTCGAATAAAGGTGGCCCATGGCTAAGAGAGGAGTATGTGAGGTTATACGTTAAAGATGAGAAGATAAAGACTATAGATTGATTAAGATGGGATAACAATAACACATAGGATAGGGGGCACCAGAAAGTACAGCAAGTGTGAGCAAAGGTAGAGCACTCTCGCAGCAGGGTTGGACATTTCGTTTTCATTTTCTCCGAGACGAAGAGAGAGCGGGCAAGAAAAAGCTTTTCCATTAGTGTGTGTGTATGTGTGTGTCACAGTTAGTGTGCATGTACATGTACTTTATGTAACTTGATGTCCTACATCAATGTGCAGCAGCCATGCAGTTCGCAGAATGTTTCATTTCAGTATTTATGTGAGTGCGTGCTCTGTGAGTTATAGTAGTGGGGAGGCCCTGCCTTCAGATATAATGGCATCCATCCAGACCAGAGCACTGTAGCGCTGATGAATCTGTTTCAGTGCAGATTCTCCCACAGCAAAGCCACTATGCCACTGTCTAATGGAGCATATTAAATTCATCTCCTCTTTTCTTTCTCTGTCCATGTATTATGTTTTTCTGTATACATACGCTTGTGTGTATGTACACTTATTCTTCAATGGCATGTGACAATGCATGACATTTACTTGTTTGCATGTGTGCATCATTGTGTATATACTGAGGATTTGAGCTTTAAAATGGGGCTGCACAGTTATGTCAAAATAAGACTTATTCCTTACTGATTAAATATAGCACGCAAGCAATTATAGTTTCATCCAAAATTAATTTAGGAACTGGTGATTGTTTTGTTTTTTAATAAAAAAAACTAGATGGATACATGTAGTTGAGTTCTTGTTTGTTGTAATCATTGGATATGAATCGACTCTTAATTTCACTTAGACTGCTGATACCTCATGTTAGTTTTGGCTAAACTCTGGGATGCAGTTTAGCAAAGAACTGAAGTGTTGTGGATTTTGTCCCCTGTCTTTTACAGTGTATTAACTCTTGGAACGGATTACAGTATTAACAGGACAATTGTTTACATCGACCAATATCTCTTTAAACAAACACTTGTCAAAATTGGAATAGATAAACCCTGAATGAAAAAAAGAAGCATTGTGCAATTCAGTCGTCTTTATCCATTATAATGCATACTTCCCTCTCTTTCCTTCCCATAGCTCCACTGTCACTCTTCTCTCTCTCTCTCTTTCTCTCTTTCTCTCTCTCACACACACACACACACACATTCTCTTTTCACTCTATCTTCCCCCTCTTTTGTGCATATGGAAACTCTAAGAATAGCCCTGTCACCTCATGGGCCTGATAATACTGTATTGATGCCAGCCGTACACTGCCCCGCGCTACCCTGTGTGGTAGTGTATGCTGCAAAGTAAGTGTGTGTGTGTGTGTGGTGTGTCTGTCAGTAGTGTGTGTGTTGCTGTGTGTGTGTGTTGTGTGTGTGTCTGTGTGGTGGTGTCTGTCATCACAGTAAGCGGACAGTGGGTTGTGACACTCAGAGTCCTGTTGTGCAGGATAGATACAGGGAGACGTGTAGTGATTGGGGGATAGACACAAGGGAGACGGGGGATACACAACTGTACCTCTCTTGCTCTGTCTTTCACTTTAACCCTCTTTCGTCTCAACCTCTACCCCTCTCTACCTACATGCCTCTGTTCTCCTTTCCGTCTTTCCCGTCTCTCTCTGTTTAGTCATGCCTCACCATCCGACAGCTTTCCACTCCTCTTTCTTCTCTCTGAATCACACGTCAATAACTTTGTGTACACTTAACCTTTCCACGTTTTTCCTGTGCCTCTTGCCTCTTTCCGCTGATCACACACTGGATCTTCTGTGATGAAACATGGTTTACTCAGTGGAAAATACTGTACGCTCCTTGCGTGCGATTCTATCATGAGAGAAAAAGAGGGATGGGAGAAGCAGGGGGAGAAAGAGACAGTTTGCATTGTTTGGGCCCAACATTTTCAAAAAGCTGGTATTTGAGTCATAGTTAATCTTAAGCTTCCCTGGAAGGAAGAGACTCAGGCCTGGGCTAACATTATAATTTCTGTTCCTGTGTTTTCTCAAATAAAGAAACATGATCTAATTTTAGTGTTCCATTAACAGTATGTGTTTCACTCTAAAAGAAGACATCCACTGTTGATAGTGACGCAGGTGATAGTGACTTGTACAGAATGTTTAAATACAAAATAAAAACGGCGGTCTTCAAATGTAACCATGACAACCTTGATTTGAGTCTGGCCAGGGAGATTTTGTTTCACGTCAGACTACTCCCTCTTTCTCTCAGTTCACTCTATACTGTGAACCTTTAGAATAAAGACTGCAGTATGCAGATACAATAAAGAAAAACTTGTGTTTTGGCACTTGACTCTCAGTTGGCAATTTATGAGTTTTAGAGACTTAATCGTAATTTTGGCTGCTGTAGTCTAGTAATGTGTAATTGTATTGTTATACTAAGTGGTTTTTCTAATAGGTTGTTTACCATCATTGATAAAATGAGATCCTTGTTTGTGTTATAGGTGTACATAGGTCCCGCCTGTGTAGTGCCATTTGTCTGCTTACTGAGAAGTGAATGCATGCAAGTGTACTAAAAGTTCATGTGCTGGGTGTTGCTGTTGTAGCCTCGCAAAGTCTATCTAGACCTGTCATTATCCGGGGTCACCAACCACTTTTCATCCCCATTGAAAGCCTCCGCCACAGCTGGGGATTGTGGAAAGTTACGCCTGAGCCAAAGTAAGCCAGAACAGCTGTACTGTGCAGGACATCATGGATGTGACATTGCAAATGTAAGGAAATGTCTTGACTGTATAGTGCTGAAACAATTTATTGATTTAAATATTTTTTAATATATATCTATTATATTTTATAATTTTTAGATTGGTCAATGAAAATGTAAAGAAATATGAATATTTATATTTTCACTTGATACATGGAAATAATTTTCTGCTTTTGGTTTGTTCTGTTTATTTAAATATATTCAAACTGCTCAATTAAAGTTTTTACGATCATTTGATTATTTAAAAACATAAACAACAAACTGGTGAATAATTGTAGCCCTTCTAGATTAGAAAGCATGAGGGTTTTGGGAAGACCATTCCATGTGTCCTTAATGCCCTTCCTCCAATGCTCATGATCGAAAAGACAAACATTTAGAGAACACTCCTGAAGTCCTTTTACTGTCGTTGCAGAGAGCAGTGCAGAAGCCATCGCTTGTGTTTTACCCTGCGGTACAAACTTGTCATAAGTGTTAATCCTCCAGATTCCAAGTGAAGTGAGTGTTGTCTAATTATGACATAGTGCAGTTAGTGTGTGTCACTCTCCCTAATAATAAGTGACTGGATACAGAGGATAGACCTTGTCTTACACCCTGCATGCCTTATTCATGTCGACTGTACAAGGAAACTGCATTCGGGCAGACAAGCATGTTTCTGCCTAGATCTGAAGACAGAAGCTTCACTTTGGGAAAGATTCAGATGTGAGTTGGCCCATTTTCCCCATACTTTTAATAATTCAGTATGTTTTTAAAACATTTAAAAAGGCATTATACCACACTAATTTATTGTTTGGCTAAGCCTACATTGTCTAACTAAGTTAATTTGGCAGATAAAAATGTTTGACCTGTACAATACAGAAACAGAATTTTTTTTAAAAAATCCATTCTACATTACTAAGCACTAGACACGCTCCTAGACCTTGTGTTATTGCCATATACATACATACATACAGTCTATATATTGGAAAGTCTGATTTTCTCTTTGGAAAAATGTAATATCTTTATCATTTCCAATTGATTATCCAGGAGGCATTCTTCAAACAATAGTTGAGTGACATGTTGATATACAACAAGAGTTTTGTCCATGTTGGTTACCAGCATGAGAAAGTTACCCATTTAAAGCCTGTTAACATACCCCACCCACACAGGTGTCTTTACTTATGCTACCTGACTAGACCTCTCTTTGTACACACTGGGCTTGATTGACATGTCCCTCACTCTGTTTGTTTTGTTGCAGCCTTCATTCGGAAAAAAGACTTTCCAAAAGATTTTGGAACCAGACTGCAGGGATGTGCTAAATTCTATTTGCCCTATGGTCAAATATTTCCTACATACCGTATTTTTCCTAACCTTAATCCTTGTAGAGTAAGGGCTGTTGATGTTGGAAGTGAGAAGCTGTAGGATTTGACACAACTTTAATTAAAGTGCTCATATAATGCTCATTTTCAGGTTCATAATTGTATTATGAGGTCATACCAGAAAATGTTTATGTGGTTTAATTTTCCAAAAGCAACATTTTTGTTGTACTGCAAATTGCTGTAGCTCCTCTTTTCACCCTGTGTGTTGAGCTCTCTGTCTTAGCTACCTATTGAGACATCGCAATTCTGTTCCATCTTTGTTGGGAGTCGCACATGCACAGTAGCTAGGTAAGCACTACTAGCTAGTCAGTTGCAGAGTTTGAGGGTGTGCCACGTTAGCAGCTTGGCGAGGATTACAAAGGCTGGACTACAATAGAGCTGTTTGGAGAAGTTTGAACAATGTTTTCTCTGGAAGATGGTAAGTCCCTTTTGGGGTGGACTTTGTAAACTTCTAACATGCACAAAATGTGTGTAGTATATATATATATATATATATATATAATATATATATATATATATATATATATAACACAAAGGAAAAGGGAAAATCCAAAAAGCATAATATGAGCACTTTAAAGCAAGCTAACCAAGTGTTTCTGATCAGATGCATCTTTATCTTGAACAAGGAACATTCCAGTATTTCCTCTTGAAATGTAAAATCAAATATGATACACGAATGATCATATATCTTAACTCATTAAAATATGAAACATTTTGGGGCCTTTTTCTGTGTCCTTGAAGACAGCTGTGCTAAACCACAATAAGCCTTCTTTACATGATAATGGTAGCAACAGGGAACGGTACTGGTTCCACTATCAAGAGGACCACCTCCTGTTAAGAAGTCTCCCCCCAGACCACTGTCTCTTCCATGAACTCTATCTCATGATAGCTCACTACAATACATCTCCCCCTCTCTGTATCTCGCTGCCACTCTTTGCTCTATTTGTACTATTTGTAGACATATTCTTTTGACCATTTAAAAGCCAGTTATTCTTGTGCAGATTCCCTCCCTTTTTACACCTCACTGCCCCCCTCACACCTTGGCCTATGTCTTTGCCACTACACCTTTAGTGCTGGTAAATGTCAGGTGTACAAGATTGTTCACCCTTTTTTAGCATTAACTCATTAGTCTCCTGATCCTGCACTCCTGCTGTGGATGTGAATGAGTGTATATGGCTGGAAATCCTTCACACCTGCAAACTGAATAGTTTCCTTATTAGCCTTCATTTGCAGGTATGTATGTGCACTGTTGTAGATATGCACATTCTTTATCCTTTATCAGACATGATGTATTATCCAACTTATAGTGTAGTTATGTTTCAACCTCAGTGAACTATACTGGAAGTGTTTTAAATGTGGAAATGTACGAAAGCTGAGTTAGCCTGAATAGACAGTGGGATCTTTTTTTGTAGTGACACAACTTAACATTCTAAATTGCCTTGGGTGTTAAGTGATAAATTCACAGATGATTATCAAATGCCATTTTCCCGACCTGTGAATCAGCTCTCACCATGTTCCAGGAGGTGAGAAGCCTTCCCAGGGTTACAGACACAAGTTGCAATCGTCCCTCCTAAATACCTCATTTGCTGCCAGAAAGTGGCGGCCCTGAATGTCTCCGTCAGACAGCGACTCCACAGCAGATGATTCACTGACGCTGCATTACCAGTGGCTAGGTTCACTGTGTGATCAGGAAGCGTCTCTGTCACACAAAGGCAGTAAATTACCCATTAACCTGTTTTGCCGTCATCATGGCCAACAGAGAACAGATGGTGTTGTCAGAAGATCTTACAGCAGTAATATATTTTTAATGTGCTGTAAGTGCTGAGCGGAGGTAGGGAGGAGGTAAAGCTGCCGCTGGTTTGACAGTTAGGCTTTGATATTCATTGTCCTCCATGCATTTTGACTTGCCTAGAGGAAGTAATGGGGGCCCCACTCTGGACGCCTAAGTGCTGGCTATAGTGTAGAGTTTAGAAGGAACCCTTTTCCATCTCGTTTTTTTGTGTGTGTGCGCATGAATGAACATTAAGTTGTTCTTGATGGTGAGCTACTCAGTAGTTTTTTTGTTTGTTTTTGTTTTTTTATATATTGAGGGTTATCATGAAACTCTGAGTCTAAGCTTGGTCACAAGGTCAGTGTGTTGTAAACGGTTAGTCTTGAACCCTTGTAATGTGTATTAAGAGTAGGGCTGGGCGATATGGAGAAAATATAATATTTTTGACCAAATATCTCAATCGATAACCTAACGATATTGTAGTGTTGACTATTGGTGCTTTTACAAAATATTTACACAATAAGATTTTTGATAAATAATCATTAATAATGTGGCTATAATGACTAAGTGGGTAAAAGCAAATAATAGAACAGTTAGTCTGGTATGTTGAGAAAATCAAAATCCCTTTACTGTAATTTAGCCTTTAAAACCAGGAAAAAACACCACTTGCCACATGCCATATTACAATATCCAAAATCTAAGATGATATCTAGTCTCATATCTCGCTTTTGATATAATAGCGATATATTGCCCAGCTCTAATTAAGAGGTTGAGAAATTTCTGTTGTCTGTGTAACATCTTTGCTGTATTCCTACCGATACTATGGAGACTGTTTTTTATTTTATTTATTTATTTTTTAACAGCACATTGGATAAAAAATAACATAATTCTATTTGATAACGTCCAGTAACCTAAGCATCCACTCTGACCTGATTGTTGGTTTGGAGTCACATTGTTATCTGTTGACCTAAACCAGGTACATTTTCAGATACTGGGACTATCTTTAGTTTTACAGGTACATACTGTAGTAGTGGAACATTTCTTGTGTGCAAATGTGAGCGAGGAGACGGGACTGAGAAAGAGCATGAATACACTTATACATGTGGTGCTACATTGAGCATTTAAGAACCACTTGACATATTCATGCCCATCTGTTGTTTAGAGGCAACACAAGGTGGTGCTCCAGAAAGACGGGAGGAGGTGTCAGACCACATTGGGTTTTGACTAGTCTGAAGGTCCAGACAAAGTCATTTCAATTTAATGGGGCTTTTAGACTTGTCATCCTATTTCTAATGTGCATGTTTATTGTCAACAAGCAGTGTGAAACTTTCCATGAAGTTTCTAGAGAAGATATTCTTTTTACTAACCCTCTAATATTCTTGATTATGTATAGACATTTGCATGGGACCCTAACATATTGGACACACATTGGTGTAGACGTATGTGTATTATCACTTGGTATTTAGTTTTCAGTGGTTCTTTTGTTAACCCTAGTTGTTAATACTTTTGCAACATTGACAAAAGCACCACCAACATACAAGCAGAAATAACACAACCTTCATTTAAAAGACCACGCTTTACCTCTACTTTACAGTGATGAAAGTATCTTGTAAATTTATTTGCTATTTCCCTCTGCTTTTGGTTCACACAAATTATACTGAGTATAACATTATACTGAGTGCAACGTGAAGCTGAGTGTGTGTGAATGATTGCTGTATTGGGTTGGAGTGTGTGTGTAAGAGAGATTGGGTTTGTGCTTATTAGGGTTGAGTGTCTGTGGAAGTTGAAAAGCACAAAGTGGCATTTGTGTTCACAACAGCAAGACCCACTTAGGGAGCCCTCATAACACAAGAACAGTTGGATGAAGTTAAGCAGGTTGTCCTGGATAATATGGGACAACCTCTTCTAGCTCACCCAGGAGAGCACGCACTTGATGAGTCCTTGGCAGCGGCTCGGGTTTGAATTTGTCTTTGCTGCATGTCAGCCGCTCTCCTCTCTCTCTCTCTCTCTCTCTCTCTCTCTCTCTCTCTCTCTCTCTCTCTCTCTCTTCTCTCTCCCCCCCCCCCCCTTTTCCTGTACCTGTATACTGATTAAACTCCGCCCACTCTGCCAGCGACTTGATTTCGCAATGTCGCTCGGTCTGGAAACCTGCCCATTTAATTCACCTGCTTCAGTTCACAATTTTGCAGGAACCAATCACAAACTGGTGCGCTAGTTCAAGACAATGACAATAGAGAAGCAACCAAGCAGCTTCTTGTTTACATTCAACATAGCGACTACTGAAGGCCACCGAAGCGCAGCAACCAGTTGATGCCACTGTTGCTTTTACATCACCCGGATTGTTGCGTACAGAGTCATTTGAACTATGCCTGCTGGTCACGCCTCTTGTGCAGAGAAACTACAATGCAGACACCCCAGCCAATGCTCAATCTCAAATCTATTGAGCTTGGTCTGGTGAAAGCCGGACTAGTCTACCTGTGCTATCAAATAAAAATGCAGAACACCTTCCAAAAGTAATCTTAAAAACAAACTAAAATTCTTGGTCAAGACAGGATCCTTTTGTGTCTTCTTGCTAACCCTTCTGGATATTGAACTTTGCCTGTGATTCGATTGTCTGGGGGCATGCGTGCAGAGTGTACATGTTGAAGCATACATTTCTTTTAAACACTGCCTATGTTTCATTGTGTATTTTTTTTGTTCTCATTCGTAACTGTATTTGTTGTAACAGCTTAGATCGTCCTCCTTAAATACAAAAGTCAAGACAGTGTTCTTTGTTTTATGTCACATGTCCTTTTTTGTGGTTTAAAAATGTGGATCTCACCGCTGCACCCGGTACATACTGGCCACATTCTCGGTCCTCACATATTTTTTGTTTGTTCTTCTGTATCATTGATGTCACAGCTTTATTTGTCTCTTCTTCCCTCCCAACCCCCGTGGTGAGTTCTGAATGTCCTATGGGTGTCACAGCTTAATTAGTCCCTGTGGCCAGTTTGTGTTCAAAGTGAATGATGAAAAGCACTACTGCTAAGGCTGACTGATACTCTGAGCCCTTCAACCAGCACCAAAATCCCTCTGTCCCCAATCAGATAGATGGGTTCAAGTTTGCACACACATCTATGTGTGTTGTCAGGTGTGTTTGTGATTTAGATGTTGGACAGGGTATGTGTAGATTAAAGACAATGGGTGATTGTTTTACTTTTTCAGTAAAAAAAACTGTCTCAGAGTTGGTTTGGAGTGAAAGAAAGGATCGGACTGCATCATGACCACCTGCCACTACCTAAAGTTTTAGCTGGCTCTCCTGTTATATGAAATTGTTATTTTTACATTTGGTATTGACTGAAACTGTAAAAGACTTAGGGTGCTTCCAATGCTTCTCAAACCTTGGACTGTAAATTAAGTGTTACATTACTTTACATTTGAACCACAGACACACACATCAACTATATTAACATAGTGTAAGTCATCTCATTCTCATCTAAAAATAAGGCCATTTTCGCTTTACATATTCTCTAATATTTTTAAAATGTGTTATGGAAAGAGATGGATACCCCTCTAGCTTAAATAGTGTGTTTATAGATTTGTGCCTCTGACAATCCAGCTGTCTCATATCTGTTAATTGTGAGTAGGACAATGTGGCCAACATGGCAGTCAATGCTGTGAACCAAGCACTTTATTAGCAGTATAAAAATCCATCGTACAGATTTGTGAATGAAATTGCCGTCTTTGCCATTGTGCAGTTCATAAGTTGTACAATCATCTGGCTCGCACCTTGTATGGCAGCTCTGCCATGTGTGTGGGTGTTTATGGGTGAATGAGAGGTACTGTAAAGCACTTTGTCCTGCTCAGCTTGAACGCTATGTAAATGTGGTCCATTTACGATTTGCTGAAGTAAGCTCCCTCTCTGAATAAGCTCAAAGTGCATACAGTAATGCTGTCCATGGTGCTGATTTATACAGTACGGGTCAAAAGTTTGGACACATTTTCTCATTCACTTGAATGGGAAAGTGTGTCCAAACCTTTCACTGGTATTGTATCTAGTCCAATCTATAACCTTCATTTTTTTTGTAATACTTGACATTTTGGAGTTCATATCTTGTGTGTGTCTTGTCTATGTCTAAAGTCTTATGCAGACTTTTACTTTGTAATTCTTGTCATGTGAAGAATGTCAAGATCTTAAAAGGCTTAAAATGCATTTCAATACATTATTTATACATTTTAGAGTTTGGGTCTGTGGCTTTGTCATGTTATGTTTCTATTAAAGGTATTCATGTTTCCAAAGACACATTCTCTTGTAATAGCGGACAAAGGAGAGAGAGAGGTTGCTTTGCCTAGTTGTCATTTACCAAGCTTTTGTTGATTACCATTTGAAATCAGCAGCTCCATGCTTCATTACATGCCCCCCTGCCCGTCTGAAGAGACAGCTAGATTGCCAGTTATCATTACTGTCATTTTCACGTGCTACACTGTCTATCTTCCTATGAAGGCGGTAAATTCTGAAAAAACTTTGGTCTACAGTCAAATTTACTTAGAGGATGAACATAAAGCATTCTCTACATTTTATATACACAATGTATTGTAGGTTTGGCCCCTCCACAAGGTTATGTACATCACATCAAAATGCTTCATCAGCTTGATAGACTGCAAAGACTACACAGCCGGTCAACTCATTTTTTTTGATTTGCTATCAGAATATATCGCAAAGCCTGAATGACTCGGAGTCCTAGACAGCTTACAGTATGTTCATTTCTTTGAGCACACCTTGGTGTTTTTTGTCTTATAAGTATCAAGACACAGTGAAGATGCAGAGTGGCCCTGAGATGCCGCAAGGGACACTGTGATTTAATGGACACATTTATAAGCCTTAAACATGCTTCATTTTGTCTATAATAGCATGTATCGTAGATAACGTATTCATAGTATAGTTGATTAGTATAGTAGTCCAATAATTGTCTACAATAATCATACTTTTCACTTTACATACATTTTCTCGAGTAATCATAGCAAATCTGTACCAGTGAATAGATGGTGATAAGGAGATAGAAACTGATAAAGAGATAGAGACAGAGAGCACCCTGGGAGAGTACATCATGAGTAGGAGGTATGAAAGCCTTTTGGGAGCTTGCCTGCAGGTTAACTGAGGCTCTTGGAGAAGCTGGAGAGCCTCTTTATTCACTTAATTACAGGATAGCACAACGTCTTTTGATTAAACACTTTCTTTTATTGAATTTGAGTTGGCTTTAACAATCCATGAGGATCTACAGCTGCAGTTCAGTACATCAAATGTTGAATTAACGTAGAGCCCTCATACCATACACAATGTGCCATCAACATGCAAGAGGAGAAATAAAACATTCATCTCATAAAAATTATTTTTAGGTTTTACTGATCAGATCAAATAAAAAAAAGGACATTTTTAGTTATCAACAAGCATGCCAACTACACGTGCATCCTGACCACAATCTGTGTATATTTTTTTGTCTGTATCTACTGGTGGCAGCAATTATTGATGTTGGAAAGGAGAAATCAATGAATAACTACATTATTCGCTAATAGATATAAAATACAAAGATTGATTTCACTGATGTGTGTTTGAGTGTCTGTACTCCTTAATTATGCATATGCTCTCAATTTACATCTCAGATGACATGAACGTGGGTCCAATGTAAAGGAGGTGATGTTGGAACTGTTGATTCTGGTCAAGGGTAGGGGTGAACTTTACCATTGCTTCGCTGGGATCATCTCTGAGACTGAAGTACACAGTGTTACATGTGCTCATGGGTTTCACACTAGAAAAATCCCAGATTTACACAGATCCTAAAGGTTCAGCATGTGCTTTTGTTCTACTTCTTAAACTTTTACTTTGAAGTAAACTTAAGGATTTTATTAGTCCCTTTTATGGTATTAAGCTCCACTGTCCACAGATTTGAGTTCAGTATGAACTGTTTAGCTAATGTAGGTTATTGTAGAAGCCCAGAGGATATTTTGAAATTGATAAGAGCGTTCTGAAAGCCAAGGCTAACCCCGATTCTGTCTTTGTGATTTACACCACTGTGGACTGTCTTCTCCAGGCTTTTAACAAAAAGAACTGGGCCTCTATTGGGGCTGTATACATGATGAATTACCTGGTGGTTATGAGATAACGCATGTCAAAGTGTTGCTGTCACACTCTCACAATGCCTGAACAGTGGTCACACACAGAAAACAATAGCCTGTGTTTTTCTTACGCTAAACAGAGAATAAGTGACGAGAGGAAGGGGTGGCAATATTGCAGCACCTCACTGAATTAAAAAGATCAGAGGTGTTTATTTAAAATATACGAGTCAGTGTCAGTGAGAGGCAGATGAGAGATCCGCTAATCATCCAGGGCAACTTTGCTCTATTTGAACTGAGAATGTTAATGCATCAAAAAGCTGAAAACAAGCCAGTTACCACGTTATTGTATTTGCTAGAAGTGTTTTGCACTCATGCGAGGGCCTCTCATATGTAAAACATGTTCATCTAAACTTTGGTCTTGTAAATGTGTATTTTCCTTCATTGTGCATGAGTGAGCTGCCTTACATTAGATCAACACATTGGAATGAGGCTTTTTTTCCTCGCAATGCTTTTAAAATGGAGCAAAAGGAGGAGGGGTGTGGGGGGTGAATGGAATGGACCAGCCACAGGATTCAGTCCTCCATGATGCCCTAGTGCGCTTCCTCAGTCCACCCCCAGACTCATTCAGGGTCATGAATATTCCGCAGTGTCCACTGTTTATTACTATGCAACGATCAATGTGTGCCCTCTGCATGTGAACACACTCTAATCTCTCTGTTACTGTACCGGCCAGTGTGTTGGGACAGTAAAGGCCAAAACATTGCTAGCAATGCTTACTGCTTATGACTCACTGTAGTGAATTATAAAAAGTATAGCGATGAAGACAATAACCTGGAGAAACAATGAGTGAAGTAAGAGGGAGACACGTTTGTAGAGCTACCTCGGAGAAAGAAACTTTCCATCCTCGCTGCAGACGCTCAGGATCTCCGGCTCTCACTGTTTGGCTTTGTTTCTCAGTAGCAATGCCGTTCCCTGCACAGAACGCTCATAACGAAATGCTCACCATGAATAAGATCAAAATTAAAATATTGGACAGCTACAGAGTGAAACAACTTCCCCTCTGCAGCATGCCAAATAAATATTGAGTTTATGAGTTTGTACTCATTCTCCAATTGGCAGCGGACTTTGACTGTGACATTGTAGAACAAATAATTTAATTCCAATTTGGTATCCCTCCAATCATTTACTTTTAACTCTGGAAATAATATACTACAATATGCCTTATATATTTAGCAGTGGTAATTGGTGTAGAGTATGACATACAGAAAGGCTAGGTCCAAGATACACTCAGTTCTTAAAGGTTCTTAAAGGTACCCCGTCCATCCATCCATCCATCCATCTTTGACCGCTTATCCGGTGTCGGGTCGCGGGGGCAGCAGCTCCAGTAGGGGGCCCCAAACTTCCCTTTCCCGAGCCACATCAACCAGCTCCGACTGGGGGATCCCGAGGCGTTCCCAGGCCAGGTTGGAGATATAATCTCTCCACCTAGTCCTAGGTCTTCCCCGGGGCCTCCTCCCAGCTGGACATGCCTGGAACACCTCCCTAGGGAGGCACCCAGGAGGCATCCTTACCAGATGCCCGAACCACCTCAACTGGCTCCTTTCGACGCGAAGGAGCAGCGGCTCTACTCCGAGCTCCTCTCGGATGACTGTGCTTCTCACCCTATCTCTAAGGGAGACGCCAGCCACCCTCCTGAGGAAACCCATTTCGGCCGCTTGTACCCTGGATCTCGTTCTTTCGGTCATGACCCAGCCTTCATGACCATAGGTGAGGGTAGGAACGAAAATTGCCCGGTAGATCGAGAGCTTTGCCTTCTGGCTCAGCTCTCTTTTCGTCACAACGGTGCGATAAACAGAATGTAATACCGCACCAGCTGCTCCGATTCTCCGACCAATCTCACGCTCCATAGTCCCCTCACTCGCGAACAAGACCCCAAGGTACTTAAACTCCTTCACTTGGGGTAAGGACTCACTCCCTACCCGAAGAAAGCACTCCATCGGTTTCCTGCTGAGAACCATGGCCTCAGATTTAGAGGTGCTGATCCTCATCCCAGCCGCTTCACACTCGGCTGCGAACCGATCCAGAGAGTGCTGAAGGTTTTTTTCCTCGCAATGCTTTTAAAATGGAGCAAAAGGAGGAGGGGTGTGGGGGGTGAATGGAATGGACCAGCCACAGGATTCAGTCCTCCATGATGCCCTAGTGCGCTTCCTCAGTCCACCCCCAGACTCATTCAGGGTCATGAATATTCCGCAGTGTCCACTGTTTATTACTATGCAACGATCAATGTGTGCCCTCTGCATGTGAACACACTCTAATCTCTCTGTTACTGTACCGGCCAGTGTGTTGGGACAGTAAAGGCCAAAACATTGCTAGCAATGCTTACTGCTTATGACTCACTGTAGTGAATTATAAAAATCCGCATTGTTCCTCTTCAATCAGAGGTTCGACTCTGGGGTACCTCTAAAGGTACCCCGTGCTTCAGAAAATGTATTTACAAATAGATTCCCAACATGACTATGTGTGGCTCTGCCAGCTGATGCACATAGTTCCCCCAACCCATTTTACATGGGTAAGATTGCATTGTGTTTAGTCAGCTAATGCTGCACTAGTTGACTTATCCTGATGAAGTCAAGCTAACACTCATATTAACTGCCTGCCTTGTTGAAGAGCTGAACTCAGCCACTTACTCAATCCAACCCGAAGGAAGACGGCTCATAATGAAATAGTTTTATTGGGAATACTCTTGCGAGCACATCAAGTGCAGGAGGAGGGAATAGGTGGGTGTGCTGGGTGCTGCAGGACTGGGGACTCGTAGAAGGAGTCAGACAGCTGGCAGGGTGTGTGTGTGTGTGTATGGGCTGTTAGATTTGTCAATAAAATATATCATGCAGGTTCAGGTAGAAGGTGAGTTTGCTTCATGTAAAGAAGGATCATGTTGGGGTGTGAATGGAAGAAGGACTCAAAGGACTCTCTCTCTCTCTCTGTGTGTGTGTGTGTGTGTGTGTGTGTGTGTGTGTGTGTGTGTGTGTGGTGTGTGTGTGTGTGTGTGTGCGCGTGCCTACTGGGCATAGTTGCTTGTGTACACACATGCATAAATGTGGGAGCAAGAGGCGGACCAGTGGGTGTGCAAACCAAATGATTCAGCTTTTCATAGACAAGATTCATATTTTATGAGTATGGGCTCCCATAAATGGTCGGTCCTCTCTCGCGTTCTCTCGCTCTCTCTCTTCTCACACTCATTTTTTCACTCACACTCTTTCACATTTTTTCTCCCTTTGCCCTCTCTGTTGCTTTTTGTTGTTGTACACTAAATGTCATCAAAATGTATGGTGTCAATACATTCTAAGATATCGTATGCCCATATGTCAACAATCTCCGTCTGTAGAAGTGCCTAAGGATGTTTTATTGCTAAACCTACTCGTGTGGGTATAAAGTACACCGGAGAGAGAAGTGCTAACTTGACTCAGTATGTTTACCTGTGTAGGCTTGTGACAAGCCACAGGACTTACCGGAGTGTACTTCGGGGAGCTTCCTGTGTGTTACTTAGCAACGGTGGGCTTGCACTGCAGAGTCTTTTAGTTTTCTTAATAAGCACCATCTATCTCTATGTCCCCCTGCAAATGTGTATTTCAGTGTGCATACAAACAGAGAAAGAGATCAAAACACGGAGACAGAGTGAAAGACTTGAATTGACTTCTCGTGTGGTGACTCAACCGGTGTGTCAGGGGAGCTGATGGAATAGCTTGACTCTGGGTGTAGGTTCACCTGCTTCTGCAAATGAACGTATACCTGCTCTGTTGCAAGTATCTCTTTGTTGACAAGCTGACATTAAAGTCAAAGTAAAATCAAAAGACTGATGCAAAAAAAGTAGAATCTTAGCTGTTTGGTTGTGTTTTTAAAAGACAGTCTGGACCTTTAAGCATGCATCTTCTATTATTAAATACTTGCATGTGTGTGCTACTACTATGGTGTCATATCCATTAGTGAGTCGGTTAGACAGCCTACCTGCCCGTCCTTTTATCCCTTTTACATTTGTCTAGAGCCACTACTACCAGTGCATTTTTCTGTGTGTATCCTTGCACAGTATCCTTGAGTGCTGAGAAAAGCGCCTTTTTAAATCAAATTTATTATTATGGTTTCACATAGCATGAATAAAAACTGATGTGTTGGTGCTTGCTCCACTAGCATCATCCCCAGAACTTTCCCAAGAAACAAATAGCCTCATTGGACAGATTACTGTGTAATTTGTTGAGCATTTATTGTCACCTTAAAGGTGAGATAAAGTAGTTAACACAACATTGACAGATTATCAGCATAAGGTTGATAGCATTCAGCAGATCTGAAGCAACATTAGTATTCACTTGGAGTTGTGTACTGTATCACTGTAATATTGACTCTCTTCATTTCTCTGTTTGGTCTTCTCTAATGCCGGTGGAAAATATTTGACATTTTAGCTGCTAAATGCTCCACAGTGTTCATTAGCTAACACTGTCTACTGTCTGGTGTTGTCCTGTTGATGTAACAGTAGCCATTTTTTTTAGATTGTTTGTGAAAGAATGTTGATCACCTCAACTTTAAGGGTGACTTTACAAACAACCCATTTCAGAATTTATTGGGCTTATTGCCATGGAATTTGTCCAGTAATGGTCAACATTGCTGCATGGAAGTGATGTGTTTTACCAATGCCATCATAGGATCCTATATAGTGATTAGGGGTGTGTAGTCTGATCAGTGATCCTATCACGACCTTTCTCCTCACTGCTGTGTTACTGTGAGTGATTCTCTATTCTTGCCAAGCAGAAATAACCAGAATCTCATCATTAAAAGTGTGGACCGCACACTGTTATCCTGTTTGTTTTTAGACTGTGGAAAGCTACGACTCTGAACTCTCAATAAGACTGATGAGGTAAACCAATCAAATTCAAGCTTGTCAATAGCAAAGACTTAATTTCCTTGAGCAGAACTTGACCAGGTGTCAGGGGTGTTGATGAAGAGTGTGTGTGTGTGTGTGTGTTGTGTGTGTGTGTGTGTGTGTGTGTGTGTGTGTGTGTGTGTATGTGTCTTACTTAACTCTGGTGCTCTCCTTTGTTTGAGAATGATGCTATTTTTAGAGCTGTGTCAAAAGGTCAAATCCTCCATCGGCTGGAGAAACACTGAAACAACGGTTTAACAGAATAACATTTATACTCTGGGAAATGGACACCGCTTTCCCTCAGTCAGCTGCTACATGTTTTGCATCAGCCTAACAAGGATTTGCTGTGATGACACTGTGTTATGTGATTGTGACTGTTGGTTTAGCCAGTAGAACTTAATCAGCTTTCATTGTGGAGCCATGATGATGATGCTTTTTTTAAATGGGCATGTTTTGAACTGTGGGTTATACATAAAAATGTCGCCCCACAAAATGTGATCCTGGTGGTCTTCCTTTGTACTTAAAATGATGATCAAGTCCAAATCCTTTATCACATACTGACCCCGTGTTGGCCTAAACACTATGTGTTAAGGTTGGAATTTCACTTCTTCACAAAGATTAGAAGCTATGGTCAGCTTGAATAAATGTGCGCATAATGGATTCCAAGGTTGTTAAGGTTTCATGTTGGTACAACTACCAAAAAATTCAGAGAAGGTCCTGAAGCCGCTGCTGCAGCATTAATCCATTTTTCCACTATCCATTTTTATGTATTTTTCAACTATTATTTATATCTTTATCATATATATACTGTTTTTGTTTTGCAATAGTATGCTCCTAGAAGCTCCAACATGAGACATGTATTTGTATTTTGACAAAACAATGACATATGTACTTCATACTGTACTACACTGAAGAACAGTGGTTAAAGAAGTACGTACGATTCTCGTACTTGTATTCTGTTTCAAGTTCTGTAAAATTAAAAGTATTAAGTAAATAAAGTATTAGTAGCTAAACACTATCCAAAGTAAAATGACAATTATGCTGAATGTCCCCTTTTGAAAGTAGTATGTATATTCTATTTATGGATAATTGATAAATTGGATTTCTATTGTTGATGTATTGGCATTTAGGAATCATTTTATTGGTGTAGCTGGTTTATATACTTGGAGGTTGTTTAATTTATAGCGAAGCTACCTGGTTCATAAACTGACATGTTGTGCCGGTAAAATTTTAATTTAAATGCCGTGGCGTACAATACGTTTTCTATTGGAATGTAGTGGAGTGAAAGGATCAAGTGGTGTAAAATAGAAATACTTGAAGTTCAAGTACACCTAAGTTCAACACTTGAGTAAAGGTACTTAGTTACTTTCCACCGCTGTCTAAAAATAGGTTACTTCATGCTGCAGGGTGAGTTATTCCACAGAGAAAACTTCTTTCTCCAGTTTGCACATACATAACTTGCGCAATTTATTTTTACACAATTATTTTTATTTTTCACATGCTGCCTTTGTTAAAATTGTTTTATTTTGGATATTTGTAGGATATATTGCAGATTTTTACAATATTCAGGATTCTGTGGACAGCAAAGGAAGAATTTAATTGTACAGGGAAACATGTTTCCTAACTGTGCATATGACAATAAAACTTATAAACTTGAACTTGTTGAATTGGAATCGATTGTCACCAACATGAAATCAAGCTGAAGAACACTTTCTTTCTAAAGGATTAAACAATTCTTTTAATTTTTTTTATACAACCACCTATGAAGTATACAAAGTTGTATAACAATGTTTGAAACCTAATTTCGGGTGGAGAGTACTCACTTTAGGCTAATGGGCCGTGCAGCGATCACACAAGGTCACACACGTGTCAAGTTGCAACAGCGTCATCGACGTCATCTGCAGTTCTTTTCTGCCAAAACCTTGATCTTACATATCCCGAGGCCCAGGATAAAAACGTGTCCCTCCTCTTCGTCCTCCTCCACCTCCTCTGTACGTAGGCGTGATGGAGGAGGTGAGTGAGCTTCAGCTGTACACTGAAGGCCAACATTGCTGTCCACATCGCAGGCTTTGTCTTGCCAATTTTAGAGCTCTAAAAATCAAGTCCCACCTCAAGCTTCTGTTTCATGAGGAAAGAAAATTACAATCTTAAAGCTTTTTATGCATTTTTCTTTAAGTCATTTTCTATTTCCACTGAAATTGTTTTCACACCCTTCTTAATGTGTTGCCCAGTCATAAAGACCATGGTTCTGGCATATCACTTACTCACCAGCTAATTGTCGTCTACTGTAATTACAAATGTGTCATTTCTGATTATACCCTAACAGGAGACATGCAAATGAAACGCTATTTTTAACAGTGAACTTTATTTTATCTTTTCCTCCACTAACCCTTTTACATCTTTCAGTTTGACACGGAGTAAAAAACAGCTTAACGGTACTCATCCCTTCATTTTAATAAAATATCTAGTGTTATTATTCCATCATCCTGATTTGCATATATGTTAATTAAGCCCTTGGGGCATAAACAGAAAGCATGGTTGTAATTGTTCTGTCTATGGTGCTGGTTCTCTTTGTTAGATTACTTAGTCTCCTAACCTGCTCAACTTAGTTCTCCATCAAGACATTGAATCTGTGGCAACTAAAGAAACAGAAATAATCAAAAAGTCTATGAGGTCTACAGAGGTTTTCATAAAAGTGAGATTATCTACATAGATGTAATTCTGTCTCAGTGATTGATCCGCTTTTAAAATTAAATTAAGAACATTAACACAATGCCAACTGTGGACAGCTGGCTGTTTACATTAACAGTGACCAGCTCAGTGAGTGCATGTCCAATGACACTGCACCACTGACAGCTATTGGAAACTGTGTGTCCCAAGGCTCTGATCTATATATCATACAGCCTCCATTGCATAACATGTGAAAATGAAAACACATGCCTCTTTCCTTATTTTCTATTTCTAACATTTTTCTTTGTTCTATTCTCTCTCTCTCTCTCTCTCTCTCTCCTCTCTCTCTCTCTCTCTCTCTCTCTCTCTCTCTCGCCATCTCATTCACACATATGTGCCCATACACATGATTTTATGAGCACTATGCATGTATAGATAGCCTTTATACTGTATGTATCACAATACCAGTTGGTAATATGGGATCAGTGAGTCTTTTTTTTACAACACAGAGAAGCCCACAATCACATTATGGCTTATGGCAACTGACTCTGATAGTCACAACACGGCCTCACTTCCTCTAGTTAGGTCATATCTCCACATAGAGTTCACCACTACTTTCATCACGCTATCAACATCTTTTTTAAGTTAATTAATTGATTTATTGATAGCTTGCGGACTTGGTAAACTGATTAAGAGTTGGACACCAGCGCAAGTCATTATCGGACGCATGTCTGAACACAGCATCTGTGATGTAGCCTGTTTTGGCCACTTGAGGGCACCTTGGTTTACTTAAGACAGTGTTTTGTCTCTTGTAAAGATTTCCAGTTTTAGTCCAGTATAGTGCTTTGACCGCTGGTTAAGTACATGCATTGGAAGATTAAAAAAAATCTAGAAATCATGGTTACAGTCCGGATTAAGTATTGACGTTACTTTCCCAGTAATCTCCACTTCTCTATCTCTACCTTTTGTTACAATATGTTGCTCCATTACAAAGGGAATTTAATTGGGTTCCATTTAGTGGTAAGTCTTTTGTTTTTTTTTGTCAGTGTAGAAGCCATCCCAATACTTCACCTTTTGTTTTAGGGGAAACATATTTTTTTAGAATAAAGCTACAAAATCAATTCTCTGTGCAGATCAGTTTGCTTCTTCTTGATCAACACTGTAATCCTGCAGCAGTGTCCTGCTGGGCTCTGTACTGCTCTCTAGTGGCTGAAAAGTAGTAAAGCAGTGTATAAGTAGCAAAGCAATTTAAGCATGACAAGAGGGTCAAAATCACTCCAACAGGAACAGCATTTTTATTCAGATTTTTAAACAGCCATTAATGTTGGTTGAACTTCCAGAGAGGCAGATTATGTGAAGTTAGTATGCCACGTAGGCTACTGTTTGCAAGCATGTAGCATTACTCTGCTGCACCAAGACCGATTTAGAAAATAAACTGGGTAATTGTTTCACCAAATGCGCTTCTTTTGTCTGACAGTTTGAAAGACCTTGGTAACTCTTCAGACAAACTATACAGCGATATGTGTCACGTTATGAAGTTGGCATCTAGCTATAAGCAACATCGACAATTAATATTGTGAGCAACATGATCAACCGGTGAATTGATGTTTGTATTATTGGTGCAAGAAGCCCCACATTGATCTGAATAGTGAACTTGTGGAGCCAAAATGTTTTGAATTGGCAAATTATGTCTTTTTTTTGTTGCGGCTTTACCATTTTCTGTCATACAGTAAAGTCACTAAATTCCAGTGAGTTATTGCAGGGCTGGTAACTACTAATTCATTTTAATTTAATCCTCACTCCTGCTGATCTCCAAGACCAGCTTAAGTAATACTTAAATAACACTTTATAATAACCATCATTATAGATATAGATATTAATAGATGGCAAATTGATAGTCATTTAACTGTTAGCAAATGGTCACTTTACGTTAACAAGCAGTTTAATTATAATTAATGAAATATTAGTGCTGTAAATTAAGTTTATTTTCCCACACCTTATGTCCCTCATACTATAGGTATCAGGTAATAATTAAAAAACCCTTTTGTAAACCTTTAAGAAACCATTTTTAAAACAGCTATAAAGATTACATCGATAGATGAACTAGATATTCCTAACACTAATTTACAGCAAAACTAAATATACTATTAATTATGATTTATTTGTTAACTAAAGATTAACTATCAATTTACCATCTATTAATGATGGTTATTATAAAGTGTTACAAATCTTGTTAGTTCTCACATCAGTGATCACCACTTCTGAGAGGACTGAGTGGATCCTGGGATACAGTATGTAAGGTATTTGATGTATTCAGAGCTTTGGTAACATTTTGGGTATGGGGGCTGTGTTAATGGGTGGGTTTAGAGTGTTAATTCTGCCAGTTTTAAAGCTTCCCGTCTCCCGGGGTGTTTAAAACCCCCCACCCTTTAGACAATTAAGCACTCCTTGGGCCCCCGTCCTCTCCATTTATCATAGTCCAATACTTCCACACACACACACACACACACACCCCAAAACACACACACACCCACACAAAACATTTTCAGCCTCAGCTTCCCTTTTTTTTCCAGGGCAAAAGGGGCCCAGAGAACCAAATTGACGCTTATCACATTTGCTGGACTGCCCTTTACAGCCCTCATCAGCCTTTCCTTGGTTTTTGGGTGAGAACCTTTATTTTCTGTTCTCAACGAGTGGCGGGTCCCCGTCACAAATTTTTCTCTGAGATCTATGGTCATATAAAAAAGAGCACACCTTAAAGGGATCTCTGGAAGGAAAAACAATATGAAAAAAACTTTTAAAACAACTATTTTTTCAAATGTAATTTTTTTTTTTGGGTTTGGTTTTTTAAAAAAACCCATTTGCCATGTTTTCCTAAAAAGGGGTTTTTTCAAAATAGGTTACAAAGTCAACTTTTTTTAAAATTGTTAAAAGGGTTCCCTTTTCGCATATTAAATCAAACTTTTTAAAACATAATAATAATTTGATTTTATTTAAAGGGCCTTCATGACACCCCAAAAACACTTCACAAAAAAAAAAGGAAATTTTTGTTATAGTCCTCTCTTTTAAAAGGGGTGAGGTTCCCAATATGAAATTCAGTCGGCCTGGGAAGGTCTCAGGGGGCGGGCCCGGGGGTTGGGAAAACTTCCCGTTCTCAAATAGAGCAGTGCGGACCCCCCCTTTTTTTTCCCGGGGGGTGGGTGAGTGACTCCCCCGTCCACCGCCGGGCCCCGTATTCCCTTAAAAAATGATTTTGGGGTTTCTGTATTGCTTATTTCCCCTTCCGAAACAAAATTTTTTAAGGGGGGTTTTTCTCTTTTAAATGTTGCCCAAAATTGTTTCTACCACCCCGGGGCCATTTTGTGGGGTTTAAACTGGACAAATTTCGAACTTGCTTTTTGGCCCCGCCAGCAGGGTGCTTTTTGGGTCCCGTGCGCGCCCTTTTATCTGGTAGTTGGAAAGGGGGTTTAAACCCTTTTTTGGGAGAAGGGGAAAATCCCATTTTTTTTCTGTTTTCCTGTAGCACCAATTTAAAAAATTGTGCCCACGCATAGAAGCCATTTTTCCACCCTCCCAGTACTCTTTTTAGAATTTTTTTAAACAGTTTCAAATTATTCTCTGTGAGGAAAAGCCCCTTTGGCATTGCCTTTATTTAAAAAGAAACATAATTTTTTCCCGCTTGTTTTTTGGGGTTTTTTGTGTTTAAACGTTTTTGTTGCTTTTTGTGTTTTTGAGGTGGTTGTGTTGCCTAAGTCCCAATGGATTGCCTACTTTACACCCTACATTTTTTAAATCTCAAAAATGCTAGACCCTTTTCTGCCAAAAGGGTATCTTTTGTCAACAATTACGCTTTTACGGTACCACACTCGTTTGTTTAAAAAAAAACCAAAAACAGCGGCATCAAGACGTTTGAGGGGGGCCAAAAGCACTCAACATAAAGAGAGGTGTGTGTGGTTGGGGGGGGGTTTCAGTTGTGGAAAAAGTAGAAAGGGGTTCGAGGACCTGAGCTTCTTAAAAAGCATTCACATCGGCATCATTGGCTTTAAAGGGGGCAGTTAGGGCACTGACCCCACCCAAAAATAGGGTACATCCATTTTGATTTTTAGAGAGTAAAAAAAGAGAAAATATGCCTTTAATTGCATTCTTTTTTAATTTTGCTTTGGGGGTTATGCGTTTCAAGTTTTGTTACAGAAAACAGACTTTAAATCTTTTACGTTTATGACCTATGTTTTTCCCCCCCACATCTTAAATTTACAAAAGGGGTTGGCCCGACCCCCCCCTCCCCCTTTCCATTTTATTAGCCTTTCCGCATGAATAACCCAGGTCCTTACCCGCATCGGGGAAAAATTAATATAATGGTTTAACCCATACACTATGCTTGCAATGGGTACACATTTTTTTGATGTGCCCCACACAACAACCCCAAAACCCACACACACCCACACACACACCCCCAAAAAACCCAAAACCAAACCACCCCCACACCACACCCCCACCCACACACACACACAGTGTCAGCCTTCAACTCTGGAAGCAGGCCTTTCTAGAGGGTTTGAACTAATTGGTATTCTCCCAAACTGCCCAGGGCTTCTCCAAGGAACCTCACTCTGCAGTGCTGCTGACAAGGCACATTCCATCACTGCTGCTGACTTAAAATAGAGTTCAAAGGATAGAACTGTCTGTCTGTCTGTAGTTTTCAGTTGTGGTATCCAAAGTGTGACAGGGATTCTGATGGACCTGTGGGCTTCTTTGTCTGCATTCCATCAGGTATCATCTGCAGCTCCATAGGGAGCCAGCTTAGACAAAAAAGGCACTGACCACACTGAAAGGTGTGTGTGTGTGTGTGTGTGTGTGTGTGTGTGTGTGTGTGTGAAAAGGGAGAGGATGTGTGTGACCAGCATATCGACTCCTTAGTGAGTTTTAACAGTGTTATTTTACCTCTGCAGCCTTCTCTGTATATTTTGTCGCTTTTCTCACATTAGTGTCCTTAAATACCCTCATTCTGCTTTATTATAAATTATGCACCATATAACTGGATTGTTGGCGATTTGGGCCATTTTTTGGTAGTTAGACAATCAATACTGGTAAGGGGCCACAGGGCTGTGGTTAATCACTGGCAACTATCCAATTGTGCTTCCCTCTACTTCCTGGAATCATGTGTCCTTTAAAAGTCTGAGAAGATGGAGGGAAAAAAAAGCAAGCCCAGCCGCATAAATATTAGCAATTGACCTTTCTTTCCAAAGTTATATATTGCCAAGACGACTTAACTTTTTTGCTCCATTGCCGGCATAGAAACTCATGATTCTATCATGACAACCCACAATTTAACATATAAGATTTGTTCGGTTGCAGGGGTACAGGCCATTTGTAGCAGTTGATTTCGTTTCACTGTCAGTGTAGTTTAGCAACATATGTGTGAAATTATTTGTTTTAATTTGGGAGTGAGCTATTTTTGAGTATAGCACAGTTTGAATCAACTGTTTCATTGTTTTCTCCGTCGGAGGGCTCCACACCTCAGGCCCACTTTAATCTCATCCGGGGAGAGAGGGGGAACACTCCATCCCACTCACAACAGAGAAACACATTGTAATGTGGCTACACATATTCTCTGGTGGCGTATTTAGTACACCTAGCAGCGAATATGTGATATACATTTAAATTATTTTTTGACACTCTGCATGAGATGATGAACCAGCAATTTAAAGGTCTGTGAGCAGAGACTTAATGCTCCTACACTCGTTTGGAACTACTGTAAGTCTCTCCAGGTTTTTTTTATGTCCTTTTCAAATATAGTATTCATACACAGTGCAGCAGCGGTGTAGTTGGCAATAAAAACTTAAGGTTTGCTTCTCAGTTGATCAGTCCTGCAAGCGCATTCATCTATAAACCTCCATGTTATCAGAATGCTGCAAGACATAGCCTGAGGAAACCCTCACAACTGTTGGGCAATAGTCAAAAGGAAGGCCCCAGACCCGGGAATTGAATGCTATGAAATCATATTCATCATATTAATCAGTAGTCATGATTTACTAAATAAGGAGTTCTTTGTACCAACTACATACACTTGTTTATAGGATCCCCATTACTGTATCCCAAAAACAAAACAACTATATCATGGGAAATATCCTATCTATAGCATGGGAAACTTTGAACTAATTTTTAATAGTACAGTCTAAGCAACTAAAGCACATTTGTTAAAACATATATGGATAGGCACACTTTATTGATAGGCACAGTTTACGGTACATCTCCAATTTCTTCTGCCTTAGTTCCAGCTCCAAACCACTCAGATGTTGTCATTGGTTCCTTGAGACTGAAATCTCTTTTCCGAGGGAGACCTGGCCAAGACGGCACACCAGTTGCAATTTAAACAGAAATACAGCATAGTCCACACAAACAGACAAGCATCACACATAGAGGAAATGAACAGGTCACAAGTGGCAGTTACATTTTTGAGTTACATGGCATTTTTAACATGGCCTTAAAATCATGTAATGGGACTAGATCCTTTAGATAGAGCAAGTTTTGCAAGTTATTCCAAGACCATGGAGCAAAGTAAAAGAAGGCTTTTTTCCCCCAGCTCAGTAAAAACCCTTGGAACCTGGTAAGAGAGCCACCTTATGGAACGGAGATGAAAATGGCTGGAATTCTGCTTGGGGAAATTACATAAATATCCCGGGAGTTTACCCAACATGGCCTTGTACGGAAAAATATACAAATGAAGTTGTCTACGTAGACTTAGTGACGGCCGGCCTACCAGTTCATACAACGTACAATGATGTTACAAAGAGTTAGTTAAAAGCGCAGAGCACTATGGTACAAAGACTCTAAAATGTGGAGAGTACTAGAGACAGCATGCCTGCAGACAACATCACCATAGTCCAAAACACTTAAAAAGGTAGCCTGCACAAGTTTTTTCCTGGCTTACATGTTAAAACAAATTTTATTTCTAAAATAAAACCCCAGCCTTAGTTTCAGCTTTTTTACAAACTTTTCAACATGAACTTTGAAAGAAAGTTTGTTGTCCAGCCAAAAACCTAAATAATTGTATGATGAAACCTTTTCAATTAAGTCCCCACTAGGTAGATTATCTAGGGATTTGGAACGAGCCCTTGAAAACGTCATAAATTTGGTTTTCTTAGTATTTAGCCCTAACATGAGGCCATGTAATGAGGCTTGAAGCTGTTGAAAGGCAAAATGAAGGTCATTTATAGCTTGGTTCAGTAAAGAGGCAAATGAATATATCACAGTATCATCTGCATAAAGGTGCAGTTTAGCAGTTTGCACGTTACTTTTCGCCATTCAATTTTCCACTCAAAATTCAAAGGCAATGAGAGCCTCTCCAGTGAAGCAGACAGTTTCTCCTTTTAATAGCTTTATGGTTGTTAAAATTATCTTATTCTACACAGGCTTAGAGTATTTCATATACACTAAAATCTATTCACTAAGCTATATGGTGTTTACATTTAATTACATTTAATGTATTGAATATAACATATTTAAACCCAGACTCCCATGTTTTCTAATGGCTCCATCATTCCATCAAATGTAAATATATGTATTGTACATCTTTTTAAACACATTCCCCACCATTCATGTTACTTTATGGTGTTTTCGGAAAGTTTTGGATCTCAACTGGAAGGATCTCAACTATTAAAACAGTTATCTGGCTTTGAACAATGTTTGGCTGCACAGTATATATTTGTAATTACTGGTTCATTGTCAAAAAACATTGACTACATGATTTGGGATGTTTTGTTTTGTTTTGGCTGTTACACTGTATTTATTCATGTATTTTCTTTTAATTTTTAAGAATTATGGGAAAGCACATTCAAAATCCTTTTGGTTTATACATGTGCTCAATAACTACGTTTTACTTGACTGAAATAATTCTCAGGTCTTGGCTAACAATATTACAGTAAAAGGGCAAACGTTTTTGTCATTAACAATTTTAGTACAGATGTTCTTGGTCTCTGGGGTATGATTATCACCCCCTCGACGCTCTGGCCATTGTCCACCTCCAGGGCTTTACCATTGTTAGGTTCAAAACCTCAAGTCAAAAATACACAGACACAGACTTGTCTTTTGTGCTTTGCAAAGGGGATGAGGACTGAAATCTTCCTAAGTCTTCCAAAGTTCTCATCCCTTGCTCTGCCTTTTTATTGAATGGGTGTTGGCATAAAGTTGTTTCACATAAATGGGTGTAGTATATAGGTGTTTTACATAAATGGGTGTTATTATATATCATTCTTTGCTTCACCATTGGTTGAGCTGTAGCCGGGTGTATTTGGCAAGTTTAGGGTTTAACATAGTTCACCAAGTTGAATAAAGGAACAACATGTTTCTTTCACACAGTCACAACTGAAAGTTTATCTCAAGGTTTCACATGGTCACATGACTATTTCACAGTTTAACTTTGTACAGTTCCCACAACCATGCACTCTTGATTTGTGACCATTTAACAAAAGCGCTCAATTTTCATTCCCTCTTGCAAGCCATTGATATGCACTCGTCTGTTTTAGCTCTCTGATTAGCTAAAACTATTAGACTAATCAAAGCAAGTGAGAAAGATGCACTGTAGAACACTCTCAGTTCATAAGCGGGCTCTCTAAGCTTTTATGGCTCTGCTAGATGGACTCATTATAGTCAATGATTAAACAGCTGGAGTCACAGATCGGCTGGACAGAGATGGAGGCTTAAGGTGTAGCTACTGACCCAAATTTGTCAAGTAGTTGTTTGATATGTTTCTAACTTCAATATTTTATCACTTTGTGCTCATTAGTTACTTGAAGCAGAATGGCAAACAAGAACAAAGTCCAACGCACCGATACGGACGCAGAGGCATTGCTGGAGAAACAGAAAAGCTACCTCGAACCACGTTTTCCTCAGATGGAGATCGACAACGACATGCCGTCCATGCTCAGCTAGCGTCTCTAACTGAAAGCCTTGGCTCTATCAGATCTGATGTGAATAACCTAAAAAACACTGTGGAAAACCACCCAAATATTCTTGACAGTCATTGCCTTGCTTTTCAAGAGCTGGGGGTCAAGCTAGCAGATATGGAGGACAGAAACCAAAAGATGCAACAATCCGCATAGTCGGGCTAAAAAAGGGGCTAGAAGGTGCTTATGCTATCCAGTATCTCTTGCGGTCCCTGCCCAAGTGGTTCCCGGTGTTTTGATAGATGAGAGCCAACCAAATTTACAGTGATAGTCCAAAGAAAAAACACTACAAATCGCATGCTGATTTTCAACGTCCTCCGCTACACAGGCAGGCAATCCTGAAAGATGTGCGGAAATCTCCTCTCGTTGTTGAGGGCCGAAAAATTCTATTCTCCCCGGATTACAGCAACTTCACGGTCAAACGGCAGCAAGCCTTATATCAGACCATGGATTCAGCACAAGTCAAGGTTTCTGGATTTTTCCTGCTTTATCCCGCAACATTAAAGATCAGAGACGGCGCCCAGTACAGAGCATTCACCTCCGCCGGGGAGGCTGAGGACTATGTGAACCAGGCTGTGCCTCATCCTCCTCCTGCTGCTGCGGGGGAGAGAGACAATGCTACAGATTCTGTCACGCAGGGTGCCGTGGAGGAAGATCAGGACTGAAACAACTCCCTGATGATCATGGACCATTGGTTTGTCTTGTTCTCTTAATGTTTTCTGGTTTGTGTTGCACCGTGTGATGAATACAGAGACTGTGTTTCTGAATGCTATGTCAACCTAGCTTAATGTGGCCTAATCTCCATAGGTCAGCTGGGCCACTGCTAGGCTAGAGTTTCCTTTCAGGTGCTGTTTTGTGCTTTTTGTTTGTTGACAAAAATGCAATTATTTTTTATGTTAATTTTGTGTGGAACCATTTGCTGTTGCAATCAATTAATTATGGGCTAGTGTTACATTTTTGCTGCCCCTGATCAAATCTTGATCACATACCTACTTTGAGTGTTAGCCTTTTCTGTTTGTTTCCACCCATCCTCTTGCTTTTCCTTTTTGTGTCTTGTATGTTCTTGTTCTGTGTTTTAAATGAAGGACTCAACTTTGGATACACTATTGTCAGGATTTAGCGAAATGAAAAGCAGTAGCAAGATCCACATGGACTTTCATTTAGAACGTAGATTTTTTGATAATCGGTTAACTCCCAGCTTACAATTTTTGATTCCCAAAATGAATGTTCTGGGAAAGTTCTTTTTTGGTTGTGGGAACGTTCCCTGAAGGTTAGGTTTGGTTGTTTTGGTTGCAATGGAAAGTTGGTTTAGCGTTGTGGTTACATAAACCAACTTTCCATTGCAACCAAACCTAACCTTCAGGGAACGTTCCCGCAAGCAAATAAAAAAAAACATTGCTACCTTTAAAAGAAAATTCCCCATACATTCTTTTTTACATTCCCCTAACCTTTAAAACAACCTTTAACCATATCACTATTACTTTAAAGTGTGCATGAGCAGGAATGAATGAACAGGCAAACTTGATGGGATTTCAAATTTTAATATACTAACAAAATACAAAAAGGATAAAAGGATGTAGAGTGCAAAGTAACAGTGCAAATGTAGTGTGCAAGATGCATATTGGGATGATGAATTATGTAATGCGTAAGTGAATGGCCAAAGCTACAAAAATACAATTGCTTTAATAAAAATCGAGGTCCATGGTCATGGTTTTGATGGCTCAGTCCTTCTCAGCTGGCCTAAAAAAAAGAAACAAAGGTTTGATATGTCATACTAAGAACAAACACGTTGACAAAAGCAAGACAAATTGCCTATGTTCTCTGTGATTACAAATATTGATAGTTTTCCATTATTATAATAATAAACATCACGCAGAAGAATTTAAATTTACCGTCTGTGTGGGGCAAACTCCAGGACTTACCCAATCTAGTCCTCTGCGTCTGCTGCAGACGGTGCGAGGAGGTTTTTCTGGCAGGCAATTAGAGTGGAAGTCAAAATAAAGCAAAGTTATAAGTCAGATTAAAACCTTATCAGCCAAGCTAAGCATAATACTTATGGGAACAATAAAATAACACCTCCTTTTATAACCCTGCATACATCCAGGTCCTGGAAGGTCTTTCTTCTCCACAGGCTATACTGTGTCAGCACCTCATTGGTTGCCACTCGCCATAGCACGCGGTGGATGGCATCACCTTCGGTTGAACCTCCGAGGGTTGTCAGGAAAAGTTCCTGTAAAACATAGAAATACAAATTATACATGTAGAACAAAGTGGAGAGTTTGTACAATCTTATTTTGCAAGAGAAGCCAGTTCAGTTAGGATATTTGAATTCATGCAATTATAGTGTTAATCTTAGGGTGGGACTATGGCCACTTTATTGCCATTTTGTTCCTCCTCTCCTGTTGACAAAGACTCAGCTTGGTGACTGTCAAGCAGGGCGACAACAACACGTCATCGACTGAAGCAGGAGGTGACCGGGGTGCTCCTAACAGCATGAGCAGCTCATCCATCTTCTCAAATGCATCCATCCGCTGTGTCATGCGGGTTAGGGATGTCCTCAAGCCTGTGTGTGTGTGTGTGTGTGGGGGGGGGGGGGGGGGGAAATGAATGGTTTTAGTTGTTATACATTATATACTTACATATGTAAACATCTTGAGTCTTTTTACCTCTCATTTCCATCTTGATGGCTGAGCCACCTCCCTCGGGATGAGTTCTTCTGTTTACAACAACAAAAAGTTAGGTTACTCTCGTTCCTTGTCATTAAATTGTATTTAATTGCAAATGCAAAATTTAAAGCAACTGTACGTTCAACTGGGTCCCAAGATGAAGTGGAGGGGGGGGTCATATTATACTGTACTGCCCCTGGCTGCGGTAATGAATTGTATAGGGCTAAGGCAGCTGGGGTTATGACACATTTCCACAGGCTATCTTTGACAAGGAAACCGGTCCTCAACTCATAGCTAGCTGCCTTAATGAAAGCCTTGGACGTGCTTGAGTGGCCATTTTCATGGTCAGTCTTAGAGGGGATGGGCTTTGGTAAAACTTTAATTGTTATGCTTAAAACTTTGTATTCTAATCCCTCAGCTCAAGTCTTAACCAGACACACCTCCACCTCATTTCTAGTTTCTAAATCTTCATGTCAAGGTTTCCCCTTGAGTCCTGCACTATTTTTCATTTCTCTAGAGCCGCTGGCTCAAGCCATTTGCCATTCCATTATGGTGTCACCATGTGTATGCATTTGGAGTATACAGCATTATCTCTCATTATTTGCGGACAATGTTTTTTTTTTATTTTTTTATTTTTTTATTAAGAGAACCCTTTTCAGTCTTTACCTCACTTTCCATCATTATGCAACGAGTATGGAAGCTTATCAGGCTTTAAAATTAACTGATAAAAGTCTGCACTACATTGAAATGATTCTGCCTGCAACTCAACCATCTCTGCCCACACATCCCCATTGATAAGTGGTTTAAATATTTAGGTTCTGAACAGCTCTGCTCTGAACAGCGTTTTGAAAGATATAAAAAAGTGGATGGGTCTCCCGATGTCAATTCAAGCCCATAGCTCAGTGGTTAAAAAGATTGTTTTACCCAGGGTTAATTTTGTGAGCTCTATGCTACCTCTCTCTCCCCCTGCTGGCCACTGGCGCAAATTACAATCAGCTGTGTCTAAATTTATCTGGAAAGGCATGCGGCCGAGACTTAATGTCTACTCGACAGAGCAGGAAGGAGGATGGTGGCCTCTCAGTTCCCAACTTTAAACATTATTTCTGGTCCTTTGTGTTAAGACCCCTTTGCAGACGGTGTTACCTGGCAGAGGCCTTTGCCCATTCATCCTATTCAAAAGTTATTTACTGTGCAGCCTAAAAACTGGAATGGGTGGTATGCGTGGTATGGTATCCAGGCTTTATTGGTTGTTAGTGATATCTGGCCACACTGCCCTTCCTATTGAGAGGATCTGGGAACGCGATTGACCAGGACTGAGTGTCGATTGCAACTAGCATGATGTATGGTCTAACATTACAGAAATATCACGCAATCCAGACCGTGAGCAGATTCACCACAATTTCATTCATAGGACATATCTAACCCCTGTGAAAATGCACTACATTAAATGTATTAATTGCCCTTTATGCACTTTCTGCCCAATTAAAGCTCATGGTACATTTTTTTACATGTTCTGGGAGTGCTCTCCTGTTGGTCAGTTCAGGACCAAAATTGCATTCAAAATTTCCCCCTTGATTACTGTTGCTGTACCCAATACTGTAAATGTTTTGATTCTGAATGATCTATCAGCCTTTCAGCTCAAAAACGTGGTGTGTTTGCTGGACTTACAGCTGCTAAGAGGATGATTACAACCCGTTGGAAGCCACCTCATGACTTATCTGTTTGTACATGGATCCTTTATTTTTGTTGGGTGTCACATACATAGAACTCTCTATAGCTTGTGTGGGTGGATTCCCAGGGAAGACTTTGGAGACTTGGCACAGCAATGCTGAGTCCTTAAGGTCAATGTTGTAGCCTTTTCTTTTGTTTGCGTGTGTGTGATTGTTCCCTTGTCTTGTGTCTGTTTCTTCATGTGTTTTGTCTCCCTCCCTCCCGTTTTTCCTCTCTGTGTTTTTGTGGCCCTGGGACGCGTTCCTATGTCCCAGCGTGTTTGTAACTGTTTTTTGAATATTATGTCTAGTATATTATGTTTTCTGAATATAAAAAGTTTAAGCAGCTGAAGCATTGGGAGGAGGAGACCAACAAGGGAGAAAAGAAAATTACATAAATCCTAGCTAAGCGAAAATATTACTCATCTCAAATTGAATTAACTCATTGTCTTTAATAATGCAATGTAATTTCATTCTGGCAAGTTTAGCTTCTTTTATGTCACTGGGCCCCAAGAAGTGCGAAGTCCCACTCTCTGTTTTTCCTATCAGGATGGGTGATAAAAGAACATGGCCATCAGGCAAAGGAATAGCAATAATCAAATGGGTTGTTTATCCTGGTTCCATTTGGTGACATTTGCTTTGCCTTGGCAGCAAGACATCTAACAGTAATGAAATTTCCTCAGAGGAGATTGGATTAAAATGTTCTGACCTAATGAGGCTGTGGCTTTACAAGTCTGCATCAGATTCTGCTTTGCAGAATCTTTGGGTCACCATGTTTGTCATATAGGCCAACTGTGCATTGTATCATGGTGTCTGGTAGTCTGTGTCAAGAATGTATTGATAATAGAGGAGAATGTGCTCCATATACGGCACAGTGCTGCATGTGTCTTTGCGACAGGCTAATTTTTTGCAAATTAGGTCCTAAGGTAACATTTAGTCCTCTTTCATTTGTTGCTAGTCTCAGATAAAATGTCCAAATATGTTAACCTAACTGCCTTTCTCTGTGACCCAACTTAAAGAATGAATTAGGTTTTTAAAGTGTTTGTGAACAAATTAATGTGAACAGCTTGGGGCAGACTGTCAGTTCACCCTAACCATGTTAGGTTCTATAGATGGGCCAGTATAAATGGGGCATTAGAAGTCACAGGAAAAGGTCTTGGATTAGAGGGCTGTGGAATGGGACTGCCATGGACTCTCATTCACTCATATGTAGGAGGAAAAGAAATGTAGGTATGTGTGTCATTTTGCTTCATGAATGAGTATTTTACTGAGTTTTTGATGTGCTTTTTGACAACATGCATTGTATTCTTATTGATATGGAAACATTTTTGCAGGTTAAGCAGATTATTATGCTCCCCCAGTGTGTGCTCTGTGGTAAGGCTTTTGCATGTGCATGTCTGTGCTACTGTATGCGTAGAAAGCGTGTGTGATCATCCATGCATTCAACCTCTTGCTGTGTGACTGAAAAAGGTAAAAGCTACAGAGCCTTTCCTCTCCATAATTATCCCAAACCTAGATCCGGTCCAGTAAGTTGTGACAAATTTGTATTACTCAAGCACACCAATGATGGTGTATGCCTTCGTTGGAAACATAAATGATATGAGATGATAGTAATACTGCATACAATATGTTTTTCTCTAATACAAATTAATTTTGTAGCACATTACATTGAGCCCCCTTCCCATTTGTCTCATTTTTTTTAAGATTCTTATACCCAACCTCAATTTATGAAAGAAATAACTAGTTGTTCAAATTGTTGGACAGAATCTAATGTCATCACAACCCAGTAAATACAACTAAATCCATGTACAAATACAGTCCAATATTATCCTGCTGCGATTTTATATTTAATGCAATCCAAGTACCCAACCTCTGTATAATTACTGAATGAAAGTGATTATCTATGTGAGCGAAAGCCTCTTCAATTTAGAAGCGGTGCTGTGACAGTGCTGTCCTGCAGGTTGCTATGGGTGAGGGACCATTGTTGAGCTGACAGTGTCCGCTGCTGGTTGGATCGTTAACTGCAGTGTCTGCTGCAGCACCACGGGGCTGGAGGCTTCTGAACAGACACGGGACATTAACTCGTGTGTCCGTCCAAAGCCGGAGTTCGAATGAGGGGGGGGGGGGGCACATTGTAAACATGATTTACAATGAGCAGGGTCATAAATACCCCCGAATGTAAATTTGATAACGCATCTATAGGATATTATGTAGCCCTATGCATTTTAATTCTACAGGCAGTTACCACGCAGGGACAATGCCATCCTTTCATTGTTCTTCTGTTTTAAACCCCATCTACTCTCTTACACTTTTTTGATGTAATAGAAATGAATGGACATTCTTATTTAGTTGTGTGTCTGCCAGCTCCACCAATTCTATATTCTTATGTCCGTACAGCTGGATATCAACAGGTGCGTCTGGCGTGCGGAGACTGGACGCACACCAGGGCAGTGCAATTCATCGCCTCAGTCCCCATGAGCAGAGCCCAAATGTTTAATTACAGCCACCAACAGCAGATGGCTCTCTTGAGTTTTAATTCCTGCGTCTGTGATTGAGACTTACATGATATGAGCCCCAAAAGAAGAAAAAGGATAAACTATTTTGTCTTTTACAGGCTTTTATTGTGTTCAGCCGACATGACTTTATCATCGTAACCGAGGAATCATGTGGAGTGGAGGATACATTGGCATGTGGTCCACATCCTGAAGTCTCTTGTGGTCGTTTAAGTAAAAATAATGTCCGGCTGAAGGAAACGTTTCCCTCCATTATTGTGTGGTGCTGAAATTAGCGACGCTGTCCGTGGTACTGGAAATGAAGCGCACCTCAGGTGCTTTAAACCAGATGAATGCGTTTATTTACCACACCTGCAGCAACTAGTATCCCCCTTATGAGGTGGAACATTATGTTATAGTATTTTACTTGGATTTATCATTGATTTAAACTATACTGATTTGACTAGAAAATGTAGGTGAAATCCACATTTATGAATGCCACACTATTCAATTGTATTATCATTTATGTAGGGAATTCCTGTTATTTAACTAAATGTGTTTCATGTAGCAGCAAATCTTACCATCTAACGTCAGCATCAAGACCCTGCTGCTCATTCCCTCCAAGCAGGGGCTTGGTGGTCGAGAGGGAGGGAGGGAGTGGGGGAGGGCATCTTCTTCACTCAGGCGTGTACTAACGAGTGGTTAGGACTTGTTGATGGGAAAGATTTGTTCATCTGGGGTATATAGACTGAATCTAGGGACCATGGCTTCCTATCGTTTTTTTTCTTTGAGCGTGTGGAAAGAATTTGTGCTGTATGTCAGTGGCGTTACTTTCCTTTTCCCCTTTACGCACTGATCGTCGTACATCCATCTCCCGCGCCTTGGGCTTTATGGGAACATCCACTGGGTCGAACTGTCAGCTGATCGCCGGGGGATATAAGTTTATATATTTGTATGCAGCTTGTCACACAATGCAGACGTCATCTCCACCGGATTTCGATCAGCTTTGGTGATCTTTTTTTTTTTTTTTTTTTCCTCTGGCTCCGATTTCGCGCCCTGTTGGAAGCGTGGAATGCAGTGAAGAAAATATGTTGGGAGAACGTTATCCGGCAGATCGGCAGGTAGTTGGTCTAAGTTTGCAGTAATTTAGCCTACTGCATCAATGTATAACTCTACCACGGGTGCTGATCAGTCACCGCAGGGTCGCTGTCGCGGATTGCTTCTTGCAAACTTGAGTTCGTTTTGCCCGGTGCTGCTGTGCCTTCCCTCGAGTGGGGATCTTCGTAGGAGGCTCCTGTATTTGCTTGATTGCTGGCGGCGCACATGCACTGGCGTCCCCACAGCCTCCCAACACAACGACTTCTGATAGAGCAACCTCGTCTGGAAGGAAAAAGAGAAAAAACAGGGCGAAAGGAGGAAAGAGTGGGTGAATGTGCTGTGAGAACGCTGCAGCCGGTACTGGACATTTTAAGGAGGCGATGCTACTGAACATGTCTCAGACAATGAACAAACACATCAATTTGCAGGTATGAATGATCCTCTGAGATCTCGGTCCGCGTGAGTTTGGCATAGCTGTTCATCAAGACTATATGATGCATGTATGGAATTACGCATAAACTGATCTAATTTTTTCCATCATGTCCTATCATTTTTCGAGTGATGATAACATCTGTTTTAATATCGCACTTAGCATGTAGTATTTGGACAAAAAAGAAAACCAGTCCCCCCAAAAAATATATTTGACATTTCACATCACGGAACGGACCACTTAACCGCCACTATGGGACTGTGACCCGGGCTGCGAGCTCTGAGAGGCGGCTGTTTGTGTAGTCTGTGCTCCGTGTGCAGACTGGACCTGAGCAGTTGTGACATTTTGAGCCATGGCTGCTGCTATTGCAAGTGGGCTGATCAGACAGAAGAGACAGGCACGGGAGCAGCATTTAGATCGGCCCTCGACCAACCGACGGAGGAAGAGCCCCAACAAGAACAAGGGGCTCTGCAATGGGAACCTGGTCGACATCTTCTCTAAAGTGCGCATCTTCGGCCTCAGGAAGCGGAGACTACGGAGACAAGGTCTGGGAACTTTAGTGTGCAAAGTGCCTGCTGTGTTGGCGCAGAGCGTTGTGCATACAATGTTTAAACATGTGCATACATTCAACCACTTGACAGCTCTAATTAGGCCACCGAACAATCATAATTACACCACATCCTATGGGATTAAAGTACACAAGGTGATAATGAAATGACTCATACTCATGTAGTACTTGCCATTTTGCACCTCTGTGCGTAAAAAGTGAAATTGACGGAGAGAGAGCTTTCTGTTCTGTATATTGGCCCAGTTGGCTGAAAACGGCAAACCTGCCTCTGATTTACATGCAATCCCAGGTAGCTGACAGCCTCCTGACAAATTGTACCAAATGGTTTTGACAGGTTTATCGAACTGTAACCTCGGCGATTCTGAAAAGGGCCTGATCGTAATGAAGCACTACACGACTTGCCGAACGGCTTAGTACATTAAGCACATCACAAAAACCACAAATGAAACTCATTTAAATGCAAGCAAAAATGTCAATGTCTCCGGCGGAAAGGAGGTTGGAGGTTACGCCTTTCAAACACAATCCTTTCTCGCATAATTTTACAAATCCGTGTGCCAGTGGCCTCCAAAAGTGGCAACCTGGGTTTTAAGAGCACTGTCAATAAAAAGTCCACTGCTGGAATTAGTGCCGACTCAGAGAATATTTTTTTCTTACAAAAATAATTAGAATCAGTCATTTAGGAAATTAAATCATTCCTATTACTTTTTACTTCTTCTCCTTAGTGAATGACTGAAGGCTGCATGGAAACATCAGGTATCAAACCTGTTGCCCCAGAGCTTTTATATTACTCCAACTGATTCAACACAATGGTGCACAATTTAATGGCAAAGTCGCAATTCAAACAGCATTTTCTTGGTAACAATACATCTAGAAGCAGTGTTTGGTCTTTCATCTTTTTCACAAAGAACCATTTTGATGGCTGAGCATCTCTCATCCCCTTTCTGTATTCATATTGGAATTGAACAATACTATGAGTATTGTCCCCTTCACTAGCCATTAGTGATTACACAGATTCAATGGCTTTGATGTACTCAGATCTATATAGTAGCACATCTGGACATGGGTCATGTTGCATCAGAATGGCAGGTTCTAATCTGCTATCCTCCGGACCGCTGTTGATGCCGCTGCTTTCTGTGTGCGGTGGTTGTCCCAATGTTTGTGTGTCTAATTGTCTACTGTCCTCTGTCACATTGGAATTGGTCTATGGGGTGTCTATAATTTTCATTTGAATATCAGTAGCATCTAGCAGCCTCTCACTGGAGACGTGTGAACAGAAAGTCATTTGATTATTAAGTCTGACCACGTCAATAGATAAAACAAAACACAGAAGACTTTGCAAACTGGCTTTTTTGGTTTGGGGGTATATGTTAGCATTTCATGGATGTGAACAATTGGGATCTGGCCCAAATACATCTGAGTTAGATATGTGGAAGGCAAGTCTACCTGCACTTTCAACATGAAATGACGTTACAGCATCACTCCTGCAACGGCCATTTTATAGAGCAATTTAGAGCCTCCCTGAGCCCCAGAATAGTGATGTTAATCCACAGTAACAGTGCCAGAACAAGTGTTTGTAAACTGTATCGTGAGGGCTTCAAAAAGCACGACCCTGCTGCCTGCAAGATAAGAAACACTCCCTATAAAATCTAAATAAAATGAAGGAGAAGGCCTTTTTAAAATAAGTGTTTTGTCCTCATTTTTCAAGCTCAAATCAGAACACAGAGGCAACCACTCTGTTTTCTTCTGGTTTAAGTTTGTGTTATTAGATTAGGGGTCTAATGGGAATGTACTCCATTAATTTCACTCTCAAATGAGAATTAGGAAACTCTTTACCTAGTTCTATTAGGCTTTGCTGTCAGGGGGCTTTTTTGAAAATAATGCACATACCACTGGTTCCCTCCTCACCCCTCCACAACTTTCCTGCACACATTTGTTTCTTCCCTTCTTCTCTCTTATTCACCGTGAAAGCACAAGAGCACACTGTTTAGGAAGACCAATGGCTTTTCATGCGTAATTAAATATTGGCCCTTGGAAGGACTTTTGTTTGTGTGAGTAAAAGTTGAATGCGCCACTGATCATATGTGTTGTGACAACACAGGCAGACATGCACAGTTGCCCTCATTGCCTAGGTGAGAAAGACATTAAGCTTCCTTTTGACAGCAGCAGAGAACAGAACAGCTTTCTAACCATCAATACTGTGTATTGAAGAAGTCACATTCAAATTCTGCTGAGATCTGTCAGGATAAGGGGATTGGAAGTGTCTGAATATGTATTCGAACACCAGTATTCCCTTTGGTTTTGAGTATTGTTCTTGTGAGACATATTGTTATGCTGTATATTGATTTGAACTGATATAAATTGGGATTTTGAGCCAGACAGTTGATCAAATTCAATGAAAATGTATCGTAACTATCAAAAATCAATAGTAATTGTCCTATGTCATAACAATATTATTGTGACAGGCTATTCTGAAAAAATGGAGCACACATAGACCTTAATAAACGGCACAACATTTTTAGTGTCTGCCGTATTCATTTGATTGCACAGATGTGGTTTCCTGTCCTCATCCAGCACTTGGGGAAAATGCTGGGAACACTTAGCGTTTTTTCTGCCATAAAGCTTTCACTTTAAATCACCCATGCATTTTGATAGCAGATGTGGATCCAGTGATCACACCATATTTTTAAGGGATTTGATTTGAGTTGTAAATTCTATTGCACTCAAACCCAGTAAGTGAGCAGTTGGCACATCCAGCTGTGGCTCGCCCATAATCTCAATGCTCTGGCTCTAATTATCTCACTAGGTTAGATCCATAGATCATTACATCATGTTGCATAGATCAGACTATAGATTAGTTTACATGATCCCATTTGAACCCATTTGAGATGAATGCCTTCCTGCGCCATGGACTGTTTATTCAAATGTGTGTTGGCCCACAGCAGTGCATCATCAGTCATCTTTCAGAGTTGTCTGTATCAGATGAGTTATTGTTATGTCAGATAAGTTTTGGATATCAGGAGGAATAGGAAAAGTGTGGAAGCTTTCCTTTGCATGATCTACTTTGCCATGACAACAGAAGCAACATGAAGGGTTTTTCCCCTTTGCAAGCAGGAAAGCCCTTCTCCTATTCCAGAAACATCCAAAGTGGGTCAGGCAGGGCTGACAGCAGTCTACAACCGCAGCTGTGTGTGTGTGTGTGTGTGTGTGTGTGTGTGTGTGTGTGTGTGTGTGTGTGTGTGTGTGTGCGTGTGCGTGTGCGTGTGTGTGCACGCTGGTACTCTGTGCTGTGTTTGCTTTGCGCTGAGCCGAACTTGTCTTTTCACAAACACAGAAAATAAAATACAAAAGGGAGTGCAGGAAAGCCATTTTTTTTAAGAGGGGAAAAAAAAATCACATTTTCTTTGACAGTTAAATTTATACATGTATGCAGAGAGGACCTCTGCTGCACAACTACCCGATTTGAGATCTTATGTTTCTGATGCTTGTTGTTTTTCAAGGAAAGCCCCTGCTGCTGCCAAACCACCACTCTGTTTCCCTAGAAACAAATAAATGGCATCTAGAATCCTACAGTGCTTCTGTTGTACAACTGGGAAAGTCCAATTGCAGTAGAGGCTGGATACTCCATAGGTGATAAGCAGCACCATCGTTTCACCATCCTGGTCTGTTATAGTGGGAGAACACAGACTGATGAGTAGAAAGAAAGAGAGAGAAAAGAGACAAAAAGACTGAGTAATAGAAGGAAGGCAAATGAGTCAAGGACCTTCTCGACTTAGGGAACTCCAGAGACCATTTCAAAGCAGCCCCTTTTCAAGAGTGCATACACAATATCAAGCATGTCTGAGGAAACTGAAAATGCTGTTTCATTCTAAGACTTTCCTCATAGCTTTGCATACAACATCTCTATCCTCCCACCCTCATATTCCCTTTGTCATATTTTGTCATTTTGATTTGATAAACCATCCAAAAAACATGAGTGTTTCTCTGCATTAAAAATAATGACCATGAATCTTGGTTTGCAAGAATTTTTTTTTACCTCAAATCCATCAGAAACATTTTATATTGACCATGAGCAAGTTTGACCTTCAACATGAGTTGCATCGATGATTTGCTATCTTTGTAAGGATTACAAAACCCATTGTGTCATTCTAACGTAATCACTAGCATCCACTCGCATGTCTGATGGGAAATTGTCAGTAATAAAGAAAGTGCTGGGTTTGTGAAGACATGATTCAATTCAGGACATGTTCATTCGGGCACCCCTCATTGTCAACAGTTATATACTGTATTACTGAAACCTACTTCACACATCCTCCCATTGTGTTATATCTTTTAATTTAGTTTGGTTTTTATTACATTTGATAAAGTAGGTAGACTGTGCACACCCTTTCTGCAGCTCAAAAACACTGAAGCTTGAAACGGTGTGTGTGTGTGTGTGTGTGTGTGTGTGTGTGTGTGTGTGTGTGTGGTGTGTGTGTGGTGTTGTGTGTGTGTGTGTGTGTGTGTGTGTGTGTGTGTGTGTGTATATGTGTGTGTGTGTGTGTTAGTTACACTGGCGGGCTTGCCCTAAGGAACACAGCCAACATCACATGATTTATACCATGATGTTGGAGCCAAGTTCACCTGCACAAACAAGTATTTACACAGCCAGAAACCAGTTATGCCTGTTGTAATTATTACAGATGCCCCCCCCACACACACACACACACACACATATCTGTCTTTTAAATCACTTTCGATGTCACATATTGTAAAAATGCTGCTGATCCAAGTCATTAATTGATCGCAGGTTGGCAAACTTTGTGTGTCCGCACAAAAGTATTTTGGTTTAAAGAAACCAACCCGGAATACTGTGTGGACTAGCCAGACCTTCCCCCACAGCAATGTGGAGGTAGGTCTGGCAGTGCGAGACTACAGATTAAGTGTCTGGTATATAGTACAGAAGGGCGGAAACATTGAGCACATTAGTCAGACTAGAAAATTAAGATGGAATTAACAAATAGTGCACAGTTTAAACACAAGGTATTTTCCCAAAGACTTCCCAATGTGCACCCACATGTGCGTTAGGTTTTTTGAAATGTATCAATTTTATTTTTTTATTTTTTTGCTTTTTACATTTTTGCCTTATTTTTCTCGTTGTTATTTTGTTAGGTCATTCATAAAGCAAACATTTGTTGGTTCCAACACCTCTAATGTGCAACAAACAAAAGACATTTGAAGGTGTTGCATGGGCTCAAAACTGTGGAAGCCCATTTCTGCTATTATAGGAAGAAAAAAAATGAAATTAGTTTTGATTAAAAAGACTATTTGTATGGTAAGTCAAAGTTATGAAATATAAAGCTAAAATGTTGACTTAAAGTCAAAATTAAAAAAAGCTAAAGTTGGAAAATATGACATGCTACTGTACTGTATGTTAATTTAGACTTTTTATCTCATGATTATGCCTTAGAGTGACTATAACTTTTCATCTACTTTCTTAATTTTACTGGAAGAAATGGGCCTCTATCTAAATTGAGTTCATTAGCTGCAGCATGACACTGTGATACAAGACAATACAAGAATGTCAGTTGTATTCTGTTCACAGATGAAATAATCTCTGTGTGTTACTCGAGGAAAACACCTACAATATACTGTAAGTCCATCAAATATTAAACGCACGAAACGAAGAAATCATGATGGCCTCACAGTGACATCTTTCTCTCAAAGAAGATTTGACTGCACTGAGTATTAATAGTAAACCCAAGAAATGCTGTCACCATCCTGTCAGCCTGCTCAATGCATGGCGGAGGTATTCTGACAGTCACATTCTGCCTTAGCCACCTTCACAAAGTTCTGGTGAGACAGCAAAACAGAAGCTACACTGTTGAATGTTCTTATGTATTGTTCGGATATACCAGCAGAGGCATTTTCTCCCCTTTTCAAACAGTCGGGAAAGGTCTCAGAGCCAGCTAATGCCATCACCCAGCAGAGCCATTTTCAATAGAGACTGCCTTGAGCTGTACACTGACAGAAAAAAGCCTTTCTCTGCCCTCAGTAAGACCTCCTGTGTTTTCCTCCGTGGCGTGCTCTCTTCTCTCTCAGTTTCTAGTTTCTCTCCCTGGTTGAGCTGCAGTGGTGCTGGGCAATTTAACCGCAGCAGTGAGAGATATGTACATATGTGACTAAATCCCCTGTTGGGTCAGCTGGAAGGGACACAGGAAGAGCACGGATGCTTTCAAATCCTAGACACCATGGACCCAGAGAGGGTGCTGTTGGGTTCATTATTGGAGTCAGGCGACCGCAGATTAATTCTGCTGCATATAATTGGATGGCCTATCTCTGAGCAGGGCAGGGCTTATGTGCCGAGAAAGTTGGCTATGGAATTTGCCTATAAACATACACAGGAGTTACCAAATACTGTGAAATAGTTCTGCACAGTGTTATATGGCATGTTGCTGTTAAAACCCAACAGCAAACAACATATATTTGCTGTAATTAAGCACATAGTTAATTTCTTGAAGCTTATTTGGTTGGCTGTAGCAGTCCCTGTAACAAGCATTTATCTTTTTGCTAAATTGCTAATGTTTTCTCTGTGTTCTTTCTCCCTCTTTCTCTCCTGCAGATCCCCAGCTTAAGGGTATAGTAACCAGGTTATATTGCAGGCAGGGATACTACTTGCAAATGAACCCAGATGGCTCTCTTGATGGGACCAAGGATGACAGCAGTAATTCCTGTGAGTACCTTGACAGTGACTGTTGGCCTTCTCCATCAAATTATCAAGTTACTGGTAATGGTAATAGGTTCCTTGAGCACAAATGTTTTTTTCTTTTTCTTTTAGGAAGTGCCTTACTCACTTCCTGTTCTAGAGTTATCACTCAGGTGCAGGAAATAAACCAGTGACCATTCAGCAACGCTGAACCTTACCTTATTTTTCAGCCTCAGGGCAAACATGTCTTCTTAAATGCCAGCTAGAGTATCACACAGATTTATCCTCCTCTAAGAGGAAAAGTGGACCAGGAAACAGTTGGCTTAACAGGAAGAAAAGAGTATTATTAGCTTGTTCTGGCACTGCTCCTCTAGCGCTCCAGGCTAGGTGGTTAATTTAATTCCGGTGCTTGGTGCTAACGTTTGCTTGACACTCTACATTGCGTCACTTACTGCTTTCCAGCATGAAGAGATGTGGCACATGTCACATCTGATAGGCTGAAGAGACAACAGAGGGCAATTGTGCACAAGAGATGCATCTTATCATTTAATCTATAAGATTGAATCAAGTGTTGGCCCTGACTGCTCCACGTTGCATTTTATGTTTTTGAAATTGGCCAAAATCCATCAAAGACCAATGGTCACGCGATCTTACTCTCAGCGTTTCCCAGGCCTCTAAACCTGCCAATACCAATTACTTACAGGGTCAGCAGAGGTCATTATGTACTTTTTAAGACTTCAATATACACACAATTATGGCCCAGCCAGACCCATCCTGTTTTTTCTCACCAGTACAAACATTATTTATTAACCTACCAGGCCCAAGGAGTCTGCTAAAACAACAAAAGGCCTATTAGATCTGCCACGCACCAGTGGTGGCCCCAATTACAGCTGCTTCTCAGGTAGATCTGCGTGGCCACGGCTATGCTAGGCTAGTCACGTTCACCAGCCATGCTGCAATTCATCTTCAGAGATTATCTAAATGGAGCAGCTAGCAATTGTATTATCTATGCTTTGTGATGCATTAATGATAGTCGGCTGCATTTGGATGATGAATTACACAATAATGTTTCACTGTGTTCAACAATGGTAAGGTATGTCCATGGTAAAGATATCTGGTGATATTTTTTTGTAATTCTGTGTTTGCCTGTTCACATGTGTTTTTCAGCTTTGTTCAACCTTATTCCTGTGGGCCTCAGAGTTGTCGCCATTCAGTCCGTGAAGACCGGGTTATACATCGCCATGAACGGGGAGGGCCATCTGTACACATCAGTAAGCAGGCTATTCTAATCTATTGTCAAAATAGATTGAGCATGTCTTGAAAATGTACTTGATGTTTAAAACATAAGGGCATACAAAAACCTGCATTACACACAAGTTAAGCGCATATGCATATTACATATGAAAAATAAGCATTCACATATACAGTTTATGTGTGTCCATATAGGTAAATTCAACAATGTTCACAAAAAGCAAGACACGTATTCCCAATAAGGGGCCCTGAATATGTCTCAGATATTTATCACATTTACAACAGGATAACTGTATTTCACTGAAAGTTAGGAATCCCTTTAAGCAGACATTCATGCACACAGTTTTGTATTAATCGGGTTGAATGCCCCTAGAGTTTTAATTCCATTTGAAAAAAACATTTATATTCGGTGACATGTATTTTGCTCTCTCACATGGGGTCTGCTGACGTGTTATTGCAAAGTGTATTACAAAGTTAAATCTTTTGATCTGTTAGTCTATAATAATTAGTTAAATCTAAGCTATTGGCAGAGATATGATGTGACAAATATGGTTAGCATGATGTAAATGATACCTTAAAGTATCTTAAAGGCAGATCTGTTTTTGACCAGTTGGGACAACTGAGAAGCCCTTATTTTCACTTTGTTGTGACCTGCTGTCATTGACTAGCCAGGCTTCTGCAGGCTGGACAGCCAAGGGGGTGATAAGACCTTGCCTAGCACAGATTGTGCTTCTAGTCTCACTCCTCCACTCTGTCCTCTCTCAGTCATTCAAATCAATCAGCGGGAAGAACATTGGGAGTGCTGCTCCTCTCCCAGACAGGAGCATCCATCAGAATCAGTGTCACATGTCCTCCTGTTCCTAATCCTCAGAGCGCAGAGAAGGGATTGCCATCTTATTCTTCGTTTATTACCTTGGAGGTTTAGAGGGGCTACTTTTCTTACAGTAAAATGCACTGGTATTCCAGTGGAATTCTCTACTACTTAATCACTGCTTGACTTAATCCAGGAAATGAAATTCATTTGAGAAGGATTGACCTATAATCCTATGGATGTTGTTAAGAATAGCACACTAAGGATTATAATTTAATATATACTATGGGTGCACTATACTGCCTAAAACACAATAAGGTGTCCTTTGCATGATTTGTTGATTGCACACAATCTTTTTTCCCATTTAGACACACACTCAAAACATTTGACCGAGCAGCATACCTGGAAATGTAAAGCTTCAAAATACTATTTTGATTGTCAGACCTAACTTTAATAGATGTATTCTTTTTTATAATGTAACTTTATTTTTCGTTTTTGTTAGTAGACAATGTATAATAAACATACAGATAGCACATAGCTATACATACCACATCTTCTATGGCAATTGTAGTTAATGGAAGAAAAAAACAACTATAATTATGATGTTACTATCACAGCAAGAAACAGGAGCAAAAAATAGTTATAAAAAACATATAGAAAATAAATAAAATGATACATTAAAATAACATAACTAAATAAGAGGGGTTTGTCTCTCAGGTATTAGCTGGGGACAAAGTAAGACAGTGATGGCTGGATGGGGGTGATCCCAGTGGCGTTGATAGAAGAGAAGTAGGAAAGGAATGGGTTCCAAATCGTACAAATTTCTCCTGCTTTCCATCTCTCACATATCTTATATTTTCAAGATGGATTTAGCTTATTAAGTCACGTACCCATTTTATATGAGTAGGTGGTTGGCTTCACTTAAAATTAAGGAAATCAATCGCTTAGCTATTAAAGTACGCAAGGCGAGCCCACTGGTATGGAGGTTTGGCAAATTTGCAGTTTTTGGGGAGAGACCAAAAAGTGCAACAAGAGGGCAAGGGTTAGTTACTGAGCCAAGTGTAACTGACATGGAATTAAAAATAAATTTTCCACAAACCACTTGCACAAAGCCAGAACATGTGAAGCAGAGAAGCTGGGGCATGCCTGCACCACCTATTACATGTAGGACCTATCTCTGGTTTGATCTTTGCTAACCTGACTTTAGTCCAATATACGCGGTGAATTACTTTAAATTGGATAAGACTTTGACGACTGCATATGGAGGAATGGATCCTATTTAGAACTTATTTCCATTCCTCATCTGTAAACTGTAGTCCAGATCAATCTCCCAATTTTGTCTAGCTGTAATAGCCAATGAAGGCAAGAATCCTGCAATACAGTCATAAAGAACAGATACAGCACCCTTGTTATTAATATTAATTTCAAGAGTGGTGTTGAGCTGTGTTGGAGGAGGAAGATTTGGAAATTCAGAATTCTTCCAGATGTATTGACCATGAGCAAGATGTTGTAATATTTAACTTTTGACAATAATAGGCAAAAAAGACAATATGCAGAGAAACATTAACATTTACAAAAATGCAAATGAAGCATAAGGATATGTTTTGAGAAAGGACTTAAAAAGAGTTTTGGATCAAATCTAAAACACAATAAGGATTAATATTGGTTATACATATGTGAAATATAGATATTAGTTCAGTGGTTCTTCCACAGAACTAGTGCAGATAAATAAATAGTTACAGCTGTTTAAGTCATACATCTGTCTATACAACATTCCAAGTATGCTTCACATCACAAATATAGAGGGCAGACACAATACAGGACCTTTAGCCAAAAGTAATTAACTCCCTGTAATGTCTGTAGATATCCTTTACAGCACAGTAATACTTAGAAGACAACCACACGTGAGTTCTATCTGTGTTCAGGTTATTAGGTTACCCGTGTGAACAACCACAACATCCGGTCTGTCTCTTCTGCGGCTCGCAATGGCCCTGGCTAGAACAATGACACTTCTAGGTCACTACCTGTAATTACACTCCCTATATGAAAAACTAGCACACAGTTAGGTTAAATCATGTCACATGCCTATTAGCAATATTTGGCCCCCTCTACACACTGTTGACCTTTCATATCTCTGTTGGCTAGTTTCAACTTGTAATGGCTTTTACTCTTCATCCAAACAGATTTTCTGTATTCAGCACATGATTTTCTAGTTTACCATGCTTCTTCACTTGTCACATTCAATAATTGTGATGTGTTTGTGGTGCCTCGAAGTTGATCAACTATGGTTTTGCGAGTCTGTAGTAAGTTGACTACAGACTCATCATGTTGCCATGAAAACTCACATTCAAGTGTTGATAGCCAGACAAACTTTATAGCCGATATATGCTCCTGCTAATTGGCATTCAAACTAAAGTAAAGACCCCTTTTTGCAACAGTGTTGGAAACTCTGCCTTTGTTACTTCAGAGACCTTAATCATGATGGGCTTTTAGTTCTTTTGTCCGCTGGACATGTTTACACCAAGCCCTAATGCTGTGAAGTGGGTCTAGTTTAGCCCTATCGGGGCGATGTGTTCCTTCATCTCAGTTTACTCGGCTCCTCTCTACACACAGCTCTCCTGCTCCATTTGCAGTTTATTTCTGTGCTAATGGATGTTCTGATCAGACCTCAACTATCCAGCCACCCACTCAAAGGTCTCTTTTTGCTCCTTAGTGTGTGAATTACTCCGGTAATGGCTGCCTTGTAAGATGTTCTTCATCCTCCTCCATCTCCTCTTCTCCTTTCTTTCTGCATTTTCTATGTGCCTCTGTAAGCAAAGTACAACCATTCCTCCCATTATCACTCTGTTCCTTCGCATCCCAAAATCTGACAATCATCTTTTTCTGTCCATTAAGAGTATTTGATTATTGTGCACTCACAATTCAAGGGACTACTTTGAAGGTTGTGTAATGCAGAAGAACATGTTGCTTTGGAGTTGGTGGGGTGCACAGTATATTGGGAAAATCTGCTAGACAACAACCTTTTTTTTAATTAAAAAAAGTATTCTTTCTCAATATGGCCTCATTTCCCTGAAGCCAGGTCATTTTTATTAACTACAAGTGCCTTGGTCAGTTGTTCTTCTTTTACAATTATACGTCACTGAGGCTTTTACTGTGATGACATGCTTTGCTAATGAGTGAGACTAAATTTATTACCAGATGAGGTGAATCAAAAGAAGAGTGCCACTCTTTTAGAAAATAAATGGAAACCCCATTCAAGGCCTCTTGCTAGTGCATCATATTCTTTTGTGTGAGGCACCCAAGGCGCAGCATGCGGCTTGAATGACAGAGATAGCATCAAAGGGACTGTGCAGCCTGGCACAAAGGACACACTATGGAATAAAGGGGAGTTCAATCATCTTACCCCTTTTTTTTTAATCTGCTCCTTTTGTATCCAAGCCAATAAACTCCCAGCTAATTTCTCCTCCAGACTGCTCCTTGGATCAGACATTTCTTCTGAAATATAATAAGGGGAGAGAAATTCACCCAGCTTATTGTAGAAGGTAGCAGAAACACGAATTCTAGTCTCTAGATAGTCTCTAGATAACTGTAATATAAGTCTTCATATAAAAAAAGACAAATTCAAATGAGGTAAAAGCAAACAAGGAAGTGTTGGATTCCATATTTTTATAACCCATGATGAAATGATGGTGCCAAAGAATGCAACTCCCTAGTGTTGATTTTGTTTTCCTGTCTTGCTAATACAGTCTCCTGTCATCTCTCAAGTGTAAAAGTTGGGCATTTCATGGTTGGCTGGTTTTCTTTAGAGCCAGTTCCCCATTTCCTCCCTTCACTGGAGTCTCTCACTGCAGGCTTTCTTTATCAGGAGTCTGCACTTCTTAGTGTGCTACCTTTCATGATTGTCAAATTGACTTGCCACATCACTTGAGTGGTCCTTTTAGAAATGAAATCCTTGAAAGGACCAATCTGGAGCACTGCAGTGGCTTTAGATTCACTTGTTGGAGGCTGTATCATCAGCGAAATGAACACAGAAGACTGAGGGCATCTTTTTCCTGTAGTGCCCAATTCAGAAAGTTTGAAAGCTTGATGTAAGGGCTCCCTCAGTTTTCATCAGTATGAAAATGAAAGTGCATGTGTAGGGAAGAATAGAAAAGAGCGGCTTATTCCGGAGTTGGTGGTGTGAAACCAAGGGAGTCCTTTGAGAAGCCACCAGTCCCACAGGTTTGAGTATTTGATATACCTCCCAACATTTTTATTCATCTACCAACCCTTTTTAGCCATTTTTCTAATGCTGCTCTCAAGTGTTTGTCTATTAGGGACACACTACCATGGAAGTCCTTTGCTCCTGTGTTGAGGTGTCTGCATTTTATCAGTTGAAATTTGGTTGCAAGGGCTGACGTGTGTGTGTGTGTGTGTGTGTGTGTGTGTGTGTGTGTGTGTGTGTGTGTGTGTGTGTGTGTGTGTGGTGTGTGTTAAAAAAAAAAAAAAAAAAAAAAAGAGAATGTCAATATATAAGACAAAGGTTATTCTAGCGTACACATGGAGAGCATAAATACAACAGAATTGTGACACCTCTATAAGTGTGTGTGTGTGTGTGCGCGTGCGTTTAGGCTACGTGCAGCATCGTTGCCCAACAGATGTTTTTTTGTGAACACATTTTATTGGTGTTGATTGCAAATGTACCATAAAATGAAAATTATCTTTTTTCACAAGTCGTGTAACTGATTATCTTACGTTTGACAAAATACATAAAGAAGTGTAAGGAAATGAAAAACATTTGCAAAAACTCTTTCAACAAGGAAATGCATTCATTTTTCAAAAATTGTCTTGATTTTTGTCTTCTCACAAATGTGAAAAGAGTCACTGTTAGTCTCTAAAAGAAAATGAAAAATAGCTGAAATTCTGCTTAATAGAAGTGGCACCTACCTTTACAGAAAACAGGCATCTTTTGTAACAATATTTATGGATTTAAACCTACTTCAATGTTTTTTGACATAAACCAAAAAAATCCTGTTTATGTCTTTAGCCACTTAACATCACAGTAGTCTATCAGAAGATGTGAAGGGTGCCCACCATGAAATTTCCACATTTCGAAAGATCTATAGTACCTATAGTAATTACTAAGAGGATTTTGCCTCCGATGCATTGTTAGGCTCAGAGTTGAGGTGGGGGGAGCCTCATTATTAGTGTAAGGAAGGGTGGTGGTTATACGGGCTGGGGGAAGAGCAGCTTCATGCATTAATAACCAACAAGGTCAGAGGTAGGCGTCAAAGCTGAACTGGTGAACTATTGGTCAGGGCCAAGAGGAGCTAAAAATAGACAGTTGTGTCCTCAAACCATTTAATATTATTGTACTTATGAATGACTTTCTAAAAGATGGGCTCTCTTGGCTTGTTTAAAAAAATGTACAGGTTGGAAAATCAGAATATTGTTATTTGCAGTTTCAGTTCAGAGTGCTCAATAGAGTCACATTTTGGGATGTTCCAGTGGAATGAAGAGTTTAGCATTAGAGCAGTGAGTCACCCAACCATAAACAGGGTGTCATCACTCAGTGTGTTTTGCTTTACCTGTGTGGATAAGGCCTCTTCGAACAATAAATCATAAACGCACAACACAGCTGATCATCTGATATGTACCTCTGTCTCTTTCCAGGTCAACATCTTAAGGTCTGTTAATGGCACATCTCCCCGTACTCCTCATTCACGCGGTTATTCCCCCGGTTAATTTAAGGCAATTTAGAGTCGCCATGTGTAGCTGTTTTCTGATTCACTGGTTTACATCACATACATTCATGATATGGAGTTTAGCAACTGTGACACATTGCTGGGAGGAATATCAGAGGAGATGTAATGGATCATGAAAAGTTTGTTAACACTGTAAGTCTGGAACTTCACAATTAAACTGCCATTTGGTGTTTTAAATCTCTCTTAAATTTCCAGCAAGTTTCACTTCAGTAGTGCTGGTGGATATTTGTGGTATATGGAGCATAGAGTTTGTTCAGGCAGAGCGCTGAAGTTGTGCTTGCATTATCTGATAAGCATCGGATTCATTCATGCTTCACTATCAGTGGCTCATTAGTCAGCTTCTTAGTTACCAGCTGACTAGTCTCACAATGTCAGAAATATAAGCACAGCGCTGAGTCAGTGCTGGAGTATAGTCCAGCTGCACATTCTACAATAGTGGAAACAAACACTTTGGGTTGTTTGTATCTTAACCAATCACAATCGTCCTCGGCGTTGCTTAGCCCCTGATGCAGCGACGGTGCTGTTGCAAGTTAAATAGCAGATATAGCTAAATGGGAGGCACTGTACATGAGGTTAGCAGCTGTTCAATAACATTGAATCATACCATATAACTTTATGTTATGCTAGTTGTCAATTTAACTAACATTTAATTTCCATGTATGTGTTTTTAAGGGGGGGTGGGGATTACTACTTCCAGCAAAACGTTCCTTGCTGCTCGTTTTCTTTAAGAGCTCCCTCAAAGAGAAGCGCCTTTCTCCCAAATCTATAACTATTTGCTAAAAATGATCAATTCCTCAGAGATAGAATCCCCACTTCTGGCCTCATGCTTGCAGGCCAGTCACTCTTTGCTTGCAGCTGCTCCATTTCACATCTGTTAGCTTTTGCCATGAGGGTCTTTGCTTCAGTGTAATGCTTTGCTTTTATGATGGGCCCACATCAATGCTACATGGTGTTTTTATAGTGTTGCTTTCCTTTGCCAGTCAGTACTTTACAGTTGCACAGTTATAGAAGTACAGGTATGACTGCTTGCTGCTCAGAGAACCTGTGTAAGCCTCTGTGACCTTCCCAGAAATCCCTCTTCTGCATCCGTGAAGTTGTTTATCTCTACGGATCTTCATAGAAGCACAGGGCTGCCAACTTTTCCCAAAACCTTGGAGTGAGATTTGGGGGGGCCAACCCATATTTTGCCGCGTACAAAGCAATTTCTTTGGGTCTTTATCCTTCAGGGTTTAAATTGGGATTTAAATTGGGATTTGTTATATGAGGGGGTATGCCCCCCAGAATTTTTTTTAAAATAAACCATTAAATGGCACTTTCTGGAGAGTTTTTTGCAAGAAAATGCAGAAATCAAGTCTTACATGATATGTTGCAAAACTGTAGGGTTAAGACACCTTTGTGTTGTTGTAGTATCAACAGACGGCATTTAGCATTTACATTATTTACAATATTAACTTCTTATGATATAGACCTGACCCATGACAATGTGCCAAACATAATGAACCACATGAAGAGACAGTAGCATATGTCAGCAACAGCTGAGAAGATTTGGGTCTGTGGGGGAACAGGTCCAGGGGTTTCTGGTGTAGGGAACAGGGACCCAAAGTTAAATTAATGTTGAGGGATCAACTAAGACCACTGAAATTCTAAAGAATAAGAACATTGAGTTACATAGATTCTTATCCTTTAACCTTGTGCCAAGGCTCAGTATGTTTGGCCCTTATGCTCTGTGCCCCACTTACGGGTATTTACTTTTTGGGAAAATAAAGACTATTTGTTCATTTTATAAAAATAAATTAATATTTTACAGTTACATTTAGAGATGCACCGAGGTTAGAGAAGCACAATAGTGGCCCAACGTTGCAGTATATATAGTATATATAGTATAGTATATACTGTATAGTATAGTATAGCTCAGATGTGTTTCATCAGATTTCTGCTCATATTTACAACTTTGTGCACATTCAAAATATAACTCCTCCATCTCTGTTGTCCGACATTTGGAGAGTTGTAATCTAGTCTGCTGTGCATGTTATTGCTCCGCTGATATGGTGGATCTCATTCAGACCGTCGCACAGACACAGAGGCCCATTTGGGTCTCTGGTCTCTGACAAAGTTTAGAGGAGGCTGTACGCTCTCTTCATCGGAGGTCTGCACGGATGCAAGCCTCACTGCCCACAGCAGAGCGAGTCCACCAGCCGCGCTGCTCACCTCTATTTTTACAGAGAGAGTGGTCACGAAGCGACGGTCGGTCTGTGATACTCAGAGCTCATACCTGGAGCCGGGGAAATGCACCTGGGATGGATCGTAAAAAAAATGTTCTCAGTTTGCGACAATTCGAAACTTCCACAGACAGGGAGCGCTCTTGAAACCCCTCACAGTCTCTGAAAACACAACTAGTCAATCACGAGTGGCAGTGGCACAACAGGTAGATCTATAGATAAACTCATCTTCAGAAATTTGACCGACCGGGTTGACACTTCAGCGTGAGAAATCGGGAGTGTGGCGTGTGCGCGTGTGAAACCAGTCAATGCGTGTGTCTCACGGCCAATGCGTGAGAGTTGGCAGCCCTGGAAGCATGTTCTAGCTGTGTTTCTCCTCCCTGAGTGGGCTGACTTTCTACCATTGTGGCCATCAGCCAACTATCAATCTGTCAACTAGAGCTTAAGCTGAATCTCCCTCATCCATCTGGGATAATCCTTACATCTCTATTAAAATGGAGTAGCCAAAAACACACTAATCAGTGGTAAGTCTGCATGGTATGGAGGCTGCAGAGATAGCTGTACAGTATTAGCTTCTGACAGGTAATAGGAAAGCAGGATACTGGAAAGACTACAAATACTGCATCAACTGGTTGGGAGGAGAAACTGGAGAGAAAAAGAGAGAGAGGAAAGTCAGCGGTGGGTTTGGCAGGGAAAGTCCTGCTGTGGTCAATATAATCATTGTAACATCCAGACAACCTCTGTGTGTTGCCCTCATGCGTCAGTTGCTCCATTGCTAAAAACATTCACCATTTTAGCAACACAAAAACTCATCATCCAACAAAACCAACAATCTTTTAGAATCACACAGGAATATAACTGAGAATCTACAAAGAACACCGCCATTGTTACAGAACATTGAGCTCATGTCTGGGGACTGAAGTCCGGTGATCTTTTGAGCAGATCTTTACAATGTTAATAAGGCTATTTTTGCTTTTCACAGGCAACTCAAGAAACCAGCAAATTAATGAAAAAGTTACTGATCCCATCTCTTTTTTGTGATTACCTTTGCTGAGACAGATCTTTAGGGACACAATTTTTAACAGGCAGTCCTAATCCATTCATAAACGCTGTGATGTAGTTGCCTACCAATAGACTTTCTGTTACCGTCTACAGTATTACATCCATCTCAAATAATTTCTAATAAGGGAAGAAGTTCCACACTCTCTATACTTACAGCTTCTGAACTGGTTGCAGTTCCACCAGAGCTCCACTCGGGGCGCTCACAGGTGAGTGCAGAAGAAACGGGACTCTAAGGAGCTATACCCCTCAAAATCCAATTTCTTGTCTAATAATTTGAATGTTGCATTTGAAAGGGGAGGCTAACACAATACACCCTCCTGGGTGTAAGATTTTTTTAAAGTGGCTTATTTGTTCTAAAAAGCCTTTTAAATTTCAATGACGTCATACACATCGTACAGCCAGAGATACCGCTGAGTCACTTCCTTTTTTCTGTCGAGGCATCAACAACACAGTGGACAGGTAAGTCTCTCCCTGTCAATACACATGCTAGAAAGAGATTTGCTAATGTTTTAAAGACCATGCCGAAACATTCACTCAGACATTCTGGCTCCGCTTCGGATGCCATCAAGCAGGATTTACGGTCGTAATCAGTCCTTCACTGACCAATCAGCATTCAGTAGCGGAACTATGTGTTATGAGCAACAACGACTCAACCTGTAACAAATTGAAAGGACATAAGTACTCGTTCATTCAACTTTTGAGCTATAATCCATGGTGAACTTGCAAAAACTACAAATCTGAGATTTTCCAACTATAATCAGGTGAAAGAGACAAATTTAGCCATCTAGCTCCATGGAGTCCCATTCCTTTTGCACAGCAATCACCCCCAGTGGATCTCTGGTGGAACTGCAACCAAATTTGCTACAATGGGGCTAAATAGGGAGTGAAAAGGCTTTCCTTAGATGGGTAATCATCTTGTATTACCACACATGCTGCGTGGTAATTGAAAATGATTACTTAAATTTCCTAGTTAAGTTATTTCAATCATAAATTGATGAATGAATAAATAAAGGATTAAAATAACCTGCTTTAAAAGTACTTGAAACAGTTTTCAAATGCCTCAAAGTAAAGATCAAAAGGCCTTTTCTGCAAATACTTTAAATCTTAATAAATTGCCTGGAAAAGAAAATATCACAGGGATTTTTTTGTTTGTTGAGCAGCACATTTATGAATTAATTTCTGTCAGAAGCGCAATCAAATACAACACTGTAGTTCAAATCTACCTTCACAACTGCTGTCACAAAGGTTGCTTGGATTTGAAGTGGATATTGGTCTAAAGCCTTCACTGCTCCAAGGGAAATAACTTTAATGAATTTATAGTCTACGATGAAAGATTTTTGCTAAAGTAATAACTCTTTCAAATTCCACTCACTAGCCATACAGTATACAGTACCTTCGACAAAGTTAAGTCATGCACAATACGCCTGTTGTTGCTCCTCCTGCTGCCTTTGCACACACAAAACCATCTGAAAAGATGACTGCAACAATTACAAGTTAGCATGAACTTCAAAGAAACAACCTTCCCAACCTAGGAACTCCCTCAAAAATACATTTTTTTTTAAATACCTTTTTTTTGGTTTAAAAGCAGTTTGCAGACTTGAATCATTCACTCATGATGACTGCAGTCCTTTCCACTTACCCTTGTAGTAGTTAAACTGTTCATGTCAGCACTTAGTATAACTCCTGACTCAGTCATATGGGTATATTTTTTTAACCTGTGATGCATCTTTTACCTTGAATTTGCATCTGCAACACTTATTCATACCAAGCACTATGAGTTTCTGTCAATGTTTTGTTGTATCCAGTGCAATAGCTGTGTTCTCTCCCCCCCCCCCCCCCTTTGAAAACAGCTTGAAAAATGCCTGTTCGAGCCAACGAGTTGGCCTTTATACTGCTTAGATTCAGGTCGCCAAAACAGAAGATAAGTAGGCGCATGGAAGGGGAATTCAGATTGTCATCTTTGTTCCTCTGTGAGACACTCAGAGGATATGTTAGCATGCAGAAATATTGATGGCATCATTGCCATTTCTCCATTAATACATATTGCAGTAGCTATCAGAGCAAACACGTCTAGCCTACTCATTGTATTAATGACCCCTAGTTCTGGCCTAATTGCTTTCCCAGTGTGTAAATGTCAAGCACCATGCTAATACAAATGGCACACTTGTGCTTGTTACCTCAAGAGCAGTGTAATGTGCAAATGAAAAGTGAAAGAGATGAGGGCTCATAAAGCAACAAGTAGGGCTTTGGAACTCGGTATCCAAACAGTAACTGGATGTGGATCACGCGCAAACTCCCGTGGTATCGTGCACGTATCAGTCCTCTCAGCTATCTATTTTGTAACTCTAGTTCTGTTGTCATAGTTGAGGCAGAGATGTGTATGTATGTTATATATATATATATATATATATATATATATATATATATATATTAGGGCTGTCAAATTAGCGCGATAATAACGAGTTAACGCAATCATACATTAATTCGATTAAGAAAAAATGTCGCAATAACGCACGTCTTTGACCCCTTGAAGTACCCGTATTGAGGTGTTTGTACAGGGCGCGCGACACTGATGAACAGTAGCTGTGCCGCCAAGTGGTAGTCTCATAGAAGGGTGTGCAGCCAGATGAATTATGGAGAAAGAAGGGATAATGGATGGGAAGTTATTTTCAAAACTTTGGCAGATAGTACACTTGACAAAACGAAAGTTATATGTAGCATTTGTCGAGCTGAGTTTAGTTATCACGAAGTACATCCGGTCTGAGGTATCACTTGCAAGCCAAGCACACGGATCCCAGCGTAAGCTCTGCTTCTGGTAACGTACGACCAACTACACGTGACAGCCGTTTTAGAAGCAGATCCATGGATACGTCGACCTCCAGTAAACTGAGCCAAGCTATAGCTAAATGGATAGCCACAGCATGCAGGCCAGTTTATATAGTGGAAGCGAAGGTCTCCTGATATTATCGGATTGCCCCTCCGGTGACCTCACGTACGCGTTGCATCAGGGCCACAGTCAAGTCCAGGATACACGAGTGTGAACAGAGAACGCAAAACTAGCTACGAATTTGGACAACATAGCTTCTGTCTCGCTAAACTGGTGATATTGGACACGCTAGGTAATCATAGCTATCTTGGAGTAACAGTCTTACATCGATCAGGAGTGGAAGCTGCAATACATGCATGACTGTAATGAGAAATGATGGAGGAAATATGGCTGACGTATGCGCGAGTCATTTTATGGATGTGGCGGGTGTCAGTGGAACATTGAAGAGAAAGTGAGCACGCTGAACACAGACAGTGCTCTGAAATGATTGCAGCTTCGAAACAGCTAGCATTCGAAACCTGCCGTGCACGGCTCATAGTATTCAACGCTCAGTCACAGTGTCTCTAAAAAACAGGGCATTGACGGTGCACTTGTAAATGTCGCAAAGTGGTGGCCACTTCAAACATAGCCCATAATACTGTGAACTCAAGACACAGCAAGTGAGATCAATGGTCTAGTTTTTACTTTATAGTACATTGGTATGAATGACAATGTGTCTTTAATTTGATAATCATTTAACTTCAATTGGAGTAGATTTGAAATAGAATTTTAAAACTGTGATTATCGTGAGTTAACTCACCATTACTATGCGATTAATCAACTAAAAAATGTTAATGTTTGACAGCCTAAATATTATATATATATTATATGCGCCCCAACACACCTCTCTCTCACTACTGGTCAAATGTTTGGGGACATTCCATGCACTCCATTATAGACAAAATACCTGTTGTTTTTTTTTAAACCAGTTTTCAAATTACATATGTACTTACATATTCCAATGTTTTCTCAGTTACTTTTAAAAATGATATTAAATTAGTAAACATAATGGGCCTTTGGAACATTGGATGAATGGTTGCTGATAATGGGCAATGTAGATATTGCATTAAAGATGAGTCACCCACTCAGATCAGCTGGTATTCTGTCCTTAATGAAGTGGTATGGAAATTTGTAAATGACCTGTAAATTATGAAAATTCTGTGGTGTGTGTTAGACAGTAAATTATCTATACGTTATTAAGCAAATCAAAGTGCTTTACATGAAAAATTTAAGAGCAATTAAAAACAATTACATATTAAAAAAGCTAAAATAGAATAAGACAGATATGTAATATAAAAAGATAAAAGTTGCAGTGTAAGAAATTAACATTTACTTAAAAAAAAAAAAAAAAAAGCATCAAAAAGGGAAGTCTTAAGAACAGAGTTGCAGCGGACCTACAGCTTTCTGGGAGTTTGTTCCATATAAATGGTGCAGAAAAACTACATGCTGCTTCACAATCTTTAGTTCTGACTCTCAGGACAGAAAGCAGAACTGTCCCTATCCACCTGAGAGGTCTGGATGATTCATAAAGTAAATAAAAAGTCAAAGAATTGTATACTGCACTTTATATATATATATATATATATATATATATATATATATATATATATTCTAAATTAAATATGAATTATGACGTACTGTTAAGTGCCTCTGACCTGTACATGTAAATGTTTGTTGATTTTGTGGTTACGGTACTTACACCACAGCTTCACTGTGGAGACCAGCAAGTCAGAAGTCATTATTGTATGATGCACCCACGCACACCCTTCAACTAGAAAGCGTGTTGTACTAGGAAACATTGACATGCACACAGGAAACGAAGGCTAACAGAATTGTATGGCTCTCAGAAAAAACACAAGCAGCTGCTTCAAACCTTGTTGCACACATTTTCCTGTTGTATTAAGTAACAAATGTCAGGTAAAGTCTTCAATAAATCTGCTTATTTATTTCCCACAACCAAACAGCTTAACATTCAGCATAAAGCACAATGGGCCTTAAAATTCTATTTGGTTCGGGGATACCAATCAGCAATAATATTTTGTTAAAACAGTTATTTTTTTAAATCAGCCCTATAAGGGGGCTTACGTTTAGATGTACTGTATGGAGAAATGTATCCGTCCTTGGTTACATTTTTACCACAGCGTTTTAAACCAACTGGACCTTTTTTTTTAAATTAAGTCAAAGTTGACGTTTAATAACGTTCAGTCACGACAAATTGATTAAAATCCTGTACTGTATAAAAATAGGATATGTGAAGAAATGGAGACAGTGTTGATTTTATAGATCAGGGAACCTTTAGGAATTCTACTGTGCAATATTTCAATGAATAAGTCATTAAACAGTTGTCAATATAGTGTTAAATATATTGTTTTTGGTCCGTTTGTATTTGAGTAATGCACAAGAGCTTCAGATAGTACAGCTGGATTTTGATTATCTGTGGGTGAACCATCAGTACAGTTTCCCCCAAATCCAATATGGCAGCTGATGGGCAGGCCGGTTGGTTCAGTGGTTCCTTTCTGGCTGACTGGTGGAATCACTCAGCCTTACAGCTGTAGCCATAACCGATTCATCCAGAGAGCAACCAGCCTGTAAGGGAATCCTCTGCTGTCTTCCACTCATGCGCAGGCACTCAGGCTGAGTGTTCTGGCTGCTTGTCAACAGGATTTTAGGAGGAATGGACTCTGTGACTAAATCCCTCAATCCTATTTTATATTAAACCAGGCACTTTGAAGAAATCACAGCAGTCTATCTTTTTAGATCCAGCTGTTCAGGTCTTCAGGCTTACACTGCTGTTCCAACATCTGGCTTAATGCACAACTGTCATCACACATTTGTTGTGATGTAACCTGGTTAAATGTTTATAATGCCAGCAGTAATAGATATGTGTACTTATGTAATGCAATGGCATCTAGATTATGCACTGCCAAAGAATTATAACCTCATTGGGACTATTTCATAATATTACAAACCATGATGACATCTTACATGCTTCAGAAACACAGGAAGCTGTAATCTGTTGATAGAACACAACAAGTAGAGTATGCTAAATACCAATCCCAAATAATTATTTATAAAGCACTTTTTAAAAACACTGTTACAAAGTGCTTCATTGTATAGACAACTATGAAAAATGAGTTTATCGTTCTAGAGAGCCAGACACCCCTGGCCCATCAGCCTGTGATAAGATGATGGGTAATATTTACAAGCATGGGCCAATTATAACCCATTGAAGACACAGACTACACTTAGTTGAACCAAGTCATTGTTGGTTTTGGTCTTTTCATGGGTGCTGACGGCAGTAGGAAATGGATAGAAAAGTGCAAGCTTTATCGTTAGCCTCAGCAATGTCCTAGTAAAGAAAGCAATCTCGCCATTGCCACTAAAAATAAAACATCATTGCAAACATGAGTTAGAAGACCAACACATTAAATGTTAAAATCAACACTTGCTTTGTTTTCACATGCTGCAATCTAGTCATACATGAATGAATTCTCAATAGAGTTCAGAGCTGAGATGAGGAAGATGTTTAAGTGCAAAGTAACAATAGAAGGAGAGAGTCACTGCCAAGTGAATCTACAGTGAGAGGACATGCACTTCCTCTTTCAAAACAACTGGGACACTGCGTGTGTGTGTGCGTGCGTGTGTGTGCAGCGACACATGTCTGCAATGTGTCAGCTTGTTGCACAGTGCTGATTGTTGGCTTGCTTGACAAGAAATGACTAGCCAATCTAGCATAAATCTGGCTGCATTGACACCAATCTGGCATCAATTTACAGATCAACAGAGTGGGACACACACACACACACACACACACACACACACACACACACACACACACACACACACACTAAAAGTACTTGAAACCCCATTGATCTAGGCGTGGGTGGTTGTGCTTTGTGTTTGATCAACAGGCTCTTTTATTTTGTTGTGTGTTTTTATTTAGTATGAGCATTTTGTTCTTCAATGATTTTTTTCTAAAGGCTTACGAGGTTTGCCACCTTTTAGCCGTGGCTCTCTGTTTGTTTTGACCCCAATGAACCTAATGAAGTATCATGTTCTGTTTACAATTAGTTTAGGATGCTGCTTGCTTACTGTTTCTCATGGCAGTTACAAAAGATAACTTATCGAACAAATAATACATCATTTCAAGATTCCAGTGGAGAAAACAGCAAATAATTTCAACATTTTGACACATATTTCACTTGATGGTTATCACTGAGAAGACAGTTGTTTGGAGAATTTGGTGTTTAGTCCGATCTCATAAGACATAAATCTTTAGCTTTGTGAATTCTTTTCTTACTATTCAAACTTAATAGCTTGTGCCTGAAGTACAGTCTGCATTATGCACTGCATAATCATTACATTCGTTTTGGCTGCAAAATTATAGTGTGTACTGTCTGTCTCCCCCATGAGGAATTCTAAGTAATGATAACAATCTTTCATTTCATCCACACGAGACACACAACTTTATTGAGTAAGTACTTCTGGTGGTCAAATACCTTCAAGGTGTTAGTGCTTTTTTGTCACCATTGCCACATATAGTTTTGCTATATTTATGCAAACAGTCTAATAGGAATACATTAAACATTTATATTTCACCCAGTAAATTGGCAGTGATGCTTTGAAGTGCAGTCTGCTGGCTTACTGTTTTATGGCTACAGAGATTAAAGTTTGTGTCTATATCTCTAGACAGAGTATCTAAGTAGACTGAGTGCAGGGGGGACGCGCTCACTACATCTGTCTCCAGATAACATGATGCAAAGTACTTTAAAGAAATACAGGTTGAAACTTGAATAGCTTATAGCGAGATTTAAAAAAAAAAGGACACGGAGGATTAAATAAACATGATATATGCTCCTCAGAAGTGGTAAACTTATAACTTGAACAGTGTTATCCTTTCTGAACAGTGGCGTAAGACCCATCCCCTTAAGCTTCTCCACATGAACCACTACGACCACCATTTGTAGTCACTGTTCCATTATCTTTATTATGACTATTACTGCCGCTGTGCATCACATCCCCAACCGGCACCGTCAGACTCCGCCTACCAAGAGCCAGGGTCTGTCCGAGGTTTCTTCCTAAAAGGGAGTTTTTCCTCGCCACTAGTTGCTTGATCTTTGGGGAATTCCTAGAATTGTTGGGGCTTTGTAAATTATAGAGTGTGGTCTAGACCTACAGTACTCTATATGTAAAGTGTCTTAAGTTAACTTCTGTTATGATATTATACTATAAATAAAATTGAAATAAAATTGAAATTGAGTGTTGCTGGACACCACTTACACATCCGTACATCGTTATCAACTCATTTGGCAATGGTTTGAATATAATCAACATTTAAAATTTAAACCTGTTTTTCTGTATCTCAGTCATGAAACAAAAATTGTATTTTTTGCATCACCAGATTTTATTTCAATATTTTTTTGAATACTGAATATGGCCTTTGATTAGTAACCTTCAAGTCATCGTCATGTACCTTTTTTAAACATGAGTGAAAGTTTTTTTATTTTTATTTTATTTTTATGTTATAGTCTGGCATATCAGCACCTATGCTTCCAATCATGTCATATGTATTCAGATCATTCAGATCAAGGTATAGAAAAAAAAAGGAATACTGTACATTGTCTGTGCACACAAATCATCCAGCTGTTTACTGGTGACTCCTCATCTGGTCGCTGTCTCCTCTTCCTCCTCTGGGTTTGATAATCAGACAGGTCTGCTGAATCCCCCATTGTCTGCACACACTGGCGACGTGACTCTTATACATATGAGAGCAGCTTAGCATTGTGAATGCAGCTTAGCTTTCTGGAGGTTGACCTTTTTCCATGGATTAATAGGTTTTATGCTGGCAGCATTAATAAACAATTTCTTGGTTTTTCACAGTGGGGTAGTGAGCAGTCACTCTGCATGTTAATGTGCGTCCTCCATATTATACGAGCCTCCTCTCACCTACTTTTATGCAGTCATGCTCGGCACACACAACCCATTTTGTGATATTTTTCCAATAGATGTTTGTTTTCAGAGTGACTCTCTCTGCTCTCTAGTGTTGTAAAGCCTATTCACTCTTTTTATTTCAAAAACGCCCACTCTCTTCATCGGTTTCTATCCATTTGGCACTTTTTTATGTTCTTTTTCTTTAGAAGCTGTATTCCTCCCAAGACCTGTCCCTTGTCCTCAAACACAATACTTTCTCTCTCCTTGTCAATTTCTACCTTGTTTCACTGCATCTTCTTGTGATTGTTTATCTCTCCTTTATGTTTGTCACCGTCTTTTTGCCTTGGTGACTGGGGCTGATTATGTGGGGCTGAGCAGTGTTGTGCCCTCACGCTGTCTGTGGCCAAGGTCAATTATGGCCTTCCCTTTCAGAGCTGTGAGCTACTGATGTGGAGCGCCGGGCGGGGAGATTGAGTGGGAAGAAAATCAACCGTTTGGCACCTCAAAAATGATTTGATTTGCCACTGGTATGAAATTGTGCTCTGTGTCCGATTCTTACTCTCCTTTTTCTCCTTCAATGTCACCCATCTTTTTCCAAAATATTAGTTTGATGTTGTGTAGAATTGTACGGAAAGCAACTCTCTCTTATTTGGATGTATGGATACGAAGGGGATGCCCAGTTGACATTGACATATCCTTATTAGGTTGTTATGGCAAACTTGTTAAGTTGCCTATTCACACATCTAACAGTGTCTGGCATATGAGTGAAGCATTACTGATCTCAAATGAGGAAGAATAACTGAAAGAAAAATTCTTTGTTTTTTGTGACAAGGCGAAGGAAGAATGTGATAAAAGCATTTGTCATTGACATTTGACACACTTAAAATGCAATCAATGAACAATGCGTCTGAAGTCAGCCGCCTTCGCTGCTCTGATAGTCAAATCCAACTGATTAAAATGACTGACGTCAAGCAACATTCCACAAACAAACCACCTCCATTTGCTCTGCCTCCGTAAACAATTACCCAGTTTTTCTGCGTCTATGTGAAGGCGTTTGATTAGCCACAATTATGGCCTCGGTACCAGCTTGTATGATTAGTTTGACTCAAGGCTGTTTTGTATATGCTGTATAAGTAATCAGCGATGGGCCATACCTGGACCAGCATCAAAATGATGTGTCTAATTACAGCAGCCAACCTACCTGGTGCTGCTTACCTGATGAGGAAAAAGTATAATTAATTACCTCATTGAGGCAACTCAGGGAACCATGAAGGTAAAACTGTTTGCCTTCTAATCGGCTCAGCAACAGAGTTTGCTTCAGCATGAAAAGAGCATGTTTAAACATTATTTCAGAGAACGGAGGTTATTAGGTTTAACAAATGAAGCAGTCCTGTGCTTTGTTCTGTGTTGTTGGCTAGAAACCCAAACAAGTTTTTTTGAAATCTTTTACATTGCGAACTTATTAAGTTGTATTTGTTCTATACAGCACATAGTAGAATATCCTATTCTGTCGAGACAGGACACAGACCTCCCTGTCTGACAACTTGGACATAATAAGCAGCCGTTTGATACATGGCTGCTTGATGTTGACATACAATAAATCTTAATGTGAACGATAAAATGAATAACGATGGGGTTGAGTCTGTGCATCGTCCACAGGGACCGTTTTATTTTGATAGATGATATAAAACGCACCAGACAGCTTCATGCCCAGGGTTTTAGGCTCAGTTTTTATTGCTTCAGTCTGCTGTGTGCAGGCGTATCAATTGATTGCTCTTCTCAGATGTTGTGGTCGACTACAGAATCAACATTAATACTGTATTTTTGATCCTAATCCCTACATTTGCCACTAGAATAGTCTGAAGTTTTATTCTCTTGCATGACTTTATTGTCAGTTTACACTGAAATTTATTTTTACATTCCCGAGCAGCTCCGATCAAAAAGAACAAAGAAAAAGAAAATATATAGAATTAAACAGTTACACATATAGTACAAAGATGAGGGCATATCAACAGCCATGACAAAGAAACATGATATCCTCGAAATCTTACTTGAAATCTTACTAGAAAGCACATTGTTTAATTGTGGATAATGTAATCAGTGGCGAGACCGACCAAAGTCAGGATGTAGGATTTCCCAACACACATCTCACATAACAGATTGCTACTCTGACCTCACAGTGCCTGCACTGAGTTTTGACTGTTTCTCGCAGTAATTGCTGTGAGTGACATCTCAGCTGATGCTGTTGCTGTTGTTGTTGCCCACGAGTACTCAATCAAGGATGGAGAGGACACTTAAAATACAGCCGGGTGCTCCTCAGGATCATTACGGTTCGTCCCAAGTGTCTCTCTGCTCCTTCCTGCTCAGCTCTGCTTTCAGATAAATACTGTCTGGAGGATAGGCTCTGACAGGATAATTCACCAAAGGGCTAATCACACCATAATCATGGCATGGTGTGTCCTGTGTTCAAAACTGAGCATTTAGCCCATGCATTACATCCTGTGCAGCTACAGTACAGGAGATTTTGTCTGGTGAAACATAGAAATGTCTCTAAGAGCTATTATAGAAAAATTAAATAAAGTGATTTATTTTTTTATTTTTATTTTTTCTCAACTGATGACAGTCTGTCAGGTCCTCCACTTTGGTCCAGATGGGAATATGTCACATGTTTTCATTGATTTGCCATAACATTCCATACAGACGTTTATGGTGCCAAGAGGATGAATCCTACTGACTTGGTAATCCCCTTAGCTTTCCTCTTACACCATGATCAGGTCAAAATCATACGTTCTTTTATGACCAAATACCTGCAAAACAAATAACATTCCCATCAACGTTAAAACTGTGAAGACGGTAAACATTATATCTGCATCAAAATTAGGCACAAAGCAACACCGTGCTTGTGCAACCTCACAGAGATGCTAGTGTGGCTGTATAGTTGCAGCCATATTAGGAGCATAATCACCTTTCATATTTACCCATATCATTCACTTTCATCCCACAGAATGGAAGAAATACAGAAATATGTTGTAGAATCAACAAAAGGTTTTTTTTCCTTCTTTTTCATCCGAGACTGAAGAAATTTACTACATACAACAAAAGCTTCCTACATGATCTAAATGTTGCTAATTAAAAAAAAATTAAAGTATTTCTGATTTTGGGTTATTTTGTGAATCTTCCAAAAGGCATTGAGAACCACGGCAGCACGAGCTGCATCAAAGGATTTTTTATATATTTTATTTTATTTTTTATTTTTTTAAATATACGTTTACTGTCAGTAGTTCTATGACCACAGACCGTATGACCCACCTCAGTGTGAACTGCTCACAGCAGATGTGGTATAACTCTCCATTGTAATGAGTGTGCTTTGATTAATACAACCCATTGAATGCCTTTTATTTTTAGCCTGGCAGGGCAGACAATATGGAAATGCTTTTTATTACCCTTCTGGTTGGAGATGAATGGGCAACAGCAAAGAGAGATGTGGCACCTCGGGGTTCATTCGTCATTGCCAGATTGAGATGTTAAGGATGAAGGAGTCACTTAGTTAGTTCTATCATTATTCGTACAAAGTTCAGAAGGCAGTCATAGACAAATTGCTAATAGAAGACCATGGGACCTTTTTCAACGATCTGAACACACAGCGGGAAGGAGCATTTTGGTGCGTGTCCAAATCCACTTAAGATAGTTTGATGGCAGAAAGAAGGGTCCATGCGCCAGGCGCATGGTTTAAAAGGGTTGTACTTAGTGTCTTCATTAATTCATCGGCGTGTTTTGGACGTAACATTTAATAAAACAATCAGAGTGTAATCTCCCTTTCCCTTTAAAAGCCAGGCTTGTTTGTACCTTGGCACATTGCTATTAGGTTGGTGGATTTTTCAATCGTTTGTGTGCTGCTGTGCTTCCCTGTGTGTGCGTAAAAAGCATTGTGTGTACGTGCTGTGCACGAGCCTAGGTGCATTTTACTAATTTTATTAATGTGCTTTTAAAATAACAATGACATGACTTTAGACCAAGTTTTTGTTGGTCAATGGCGCCATCACTTCCCGCTGTCTCTAGATGGCAATGTGCAAAGAATTTACCTGAACACACTTCCCTGTAAGATCAGCATACCCTCAACGATGGGCGCAGGTGCATTTGCTATTTAAACAACGTTGGCGCTGGACGGGCTTAAAATAGCAAAGACACTTGCGTCTGGCTTTGTGCAGCGCTCTGCCGGGTGCAAGATAGAGCCTATAGTGTTTTGGATGATCCCTGTTGTGTTTTTTACCAATTAAAAAATGTTTCAGGGACATCGGAGAGTAAAGTGCTGATATTCCCAGTGCTGAGGTGCTGGGGTCGGTGCCTAACAATATATACTTTCTGCCGGGAACATGAGCTAATCGACTAAACGAGTGTTCTCACATCTGATGTCAAGGTTAAGGCCGAGGAGAGAATGAGAGTTGCATTTCATCAGAACAGGTCATTAGACTCGGCTTGAGACATGATTATAGTGAGATTGACTCTGCGGCGCTAATCCTTTTCACGACAGGTGAAAGTCCATTTCACCTGGCGAGGCAGTTTCTGTGTCTGCCATAACATTATTCTACACATTGTAAGCGTGAAATAACACAGGCATTTGTCCTGGTGACCTCCATTTAAGTCCAAATATGAATTATGAATCTGACATCTGTTTAATTCTTACATTAACCAGTTTCACTAACCATTAACATCTGTTTCATTCTTAATATTAACCATGAATCATTAATCATTAATTTGACTCCAACGGAATTTCTTCCACATGTTATATAAAATTTTCTATGTACAGTATTTGTTTTGGTTTGAAAGGACCAGTTCTTCTAATCCGTTTGGTGCTTGTGTCTGTCTCCGCAGGAACTCTTCACAGCGGAGTGCAAGTTCAAAGAGTCGGTATTTGAGAACTACTATGTGATCTACTCGTCCATGTTGTACAGACAACAGGAGTCGGGGAGAGCTTGGTTCCTAGGGCTAAATAAAGACGGTCAAGCCATGAAGGGGAACCGAGTGAAAAAAACAAAACCAGCTGCTCACTTCCTGCCCAAGCCATTAGAAGGTACGCACTATAAACGTCAGAGCGAGTGACATCAGATAACGTTTAAAAAGAGTGGGGTTAGGGTTAGTTATGATGTGGTGTAAATAGCTAGAGCTCATTTTTGGTTTTATTTAAAATGAAAAAACATATATTAAAAAGTACATTTTCAGGATGATTTTCTATATTTTTCTTTTTTTACTAACAATTCCAAGAAACGACTGATCGTCATACAGATGAATAGAGCACTGTAGTTAATCAGTCCCATATACACTATACTGCTGCTTTAAATGCTCACTAGACTACAGCATGTATTAATCCGCAAGTGAAAATAGTCCCAGACAAAGGCATTATTTCCTCCTGTTGAATATAATTTTCCCAAAACTACAGTGCCCAGTTATTATAGGGAATTACAGATTTACTTAAACAAAAATCAAAGTATACTTTCATGATCTGTTTTTAAATATTTTCATCATTAGGAAAAGATAAACTTGGGGCTGGAAAGAATTAAGAGATAAAATAACATGTAATTGGTTTTAGTCTTTTTATGAGATTTGTTGACATTAAGAATAATTCTAAATATCACCAGCTTTATCATTTAAAGGGTCTGAACTAAACTGTGCTAGGTGCACAGCTTCCTGAACACAGCTATCATATTGAAGTGTCAACAGAACCTTCCAATGTGGATTTCTGATACTTTAGGTAAACTTAACTAAAGCTATCCGCTTGGGCAGTTTCCTCTTGCCATAAGGGATGATTCTTTATAATAATTCAGTTTTGGGTGACCCTTAAAAAAACAGGTGAAAGACAGATAACAAAAATAGTATTAGTATAAGCATTATAAAAACATAGCTTTCTTTTTTTTTTTTTTTTTTTTTTTTTTTTAACTTATTTAGAGAGACTCAAGGGGCAACATTTCCTCCCCATTTTCTCTTCACTTTTCAGTGCCTGAAGAATTTATTTAGCTGTCATAATTGCAAAAGACTGTTACTGTAACAAATGGTGTCTTTTTGCAGCAGGAAACATAACTTTAGGTGGCAACATAAATAAATCTGGATGTATTGAGCGTGACTACCCTTGTACATAACAAGACAGACGCCCAATATTATCAGGCATGATCATATCTTTAGTAATGGTATGGTTTGACATATTTTTGTATTTACGTGCTGATTTGCTTTTTTGCAACTGTAAGCCTACAGCGTAGTAGGCGGACAGCTCTGTAAGTGCAGTATGAAATGTTGATAGTCCAGCCGATGCCACCATCACTCTCGTCAGCTACCAGCCTGATTGGTTCACATCATTTAAACATGGAATCAAGTTGAAGTGTCCTGTCAGGGCAGCTGTAGTCTAGTGGCTGTAAGGTGGAAGATAATAAGACACTTTTTGCTGTTTTGTTGAAAAGCCAGTGCTTAGATTCAGCATCAGCCCTGATGGAGACAGAAGCAGGTCAGGATGGCAGCATTAAGAATCAATTATCTATAAATTGCAGGTTGTCTTCTTTGAAGGTTTTGAGGAATATCTGCCGTATAAAAACCTTTGAAAAAGTGCACAACATGTATTGTTAAACGATAGATTCTCCTTTTAATGGTTGAAGTCGAAAGAGCAGAGAAGAAGTTCTTGCTAACAGCTTTTCTCTTGTCTCTCTGCTTTCTTTCCTTATCGTCTGCTCTTCCAGTTGCCATGTACAGAGAGCCATCGTTGCATGATGTTGGAGAGACAGTGCCCAAGGCAGCAGTACCTCCTAGTAAAAGCACAAGTGAGCCAGCAGTGATGAACGGAGGTAAACCTGTAAGCAAGCCTGACAAGCCCACCACATAGCCGCACCTGCCCTGTGTGAGTTTGTGTGTGTGTGTGTGTGTGTGTGTGTGCGTGCGTGTGTGTGTGTGTGTGTGTGTGTGTGTGTATGTGGAGGGGGGGGGGGGGGACGTAACAGAGGCTGGGTTTTTCCTGACTAGACTCCAGACCCTCTTTCTTCTGTGGATCAGATCCAGGCGAACCTCCCTTCCTCTCTTCTCTTGCTCCTTTCTTTTTCTCCGCCTCACCCTCCCCTTCTCCAGCTGTCTCAACATGAGCGCATGGATTCTGAGGCGGCTGAGAATTTCCAGCACAGGAGGGAAGGGGACCTCTGATCATGGAATGCCTTTAGATTCCTCTGAAACTGTGAGAATTCATGTGAATAACACGTTTTACAACCACACTCGTGGTACTTTGCTTGCTGACAGTTATTTCCAGAAACTCTCCCTCTCTTTAATGCCCTGTTACAGCAGAGTCTATGTACCTTCAGATCTATTTTCTATACCACAGTTCACCAGCTATGTTCTGGGATAGAGACTGTATAGATAGATTAAATATTTGGACTGTTGTCCTCTATTTTTTAAGAGTATGTTCCCCTCTCCCTCTCTTTCTATCTCCACTCACACACTTTTCTCTTTGTCAAGTAACCTAGAAAAGATAAAAACATTTTTCAAGGGAGTTGTGTGATTTTCTTAGAAATACATTCACACAGATGTGGCATAAAAACATTTATGAAACAACTTATTTAAATTTCCATCTCACTTACAACATGCACACACACTTACAAGACACATACAGTTTGCGGGGAAAAAGCAGAGATGTTGCTTCTTACAGCTGATAAAAACACACTGGAGGCTGACCGATACAGTAGCTCATGCAGTCATAGTTGATTAAGTGCTAATTACCTCCACTGCAATCAATGCGAAGAGCTCCCTACACACATACACACATACACACACACACACACACACACACATTTATAAACAGATGTGTGTGTGGGTGGGAGAGCGCTGTAAGGAATGGTGTATACATATCACTATCTATGTCCCACCAGCGGTTCAGTCCGCCTTCTCTGGTAAAAGAAATCCTGAATTCTATTTTTCTTTAATCTTATTTCAGAGCGTGGGCTCTAGGAATATCTCTAGGCCTTGTAGGCCTCTGTCCCTTACTCACCGACTTCTTTGGACTATGAGGCTAGGCTTGTGGCTTTGACCCAGATGGTCTATTACTGCAGCACTGGCAGCCATCTTATGGCAGCGTCTTCTTAAAGCCAGAAAACAACATGGCTGAAAACCAGTAGGTGAAATTTATACTGGCTGCATCCCTATTTGGTTCAGCAAACTAGAGCATGGGCAAGATTAATATTGTGTTCTCTCTTCTTGCAGCAGTTGTACAAGAGATGGCTTGTATTGTAACATTTTCACTGTATAAAACTTAGGGAAAATGACTATTCTAAATCATAACTTTTTAAATGACTAGATATTGTTATTATGATTATTATTATGAGAGGATTTGTCCCCTAGCTCAGCATGCAGAGTCCAGTACTGATCATCTTGGCCTATCACGTGGCTGTTTGGACCTTGATTCCCGGCATGCAAAAAAAGGTTCCCAGTCTCCACTGGGCCAAAGGTGCCTCACCCACCCAATACATCCATGTATAGGACACGTAGCATTATCCATGGAAAAACCACACTAAGATGGATTCATTCTGAAATGACCAAAGTCTTTTTTCTTTTCATCCCAAGACGAACTGATTCCTTACAAAAGAAAACAAATCTGATTCAATTTCTTGAAAGCTTTCACTGTGATAGCATTTTGCTCTGTCCGAAAGAATCAACTGCGCCCAGACCCCCAATGGTCTTTGACTGATGTCATTTTGGAGAAGTATGAATACCTTGAATTAATCACATGCATGTATTTTCTATAGTGAACAAGGTATATGGTTAACGTTCTTCACCCACAGCTAAGCTGAAGGTAACCCATTGCATTTTCTGTTTTTGCATTGTCATCATGACGTTAGCAGTTTATTAAAGCTCTGTTGGATCAATCAATGTATTTATTTATCTTGCTTTATTGATTTTTTTCAAATAGTTTTTTTTGATAAGGTTTAGAATATCAAGTAGATTGTTACTGCTGTGTGCTGCTAAAACTGCAATTACATCAAGAAATAGATTTGGTAAATATAATTTTCTGAGTTTATTGGGATTACATATGGTCATTTGTTGTTATAGCACATCAAAGCACATTAGTTAGAATTCAAGTTCTGTCTGTACAAAGCTGTTAATAACAAAAATGTTGTACTGTACACACAAAGGAGCTAGAAACCACTGTAGTTGTATTTGGGGCTGATGTTCTGTCCTCATTACAGCCTATCATCTCTTCACTCGTACAAACTCTACATGCTGGGCTGGCTGCTGCTCCAGCCCTGCAGTCCAGATAACTGGCTCCTCTGAGGCTAACTTTATTTTTGTAAATGAACGGTGTGCAAATGTATATCTCTGTTTGGATCTTTTTTGGTTCGTCCTTATTTTCTCTTGTATACGGGTCGTGCGTGATGTCGTCTGCTGTTACCAATCATGTTTGCTTTGTTCTGCCTATCTTCAGATATGTTTCAAGAATGTTCTAGCAAACTTACTTTCTTTGTTGCTTCTGTTCTCAACCTCTTTTTTTTGTACATTGTCCCATCTGTTGCATGGGGAGAGGATGGCATTGATGAACTGCATGTAGTAGGCTATGTCTGTTAAGAACTGTTGGTATGTACCGCTAATTTTACATACATATATGCAACCAGTTTGTCTACACTATACAGTTTGTTTGTTGTATACACACATACAACATATTGAATACAATATTTATATAAAAGGTGTACTGTAATGTCAGTAACATACTTAATGCAATATAGTGTGCAGTATATTATTGCACCTGTCATTTCTTGATGGGACAAAGAAAACAGAGGGATTGGCTAGTTTAAGCATGAAAAAGGCCAAAGTAGAATTTACATTAAATTTTCTTTGTGACTTCTTATCGGTCCTCTTTTCAAGTGGTGACTGAGCTCTTGTGTCAATGCAGCTCTCATCCCCTGATGCCACCTTTTGAAGTGACATGGACATCCAGCATGCCACAACTGAACTATGTATGCCCTCTCTCTGTTTCCTCCACTTACAATTTTTCCTTGTCACTAGTATATGTTGAGTGAGAAATGTCCATCATGTACCTTCAGTACAGTGCGGCTTTCATGTCTGATTGTTGGATTTCCCGGGGGAGAAGATTAGGCACTATTATGATTTTTCACCCAAAAAAAAAAAAAATACATATATATAATATATACCTTAGCAAGTATGCCCATTGGAGTTATGTCATGTTATAACAAATTTGTAACCATGTATGATTAAGGTCTTCGCATTGTTTTCCATGCAAAATGTTGTGTCATGCTGCACATTAAATGTTTTATTATTAAAAAGAAATAAAAACCTCAAACAACCTGTGCCTTGAGCGTTTGATTGAATTTTCAGTCCAATTTTGGGAACCACACACCCCTGAGTACCGGTTAAAAACAGATTGCCGCCACAGCATCCAACAATGTAACTTTAATCATTCTTCCCTTTACAACATTTGGATTTGTCATGTACCTGTATCCTACTATGTGTAACCATCTTGAATATGTAAGCGTTCCTTCATAATAAAAAGGTAAATTATATATAAAGCTGTTTTGGAAACAAATGTTTACATGGTAATATGTTTCTTTTACACCTACAATACCCACTTTTATAAGGATTATTTGTAACCAGTACAATTAAAGAAGGAATGTTGTTAGTGATATGCAGAATTACATCCACGTTGAGTTTTTTTTCTTCTCCCTCCTCTTGTGGTTTTCCTGGCTGTGGCGTTTTACCAGCCTAGTTGTGACCAACGTGCTCCTGGTTGCTCCGGGCAGCCAGGCCCCTTGTCTTTAACCCTAATGTCCTCTCCTCCTCAGTACTCTGCTCCCAACCAGATTTCGCAAGCGTTCCCCGTCCAGCCGTCCCAGCATTCACAGTTGCCGCAATTGCACAACCCATTCCCTGTGAGGAGATGTGAGAAGAAAAGCTGTGAATTAAGAGCTGTGCCATCATGCCTGACCTTTAACAATGTTCCTCTTTTCACACCCTGCTTTCTTGGTTGCAGCTCTCTGTTGGGGGGATGGACGCCGTGGTTTTCCACTCCTTTTGCCCACACAGCAAAGGAGAAAACTCGGTTTTTTTTAAGAGAGGAAAGTATTCATATGTACGACATCCTCCACGTTGATATAAAGCTCAGATATCCCAAAAGTCTTCCTTTTATCAAACTGTGGTTATACAATAAAGTCAGACCGTCCTCTCCAGAAAATTTGCTTGTAACAAATTGTTTATTTTATGTTCAAAAGCAAAGAAAGATTAAGAAGTGCAATACAACTGACTTTAACACAAGAGACTGGAGTTTAAGTTCCATCTCCAGCAATTGTTCCCTACCCTTAGCTAAAAAGCTCAACTGTCCAGCCAATAGCCGAGCCAAATCAGCAACATGATCATACTGGTTGGTTTGGGACACACTGACAAAAAAAAATACTCTTTAATTTAGGTATGAGGACTTTTTCATTTAGGTATGAGGACTTTTTCATTTAAGTATGAGGACAACCAGAGTGGGATAACGCCCTACTCTGAATTTGTTATTACCCCGTAGCCCCAAGCTTCCCACAAACTCCCTGAGCTGTCAAACCGAGGATGTTGAGGTTAGAAGGAGAACTCCTGCTGGCCTTATGTTACACAGCTGAAAAGACATCCACTGTGAAAGATCACTGTGGGAGAGGAAGGTAAAGGACTGATAGACTAATAATTGGATTAAAGTAAGGTGAAAAAAAACAGAAGGTTGCAGAGCTGGATAAGTAGGTAAGTGGAATAATGATAAACGTGAGCAGAGCTGCCTGTTGACCTGCTGAATCTGGGGTACAGACTAGACAGACCTTCCTCTCATTAAAAGGATAAGGCTGGGCTTACGCTATATATTCTTTTTATTAGTATATCTCATGAAAAGATTGAAACCAACAATGCCTTAGTCTGTTTCAAAACTTCCCTAGTGCACTCACCCTCAAGCCCAGCACACCTTACACAAGCAGGAGTAAATAGTGCTTTTGTTGGGGACTGTTTTCATCTCCAGATTAATAAACTTTTGAGTGCTGATTTACAGCCCGGTTTAGAATGTAACTTAGTACAAATTCTCAAGTACTGTACTTAAGTCAAAGGTACTTGTCCTTAACTTGGGTATTTCAGTTTTTTGCTACTTTATACTTCCTCTACATTTCAGAGGGTAATATTGTAGTTTTTCCTCCACTTACAGTACTTTTGACAGTTATAGTTAGGCTTGTTTGTGCTGATAATACTTGTCTGCTATTTATATTTTTAATGCAGGGGGCTGTTAAAGTGTTAATAATTTTACTCGGATGAAACCTCTTAATACTCATTCCATCACTATATATGGCACCAGGATAGTGTATGTGGGACTAAAATTAAACTACAGTGTGTGTGTTCATGGTAGTGAAGGAACATGTCACCCATTGCAGCAGGGTGGTTGGCTCATGCATTTCTAATAGTTTTTGACACAAAAAGAGCTCTATGGCACAGAGGAATACGATAGATCCGGCTTAGGATATAAAGACAATACTTGTAAGTAGGTACTGTAATTCTTTGTTGGTGTTGGTGTTTTTATGGGAAGTTCTGACATGATACGATATGAGTTTCACCAGCTCAACTGGACCGCCCACATTCTCACTGGAGTGTCTTCCTGGTTCACACTCTCCTGAGTAAAGACTCCGAAACAATGCTTAGTTTAAATTGGAATTCACTCTAGCCAACAGACAATCGTGTTACTGTATTACTGATACTAAAACTTTTCAGGTTATTATAGAGCTTGTCACATTTAGTGTATGCTGAATTTTCCACATTACTCATCGGTTGTATAGGTATATCTATGGGAGAATCTACAGTTTTGATGGTTCCGTGATATCTTCAGATGCAGAGTTTCTCTATGGAAACTTTCCATTAACATGGAAATAAAAGGTCTCCGTCACTACTTGGCTAAGCACTCACTGCTTCTACCTGCATATTGAAGACTTGCCTTTTACACCATTATATTTACAGTAGTTCATGCATATGCAACTTTTCACATATTATACTCCAGTCAGTATGATATGGTAATCGGTAACACTTACCAGACATTGCCATACATTTTTTTTTGTTTCGTCCCATTTTCTACAATTTTTAAGCAACGTTTAAGACTGCATCTGGAACAACTGATGCTCATTTGAATGACATTAAGGCTGACATTTGGAGTCACGGAGTCCTAATCAGAAATATTTCTGAACAGCTGTCCAGATTTTGACAAGCCCGGGACAAAAATAATTATAAACATATACTGGGATTTTCGTTATCAGTGGGGAGAAAACGGCTCCTGTGGATAAACAGCTACACAGAGAGAAAATGTGTGCGTGTGTGCGTGTATTTATAAAACACACAAACTCTACAAATATAATGGTGCGCGTGCATGCGTATGTATATCTTACTCTACCTGTACAGATGAGGCCATCGTGTTTGTCACACTCTCGGTCGTCACACTCGCAGTACTCTCCGGACACCCACCAGTCTTGGGATGAGCACATGCATTTGCCACAGTGACAGGAACCTACAAACACACACACACTGTTCATTGACTTATTGTTTTTCTTACCCACATAACATTTTTTTTTTTCAACAACCTTACTGCTTGTGTTTTTTAATATATGCTGTTATGATTATTTCCTGTAAATTCTTTGTTATCACAGAAGATTAACAGTGTGAATAAGAGTTGTCCGCTGGGGAAACATCTACCAATATCCTTTTGCCACCTTTTGGTTTAGGGAACACTATTTTCTCCAAAACTCACACCAGGAGGTCCAGCAACTACGTGTTCAATCCCCACAATTTCTTTCAACATGCACCAGGTTACAGGAACCCACTATAAGAGGTGGAGGCAGGCAGAGTGAGAGCAGGAGAAAAAGTGAAACTAATGTGAGAGAGGTCAGACAAGGGAAGGAGCTGAGGAAAATTGTTCTGTCTGAATGTAGTGGAGCATGGAGAATGAACATGCTCATCTTCATTTTCACACCCTGTTCGGCTCGGCAGCACTGTAGTCCGTCTATTTCTGTGGTTTTAACGCTACACAACAGAGAAGGAATCCTTTTGTGGGGTTTCATTTGCCTACTAAATTATACATACAATGTAGTGATACTGTGCAGTCTCATTATAAATGTATAGGTTACAGTTGTCATACAGTAGGGCTGAAACTTGTTTTTGAATAACTGATCAATCATTTAGTGATTTCCCATGTCAGCAAAAAGTTGAAAATGCCCCAAAGGTGATGCCTTCAGATTGTTAGGGTACATTAACATTCAAAATTTGATGTTAATCTTGTAAGATCTGTTTTAAAGCATTTTTACTGGTTTAATTACTTGGTACTATTCAACTGTAAAAAGTACAATGTGACTGCATATTAAAGCCAGTAAGTGTAAGATGAGGCCTAATCGTGATGGTCAAGGTCAAGGTCAATTTTATTTCTATAGCACATTTACAAACAGTCAATACTGCCCCAAAGTGCTGTACAAATATAGATAACAACATAAGATAAAAGCGTAATAAATAACCGGAAAAAACCATCTAAAACAGATAACAGATTAAAAAAACTTTGCTCAAAACAATACCAATAAAATGCCACAGCTCAGCTTATGTTAAAAGCCAGTGCAAAAAGAAGCTGCTCTAATGTTGAGAGGGAGATCGTTCCAGAGCTTAGGACCTGCTACTGAGAAAGCTCGGTCCCCTCTAGTCTTCAGTCTGGTTCTGGGACAGTCTGAAAGCAACTGTTCAGCGGACCTGAGTACTCTGACTGGAGTGTGCAAAATCCGGATATTAGATAAATATGATGGTGCCAGCCCATTAAGAGATTTAAAACCAAACAACACAAACTTAAAATGGATTCTAAAAACGACAGGCAGCCAGTGGAAAGACAACAGTACAGGGGTGATGTGGTTACTGCGCCTGTTTCCTGTCAGCAGGCGTGCAGCCGCATTCTGAACTAATTGTAATCGGCAAACTGAAGACTGATCAAGGCCATAGTACAATGAGTTACAACAGTCCAGGCGATTTGTGATTAGGGGCATACACAACTGTTTCCAGTTGGCTATGGGGCAGGTAAGGCTTGACTTTCCCAAGAAATCTGAGCTGAAAGAAGCTTGTTTTTACCACTGAGCTAATCTGTTTATTGAGTTTAAAAGAATCATTAAATAAATAGCCCAAGACTTTTTACAAATGGGCAGCAGTTTGAGAATATTGGACTAGGAGCACTGTTAAAACCAGAGACATCGGGCTCCCCAAAAATCACAACTTCAGTTTTTTTGTCTGTTAAGTTAAAAAACTTCAGTGACATCCAGTCTTTTACGTCATGTAGGCTTTTCCTCAGAGCTTCAACTGATTTTGGTGATTGAGTTGTTTATTAAATTTGTGAATTTGAGACTGGAGCCAAGACAAATATGCAGCATCTCATTAATTGAAACTTCACAGAGGACGTTGAGTAGAGTTTTGAGTTGTTTTGACAAAGGCTTTTTGTACATGAATGACCCACTGTTTCTGATGGAGTGGAGATTAAAAAGGTTGAAATATATACAGTTAAATTTGGGTAAGAAATTAAATCTATTGTGTAATTGGCACAGAAAACAAGGATTGTATGTGCAAGTAAAGGATCTTAATACTTTTTCTTAGTATTTACTTAGCAGTATTGAAAAAGATCTTGCTCACCTTTTCCACTGCACATGACACCATCAGAGGTCTCACAAAGCTCTTTGCTCTGAACGTCACTCATGTCACAAGACCTGGGGAACTGGCACAGCTTTCCGAACCAGCCCTCCTGGCAGATACAGCGTCCACATGAACAGTAACCGTGACCTGGCGGTGGAGGGCAGAAGGGCCTTTATTTAAAGGAGACAGAATATGGAGCATGGCCATGAGAAAATAGCACTATAGAAGAAAAAATAAATAGATGAAGCATTCAGATGTAGACTGAATAGTCAAGAGAAATGCCACCGGAGAGCAAAAAGAAGGAAATAAAGCATATAAACACGGAAAGTTGACAAAGCAGACATTGAACCTTGACAGTAATAGGCAGTAAAAGGAGACAGAGCTACAGGAAGACGAGACAGACGCAGCAGGCTTGTTGTATTTCCCTTGGGGACATGAAAGGAACTGTCATCACTGGTCTAGTCCTGTCCTTAATAAATCTCCAGTGCTTGAGAGAGAGAGATAGATGAAAAACAAAGAAAGGCAATGGCAGACCAAAACACGCACAAACACAAGAAACCAGGGACGTTTCATTGGTTATAAAAAAGGCAGTTGGGTACTAGGATGCCTTAATATACGAAAGCATCACTGTGGTTTTAACAAGCACTCTCATTCAATTATACCCTCCTCCATCTCTAAGGACCCTTGGATCACTTGCAATATGCTTACTTCAATACAAATCATATCTGATAGAGGCAGTTAGATCATTGATCGATTCCTTTAAGTGTGTGTGTGTGTGTGTGTGTGTGTGTGTGCAAGCATACGTGTGTACACCTGTATGCGTGCATGCTTTAGATGCTTTGTGTAATGCCCTGTTTGAGTGGTAATGATATGGCTCTCAGAAACCTGTTTGTGTGTGTGTGTGTGTGTGTGTGTGTGTGTGTGTGTGTGTGTGTGTGTGTGTGTGTGTGTGTGTGTGTGTGTCTGTGTGTGTCTGTGTGTGCGCGGTGGGGTTGTTGGGATGTTATAAATTAAAGTTAGCTAGCTTCTCAGTTGGAGTGGAGTTGCAGCTATGGCAGGCCATGCATGGCTGCCTCAATCAGCCAGCCTGGGAGAGCGGTTAATTGCTTTGGAGGAACGGCAACCTAGCCCTCATTCACTTAGTTTGCACCTGCCTTTCACAGGACATGGATTGTGCTGTAGCGTTCAGAGATGGACTGTGAAGGGGAGGGGGTGGTGGTATTCAACCCAGCAAAGATCTGTACTGTATGCAGAGAGTGTCTGTCAGAGGTTAAGCGTTCATTGCCACAGAGAAAAGATGAAACTGAGTGAGTAATGTGAGGAGAACAAAGTGGTGGTGGGTGTGTGTGTGTGTGTGTGGGGGGGGGGGGGTGTATCACCTCGATGCACACGCTGTTGCTGCCCTGCAAACATTTTTACCTTATCAAATTATATCTGTTTATATCAGAGTCCAAATATTGTTACTTTTTTATACAAAATCAACTGATTCAAGAATTTTCGAACAAAGGAGTGTCTGTATCTTGAAAAATAAAAAAGCTGATACCTGCACTAGAATGAAGAATTTAAAACATTATTTACAAAACACATTAAACACTTTTATCAAAATAAACTTTAAGGACTTAATTATGTACAAAAAGTACCAGATAAGAAGCTGGTAAAGCAACCTGACAAGTCCTTTTAAATGCTCTGAGAAATGCAGCTTTCTTCTGTCTGAAACAAGCTTTAAATCCTAGCCCTAAACATGCCGCTATATAGTTTGCACTGTCAATTATTTGAATAAGCATTCAGGAAATTCTCCTCAACTTAATGTTGGGAGATATAATGTGACCATATTGTAGTTACTAGGCATCGCCTGGTCGATGTGAAGACATGGGAGTTAATGAATGTCAAAAGGGGAAGCCATGCATAAACTCCACTTTTACTTCTCATTTGCAGTCTGGATGTGTTGTTAATCTCATTGTGTTACAAGGAAATGGAAGTTACATGTTGTCTGTCTGTGCTGACTTTAGGACGCCATGAAAATTAGATGTTTTTTGATTTGTGATACTAAAACTGGAAAAAGGCTAATGTTAATGAAAATCACTTCAAACATAACATTACGTTTGTGCTCTGGGAGAGAATACATTTGGAGAGGAGGAGCAGGGTCACCCTGGATTCTGGATCAACCCACTGAATTAGTTTACAGATAGATTTAGGCTCGCATAAGCAAAATAGCCAACAGCACCCTCATGTAGCTTTACCAGCTACCAACCACATTTTTACATATAAGATCGTACCTCTTACCAAAGCACATAAATAGAGAAAAACCGTCATCAATGTTATTTCTTGCATCTGTGTTTTTTTGTTGTTGCTATAATTCAGGTCTTGGAGAAAGCAGAACAACTAATTGATATCCATAATTGTGTAACCATTAATTCCCCACTCATGTCCCACAGAATGGCGGTGGACACAATTAATATGTCTGTAAAATTACAATATTTGAAAAGCTCTGATACTGCAAATCAAACTTGGCACTTAATAATCCAGTGCCTGAAAGACCACACAGATATTAAACCCCACATGAACCATAATCTGTTGTTAAATTGAACGGCTATTATGCCATATTGTCAATGAACACGGACCAGCTCTGCAGTCATACAACTGCCTGTCGAGTTGTACAATGACGTGAATGCTCACAATTCAGGAAGCAACAGCAACTCTACAGTTTATCCCATTTCACATGCACACTAAAGGTAACAGAGAGGCACGAAGAATGAACACATAGATCTCAGTTGCAGTGTGTAAAGTGGACATTTTGGCTGCTCTCTCCTCCTGCTCTTTGTGTTTTGAGCAAAGTGTGGACTGAGCTGACTGACAAGCTGGTTGACACCAAAGGACTGAAATATATGAACAGAGCCTGTGTAATTTCTCACTTCTCTTCTCTGTTGTCAGCAGTGAGGCCAAACATCCAGGGGGACCGACAGCACTGTACCCTGGATAAGGAGGTTTCCTAGAGCCCTTAAACCACAAAACTACTTTCTGTTTGATCCCTTCTCATCACTACCTGGTTTAGAGTGCCTCAAAGGTTCTCAAAACACCCAATAACTTCCATAGACCTCTGAGTATGTCTACAGACTTAATTGTCAGCCTGACAGCATGTCTATGTGTATGTGTATGTGTATTTGTGTAAGTGCGTTGGTGTTTGGTGCTCAGACAGCTCTTCACGTCAGCCCAACAGACAATGAGCCCCAGTAATCCATTCACATAAATACTGCATCATCTTGTAAAGGAGAAAGTTACCCTCAGATGCTGCAATGCACCACTAATACACACACAGCTGACCGAAACATGTAAAAATACAAAAAAACACTCTGAGGGAGGCACTTACAGATGAATATTTGTGTGTTAGCTGGGTGAAAGGATTAGAATTTACACACACGTTTTGAGCTTTAAATGTCTTTGAGTGAAGAAAACAACAGATTGAACACTGAACACAGTTTTGCAAAGTGAGTTCTTTGATACACCTGTGAGGAAAAAGCTCCTCATTGTTGTAGAAAAATCTGTCCGCACTCTGTTTGTTTACTCTTTGGAAAGCTGGGAATGTGTCATGTATAAAATGTTTAGCACTTTAAGTGTAAGAGAGACAAAAGCAGACTTCAGAAGTATGTACAGTATGTATCCAGAAAATACAGAACTATGTGTTTACTGTCTACTATGTTCAAATTAAACGGTAGAAGAAAAAAACAGTATTAACAAAAAGAAGGCAATCAAATAAGTAACATTTCCAACAAAAGCTCTTACAACAAGAATTAGTTTTGGCTCATTCAGCCAATTTTCCCCTCAGACTGTTGGTTTGCCGTAGACAAGTCTCTTTTCTCCAATGTTTTTCTGCTTTAGCGCCACAATCCTTAATTGCACTGTCATCTGACATCCTGTCTAATTGTCTCGGCCTGACAGCATCAGCAGATACAAAGGGAAATATCAATTCCAATTGAGCCTCTAATGTTTCAGTCCAATCTATCCATTACAGTGGTTGTGCCGAAATGGCTCAAATTAAGAGCACAAACTTCCCAAAGACCTCAAACAGAAGCTTCAAAGGCTTGGAGCAATTTATTTCAAACTCAGCTTAAGGGTTTAGAGGGTTGTGCTTGTGGATATCAAAGAGCGCAGATGAAATCACACTGTATTGATCTTCAAATTCAGCATCTGCTCCTGGCAATAATTTAAGTGGGTGAGTGTATGTTTCACATGCCATAAAAAGTGTGGGTGATTTTCTCTGCAATAATAAGGAGAGGAGTGTACGTGAGTAATAGTACATCAGTAGATGTATCTAATGTTTTTTGTTCTTAAATGGAGTAGTCAAGTGGGGGGACTGGCTTACAGAAGTATTTTTTCAATGTAAATGGGTAAATGTTCCTCAACATAGAAATCCTCTCCGTAGAGGGAGGCGATCAGAGTCAGAAGACAGAGCAATAGCAAAATCTTTATTGCCATTGCAATCAGGAATAAAATAGCACACCATAGTGGTTCAAATTGAAAATAGACTCTGAATCCAAACCTTTTAAACTGTGCGAGTTTCCAAAAAGCATTATCTTTAGCTACCATTAGCATTAGCGTGTAAGCAAAATGTACCATCCCAGATACGTTTCTCACTGAAATGTGCCTTGGGATTGCTCTTCTTAATTGTTTTATGTACACAGATTTGTATTATGTCAGAACAAAATTTTCATACCCTTAACCAAAACCTCCATGCCACGTTAGATTCTGCAAACTATCTTCACTGTTTTAACTTGTTGTATGTTGCTCGTTTCAACCTGACGAAAGTCTTTGTGAGTAGGTGTGGCTCCTTGAATTTTATGAACATTATGGAGTTCTACTGTCGTCAATCAGAAGACATAGACATAGCAAATGTAGCAGTCTCAGTAGTCTTATTGAGGCCCTGATAATAATTAAATATTAATAAAGCTGCCAACAATATGTCGTCCGACACGAGCAATGCCGTACAGTCACAGGAATAAGTAAGATGCTAAAAACCCTTCTTGCTAAAGCAAAGCAGTCCTTGGCTTAGATGGGAGGGTGTTAAGGGAGCATGACAGTGACGGAAATACATAGCATACAGTACTGTAAATGATGTTTATGAATAAAGACCCTGATGCCGCTGTTGGGAGTGTTAGAATATCCAATGCCAATAACATCATAACTTTCTAAAAGAAAGAAAGAAAAAAAGCTTTGTTGGATTATTTTAGTTCTAATTGACATGTGTAAAATATTTAAATGGCATATTAATTCAGAAAAAGTTGTCCATCTATGGAGAAAGATCTGTACATGACTCGTACGACAGGTCTTAACCAATCAGCAAATATGAATACATTAGTAAATACTCTTGTACAGGCCGATGAACCATTATGTTTGTCCATGTGGTTCTTGTATGAGGCCCATAGTTTATGCTAAAAACATTCAGCACGGAACACAAGATGTCTTAAAGCATGCCTCCCACTTCTCTACTCTACATAGCTTGAACAGTAATGTTGGAACGTAGACTTGCCGTCGGTTTATTGCTATGTTTAGTCAATTCCCTCTGTTGCTCACACAACTTGAACATCTCTTAATGGACATAAATGGACATGGACATGTGTGTGTGTGTGTGTGTGTGTGTGTGTGTGTGTGTGCGCTCTCACCTCCACAGACCTCTCCGCTGAGGTCCTCACACTGACGGTCGTCACACTCACAGTTTTTGCCATGAACACGACTGTCCCCAGGTGGGTAGCAAGTACACAGTCCGCACTGGCACTGACCTACAAAAACGAGAGACGTTTTCTCACATAGAATCTTTCTTTCCCTGAAAGTGTCATATCATGCTGACTTCTTTTTAATCCAACCTGTAAATGCATACATACAGTTCAGTTGATGACTGATTTTCAATGAGACTTTAATCAGTCTGACAATGTTCCCTCGAGTCACACGGGGAAATCTCACATGTAAATCCCTCACTCTAACAAACACTCACATGGGCTACACACCCACAAGCTCAAGATGTTGCTGTCTCACTTCAATCAGCGAGCTGCCAGTGAAGAAGGCCACAGGGGAACTTGCTGAGTGAGCATACTTTGCTAATGGTGAAGCTCGTTAGAAAAACATCATCTGGTCTGATGGAGGTGTGCAAGCATACCTGCTCATTGATCAATTTACTAGGCTGCTCAGTGGTATAGTCATTGTGGGCGTAGTGTAGGCCACAACGATGCCTGTGCATGCCTTCTAAAGTGGTAGTCACTTTTTTTGTCAATGTGCACGCCTTGTGTGACAGATTTTTGTTATACATGCAAACCTTTTTCCTGATTCCTGATGATTTACGTACAGTGACAACTTTTTTTTCTTTGACAATGTTACTGTAATTATACATAAGCAACAATGTTACTCAGTGGTGAAATGTGGTCTACCTCAACCTAAGAATGCAGAGCATTTTTTGTATTACTATCTTAAATAGAGCTTAAGAATAACACTTGCTTAATAGAATCCATCACCATACAAAGAGCATTAGTTGTCTGCATGTGCTCTGTTTTGCTCACAAAGGAGCAACAAGCACACACAGTGGGACATCTTTTTAATGTTCCTGTCCACAAATGCTGCAGACAAAACACACTGAGAATTGCTCCAAACAGGTAAGCTGCCCAACATAAACCATAGTTGCACAAAGGGAATTTCCCAGCCCAGTGAAGACAGATGGTTAAAACACAGTATACGGAGTGCCTCTCTTCTTCTTTTCTCCTGTTTGTATTAAGCTGGGTATATCCTTTTTGCACAATCATTATTCACTCTGAGTGTTTCCGTGTGCAGCCCTGCCGGGTACTTTGAATTTACTGCCACTAAATAACAACTAAAACATATCAATAATGTGTGCGCCTATCTTTATCTTTTGATGACTCATTGAGTGGGATTAGGGGCATTAAATAGTGCAAAACATGAATTTGCAAGACAGACACTCAACTGACAGCGTCATCTAATGTGTTGTCCATATCACATCACTGTCACTTTTTATGACCACACAAACATTAGCAACCTCTCTTCATGCTTCACATATAACATACCACCATCTGCTCTGGGGACGTTACCCTAGCAACTGCTGATGTCATAACACCACTGCCTTGTCGATTATCTCTGTGCACGTCAAACCGTCAACACCAGTGTGTTTGTGTGTGTGTGTGTGTGTGTGTGTGTGTGTGTGTGTGTGTGTATGTGTGTGTGTATTTGTCATCCTGGCTAAGGTGAGCAACACCTTAATGACAAAGTCATGTATGTAGATCCGAGCATAAGACATTTTGGCTCTGTTTTAATAAAAAAGGCCACACATGTATGTGAAAAACACAAGGTAGGTAAGCATGTGGCAAACTCATTCTTGCCATTTTCGTGATCAATGGTGCCAGTTCAGTAACACTAGAAAGGGCTAGGGCAGGATTAATACTTTCTTAAATAGATGAATACTTAATCCACAAGTGGTAGGGTAGGCTTGGATAATAGTCAATCAAGGCAGCTCCCCTCATTCTTTTTAAAAGCAGCCGGGCAGTTTCTCAATGGGATAGGATGAGAGTCCAAGCAAGTTTCTCGCCAGAAAAAACTGCTGTTTTCCTAGAGACACAGAGTCCCAATGCAATCAAGCCCCTCCCAAAACATTGATGTAGAGCACTCCATAATGATGCCTCCTATACTCCTTCTGATCTGCAATGTATGAAGTGTTGAAGTGTCTGTAGAACAGCTTGGATTCTATGCTCAAAAGTTGTGTATTCCACATTTTACAACTAGGTGCCACGTTTGAGGTTTTAATTTAAGTCTCCCCCCTTTTAAATCATGCACGATTTTGAAGGACTTCAAATAGACTGCCGATAGAAAATGGGCAGGCACTTTAACTTAAAGGGAAAACCATCATACACTCTGCAATGCAGATCATCCATTATTGTAATTTGTTACAGAGACACACTGAAATGTGAAAAAAGGTAAAGCTGCATCAATAAAAGATTTATGTAATTTCTGAGATGTCTCTGTGTGGGACTCTCCTAACTAGTGTCCGAGTGTCACTTTTTTCCCATTTTCAGGAAAAGTGTTCTGAACACACTGAAAATGAATGCCCATTCCCATGAAAAAAGAAGCATCAACACCGTGCTGCACTGGCTAATCTTCATAACACAACCACAGCTGTGACACCATAGAGCTGTGAAACCAACACAAAGGCAAAAATGCAAAAATGCCCATGCATTGCTCCTACATCTACACTTATCCTATCTTTGTGGCCAGACATAAACAAGGCTGCTGTGTAATATCTAAATGCATTGAGGGACATTCTACTTAAAGAAAGGACTAAGATTGAACCTGGATTTCGGAAATAACTATTCCACCAGATTTTAAAATAACCTAAAATCATTGATTGGCATTGATTGGCATTGATTGGTTTTATAGCCACTCTGGCAGCCTTGTTTTTTTCCAAAGCTTGTCTTCTCATTTGACTTGATTTTATGTTCAGTTCTGTGACAGCTGCAATGAGTCCACCATCACACAAAATATAATAAATCCAGTCGAATGACTTCCCTCGCTGTGCCTTTCTCATCCTGTGGTGTGAACGAAAGTATTCCATTAGCACACAAAGTGAAGCACCTATCAAACAGTAAACACATCCAGTAAAGTGAAAAATATAAGTAGGCTGCAGTGATCAATCCATTTAGATGTATAGGCAAGCAATGACCGCATCTCCCATGGTTACAGAGAAAGAGGGTTGGATTTTCCAAGGGAAATACCACCATTAACACACAGATATTGCTGCTCACTATCTTTGTTGAATATTTTTGAGTTACCCTTTTGACAAATATATATAAAACAAAACAATTTTGAATATGTATACATCATAATCCCTCACTTTACTCTTCCTGTAAAAAGTTACAATATGTTTTAGGATTCATCCTCGAGCATCTATCCAATTAAATGTGTGACTTCCATCACATTGTATAAAACTGCTCTCTTAACCATTAGCTCCAGGGTGGTAGTTGCTAGCATAACAATATTATAGTGGTGCATGTCTGAAGAGCGTAGTTGCAGTCCTGATGAGTTTCTCCCTTTGCTCATTCTAATCTAACAACACAGGTGAGGAGGATGTTGGGTGCAGATTTGTATTTACAAAGCGCTTTTGATCCCTTTCAAAATGAGTGCCCAAAACTACAGGTTATGTTTTCTGTTTTATTGTGACACACGTCCCACTGTGCCTTTGACAATCTCACACACATGATTAATGTCTACAACAGGCCAGGCCACTCTTCAAAAAGCAAGGAAAGGAATCCCAAGAATCAGCAGAAATGTTGAAAGCAGGTGTTTCCTTGAGGAAATACCACAGTAAAGAATGTGCCTCCACCTCTCAGGAAGAAAAGCTCTGAAGCTGCTGTTTCAAATTTCAAGACTTTTCCACTCAAGCTGCCGTCTCTACCAGCCGCATTCATCCACGTCTAAGTGATTTTCTATGTATGTCTACTTCAGTTTTTCTCTCTCTCTCTCTTTCTCTCTCTCTTACTCTCCCACCCTGCTTCCTGTCTCACTTCATTGTGCTCTTCACACTTTCACTCTTTTTCCCTCTTCTTTCCCTGCCTATTTATTGAAGCCTTGCAATGAACTCTGTTACAATTGTTTGCTACTGACCATTGTGATCGTCCAAACACTAAACCAAATGGCCATCTTATGAAAAAAATGTTAAGTAAATGGACCACACACATACCACCCTAAACACTAAGGTATGTATTCACACACACTGTCAAACTTCCCCCTCATCACAGCCCATCTAAACAGAGACAGTAAACAGCACATTCACACAAGTATTACTAATAACAGAGGAGGAGCAGGAAAAGAAGACACAGTGAATTTATCACATACGACCAATGCTTTTAAAATCTAATATATGTAAATTGTTGGCCTCAGCAGACATTATACATTCTGATTCCCAGTTGTATGTTAGATATGATAAGCTAAGATAAGCCTTTATTGTCCCATAGGAGAATTTGGTCATGGACAGTCAGGAGAACAAAAATATTGATGGGAAATATTTACTCGGTGTGGTGTAAATGTACACTTTAAACTGTCACTGAATAGATTAGGATGGCTAAAACAAAATGCAATGTTTAAGAAAGAATGCATGGTTCCTATTAACTGTTCTATTGCACAGGGTAAAGTTCCATTTTGTTGCAGCAATTGGAGATAATTCAAAGATACTGCTGGAGGAATCAAAGCTAATTAACTCTTCCAGCAAAAGTTAATCTTTACTGTTTCATTTTGCGAGGGGGGCCTCCCTGTCTGCTCAACGCTCTTGTTGTGGAATTGGTTCGAGGCTGTCAAAGCCCAAGTCTGTTGTGGAACAGACACAATATGTAATGAATAGTTGATGTATTTAAAAGCACCAACTTGGTTCTATTTACAGAGTGCACTTAGCCAAAATTGAGGCTTCATATTGTAGTTATAGTAGGCTATGTGAGCTTTGTTTACCATATTACTGTAATTGTCCCATTGTTGGCAACGGCAGTTTCAGTGGGGGAACAAGGGTGGCCAGTGCCCCCTTAATAATAAGCCACAACCTCCCTCTGGCCCCCCTAACTGTGGCATATATTTTAATGCATTTTTAACTACACCCTTGTCCCCAAAGATTGGATATTGATCATGTGCAGTGATACATTAAATGTTGGTTAACACTGGATGAGTATTATTGTGTTTATGTTATATGTGTATCATTACTCTTTTGTAGAACCAAACCTATGGAGGGTTGGTGGTATGTAACACTGAATCGGTTTGGTCCCCCTAACATCGCATGTGGTCCCAGCCTGACCCCTCCATTTGAAATGGTCTAGAACCACCACTGATTCTTGGCTCAGGGTAATGTTAATGTAGTTGTCTCCATGTAACCCTGCCCTATGTGTGTCAGGTACCTGCTCAAATCCGAAACTTTTCCATCCATGGGTGTGAGGAATGTCCGTGGTCCCTATAATAACTTACAGCAAGATAGGCCCACACATATACCTTCTTTTCATTTGGATCATAGCAGCAAGTGAAAGGGTGTGGATTCCCCACTGACTTCCCCCACAGTCAAAAGAAACAGGAAATCAATGCTTCACATTAACCCCTGATAAATCTGCAGAGCCCTGGGACCAAGCAGGTTGTGCTCCTTGTCGCCCACCACCGACTACATTATGAAGTTGAATTACCGTGAGACCAACAGAATACAGCGGGCTTTACTGTAACTTTCCTTTTTGTCCTCTTTTTTTGAAGTACAGGTACACTGATTTCCCAGAATATACTGTATATTTTGGGCACATTAAACAATTCCCCAAACAGCCCTGCAATGCTGATTGATTAAGGTTGCTGCATCAGTGTAAAATACAAGTAGAAGAGAGGCCTTAGAAGATTGCATTATCTTACAAACAAATGGCCATAGTGTACATCTGAACAATGCAGATTGTCAGTCAGCCTGAGAACAACAGTAACATGACCCTTGTGCATTGTTACCTCTAGACGTAGGCATAGCAGCTGTCTGGCAAAGCTATACAATCATTTTGGCTTTTTCTTTTTGTTGTCTAGCAATTCTATTGATGAATTAACTTTTAACTAAGTATTTTTTCCTTCCTATAGCTGGATGAAAACTTGCTAGACTATGTCTTAAATGCCATGCGTTTTTGCTTACTTCTGAATGTGATTTCACCTCACCCTATTTAATTGAATGATCTTTACATTTAATACAGTTTACTGTAGACATGGCCAGGGGTGTTTTTACATTCACCGTCTGTTAAGATTAAACAGAGCACCTTTCCAAAAGGTGAGTCATTTGTTCTCCCCTTTTTGGCTGAGAAGCTTTGGGCTGTGTACATTTGTAGAGTAGTGTAGTCTAATAGTATTACTGATTTAAGCATCAATTGATGTAGCAGTTAAGAAGCTAATGGTCTGACTGTATGTTTCCCCTCATATAGTGAAACAAATGAGTTGGTCTCACACCACTAATTATATTAAGAGTGGGTTTTTACTCCTGCGCAAAATTAAAGAACAGAAATAATATAAACAATGTTGCTGTGGTTTCACTAGTCTCACTTTGCCAGACCTCCACAGCGCTGTGTCAACGCTGGTTTCACATTTGTTTCTTTATCCACCATTATTAAATAATTACAAGCAATTGTGGAGAATCACACAATGTCAAGGCCCTTAGAAAACTGTTTTCTGAATCAGCTTCTTACTACGAGTGAGTGAATGTTCTATAAACACAAACATGTATGCCAAAGTTAGAATAGTTGCTTATTTTTTATTATGATATTTCTGTAGAGCTGTTTTGTCTGAGCTCGCTGCATTAAATGGGCAGGAGAAGGCAAAGTCACGTAATTCATCTGCACCAATCAGGATTCAGCTATATTTGAAGATATCATTATGCACACACAAGAGGCAGATACTGCATGAGTAACACACAAAAGGCCTCTATTCTTTTTTAGCCCTAAAACATACACTTATGTTCATAGTGTATCTATTTCCCCCACTTTTACGTACTATCATCAATCATTAGGCTCAAGGGTGCATGACTGGGACAACAAGGGAAGCACAACCTGGACTTTTGCTTTCGGTTGCACAAGTTTACAATGTTATCTGAGCCTAATACCAGTATTATGCCAACAATTGGAGGCTCCAAGAAAACTAGTGAAGTGTAACAAATCTAGACACACTGACCCATGGCTTGTTCAATTGAGAGAGACCTGTTCCAGCAATTGCTTCCAGGCATACAGTGCACCTTAATCTCACAAACGCACATGAATGGTTACATATACAGCATACATAGTAACATATGGATGAGCACCAGTGCATATATCACAGGACACACATACAAAGAACTAACACACATTTACAAGCAGTAATCCAAACCAGCATATACATGCATGTATATAATATGTGCAACACAATAAATGCACAGTTGTTGCTTTTCTTATCGGGGTTTGTTTAAAGATGCTATCAGATTTGATTGCTGATCACCAGGGTGCATTTACAGCCCTCTTAAGGATGGATTAAGAGATGTAATACACTGGAAATGGCCTTTACACAAAGAGGTGAGGACAGAGTGCCGGCCTGCTACAGTAACCATGGCAACAGAAGTGGATGGGAAGACCAGGTACCTCGTCCGAAGCAGGGCAAATTGGACGTCCCTCGACACTTCTTCAGACTGCTATCCAGCGACAGGGAGCAGGAAAGAGGATGCTCACACTTCTTCCCTGCCCATTCCTCTTTGCAGTCACACCTGCCACAATTACACTGGCCATGACCTGCAAAGAGAAAAGAAGAAGAGGTGGAAAAGCAGAGAGGTGAAACAAAGTGGTTTTGTACAAGGAACATTTTAATAAGTCTACCGAGGGGAGAAAAACAGCACTGAGCAAAGTTGGGTACACTGGAGAGTTGGATTAGTTATGAAGAAAAGAAGGCAAAAGGGGAGCTTGTGTTTAAGGGAGAGAGAGAAAGGGGAGAAAGGAGGGAGGTAGTAGAAAGAAACAAGTGGCAGGACATGCTCAAGGTGATAAAATGAGGAGGAATTTAGTGTCCTTTGAACATTGGCTAAACACGCTTTGACTGTTTGGCTGTCTGTAAGCTGCTGGATGACCAGCAATGATTATGCCTGATCTGGTCCGGCGGATAGAGAGAGAGAGAGAAACTGAAATAAAAAATGTAAAAATATGTGAATTGCATTCTCTCAAACAGTGAAAGATATGCACAAAGGACTGTTAACTGTGCATATGCTAGGATGCTAAATACATTTTCTGGAACATAGTTAACACATAAGTTATTAGTAGGCACAGTGGTAGCGTTCATCATGTTATGTTCATTAATCCTTTAGAGAAACAGTGAAAAGCTTGGTGCCATCTTTCCCTAGTTTATTATTAAGTCTAAGGAAAGTTCACTTTTACGGCTTCAACCTTGCACCAGAGTATCAGAAGCAGATAAAAAGCTATTGTCGTTATGCAAGGAGCTGCCTGCACTATTCAAAGATGCCGATCAATATATGGTACTGGCATAAACAATATTATAACGCGGCCACTCCTCCTGTTTGGCAAGACTTTAACATTTGTGTAAATATGCCTATTTGCTTCCAACCAATTAAATGAGAAAATTGATATCACTCCCACATAGAAACAGCAGCCTAGCTAAATATGTAACTGGAGCTGGCAGCCAGTTAGCTTAGCTTAGCATAAAGACTGGAAACAGCTAGTCTGGCTCCGTCCAAAGGTAAACATTTTTTCCTACCAGCGCTTCTAAAACTCACCAACTCACTTATCTGTCATTTGTTTAATTCGTGCAAACCCTATTTGCTGTTTTATAGGGGATTATGTGCTGTACTGTTTTTTGGCTAGGAGCAGTTGCCAAGCAACCATCTTAGACTTCATGAAGTTACTGGTCCCAACAAAGAAATTGTCCGGCACATTTGCCCCCGTACAACAGATAATTGTAACTTTACACTTTTTGTAGTTAGATTGTGTTACCTTTTGAAAGATTTAAGCTAGTTGTTTTCCTGTTTCAAGTCTTTATGATGAGCTAAGCCAACCAGCTGCAGGCTCTCATAGACATTATGAATGTCTATGTTGGCTCGAGGTATATATTTAGCCAAAGTGGTATTGATCTTCTAAACTTTTGGCAAGAAAGCAAACAAGCATGTTTTCCCTAATCTTAAATTACTTCTCCAATCCAAAGACAGCATGCTGACCTGAGCAGAAGTCATCTGTGTATCGGTCGTAGGTTGCATGACAGTTCCTCTCATCACACTCGCAGGTGTCTCCATGGATATCTCCCCAGTCGCCCGAGGGATCTACATCATAACAGTTACACTCCCCACACACACAGGTCCCTAACACCCACAGCAAAACAAAACCGCACACACATACATACTGTAAATTCACATTGTACGAATTCTCTCAATTGTTTTCTCAGTTGAACAGTCCAAATAAATCAATAATTTGAAATGAAAAAAACAAAAAAACAATGCTAAATACAATCATTGTCTGTGACATGATTAACAGGGAACAGGTTTCTGGCACAGATGTGGGTGGAAGGATTTAGTTTTCTAGTTTAGGCTGCAGCCAATGCAGGATAAATAAAAGTACTCCTTCTGACTCACTTTATCTTCCTTTATTGATATCTCTGTCTCTTTGTCTCTTTCTCATTTGTTTTACATCTTAGCCGGGACATCAGCCAAGCAGCAGCCAGTGGAAATCCTATTTTCTCTTATCAGCAATGACAGAGCATGGGGAACCCCAGGGGATCCAGGCCAGCTGGCAAGCCTGTGGTCTGTGGCTGGCACATGTCTGGCCCTTGGATTTATCGAGCCATGCTCTTTTATGTATGCCACAAATGTCACAGCCTACCTTTACCAGACCAGATTACAGCATCTGTACTGGTTACTCTTCAAAAATGTTCTATACACGTTATGTTAAATCTGTAAAATTAAGACTCTATTAGAGAGTGGTTTCACATGTTTTGTAGCTAAAAAACATCCTCCCTTTCCACACAAGAGGGGAATCATTCCACTGTGTGTCTCAAGAAACTGTATTGTCTTCAAATTGTTTTGATCAAGAAATCATTTAAAGATGTGTGTATTTAACCCCCAGCATTGTGTGGCTCACAAGTTAGTTTATTATCATCTCAACAGAGGAGGATAGTGAATCTAACTGACGGAGGTGATTGTCAGTTTGTTAGAATGAAAATGATTAATCTACCAAATCATTCCCTCATTCATGTCATGAGTGTGAGCAGAGTAGGAGATAAAGGTTACTGTTGAGCAAAGTGAGGGAGAGTAAAGGAAGACATTTCTCATTCTCGTAAAAAAACAGTTAACATCTCCACATCTCTACAGGGTGATGAAATCAAACCAACCCTGTTATGTAATCATCTTCCTTGATACATCTCCCATAATCCCAGGGGCTCCTCTTATCAAGAATTGTTCCTTTCATTATCAGTACCACACTGTCTGACTTTTGACAACTGTGTTGCTCTTGAATGGGGCTGAATGAGGAGATAATCTGCTGTAACATTTGTTTGCAGTGCATTTTAATGTTTTAGAAAGTTTACAGTTCATGTGTGTGTTACATTTTAATGAGTGTATCTGTTTTTCATAAAGTTAACATTAACATTAATGTGAAAAATAACGTTTTCCAAACATTATACACATTTCTTTCTTTCTTTCACCTTTCATTCTTTTAGTTTTAAATGATATGGCATGAGTAAGGTTGCATCAAGTACCATCCAGTATATATACTGTAGATATGATACATTGTGTTGTTATTGTCAGTCAAATCTTTGAGATTTCCAGTACATGCTGTCATGTTTGTTCTGCTTCTGCTAAATAGACAGAGTAAGAAAACTAAATCAAAGCTATGAAACCTACATCTTTTTCCACAGTCTAACAATGTATCAAAAAGGAATCAATGAAGGATTTCATTAGTAATAGGTACTTTTGAAAGACTTGGACAACACAGTTAAGCTAACAGAGCAAGCAGAAAAATGTGTTCAGGTTATAATTAACCGAGATTGACTTTTTTAATTGCAGTCATATTTCCTTTGCTCTTTTCTTCTGACAACTATTGTAAAGCCTTTGACTGCCCTCTTCTATGCTGAAGACGAGTACAACGGTCTACTACACCGTGAACACAGTCAATGGTTGTTCATGTTGTGCACTTAACCATGAATTATGGGGCTTTGTCCATGTAGCCTACCATTTAGCCCTACCACTTAGCCCAACCCTCAGCCAGTCCACTGCAATTAATTTTAGAAAGCTTTACTGAAATCCCACAGGATCACTTGAGCTCGGCCAGTGAAGCTATTTCTCTGACTGCCTGTCCGCCAACCTCTCATGACTTTCAGTGGAATTTACATGAGTATTGCTTAAACCAGTCCACTTTTGTTCTTCTCTGTATTTCTCCTGTTTTTTCCTCCCTATGTCACAGCGCATGTTCTCAGTTTCAAAGGTGTATGTCAAAAAGTGACTCTTTTCATGTATAATTGACTAGTCAGATAGCAGAAGACACACTGAACTGGTGTTATTTTGTCCTACATGATGGAAACCATGACAGATCAAAGATTTATTGAAATCTATGTTGAGTATCAATTCCTTTGATTTTTGCCCCAGTGTTTCACGACTTCCTGGACAGTGTCTTTACCTCCTCTTAAACTACATTTACATTGCTATGTTTTGGTTCAAAAACAAATATATTAGAAAAATAATCTATAAGAGCCCCTAAACCGAAGGCATTTGATTGGGTCATGCAACTACCAGCACAGTGCAGAGTATTAGACCTACATGCCTCCTGTTTATGCCCAGTGTGCGAGAATGTTCATGAGATATGTGGTTTGGATGTGTTAGTTTAAACAGAGATCAGTTCTTCTACTGGAGCTACAAACACTGAGGAGGAGATTGTTTTTGGCTCAAAAATTTCGTTTAAAATTTAAAGCAACACCAACAATTTTTTTTTTATACATATGACATTTTACATGACAGTATCACATTTCAAATTTGCTACAACAATTTAATCAAAATCATAAAATCATAAAATAGGGCTGTATACTGTGTACTGGCTTTGAAGTGGGTAAACAGACCTCTGTTGCTGCAGATTTTGCCATCTGGTGATGTGCATCTCCGCTTGCTTTCCCACGGGCTGATGTCACACTGGAATTCACATTTGTCTCCATGCCAACCAGCAGCACAGTAGCAGTTTCCACAGTAACACTGGCCGTGGCCTGGAAGCAGAATGCACATGCAACTGATGAGTTTACCTTTGTCATTGTTCTAGATTTACAAATGGTTAACCAGATATCTGCATTATCTCCTTCTTAGTCATTTAAATCTCAAGTTTCTTGTCGTTTCAGAAGACTGTACGGTACATTATGAATATAAATGCTGACAATTTTTACGGCATTTGATTGCCACTATTTGAGACTTCCTTAAAACGTTAAGTATTTCTGAAAAAGGCCTGATAAGCAAACTTGTTAATTTAAAAGAAATGATGAATGGCTAATGAACACTGACAAGCAGGCACTAGAACAATCTGTGAGGAAAAGGAATGAGTATTACAATGCAGTCAGCTAGGCGCAACAGTTCAATGTATTTGTTAGGGAACTAAGGTGTCTGTCCATTTTTGGGTGAAGAGTGAGGAAGGGAGACAGATAATACGGGCCATACCTCCACACACTTCTCCGGTGTCCTCGTCTAGACACTCGCTGTCGTCACACTCACAGAAACGCCCCGTCACCAGACCCCTGTTGTCACACATGCAGCTTCCACAGTAACATGTGCCTATTAAACACACAGTTACAGCTTTAGATACAGTTTAAGCTTTTTTTAAGAAAACGTCAAGTTTGTGGATGTGTGTATGTTTAAAGTATGTGGTCGGTTGTGGAAAGCTGGGTGTGTGTTTATTTTGATGCCGTGCACTTTAAGATCAAGAACCCAGCTGTTGTGCGAATGCATTGGAGTTACTGTCTGTGCATCATGTGGCAAGGGAAGTTGACTAGTGTCTGATTGCTGAAAGAAATGAAGGTTTGTGTACTGTTTGTGTGGGCAGGGGCTTTTCAAAATGCTGTGCCAGGGACAGAAGACAACTACATTTGCATATCGACACGTTCAAAAAGGCCACCTACTGTATAGTAGTACAGTACATGCTTCCACAGACACACACACACACACGCTGGCATGCAGACACACAAATACTGTACACGTTTATCCTTCATTTAATTGAAAGCCTTGTGGATCTGCAGTGAGTTTAAGCCCAGGTGGTTGAGGGGCTGTGAGTGTGTAGAAAACAACGTCAGCCCAGACATCACCTCACATTTTTTCTTTCTTCAGGGTGTCAAGCATAATCATGTGTCCACAGGCATAACTGGGACTGTGTGCATCAAATTAGCTCTGGCTTGTGAGGTTTAAGACCAACTTGAATCCATACTTACTTACAGTATTATTAACTCAAGATGTAAGGGTAACTCTCTAGTCTTCCCAATCCCATTTATGCCCATTCATGCATAAATGTGTTACTACCTGTGTTAGTGAAAAAAAGATTGTTTATTCTAATGCATATGTGTGAGAGCATAAAAGATCACATGTATATGCCTTAAATTATCTTTAAAGGGGGTTTTACGTTGTAACCAATGGCTTTATTATGGTGAATAATTATGTTATTATTGTTTGGTCCCTTAACAAGCTATTAAAGTGTTTTTAGCATTTTTTTAAGAAATCCAATTTTACAATGGTTTATTACTAGTCTGTAAATAAATTGCCGTTGGATTAAGATTTTAGTTACAACTTACATAAATAATGCATTACTGGTACCATAAGCAAAATATTAGAAATGTTATTATACGTATGTTGTGTATATATTTTGGCCATATGTGTCTGTGAATATGCAATGCTGGTTGTTTGTGGATCATTGTGTGTGTGTGTGTGTGTGTGTGTGTGTGTGTGTGTGTGTGTGTGTGTGTGTGTGTGTTCTGTGTCTGTGGTGTGTGTGTGTGTGTGTGTGTGTGTGTGTGTGTGTGTGTGTGTGTGTGTGTGTGCTTGTGTGGTTGCAGTACCTCTGTTGGAGCATACCACCCCCTGTGGGTTTTTGCAAAGCTCTTTGCTTTTCTTGCCAGGTAGGTTGCACTCCTCCTGGAACTGGCAAGCATCTCCGAACCATCCTTCATCACACTCACACGGTCCACAGTCACAGTAGCCACGGTCTAAAGGGAAACACAACACACCACACGCTGTTTATCAATGCTGAAAAGCATGCCCGTTGCCAGTACTTTAAATCGCTCTATACACAGGGCACACACAAGTGTTATCTTAAATTGCATATGATGACATTACACAGCCAGGAGAGTACAGGAATTTGAGTTGAAGAATTAATTTGACTCCTTGACTTCAAATTATTGTAACAGACTCATTGTACTCCCAAGCAACTCTGTTTTAATGCATCCAAAATATCAAACATTCCCCTTGAGATGCTTAAATGTAAATTTAGTAAGCTAGCAGGAAGTCTTATTTGCAATACAATCCTATTTGTAACAAAATATTCGGATGATATTCTAGCTTCCCCTTCAATCACTGTGAAAACGTTGCATAGTGAGCAACATAAAAAAACCCGGAGCAATCATTTGATCCAATTGAAGTCTGTTGACAAGTTATTATAAATGTTCCCAATGCATTCAGCAGCAAGGGGCCTTGTATGTCACACTCAATCATTCTTCTGGCTTGTTCATCATGTAAATGTGGTGTCCTTTTCAAGGGCTATCCATCAGTCTTTACAAACAGGCAAGTCCTCTCTCTCTTCTCATTATCGATATGTCTCAGGGGACACTTGGAAACAGGATCAAGGAAAAGAAGAAGATGGAAAGTGAACCTCAAAGAAAGCTGCACCACAGAGGCAATACAATGTTGAGGACAAAAAACAGGTTTTAAAGAAATCTCACACTTTAATACAATTGTTACATGGCTCTGAGTAGACTTTCTGCTGGCTGTCCAAAATTTCATATTCTTGCACTGTAGCCACATATAAAGTAGAAATAATCTTGTAATCTTGAGATCTCAAACTGCTGGCATATTAACGCATTATAAGCAGTATACACACCAGAACTAAAGTTGTTTTTACAGTAATTACTGATTGTTGAATCATTGTTACATTAAAAAAATCTACTGGTTTATGGTTATTATTTGATTTTTCAATACACCCTCAGCACAGCTTCATGGAGACAATGAGAATAAGATTATGAATGTGGACATTTCTTTTTGGATTTAACATTTAGTTTTGCAGATGAAATCTACCACATAACTAATGTAAAACAGAATTAGATTAATGTCTCTCCAACCTAATTCAGCAGAATATTTCAAAGTCACTGCCACACACTCGCCCTCATTAATCTGAGCTTGACAAACACTGTGACATATAAAATTGACCATCTTTGTCTGCCAGGCGTAAGTTTATGTGTGTGTCAAAGTGCCTGTCTGTCGACAGCTTATCTTTCCTGGTGCTTCCTGAGCAGTAATTCTCTGTGGCTTGAAGGTGTCAGGATCCTTCCCACACACCCCCAAGGGACACGAGCGACCAGCCAATCAGGCTTTGACCAGTGCCCAGACACATCCAATGGGGGGAGGAAAGAGAAGGGCCATCTGTGGCAGCATCAGTGGCAGTAGGTGATGTAGCGTTACCATGATTAACTGATGATGAGGAGAGGATTGTGACTCATGCAAGCAAATTTTAGATTGGGGAAGTTAACTTTTTTTCTGTTTTATGATAATCAAAAATGAGAGGGAGATAAATAATCAAATAGGTTTGTATGGAACATAGTAAATGAGAAATTCTAGTGATTACCAAAATGAATGTCCTCGCTGTCAGCCGAAAACACTACAGTATCACTTTCATTTGAGGCCATGTTAGAGCTGTTAAAAGAATGCAGTGCAGTTTTCAATAATAAGCAACACATTTTTGCAAGACGTTCATAGAAAATCTAAAAAATGTGTGCACATTTGTTCCTTGCATTCGATTTTTTGTCTCCAAATGACATTTCTCAACCTACAGCACTTTGTTTTGATCACGTTCTTCATATCATGCTACTCATTTCAGTGAGTAATTATCCCTCCTTGCGCTCCTCTCCTTGTGGGTTGCGGAGCGTGAAACAGCCGCACGTCAGCTTGTGATCTGCAAAAAAGATCTAGGAGACGCCTGTCTCAGGTAATAACTCATTATCTGTGTTTGCTGCCATCACAATGAGCAACTCCTGCTTTTTATCTATCTGTTTTTCACAATTCTTCAATATAAGCATTCATTTTTCAACTTTGGTGACTTCACCCTTTCCCAGGCATGGTAACAGAAATGTAGAGACACTTGTTCCTACAGCAAGGAGTCTTTGGAAGCTGTAATTGGTCCCAATCAAAATGACCTTTTACTAGTAGACTTGGATAGACTTAAGTGGCTTTTTCTCACTGCAGCCCTCACTGGAAGCATTAGGTGACTCACTACACAGGCACACTTCCCAGCAAAGTAAAAGCACATCAAAATATGTACTAGCAACAAACAAACAAATATAGAGATGAACAATTTAATGGGCTGTAATAGCTTAATGAACACATTCCACTGTGTGTCCCTGTTTTTTTTCTCTTTCTCTTTGGGAAATCAACAGAAATTAGTATTAAACCTTTTAGTTATTTTGGACAGACTGCCATTAGTGAGTTAGTTTATATCATCTGTCTATAATGTGTCCACATTAGAAGCAACATCTTAAGTTTATTTATTCTAATTGAAAGTGCATGTGGAGAAATTTGATTTGGAACAGCACTGGACAAACTGACTTCTTATGTGCTGCTGACATGAAAAAAATCTTGTGGGATCTTCACTGGCTTTGGCAGGGGGCACAGAGGCTGGGGCTGAACCAGGAAAAGTGCAGAGGCTCTGAAAAGCCATAGCCTGGTAGAGAGAGAGGTAGAGAGACCAAAATGTGTTCTTACACCACCTCAAAACAACCATCTGTCAGGGGGAAATGGGTTTTACGCTCTCATGCTCATGCCTCCCTATTTCAACTGCTCCTTTGAGAGGGTGAGAAGGACACGCATATGATAAAGTCTGCCAGAATCATAAAGTTACAGATTGTTCTGGATTGCAGACATATTTGGCTTCTGCCTCAATCCGCATTAGGGGTTGGGGGGATGGAAGCCATTACCAAAGATGCAGAGAGCGGGCTTTTGACCTGTGTTTGATCAAACATTGTATGTGCTATTACAAGTGTTGTTGTATTAACTCTGACTCTTTAACAAACAATTCAAACAAATGAGTCAATATGTTCTTCTTCTTCTTGATATAATGGTTTAATGCTACTCAATATTGTAACAGTAATTACTAACAAGTTGATCAGACAGTATTTCATTGGTACAAAGCTAGCCTGCAGTGCCCTAGACCACCCTCTGTGTCTCTGACAATGGAAAAAGACCATTAATTGCAGAGAACACACACACCAAAGGAAACCACTTTGCTTGATTCAGCACAGACAGAGAGGGAGAGAGAAAGAGAGAGAGAGGGGGGGAAACGAGGAAAGGCTGTGAAAGAGAGAATGAAAACATTGCCACGTTGACCGTCATCCATGAAATCAGTGGCGTTATGATAGAAATTACCAGAGGTTATGTTTCTCATGTACTGGAGCTTTTTTTAAATGGGACAGGCGAGAGACTGAACAGTACGATTTAAACACAGTCAAAAAAATAAAACAGCAGAGTGAAATGACAGGAAGGTTTTGCACAGCTGGTGAACAGATGTTTGTGCAGGTCATCAATCCATTGCTCAGCTACAATATGGGATGCATCAGAAGGAGGACAAACATGTGAGTGACAGTGTCACTGCATTGCGAATCCTGGAAAATCCACAATTGATCTAACACTAAAGCTACTAAGGCCAATAACAAGTCCATTATTGTGACAGAATTGATCATATGTATCTTTATCATGGAACATTCCACAGTACAAATAATGTGAAACAGTACAGGCTTTTTTTATAGCCATACATCAAAAAGTGAATCATGGTGCTGCCTCCATTCCAGCATGCATTGCATTAGAACACCATAGGCAGTTTGCTATTTTCATCTGTATTCATATTAGCATGTAAATGTAGAGCTTTTAGTTCACTTGACTTGGATGTGTATTGACTGCACCCAAAGGAAACCCACATAACAAAAGAAAAGACCATAACACCGCCCCTACAAAAAGGAACATGATGTTGTTTCAGACTTGTTTAGACACTACATGTAATATATGCAGCTGTGTACTGTTTAAAAACATTGAAACCTAAATTTGAAAAGATTACGTCCATCAGACCTCAAATTTAAGATGCATTGTTACCAGCTTTTTCATCCAGCTTGACTTGTTGTTCTGATTAAGAGGATCTTTATTAGCCTGTGAATGCCATCCAGGGAAAAAGAACATCCCAATGCCAGGAAAGCTAATGTTTTTTGAAAGGAAAAACGCACAGCTTATCCCTAAGGAGAAAAATCAATTGGATCTTATCAGTGGGCAGTTGTGAAAGGCAGAGATAAGGGAGCCACAGGGACAGAAATTGGCTTCAGATCTCAGACAGCAGACCATGCATGCTGCATGGGCTACTGAGCAAATGGGAGGAGGTGACGTGATGTTTGTATTCTTCTCAATATGTTTTGAATATGTGGCTGGTAGTGCATTTGTATGTGTGAACATGGTTCTTATGGTATGACAATAATCTTGATCCTGATCCTGTGTGTGTGTCTGTGTGTGTGTGTTAGGGGTGCAAGATATATTGACTCAATATCGTTATCGCAGTATATCAAAAAACATGCAATATTTCGTTTATTTTGTAGGGTGCTGCATCCTGTCCGTTGGCTGTGTGGCTAAGTTGTGTTTGATTTAGAGCTCACTTGAAATTGAAACATAGATTGAAATAATGTTCATGTTTCATTGGCCAGTCAGTGTGCCACTTGCACATGTCCACTACATAACAAACCCTATGGAGTGTATCACGTGTGTGCATATTCAAAAGAGTGACAGTGTTAGTGAAGAAATCGATAGAGACAACAAAACGGAACAAATCAGAGAACTTTTGTTCATTTATTTTTATACTGTCCATTTAGTACAACATGTCCTGTTTTGTAGACATCGTAATTGTTTATTAATTCACGCTGTACCGGTCCAATATGACAGTTGAAATCAGTTGAAATAAACCTTGTGTTGTAAGAAAACTTGTTGAATTTGTTATGAATCTAATTTGATGCGTTGTCCCGTAACTTTTGTAATTTTATATATGTTTAAAAAATATCTAAATTAATATTGATTTTGCAATATTCATAATCAATATCACAATGTCATATGTTGTCAATATCGTGCAACCCTAGTGTGTGTATGCATCTAGGTTCCATTTCCAGTCTGTGTACCAGTGAGTAAAACCCCATTATCAGGCTGAAGCATGGCCTAGCTCCCGACTGCTGAACCATAATGAGCTCCTCACAGCAACAACTTGTCTACCCAAATAAATCACTCTAGCCCTCAAGTGCATCCACACACACACACACACACACACACACACACACACACACACACACACACACACACACACACATTCATCTCTATTATACCTGTTCTGGGTGCACACATATCTCCATTAAACTCCCGACACTCGTAGGCCAGTGACTACAGAGGACACCGAACAAAAAGATGATTGTTATTTTTTTTTCAATTTATTTATTAATTCAGGACAATGCACATTGATGAACATGTACAACAGTACACGTAAAAATGCCAGATAGTAGCCTGAGGGCTAATTTCCATCTGCAGTCTAGTGTTCCTTTTCCCTACATCAACTTCCAGGATATCTCATCTGATAAATGCCAGGTAAGTCTTGGTAACAGGTGGCAAGCAGTCTTCTTTTACAAAATGTTTATCTACCTCAGTAGCCAGTTTATTAGGTACACCAACCTAGATAAAACTAATGCAGTCTAATACAGTATCCCTGCAAAAAAACATTGCTTTGTGAGAGTTATAATATTGAGTTTTTGTTAAAACTGTGTTAGAAGTTGATTTAAATGTGTGTCATTCCAGTGCAATTTGTGGTGCTGCTGAATTGTATCATGTTACACTAAGAGGTGTTTCTTCGAGTAGACTAAATATTGGAAATATCTCTCGGTATAATGTGATAATATTCAACAGACTCACAAAATACAACCCCTAAAAGTACTTTATATGTGAATAAACAGTATTAAACAGTTTTAAACCTACATGAAATCATTTTTGGTCAATTGTGGACAGTGCTACAATCTGTAAACAGGCGCTATAGTCACTTTAAAGCTTTGTAGAGCAAAGAGGAACTGCAGGGTTTAATGATAATTCTCTGCACCATGAGCTCTCCCTTTTACATTACTTGCAGTCATTTGATTTATTGTTAATATAACAAATATTGATTATGGCAGCTTTAACAAAAGAGCACCATCAACCACTGCCTCCAAGAATGACCATAAAGTTAACTCAACCTAAACTAGTTTCAACAAAACTAATCATTGTAACCTTCGTGAAGATAAGATTTATTGCAGGCATGATCGTGTTAGACTGCACTTTTCCCTCTTGGTAATACATTACATTATCTGACGATTTCCAACCTGCTCAGAACACTTAATATACTTTATAAAGTTATGCAAAAACACCTTACCAACTATGTTCCTAACTCTTTCCAAAGTAATAGCCTTTTGTTGTACTTTGTGTGTTTGCAAAATCTGTGCTCATCTCTGAAAATGAGTGTGCAAAGTGGAAAGTATCTCATATGGCAATTCGTCCTTGAGCATGGACACACTCTCAAGTGTTCTTCCTGTGAACTTATAAAATGTCAGGCAACAAGCTGCTTTCTAACACAAGCTTGGTAACATACTTGAACCAAACAGCTGTCTCTTACCTAATAAAACCCTTTGAAGTGCTGCCAAGGTGATGCAGGCTCCCAAAGACACAATACTGCACCCATCTGATTTGACAATAAAGTAAGAAACTCTGAATCTACTCCCAAATCTGTAAAATACGTGTTTCTTTATTTGATATAAAACCAAAGGGATGTTAAAAGCCTTAACAAATCTAATAGGGTTTTAGAACACACCCTTAAGCTATTTATTTTAGCACCTGACTGAAACATCAGCTGGAGAGTCCATTTGCCAAGCTTCTCTGATGTAAGCCCACAGTGAGGAGCTCTGCTGCATCACTTACTGACCCTTCAGTAACAACCATGCCCAAGTAGGAAAATATGTAAAGCCATGTGCCTGACCACTACTTCACAGGAAACTCAGACAGTCAAACTTTTAAAAGACAACATGCAAATAAAACAGTATTGTTACTCATTTGACTCCTTGCTAGAACACCAATCCATTTGATTGTCTTATGTGTCAATGTATTTATCATTCTACGCACCATTGCAGATTTTCCCATTATGTGTTGCACAGACCCAGTCATGGCACTCGCAGCGTGGACTGTAGAACTTCCCTGGATCTGTGGCCTCGCAGATGCAGATGCCGCAGTCACACTTGCCTCTCCCACTGCAGATCTTGCCATCAGGTGTCCGGCAGCGGCGCAAGGATGACTCTGTGGACAGCTTGCACACACCACCCACCTGTCTGGGAAAAAGAAAGGTCAGTTGTTATACAGCTTTGGAAACGTTGGAAAGGGTCAAGTGGGCTGCCACCTGTGTCTGTTCGTTTGTTTTATTAAAGATATTTTTGGGCATTTCTGCTTTATTGGATAGTGATAGTAAAGATAGCTGGAGAGACATGCAACATGTCATTCCCACATGTTGCTAAAGGCCAGGGCTGTAATCTAACCCTGACTGCTGTGGTGAGGACTCAGACTTGATACATGGTACGTACACGTTAGGAAGTGAGCCGCCAGGGCCAAGTAGAGTACGAAATCTGAGCGAAAATACCTTTGCTCAGACGTGGCAGCAATCCTCCCTGCCTCAGGTGTAAGGATGACCTCTTGATGGGAACTTCTGACAAATGGTGTTTAGCTGCGAGGTAGTTGACATCCATGACCTTCCACTTCCAGGATTGCTCCCGTGCCGCTGGAAGTTTTGCGGCTGTCCCTCTTTTCAATCAGATGTCCATCACCTTCCGCTTTCTTTGTGTTGTAATTTTAAACTCTGGTTGATTTATGAGGACTATGGTTAACTGCTCCTCAGATCTCTGCAGGGTAAACACGTCCACACGTTCGACTAAAATAAGTTCCCTCTACTACTCTAGGTTACTTTGCAGCAGCACTGTGCCTCTGTCTGGTGCTCAACGTCGCCCATAACGATTCTGACTGGTTTAAAGAAATGCTTATAAACCAGAGCACGTTTTTCTCCCATCCCGGAATGCTGTGTGGACTCGCCAGACCCTCCTCTACAGCGCTGTAGAGGAGGCTTTGAGAAGCAAAGCGAGCCTATCTGTGAGGGGAAGCCAGTTTCATTAATTCACTTCTCTGTCACCTATCATTCACATACATATCACAAAATTGAACTTCAACGCCCCTTTCATGTGTTTTCACTTCAACAACATGGAGGAAAAAAAAGTCTAAGAGGAAGAAAAGTGGGAAGAATGTGGGAATGTTCTCAGAGCACTGCCAGCCTGTTTGGGTCTACCTCAAGAAAAAACAAACGTTTTGGAAACAAAACAGAATTTGAAAGCTTAAGCTAACAAATCAAATAGGATAGAAACAGCTACACCTTATGTTGTGCACACACCAGCCGCTGTTGCCGAGCTTCATTTGTACTCCAAGAGATCTCTGTGTAAGATTTGTTATATTTGGATGCTGTCTGACATTCTTTTCTAATCCTGACCGAGCAGTAGACACATTTAAAACAATCAACAGATCAAATGTTCCTGACACTCCCGATAAAATTAAATAAAGAATGTGTGTGTTCCATGTGTCATGGGGAGGTTATACATCTTCCATTTCACCCACTGATGGCTTTTTTAAGCTTGACCAGGCTTCTCTGACAAGCAGCAAACAACATTTTGAATGTGTCTGCCAATCAGATTGATCTCTTGTCTTTTCCCATGACAACATGACATTGCGATGACTTGCAGTGGTCAAGTACGACCCAGGCTGTGTCTGAAACTACTCTCTCGTTCACTCACTCATTACTCCCCACTACACTAAATAGTTTACTCAATAGCGAGCAGTAAATTGCAGCTTTTTTCTTAGTCAAGCTAAAAATGTGGCAATGTTGACGGTGTCAGACAACAAGTAATGTCTACATCACTACATCGTTAGCCAGATCCAGAACCTTTTTTCATCTGGTACTTATGTTTCAGCAAGACATTTGTATTTCACCAACTGGTCTCAAAGTACTTTCTACAGAGGGTGAGGCAATGATGGCCGGCTCTTTAATGCCACACTGTAGAGGGCTGGAATAGAATTGGAATTCAACAAAAATGTTGAGGTCTAAATATACTACATGTACTCTAATTCAGGTGGAGACATCATCATCAGTGGATGAGTGTGGAACGAAATAAAATGTGAAAATATGAGTCACATTATTGGACTTGTTATCCATGCACTATAAATGTATTATGTTTAAGTAAACCCAAATCCTCCATTAATGTGCAAATGCCTTAATGCCTTATACTGATGTAATTGCATGTACAATGTGTGCGTATGCACAGTGAGCTACCTACAATTAGCACTGTATGTGTCACATACAAGCAAGGACCAAAGAAAGTTTAGTAATGCAGCCTCACCACTTCTGTTCAAAACTACTGATGCTGCCTCCCAGATTCTAGTGAAAATATTTGAACACAACACATCCATCTGACTTGCGTATTACGAGACGCTATGGGAGTTGTGTTCCTAATCTAAATGTCTGCGACTGGTACTGTACTACATGACCATGCTTTGAACTGTGACTACTAAAAAAAACATGTAGTATCCTGGAAGCAGGGCAGCAAGGACAAAATCATATTGTTGTTATCTGCTTTCCCTATCCCCCTTCTTATCTATTCTTTTTTGTTTAACTTTTAAACACATTTAATAAGCTTTATTTTCAGTTAATGTTCTGTAGATGGCATAGTTGAGTAACATTGTGCTGTTCCTGGGGGGCTTGTTTTGTCCCCTGAACTATTGGATCCATAAAGGACGAAGTGTGAAGATGAATCAGTGTTATCTATTGTAACCCTAGTTAAATGAGTACAGGTGGAGTCCCCAACTTTAATCCTGCCTCTTCAAGAAGATGTTGATATTTTGGATATTGATTGGATTGAGCATTGCATGTACATAGAAAATGCCATAGCGCACATCAGCGGTTTCACCTGTGTTCTTAGAAATGAGGTTACAAAACGTAACCTTCATTATTGTTTCACATATACTTTTTGAGACTGTCAAGTTTGACACTGATTACATACCTGGCAAACAAACCAGGTAGGAATTGTTTGGATATGCATAATTAAAACATAGGAAATGTTGATTTGTCACTGCTGCTAATTATGAATGCTTTGCAATTCTAATTACACTACAACATACACAATATAATCACTACACAGTGACACAATGCACCTGCTTGGAGAAAACACCCCCTCTGCTGCTGTGTAAAGTTTGAATCATACAACATTTACAGATCTCCTGACTCTGGCTCTACTGTAAAAGGTCATGGTAAAGTGTTCGTATTTTTTGCCAGTTTCAGTGATTGATTTCATCATTTATTTTCCATTTTCACACTTGATTCCAATTAAATGTAACATGTTTAAAGCGTTAAGGGGTTTAAGTGAAACATTCCTGATTTTATTAAAAAGCACAAAAGGTATGATATAGCAAAGCATACAAGTTTACTAATTGCAGTTAAGTTAGGTTTTTGCATGAATGTGTTAACAATACACATGATAATAAAACTAATTGTGTTGTCCTTATTTTAATTTTGTTGGTGACTACAGATTCTTGCTCATTCGAACACATAACCCTCGCTCCAGCCAAAATTTCACTGAAGCGTCTTGCACCAAACACACAACCACAAAAGCTGTCATAACACTGTCATGTCACCTGAAGTGTCCAAAATGAAAATAAATGACTGTATTTAAGTAAAAATACCCTTCATAACTTGGCGTGCAGAATGGCAAGTAAAACAGCATCAAGAAACTGCAAGGGCAAACTGCATGTACAGGCACTCCCAAACTTTCCCACATTGTACTTTCCAAATCTTGTCTTTGTCAGCACAACTCTGCACCTCCCTTTTCCTTCTTGCTCTCTAGACTATCCCAAAATAAACAAGAAAAAACAAAGCTGTGTGGAAACTCACCTCACCGATTGTAACAAAGTGTCCTCCACGTTAGAGAGCAGAATCAGAAACAACGGCACCAACATGGACTGTACCAAAATGTCAGTGTGCATGTTTAAATCCCACAGAAACCTGAAGTAAAGTAGCTTGAAGGAATTTCCCAATCTCTCTCTCCTTAAACAGACAGGACAGGAAGAGAGAGTGAGAGGGAAAAGAAAAGGAGAGAAGGAGAGAAAGAGCAGCAGGCTGGCCTGAACTGGCTCAGTCCCTTTAGAGGCCAACAGTTCCCTCCATACAAGTGCCTTTGATTAGTCTTGACTCTCAGACACAGGCTTGGGCAGAAGCTAGAGTGGGGAAAACTGCCAATGTACAAAGTTAAGTCACCAGTTGGAGATGTAATTAGAAGCAGACTGTTTTTTAAATACTTTGTTTCAATTTTCCCCCCTTCTTTTTCCAGATGATCTCTGTATAGTGCTGTAGTTTTGTTTTTCTTTTGATGTAATAGGATTTTTCTCTGTAGACATCAGACATGTCACAATAGGAAAAGCACAGGTGTGCATGATAACATAATGGTGGCTGAATCCAATTTAGCTGCTCCATTTTAATTATCGTGCACGCTGGCTCACTGTCACACAAAGCTTAGTCGTGGCTTACCTAATGGGACACTTGAATGGAAAAGAGTCCTTGTTAATGTGATTAGTAACACGTGTGTTTTTCGATGACAAGTCAAAATCGAGAATCAAGTTTGCTCAAAACAACACTAAAAAATAATAGCATGCATTTGACTCTGCTCTGACAGAACTAATGAAATTTCAAGCACAGTTAGATGCAAAAATTGAATTTATTCAGTAATTGTGAAGATGCCATTCAATGGGAGTAAAGGCACTACGATCCAATTTCAAACGAGAAGGCCACTTCACATGCCATTTTTTGTTTTTATTGAAAAACAGAATGAAGAAGACCACAATATTTGGTAGAATGTGATTTTTTTAAGCAACCAGTCATGCTAATAAAATGCTTTCTATAAGACAATAGTCAACGAATTTTGTACTTAGGCAGCATGTAAACTGCGTGATACATGCCCAGGCCAAAGTAAGAAAAAGCATAGGAACAGACGTCAGCCACACACAGCGGGCAGGAGTGAAACTTTCAACTTGCACCTTTCATCCCACAGGAGCGTCACAAGATCTGAGTCAACCTGACAGCTCAATAATTTATGAGGACTTTAATCAAAGATATGCATGAAAAGGTTCACGCTTTGTTTGCAATCTGTACAGTATACGACACCTTCTTTCCTTTTTTGAACCCTACTTCAGCCTAGAAAGTACTCCCCAAAAAAAAACCTTCATTGGGGAAAGAATTGAAGAAAACTCAGGAAGAGAAACTGTGGAGGGATTAATCTCCCTGGAAGCACAGACAAGCAATAAATCAAAAGAATGAAAAATACTACAGGCTTACAAACAATCAAAACGACAAAACATAAACAGGAAACACATCTATATATGTGCATCTGTAAAAGTGTGTGTGTGTGTGTTTTAAGCGTATCTTGTGATATCTAGGCCTATTTAGTTTTCTTGTGTAAAACATGGCAACCTTTTCAATAATAGTCTATCAAATTTAGCTTTGGCAAAAAGGTGACTTGAACATCTATGACCCAAAGCTTATTTAAATTGAGAGAGAAAGGGAGAGAGAAAGAGAGAGGGAGAGAAAAAGTTAGAGAGAGAGAGAGGAGAAAGAAAAATACGTATTTATATTCATAGGCTGTACTCGTTATGATATTTACGAACAGCAATTCGAAAAAATAATGATAACACTGTTACTTTTTTCCATGATAATGATTGTGTTAGTCTGCCACAATTTATCATTACAGTAGTAAAACAAGTGAGAATGGGAGGCAAATAAAAGTATTTGGGTGACTGTTGTTGGGATGCAACAACTTGAGGACCTTCGGCTGTTACTATAGAGACGGCTGCGCGCCTCCGCTGGATGCGCTGGTGCAGTTGATGGGATTGGAACCTGCGCGCGCTCCCGCACTCTCCCACACTATCCCAACACACAGCCGGAAAACAGCTAATGTCATGGACAGGACGAGACACTTCACATAAGGGAAATCCTCCTCTCGTAAGTGATTCAGTGTTTGTTTTTTCTCTGCTGCTGCACCCGTCGTGTATCTAACTGGATATCCAGCTGTTGTGCTTTAAGGATGCCACTGACGCTTCGTGCTGCTGCGCGCTAGCTTGTTGGTACTCCAGGAAGTGGAGACATTTTCATCCTCCTGAGTAGGCCTTGACTGAAATATTGTCGTGTATTTGCTACACTATCACGTGGCCATGTTGTCACATATCATATTAGCTTTGTTTAGGAACCTAGCTACGTTAGCCTACATCTTTGGTATAACGTTGGCCTACGCACTTCGTATTGTGTTTGCCCAATTTAGCACCTTAGCTCTCGTGCGTTTCCATAGTAACCTTGGCCCGGTTGGTGTCATTCATTCAGTTCTTGATCTCAGTATGGAAATGCATTACCTGATTGACAGTCAGTTGTGTGACAGCCCTTTTTCAGGACGTCAGGATGCCACAGCAGCTTGTCCTGTGTCGATAAGACGGTTGAGCAGTTTCCTAAAAGGGTTTTAGGATTTCACAGTCGCCCTTTAAAGCCAAGTGGGTTAGCCAAGATAGGGCCTTGTATCTTAACTGCTTCAAGTGTAGCTTGTTTTTAACAAGATTGATTTGAAGTTTTCTTCAAGATTGTGCCACACAATAACTTGAGAAGTTGCACTACTGTTTAGAAAATCTTTATGACGTTTGCTGACAGTACTGACAAGTTAAACATGCTGCAAACAATGGCATCGCATCTTCTAATGCAAAATGCTGCTAGACAAGATTAGCCTACAAGAGAAGTAAAGATAAGGCTAATAAACATTTCTTTTACAGTATGCCAGACATTGTATCAGTTGTGGCAAAGATCTGATGAGTTTTATTTCTTATTAATAGATGGGCTGAGTGACCTGATAGCCTGCGTCAGAATAAAGGTATACCTTTAAAGCTGCTCTAGGTAATACGTTGAGATTAAGCACGGGTCAAATAATGTAAAAGTTGTCGCATGGCAGTGTTCTTCAGCTCTATGCGCATTGTAGCATCTTTCAGCTTATTGTTTTTGTTTTATTTCCCACAACCTTACTGTTTGCCTACTTTCACTGCTTTCTTCAGAGTCATTTTCAGATGCAGCATGAAGGTGCTCTCAGCGTTAAAGCTCTGATAAACTCACTGTATGCTGCCTGCCCATCTCCAAATGGCAAAGCAAGTGTGCTATGAATTATTATTATTATTTCCCTTTCATACATTAAGAAAGCACAATGGAACTTTAGCATTCATTTTGAGTTGTATTTCTGGCCATCTGATAAATACAAACCTATGATACAAGCTCACTCTCCTTTTAGCTTTGTCTCCGTCTCCGCCAATCCCTGATGGAAATACCTGCCGCTCTGGCTCTTTAATGCTCCATTATGTTCACCAGCTAGTTGCTTACTGTCTTTTGGTTGGTGCTGCACAGGTAGCGCACACTGGGTGTACAGTATCAGAGCATTTTGTCATTTTTTTAAAAGAAATGCCTGCTGCTGCTGGAAACAAAGTCAGTGAGAGCAGGTAGCGGGAAACTGCTGGAGTTGGGTGATAACCCTCTATGTGTTTGTCACCATGAGTGGCACCTTTCACAGTACACTTAATAATTGAAACCATTGTTCATGTAAAATATTGATGAATGTGGCTTTAAATCAAATTCAACATTGAGACAAAAAGGGGGGATGAATGTTGTTGTGGCCGCTGTATGCCCGCCTCCTCAGTCAGGAGCTGTATGACTCCACCATTATCTTGAGAATGTATTGATCCTTTCCATGAATTTAAATTAAGCGCACCTACACAACACCAATTTGTATAAATGTCTAATTGCCACTCAAGGCTATGGTAGAGAAAAAAAGATCTGTACAAATGTGCTGCCAGCATCAACCAAACTTTTTCTTGTCTGCCGTAATTAAGATATTGCCAAAGTGCACTCTTCAAGAATAAAAACTTCAGCGAAAAAAAGTTTGCAGACTCCAACAAATACTTGGTTACAATTAATCTGCCCAGTGATCGCATCCTACCCATGAGGAACATGTCCTCTCTCCAAATGGGAAACTAATTGCAGTCTTTGCCACCTATACTCCCACATAATAGCACTTAGACCCTGCAATTTAGTTTTCACTCTTCTTCACGTTGCCATTTGCATATGTTAAGTGTAGCAATTACACTGGGAAATTGCTTCTAACTACATGAGGTTTATATGGACAGTTTCTTTTCTTGGTAAGAGCATGAAAGGAAACGTTTTTTTGTTGCTCTCACTTTATCTTTTTATTTTTTAAAAGGTGTGCAAAGTTTTTGTCACTTTTAAAAAAAAAAATACTTTTTTTATTAAATTATTTGTGGAATTTCAGTCTATTAAGGACAGGTTAAAAGTTTTAATTTATTCAAGTCATTTGTTGCACGTTTACACGTAACAGTTTAAATGGGACAGTAGATCAGGCCATTTGCTCATTTATCAACTATACTATTAAAACAACTTCACTACCAGACTACCAGGCATTGTCTTGTTCAATTCATAGTAACTGTAAATGTAAGAATTCAGTTTTTATTTATTTCACATTGATATAGTAGCACATTTCATTGATGGGAACATAGAGACACAAACTACTCATGTGCTCATGATGCAGTGACACATCTCATCTGGGCATTTGGGAATGGATGTCTTTTCCTTTTTAGATTTTTTGTGTTCATGTCAATGACATCTACAAATTGAATCTATTGTTTGATGTGTAATACCTTCACAATACCACATTATTGAATTTAATTTTATTGCTGTTTTTTGAAGGATTGTTACACCCAAATTACAAATCATGCAATTTCTCACATTCCTATCTAGCCATGCAAATAGTTTTAGATGGATCTTCTGAGGCATCTGTCTCTGAGATTTCAGCCTCTATCCCAGTATAAAGAAGGTGAATGCATTGAGCTTGTGTCTCTGTTATTTTGGGTGAGAAATGGTTCCTTTAAAAACGTAGTGTGTTCTGTAGATTCTCCACTGTCAAAGGGGTAGACCTAATGTTTCTAGAAAAAGACGTTTTCAAATGTGTTAAGAGCCCCACAGACATTGTATTGGGGCGGCACCAGAGATATCAGATACAGACATTTAAAAATATGGGCAAATATAACCAACAACTATCATCATGGCTACATACCACTGGAGGTTATGTTTTTATGTAAGTTGGGTGGAACAAATTGATTGCATAGATATGTGCTAACGCTGCACCTAGCAGCATTGTGAATGTTCTCTCACCCCTCTTTACTGCTCTTATGACTGCTACCAATCACTGACTGCTGCCGCAGGACCCCCAGGCCTTTAGGACATTCTCCTTTTTGCATCTCTAGTCTCTCTCTCTATCTGGTTGGTCTCTCCACCCCTCTGCGACCTGGGGATGAATGCACCAATGAGGAGCCTCACAGTGAGTCCCCTGGTCCTCCTCCACCTCCACCCCATCTTCTTCTTCCACAACACCTCAGTTACTCACTCACTCAGTCACAGAGTGTCGCATATATGCCTTGATGTCAGACGTGGTGGGCATTCCTGTCTCTATGAACGTACTGTAGATGTGGGTAGTGTACTGTACACCATAAGAGTCATGGTGTTAACTAACTGTTGTGTGTCATTTACAGGGTATGCCTGATCGCATGTTATGTGCAGTGCTGGAGCAATTTCAGCTTTACTTTTCCCTTTGGTATGTGCGCTTTGTCTCCATTCAGAGTGTCATTTCTTCTTGTGTTCTTATGTTGAAACGGCCTGTACACTTTTTTTTTTTCCTGCATACACATACTGTATACACAAGCATACTGAACCATGGAAATGCACAGGTAACACTAACTCACACCTTACACTGTACAGTAAGTTGCACAGCTTAATACGGCTTGGTGTTCAATACAAAGAAGATCATGTATGATCTTTTCGAATGGTAAGTTACTGTAGCTGTGAATACACTCGTCATGTGTTCCATGTGTGCTACTTTGTGTATCACGGTGGCCATTCAACAAATTTAATTTTAAAATCCACACCTCTGTTCTGGCAATTCAAGTCAGGGTAGTTTATTTTACTGATACATCACAGTAAACTAAAGCTTAACACTACATGTAATAACATTTGGAAGCCAGTACTGATACAGAGCTTATTTAATAGAACACTATATTTAAATACAATAATTTACAGTAAGCGTTGTCCAGCTATTATTTCTTTTTAAGAAGTGCACTTGTATTTTTAAAGTTAGTTACTGTTAATGTGGCCATACTGTATACGGCAAGCCAAGTGCCTCTGAGTTGCATTAAGTGTTGTACACGGTACACAGATTAACATTCACATTGGACACATTGGAGTTACTAAAAGTGGTACTGCCACTACCCAGACTTGGATTCAGCCAGTGTGTTCTCCTGTTCCTCATTTAGCTTTGTTCACTGTCTGGTTTGCCTCCCTCTCTCTGTCAGATCCACTCTCTGTATAGCACGGCAAGTCCCAGCATGCTAAAGAGGAAACAGAGTTCACGGGTCGAGGCCCAGCCTATGACCGACTTTGGGCCGGATGAGACCCTCGCAGACAGCGCTGACATCTTCTGGATCAACAAACCAGTGAGTGTACTTGCATGTGTGTCATGCTCAGCAGCTCAACACAATATCATATATTCCATTCCTGCCAGATATTTTAAGTATTTGTAAGCCACACTTAATTGATGTAATTTCTTTGAAATGTTGTTTTACAAATATGGCAAGGTTATTTAAATTGCTGGACAGCAAAGAATACAACTAAATATTATAGAACCATTTATCATTGTTTCTTCTTTTGTCTTTCTGCAGTGGGTGCACTCTCTGCTGCGGGCCTGTGCCATCATCAGTGTCATCTCTGTGTGTATGAACACCCCCAAGACATTTGAGCATTACCCACCGTTGCAATATGTGACCTTCACGCTGGACACACTGCTCATGTTCCTCTACACTGCAGAGATGATTGCCAAGATGCACATCAGAGGAATCATCAAGGTAGCAACTGACAGTTGAGCAGAGCTACATGGCCATAGGTAGCACATTACCAAAATCAAGCTATAAGATTACATTTTTTTTTATACCACATGACTAAAATATTTAGGTATAAAATACCAACAAAGGAAACAGAGAATACGTTGAACTAAAGAGGGAAAATGCTGTTACATTTTGACTTGGAAACGACACTGTAACACACAAATATGTCATTTTATTCAATATTAAATAAACAAATCAATACATAAATCACTTAATATGCCTATGAGACAATTCCTAAAATAAATAAATGAGGAAATTAAATAAATCTAAATATACAAAATTAGTTAATCTATGTTAAATAAATAAATAGGTGTTACTTAAATTTAATTTCAGGGGACGTTTATTTTATAATGTCACATATATTTATTTCCCTCTATTCATTTTCACTCGTCATATTCAAATGAAGGGGCGTGGCTATCTCACAGCCTCAGACCACACAGTCTATGCCTTAGGCCAAAACAACAAGTTAGGCACTGGCCCGGGTGCTCCTTCTCCCTGCCTTCCTGCGTTCTCTTGTGCTGGGTCTTGCTGCTACCTTTTTTTCCAAGTAGCAGCTAGCTAGCAGCTAGCCACCAGGCCGTTGTGACCCGGGTCCCTGGTGCTTTCTCTGGTTCAACTGCGGAGATGACATGAGCCGCTCTGGTCCTGGCGAATCAGTTAGCCTGGGAACGAGGCGGTACATATATATATATATGTACTGTATATATAATATTTTTGGCCTTGTTTATTTTTTTGAGTATTGTATTATGTATTTTATAGGATGCATTTCATAGGTTTATCTATTAATTTATGTATTAATTTATTTAATATTGAATACAATTGCATTCCATACTGGAAGTAAGTTATTAGATGACTTTTGTGAACAATGTTTTTATATTAGATGGTACGGTATTTAAAATCTGTGGGTCCTTTAACTGAAAAACAGGACTGGCCAAATGCTGTCTTGCTCTTTGCAGGTTTACAGTCTCCACGGACTGCACCTCTTGTAGTGGCTTCTTTACTGGAGTATTTTTTAATAATTTAAAATACCAGTTCTGGGGCAAGACCATTCACACACTTAAAAATACGCTTTGCAGCGGCCACAGGTTCAATCTTGTGATGAATTTTACAATGATGCCATTTTATTGGCTTCTGATCCAGTGTTTTTAGAGTTTACTTATTTAACAACAACATAGGTTTAATTTTTGACTGCGTGGCCTGTCCCCAGACAGATGCACAAGAAGAAAGATGTGAGAAAATCATGGCATGCATGTAAAGCTGAGCAGCCTTAATTGGGAAACAACATCTCATAAGTCAAAAGCAATTCAAGTTACCCTTAAAAGTCTTGGATCGTTTTCTGATATGTGCTTAAAATTTGAATTGGAAGTCTAAGATAACACCTACACTATTAAACTTTCTGTATTTCATTCTGATTACTAGTTATGGTAAAATCATTATGTGTTTTTAGTGTTATAGAAAAGCACATGGAAACAGTTTTTTCATAGTTATGAAATTGTTTTTAAGTCCGATAATTTAACACAATTCAAATCCAAAGTATACAGATAATGTTCTAAAGAAGCATCCATGAACAGACAGCTGGTAGATGAAAGGCATAATTACTGCCATGAAAAAGTGTGGACAGCTTAATTGGCAAATAAAGGATAACAAGCAGGGAGGCACTGGAGGACACAGATTTAAAATCACAAGTGCAGGAAAACAGTATAAAACTGGAATATTTCTTGTTCTTTCTCTTGTTGTTCCTTTTAGTTATTAAAGGTAGAGCAAATCTTTGTCCGTAAAATGGGATGGTTTATTTTCTGTGTATGTCAAGTAAAATTCCACTTTTTTTTAATTATGCACCAGTCACAGATTAGAATTTGTGGCTTTATCAAACAGGTCTATAACCTTGATTGACAATTGGAAGTCATATTTTGTAGCTGGTTGATGAAAGTGCCTGCACAAAGCAAACGATGCACACAGCGTGGTAAAGTACAGTAATTGTATGCTTTTGTTCTTGTCAGTGTGTAATCAAACATGGTCTCTGTAGAGTGTTAGAACACACCCTCCTATTTGCAGCCTTTCTTCCTGTGGAAGGCTGAACCCCTAAGAGCTTCTTACAGACTCTCTCTCTCTCTGTAAGTGGTTATTAAATATACCCATTTTTGCTGGCCCTATGGCATTTCAGTTTCTTCACACTTCAGGGGACTATTCATTTTATGTCTTATCATGTTGATAACAGAGCTGTTTGAATATTGTTGTTAGACTGTTAAAATGGGCACAGTAATTTCAGATTGTTACTTTCCGTGGATATTGCTATGTCATTACTTTTTCAACAGCTTTCAATCAGTAAAAGCTTCCTGTGTCAGATTTTTTAGAAGGTGATGGTTTGAACTTGATATTGGCAGTTTTCAGAACCATGATGACATTATCAAAGCTTTAAAACATCACAGGATGTCTTGTAATTATTAGAATACATCAGCTTTTTTGAAAAATATGGCCTTGGAGGATGATGATGTTCATTTATTTTTGTTCATGTTTTGCTCCTGTTTTTGTGCTTTTGGCCTTTTGCTGATGCCTCCTCTTTCTTTGTTTTGTCTCTGCACAGGGGGATAACTCCTATGTGAAGGATCGCTGGTGTATGTTTGATGGATTCATGGTGTTTTTCATCTGGGTGTCCCTAGTGCTACAGGTATAATGCAACATTTACAAATACAGGTTTCTCTGCAGTTATATATATATATATATATATATATATATATATATATATATATATATATATATATATATATATATATATATATATACACATAATATAAGTATGTGTGTACAGCTTGGCATAAAGCAATCAATTGTAGTAGCTGCTTTTTACTTTGTAACAATCCATTTCTCTTTGTTTTAGGTGTTTGAAATAGCAGAGCTTGTGGATCAGATGTCTCCATGGGGAATGTTGAGAATCCCCCGAGCGCTCATTATGATCCGGGCCTTCCGGATATACTTCCGCTTTGAGCTTCCTCGCTCTCGCATCACCAACATACTGAAGTAGAAAACTGTCATGAGCATTTCTCTACACTATGGTCTCCACACTTAATGGACAGCCATACACATAAAAATGTGCCATTTTTTACTCCTCTGCTTTGCAGGCGATCTGGAGAACAGATCTGGAGTGTCTCCATCTTCCTGCTGTTTTTTCTCCTGCTTTATGGAATTCTGGGTGTTCAAATGTTTGGAACGTTCAACCACCACTGTGTTACTAATGATACACAGAGAGGGTAAGAACAACGTTGATTCAACCTTTATTTATCCTAGAGAGATTATTAAGGGCAACCCTCATTTACAATGGCATTGAGTCATATTACAAACACAAATACAGAACAACAACACAGAAAGTACAATCATAAGAAATATATAAAGACAATTAACCATTCAGAATTGGATTTTTTTTTAAATAAATAAATTAGGGTAATAGGGATGCAAAAGAAAATACAATTACGTAAAGCAGTTACAAGTAGAAGGTTGCAGGTTTAGAACCAGATTTCTAAATTGTCCAAGAGGCACAATAGAGTTGACTTTAAGTATAAAGACATGTAACTTTGGATGCCTATTTTGTTGTTTGCTGACACTCTTACTTGTTTCAACTAAGCAATTGTAATACATTTTTATCCTTCAGCTTTTTAATGAGCACCTTTAAATACCTGAGTTGTCTTTCCCAGCTTTAACGGATTTGGTGATGCATTTTATGTTTACTGAAGTAGTAGTTTTAAGTAGCTAGAGGATACTTACTGTATACATGAGAGTGTCTTTCTTATTACAATACAGTATATGGACTAGGGCCAACACCATTGGTACACACATAAGGTACAAACATAGATGAGCCTGAATGCATCTGTCCATTACAGCCTATGAAAGCCAATCTAAAATAATTCACCAGCAAGCATATTTGATCATAACGTAAATAGCGTATGAATACAGCTACTGAAAAACTCAAAATATACTGTAGGATCACTCATCTGCGTTGATGCATTCTTCCTGCAGGCTTTGTTTTCGAAAGTATATGTTACGTATGAGTTCTGGAAATTACTTTGCAGAGGTAGCTTGTATTACAATCTGCCTATGTGAAATACTGCAGGGGTCTACACAATGTAGATGCTACATTAAAAAATCTGAAACTTTAAAAAGACAATGTCTGTTAGTATTTAATGCACTATACCCAACTGTCATGTTGCAGTATAAATGCCCAGTATATTACACTTTGAAACAACTGGTGTGCTGGGATGTTATCAAAGGTTTGAGATAAAGTTACTCTTTGTTTCAAAGAGTAACTTGGTCCTCTTTGAAACAATTGTGTTTGTGTGAACGAGTACTGTACATACTGATAAAAAAAGACAACTTGATGGTAAAATCTAATGTCAAACTTGGTGCTTGACACAAAATTAATAAAATGTTATAGCCCAGCTGTTAATAGGTTTGCAACCGTATCCTTCCTTAAAAACAATACCCTTCCCCTGCACAATGGCAAGGTAGTAGATTTAGTGTGAAACCTCAGTTACAGAGTCAATAAAGTTAAAAAGTGTGTGCAGTGTAGTGAATAAAAACGTAAAACGGTTTGCTGTTTACACCCCATTGTGACATCCTGCTTTAATGAATTACAGCAAACTAAACAATGATGGGTCAGCCTGATTAGTCAGTCTGACAGATTTTGACAGCATCTCATCTTTTGTGATCAATTTGGTGTGACCATCTAAGCAGTAACACATTAACTTGGCTTTTTTATGTGGAGCAGCACCTCTGCACAACCTAATTTAATTAATTCAGGAGTTGTTTTCGTCAGGGTTTAGTCATTGTTATACATTTTTCTAATTATAGTAATTTAGATGGTACACAGGCAGGGGCTCCCTTCTAAAATACGTTTTTTACTTTTAAACAATGATGGTCAGCAAAACAAGAAACCCAACAACTTGTGGGCAGATGGTGATTTAAAGTCACATTCTTTAAAAACAATATAGCAATTCTGGGTGGAAAATGGTCAGTACTTTTTAAAAAATGAATTAAAATGAATTGACCAGTTTTATAACGTTGAAATGCTGAATAACCCTCTGGATACCAGCACTTGGGAAAATGCGGGATTGGGGATGTGTGACAGTTTGCGCACATTGCTGTAAAAAATCAGTATGTATTTAAACACATTTGTGAAGAATTTGTTTTAGTTCAGTTTAGGATGTTAGCACACAGAGAATAGGAATCCCTGTAGAGACAAAAGATGGGGGAAGCAACCATCATGGTGAAATTCCCAGGCTGCAGGGAGAGCTAATACTAATTATAATAATTTTAATTTCCCACATTGTCCAGTATGAAGGTCATTCATGCTCAAGCGCTACCCATTTATCTCTCCTTACTGATTGTGTGCCTAAGCACCTTACACTGCATACATTGATCATTAGAAGGAAAGAGAGCACGCAGCAATGTCATATTTATAGACCTGACATCCCTATATACCATCATTCCTAAAGTGGAGTGGCGGCACATCTAATTTGTTTGCTGCTGCGCTCTTTTCCCCAAGTCCCTCACATATATATGCGTCTATGGGGTATTTTTGAAATATGTCACACAACAACTGATGTGTCTAATCTCTATCTGCCATATGCCTTTAGCACAAAGTCAAAGCTCCTTAGCTTTTAACACTCAAGGGATGTGATGGGAATTGGGGAAACATTTTCTGATATGGATATTAGATGAAAATCGTTTTGGATTTGTGAACAAAATAGGGCGTCCTCTCCTGGATGTCAAGATTTCTGCAATTATTAACCTAATGGCTATTTAACTTCATGGTAAATAATTACATTCATGGTTTTCCTAAGTACTATCTATCTAAGTAGTATCTACTGAACGGGGCTTTTGTATTTTGTAGAGTTCTTTAAAGCTATATTATGGTTTGTGTGTTTGAGCGTTATTCTAAATTGAAAAGTCTTCTTAAAAGACAATATATAGGCATTTTTGAATGACATGACAAAATCGTTTCTGGGATTCAACCAAATAAACGCATTATTGATTAGATATTTTAAACCAATTCATGTAATAGTAATATTTAGAGGGTGTAAGCATGTCTCTTTTAAAAAAAGTGATGTAAAAACATGTTTATTAAAGGTGCAATATGTAATACTGACAGCTTGTGTGAAAACAGTTATAGCAGTACAAATTCAAAGTAATGGAGAGAGTCGTCTCCCCCGCTCCCTCGTCCACAGAGGAGATTGCCAGGCTGAGACCGCAGCATTCACAACAATGTTGCTAGACGCTAATCTCACATAGCCAGACATTATGTTACAGCACAGCGGAGTAGCTAACATTAGATGCTGGCTATATTGACAGTCATAAAAGCCCGTGCTCACGCGGAGCTCTGTACCCAACTAACAAACACTTTTTGGGCTTAGAATTACTGAAGGAATTGCTAAAAACACAACAACCTTGTTGTCCTCACCACCCGACGGACAGACACACTTCCTCGGTTTTGAATCATGGTAGGAACCGCTAAACATAAAACGATCTTGCTGTCCTCTCCACCTGACTGCACACACTTTATTGGCTTAGAATTACAGCAACAATTGCTAAACACACTGCAAACTCACAAGGTCTTGATTTTTTGTTGTTGTTGCAAGTAACCAACTTGGGTACTCTAGCTATATAATTCAATGTGAGTACACGATTGTTGAAATCCCTGTCCCTTGTAGCCGTGATAAATTAGCTTGAAGCTAATGCTTACCTCTAAATACTGGCATTAGCATTGTTGTCAGAAAAGATAGTATTGCAACCTAGCACGTTTCCTTGATATCCGCATTGGGGTTGCATTACAGTTAATATACTTTGTTTTTAAATTGGATATAGAACTTGAGAAAAAGGGTATTGTTATTTAGTAGTGCTTCATATGCTAAACACACTGATTCAGTGCATTATGTTTTAACAAGAGGAATTCTTCGAGGTGGGCAAAGCTGTTGACCGGACTCACATTTTCAGTTATGCAAAACATTACAAATAAATTCTGGTTTGATGAAATAACACATTCAGAAAAACATTTATTAAAATAATGTCTGATCACATATGGTTTGATTTTCATTTAACTCAACAAATTATTAATATCTCATTAATACTGGACATTTGTTTTCTCATTTGATGCTTCATTTATCTCTTCTTTGTTATCAAGAAAAGTGATTTATTTGATAAGATACAGTGGTAATTTTCAGACCAGTATAATAAGCTTTATCGGATTCATCACTATGCCTCTGATTGCCTTTTGTGATGTGCAATAAATTATCCCTTCTGATCCTGTACCCCTTAATAAACAATTTGGATGAATGTCTGGGCAGCCAATTTGAAGGCATTCATTTTCATTAGAGAAATAAAGCAGCCCCCCGAATAACACCTGTGGCTAAAAGACATCTGTGTATGTGTGTTTGTCATGCTTATATAACATTTGTAACTGGCCATAGATTTTGAAATCCAGTTTAAGATACAAAAGTTCTGTCTTCATGTTGTTACAATATCTATTTGTATTCACACATTGCAGTATATATTTTTCTCTATTTAAGATATTACTTCCATGTACCAGATGTTTCATACATTTGTGTATGCAACAATGCAACATTGCTGCAACAAGTGTTTTTTTCTTTCTTTTGATCAGTAATGTGACATGGAACAGCTTGGCCATCCCAGACACCCATTGTTCCCCTGATGGGGAGGGCTACCAGTGTCCTCATGGCTTCAAATGCGAGGACCTGGAAGACCTGGGCCTCAGCCGACAGGAGCTCGGTTATAGTGGCTTCAATGAACTAGGTAAAAGCTATACACTTACACGTTTAATTTATGTCAGTTACTATTTCTAACCCTGAATTCCAAAGGCCCAGATTCAGAACTGTTAAGATGATACACTTAAAACAGTAATACGAGGTGCTTAATAGTTAAACTGATAGATTCCGACTACTGTTATTGATCTGCCAGCTGTCTGTCAGTTACACTTGGCAGCTTCTGATTACTTTACCTCACTTTAATCTTAACAAGAAAATAGTATGGAGTGGTGTTTCTTCCCTCATTATATCATCTTTGGCTGAGTGTTAAAATTACAGACAATTCATTTTCAGAGAGTACATTAACCAGAAAATGGCCAAGAATTTCATTGTGTAGCTTGACCAACTCACATAATTTACATTAATTAGCTACATCTGACCAAATGTGTTGATGACAGTGACGTAGGCATACTTAAAGATAATATCATCAGATGAATCAGTCTCAACATTATAAAGAAGGAATTGGAACCAGAAGGATGTACCCATATTATATAGAAATTCAAGGTAATGTTTTTTGTGAAAGGCTTAGTCTGAGGCATGATAGTTAGCCATGAGCCATGATAATTAGTGTGAAGCTCACAGACATCGCCGCGTGGCGCAAAAGACCAATACTGACACTTGTTTCAATAACAATCTCTGCTTTTTTTTAATCTAATTGTACATCTCTCTGATTCATGTATCTGTCTTTGTTTAGGTACGAGTATCTTTACTGTGTATGAGGCTGCATCACAGGAGGGTTGGGTGTTCCTCATGTACAGAGCCATTGACAGCTTCCCTCGCTGGCGCTCCTACTTCTACTTTATAACTCTCATTTTCTTCTTGGCATGGCTTGTCAAGGTGAGAGCCAATCTCTCTCTACTGCACTTTTCATAATGCTTTTAAGCTCCCATGGCATGACAGCAGGGGATAGTTGAACACCAAATGGTTTTGGTTAATTGACATGACCTAACCTTTTACCCACAGACATAACGATTTCCCCTTGTTAGTGGAATGTTCCCTGGCTAATAAGAGAATTAATATCACGAAACAGATTGTGAAAGGAAGTCAAGAGACGAGAGATGCACATTTATTCTTAATTGTCACAACAATCTTTCTCTCCCACTGTCTCTGTTTCACTCTCTCTGTGTTTCTCTTTCACAGAATGTGTTCATTGCAGTCATCATCGAGACATTTGCTGAGATAAGAGTGCAATTTCAGCAGATGTGGGGATCAAGGAGCAGTACCACATCTACTGCCACAACACAGGTATGACTATCACAGTCACAGACACAAGTTGACAAAGTAGCGGTTGAGTGGAAAAAATGTGTCCATTCATCAGAGTTCAGCTCATCAAAGTTGCATGAATTCAGAAGATTCTAAGGAATGAACACAAACACATTTTGACAGGAATGCCTTTGTTAGGGTTACATGAGTGCATCTTCTTAAATTAATGATTTCACTTACATCAAAACTGACATTATATATTTTTTTCAAGATTATGTTTTGGGCATTTTAAGCCTTTATTTATACAGGACAGCTGAAGTCATGAAAGGGGAGAGAGATGGGGAATGACATGCTGCTGCTTAGAAGAGTAAACCTCTATAAATGGGTGCCTGCTCTACCAGGTGAGCTACCCAGGCACCCCAAAACTGGCATCTTAAGGGTGCTGCAGCTGTCTGTTTTGGTGGTCGCCACTAGCTGAGTTTGAAACAATTGGATTTTCCTCCTTTGTTTGGAACTCCTTTACATTGGTGAAGGAGTTTATGTATCGCAAGGTTTTGTTCACAAGTAAAGGTAAGAGAAAGTAAAAAACTGACAAGCAGATTAGTGCGTCCTTAACAGTACCAGACTGTTATGGTAAAGAGTGAGATGAGCCTGAAGGGAAAGCCCTTGATTCACTAATAAGTCTTTGTTTCAAAGGTCATGCATGAGCTCTGGGCAGTGACTGACTGTGATCAAAGATGCAATTGGCCATCTGGGGTCACCCTTAGTGCCATGGTGAGGAGGTTGGACCCCTGAAAAGAGCTTGGAAAAGAATCACTTCTACTACTACTCTTTCAGGTAGTTTGGGCAACAGGAGGCTTTTCAAGATACATCCCATTAGAGGTATTCCGGGCGTGTCTAAGACCCAGAGCATACTAGAGAACATGGCTAAGGAAAAGGACACCCTGGCTAAATGGGTTAACCTTATTTTGCCCAGCCTAATATAGACTTATATGATTCACTTCTGTAGCAGTGGTGTAGCAGTTAGTTCCTTCAAGACATTAGTTTGTCTTCAGACATTTAAAGGATGACCATGAAGCGCAACATCCTAGGTTTGATCTTTTTTTCAATCTCTCTACGTCATTTCCTGTCATCTCTCTACTACTACTAATAAAGGCCTACAATGCCCCTCAAAATAGTTCTATACAACAAGATAGCTAAGGTTGCAAATGTTAGGCCATGTTAATAAAACAACATGAACCACTTAGCGAGTGACAACCCCAAAGTTTAAGTAAGCAACTTCAGCAAATATCATGTAAGACATTTGTCCTAAAGAGTTTACAATTTAATTTAAAATAGCAACATGTTACTCTTTTTGCTAAATTTGGTTTTGTTCAATTTGGATGTTTAAAGCAAATTACAAGATTGTTACCTCAAAAGGTGCTTTTTGATCATATGTTTCTTCATCTTCTTTCTATCACTGCTTCTACATTTTCATGAGATTAGGCCATATATGGCTATAAACTAGAGAGAGCTTATAAAGTCTACTGACATAATGTTCACTGTCATAAAGAAGAGATTTGGGTAAGGGAAACACAATAATAAAAGGGGTAGCAGTTTCTGGATGTTTATTTTAGAAATGCCCATACATTCCTCACCATCATTTCAGACAGCATTCATTCATGTCAGTGATTAGCATTTGCTTGACATTCAAGTTGGAACATTTAGCTGTCTTACAGATGTCCTTTCAGGTACGATAGGGGTTGTTACTGTGGTCTTGAATAATGCTTATTTTTCTTTTGATGTGAAGAGCATTTTATTGCCTCTACCACGCTTACAGTAGACTACTCTCGAATGACAAAGAGGGTTAAAAGGTGGGTTTAAAGTCGAGAAAATCAAGAGAGGAACAGGGCAAAGTATTTTGTACATTTTTGTATTACATTTAAAAACTGGGCAGATAAGAAGGCGGACATTTTGAAATGTTATTTGTGAATTCACAGAGAATATGTAACACAATACATAAGTTGTTGTATGGCATCAGCCAATAAAAAAACCCTCATAAATACAACAATTTTAAGGAATATTGTGGGTAGATGCATGGATCTGCGTTTGTATTCTGCAGATATTTTGTTTATTTCAAAGAAAAGCATTCATTGGCTTGTCAATACTATACGCCTGGATTTGTTAAGAATCTAAAATCCCTCTTAAACATTACAGTATACTGTTTTCAGTTATTTATTAGAAATGATACACCATGGAAAGTCATGAAACTAAATCCTCGTTACTTTGGTCATGATGGAAAACAGGCTGGTGCCACCGTCATGTATACAGTTGTGACCTTGAAAACAATTAGCCTTTTTTTTTCATTATTAAAATTTATGTAAATCACATTGTCATGCCCCAATCTTTATCTTAGAGGAGGTAAAACTAATTAGCTGTGGTGTACCACTTAACTGTCAATCACAGAGGCTGAAACAATGTTCTTCAGTCCTCATGTTCCTTAGAGAGGAAGGCTGGTAAAAGGTGGCTCTGGGAGAAACAACCCATGCCACACTCCCCATTCTTTGACTTTGCTATGCTGTCTCCAGATTATTGAGGCTTCTAATAGAGATTAGGCTGTAAACCCTAATAACATTACAACGGATAAATCCACTTTTGTTTCACAGGATCATGCAGACTTCATCAAAGTCTACTTTGGCTTGTCTGAAGTTGTGTGATAACCCTGTGTGTTTGACATCAAGGTTGTAGATTATATTCTCCACTCCTCTCCTTGTTTTAATAAAGGCAAGATGATAAAAGCTATGGATTGGGCACAACAGCCTTGCTAGGATGTGATAAAATCTGAAGCAGCGCCACCAGTGGGTCAAAGTTTCTAATTCTCCTGTGAATTATCTCAACATCTATTAGATGGATTTGCACAAACAATTGTATAGACATGTGTGGTTCCCAGATGATAAATCCTAATGGCTTTGATGATCCCCTTACTTTTCTTCTAGTGCCAGCATGAGGTTCTCATGTTGTTTTGAGTGAAATTTATCAATAACTGCTGATGCCATGATACTTGGTACATGCATTTATGCCCGCCTCAGGATAACTTGATCCAACCAGCACCACATCAGGTCAAATAAAAAAACTAAATACCAAAACCAATTGCCATTCTCATCAGCCTCAGCTATACTTTGTATTTTGTGTCATTTACTAATGTAAGCACGCTAAATGTATGTGCAAAGACGATAACACTGTCTGCAAAACATGTGCATTCTATCATTATAATTTTGAGCAAGTATGCCAACATTATCATTCAGCTCATGGCATTACTGTGCCTAAGTACAGTCTCACCCAGCCATGCTCTGGCTGCAGGCAGTTTTTTCTTATAGTGTCTTAACTGTTATAATATTAGCATAAGGAAAGCTTTGGCCTTTCAGAAACAATGACATCAAAGTCCTTTTGGGGTTACAACAAAGTCTGACAAATAACTGAAACTAGCGAAGTTGACTCTCAATGACATGACATTTGAGAATCAATTGTCACAATAGTGTTTATAACTAATGTGTTGTGTAGAAGAATGATTTATATTCCATAAGTGAGCCAGCTGTAATGTGAGTTTGGAAGTATCTGCTGTGAGATTGTTTTTATTTCTGGTGTTAAGTCCTTAGGCCTATAAACTGTATTTGGTAGCTATATCATGCTGTTTTTGTGTGGGTACGAATCTGTGCCTATGACGCCTTCAGCTTATTTTGTGGTCACAGATGTCTTATGAAGATGTAGCCAAAGGGTAGATGTGTGTGTTTGAGTTTTGTCCAGTACTTTGAATGGTGTGCAGGTTTGTTTTGTGTGTGTTCTGCCCCTTATGTGTTGTACTTGTGCCACAGATGTTTCATGAAGACTCTGCTGGGGGGTGGCAGCTTGTAGCTGTGGACGTCAACAAGCCACATGGCCGAGCGCCTGCCTGCCTCCAGGTAAACACACCACATAATTAATATGCAGCTGATGCTGCTGGTGTAAAGTGTTTCTCTCTCTTTCTCTCTCACACACACAAACAGACACACACACACACACACACACACACACACACACAATATTTATCTTGTGAAAGGTGACACCTGAACATAGACATAACTTTAAACTTACCTGTACTATGTTTACATAGTATGTTTGTTTAGTAGAGAATCAGTGACTCTCATCTATTCAACATGTGCCGCAGACTCACGCAGTATAACCTCATTGTTTTCCGATTTCTCTGTCTTTTAATAGCTGTGTCAAACGACTAAATGATGGGATTTTAAATGAGGGGAGGCTCATGTTTAATGTGTGAAGCTCCAGTGATAGATTAGGTTTAAATGATGTCTACATGATGGACGCTGGTCGGTGTGATCCAAATGGTTGGGCTTTAAAGATAAGCTGAAAGCAGCGGGTGTTGCTTGCAGCGGGCCCACTGTTCATAGCAGTATGGTGTAAAAGGCTGGGCCCTTGCTGTGAGATACTGCCAATAGCGTCTACAGCTATAAGAGGGAGGATAGCTGTCAACAATCCCTCATGGTGAAAATAGTGTTCCAGAACTAGGCTTGAAGGAGGCACACACACACACACAAACAAAGCGAGGAAGAGTACACAAATAAAAATAGAGAAAAGGGGTAGAGAAGAAGGAAAGAAATGAGAAGAGAAAGAATGTGAAATATGCAGTATTCCCCATTAAAGCAGCATGTACCCCAAAGCCTCATCATCAGTTGGAGGAAAGATTTAGATAACCAGAGGGATAAACACAGCTCACTTCCCTCTGAGCCCTCTGCTCCATTACAAGGAACACCCAAAGGCTGCTTCCTATGCCTCATTCACGCAAACCAAATAGCTATAACTGTCATTCTGTGCAAACAATAATACCACTTCTGACCCTAAAATGAAGGGTTAACAGTTTGACAGAGAGAGGCAATAGCACTGTGTCAAAACACAGCTTTCGTGTCTTTGGGTCAAATTGATCCATTTCAAAGTATACAATTTTTCTACCTGAAAATGAATGGCCTTACCTTATTTTCTGGGATAAACATGTATTCCTGACTCAATTATTCTGGATATGACCACTTATGTTGTTTCCATAGTGGATTTTATGACAAAAAACGAATCACACTTCCATTTTTAATTGTGTTATACTAGAGACGGATTGCATTCTCTAAACATATACTGTATGTTATCTCAATTGTTTAATATGGAGATAAAGACAATATTTGTTAATAGATTATTAAGTCAAACTTGACCCCAAGTAAGTCACGGGTCAATTTGACCCGAGGGATACAAGAGGGCCCTTAAAATGAAGACAATACAAGGGTTAAGACTGCTGCTTTGACAAAGTAGGGGTCCCAATGCCAAGGGCTCCCACAAGACACTGAAGACCTGTCTGGCAAAAAAGTTGAATCTGGCTTTGCAACAAATCATCCCCTAGCTAAGCATTTCATTACCTAACATATACGTTCCAGAGGACATTAGTGGAATACTTTGTAATGTAAATGACATAATTATGCTGTTAGTAGTCGAGTAGGTGAAATGATTGCAGCAAGGATAACTTCAAAATCTGCTTTAAAAAAAAGTTTGACCTAATCATAATCCATTAGGTCAAAGGCACTCAGTGTTTTGGTGCCTTATGATTCAAACTATACTTATCACAAGTACCTGTAGCTGAACACACACACTAACACCCACTAAACACGGGTGTTTTAAGTCTGAACACCACCTTAAGGATGCAGACATTGTAGGATTGACATCCTGTGAGACGGACCAAGTTACACAGTTTTTTGGTGGGTTAGAGTGCAGAACAACTAACACCTCCTTCACATGGAGTGTTTTAGGTTTGGGCAGTGGCCCAGAAATTGTAACAGATGTATCCGGTCAAAGAGAGCCTAAAGATCACCATCACAAGAGAGAAATACATAGAGGGGTAATGATCTTATCATTCCTTCCTATTATTAATATTAGGGGAGTATATTTTATAGTAGGACTAGTTTTCCACAAAACATTATGTTAATTATCTGCCAGTGAGTGATTGATTAACATTGGTAAGGCTCAATGAAACAAAAGCCCGGCACGGATAGACTAAATAGTCTGGAACACATGTGGTTTTGACCTATCTGTGAGGGCTGGTGTTTTGTTTCGTTGTCTCTATGAACTGGAGTGCCGTTCGTGTGCAGGGCACATTTGGTTGAGGTCAGTGCTGTAAATATGGTTTCATTAGTTAATGAAACCAAGTGTTCACTTTCTATTTCCAAGTTTGCTTTGACTTGTTTAAGAAAATAATTCAATAAATACACCAAAACATGCAATTGTTTTTTTGTTACTATTTCAGGCATATATAATTTGTCTAGAATTGTCAATTACAATGAATTCCGAAGAAAACACATTTTCATGACTAAAAACGTGCATACTGCCCATGATTTGTTGCTATGTGCTGCAAAACCTTTCCATGAATGTTTTTATAATATTATATAATTAAAGAATTATTGTAATCCATTATACACATGTTTTTAAGTTCACCACTGGTTTCTGTTCAGGATAAAGTTACTAACTTTTAGTAGTCACATTTTTTAAGTGACACTTTAAGTTACTTTTGTTGTTTAAATGTATGCCTACTTGAGCATTCAAAGTGTCAAATGTGAGGTAAATAATAATCAAATAGTTTAAAAGTTTAATAGTACTCAAAGTGAATTTGACACGCATCATTGTTTATAGTTGCCAGTCACACACTGACAGCATTTGACATGTCAAGCCATCAAACCATTCTAAAAATGATTTTCTGATGGTGACAGTGTCAGGAAACCACAAAATCCAACCCAAACTAAACAGATTGCCTCTTTACAGAGAGGGTATGACTGCCACCTACCAGGTGTGTGCGACAAAGTTTGGTCACACTAATAGGACTACAATAAGAGGTAGGTAGGCGAGGTAGAAACATATTCCTGGTGATAACATTTTACCACAGTTTTTACAAATGAATAAGCTATTTGATACATAACTACCATGATGAAAAAATCAATCACACACACCACCGGGACGACAAACAAGGATAATATTGAAAGACAATGCAAAGTAGACTGCTTGCACGTGTCATTGGAAAAAAACTATGGAAGCTAAGTTCACGAAGTCAGTTAAAGAATGAAGGAAAAGTATTGACCTGGGAATCTGTATCCTAAAATTGTGGCTAGATTTGTTTGAAAATAAAATAAAGTTAACCAGCCTTGAACTCTCCTATAAATTTGAGCTTGATTTGTCAATTGCTGTGATCGGCTTGCCTTACAATGACGAAGAAGACTTGATTTAAAAAAATGAGAGAGCTTGAGATCAGTTTGGAATGTAATCCCATACCAAATATAGTTAGAGTGCTGAGAATGCAGCTACCGGCCCAAGAGCAGTGCAGGATAAGGTTTTGAGGTTTGATTGGTGCTCTTTTGATCATGTCATCTAGTTGCACCTTCTGCAATGATTAAATGGCTTTAGACTGTAGAATTACCCCACAAGCTTGAGTAGCTGCAAATGAGCATTAGTAGATGATGTAGGGGAGTTTAATGCACACCTGTGCTCAGAATGGCTTATCATTTTATTTTCATGCATTTTTTTGTCTTTGATGTTTTAGTAGGGTTAGAGTGTTGGAAGGCATGGTACCATTTTCAATAAATTATGAATATTCCCTGCTCTCTTTCTGTAAAGCCTTGCCAACTTATTTCATCACTTTTTTAGCAATATCAGAAGGGAGCAGTGCTAGCTGAGTAGACAGGTAGAGTGAAGACAGGCAATGCAGATCCCGCTTGCAGGGCCATCTGCGAGTGCCGGGGAAGTGAAGTGTGGGTTTCTGTTCTGCTCTGCCTGGCTCCAGAGTAATTGGCCGTCAAATGATTAAAATGTTTCAGGGATGGCAGGTCTGTGATTCTGTTTGTCTGCTGCTACGTCACCCATATCTGTCAGACTTTCTTCAACCACTTGTACGTATCCGGTTAGGAGTCTGTGTTTCTGACTGTTGGCCTGTCGATCTGCCTGTTGACATCTATCCATTTGTGGATGTGTGTGGGTGTCTTTCTTGTCTGTCTGGGTCCAAAGGGCTGCAACAGTTAGAGATAACACATAATTGATTAACCACCTGCTCTTTTCTCTCAGAGAGGAAACGGCTTCTTCCCCTTCTGAAGAGATGCAAAAAAAATAGCCCTCCAATATGTGTTCAGAGTTTTCGTCTCCCACTCTGTTAGTTGTTTTTCTATGTTTTTTGAATGTGATAATCCTTAACATACAGTAGTCTTTATTTTGATCTGTCATCCTAAGCCATCATTTTTGAACTCAAGTATTCTTAAGATACTTGTCAGTGAGTGTGGCCAGTACTATTTCTTTATTTTTTTGGTTTGTGAAAGCGAAGAAACTCAATACTCTTTGAATCAATATTGTGCTCTGTTGTTAATTAACTGTCAGCAGTATTCTGTAAGTATAAACTCACCTCTTGAGCAACTTCCAAAATGTCTTTTATGTAGTGTATTTCTTTTGAAAATGCTTTGTTCATATAGCTTATTTTGGGTAATATGCTTATACCCTTTGTGGCCAAGAGTTTAATGAGAAGATTGATACCACTCTCATGTTTGTACTGTGTGTTAAATATGTTGCTAGAGCCAGCAGCCAATTATCTAAGCTTAGCATAGAGACTTGAAAAAGGGGGAAACAGCTAGCCTAGCTCTGTAAAAAGGTAACAAAAAGACACTGAAGCTAACTAAATAACACATTATGTAATGTTTGTTTCAGCTGTACAAACGTTAAAACAAAAGTATTAAAATGATATGTTGCTGTTACGGAGGGTTATGGTCTTGTTATCACCAGTAGAGACTTCAGGAAGTCACTATGCCAAGCCAAGAAACAGTCAGGAACATAACCCCCCTAAAACCACAATTTGCCATTTTTAAACATTACACCCAATTCCTCTCTCTGTTCACAATTCAGACATTCATTTTTAAGGTTATTTGTCTCACAGTTTTTCTCTTGTGGTAGCAGTACAGACCAACGGAGGTTAATGAAGCGTCACATTTTTTTCCCTACAGACCTGTTCTACTAATTAGCCTCTAGTGCTCCACCATACCATAAGCATAATTACACTACAGATTGGAGCTTTGGCTGCCATCCATCCATCTTCATCCGCTTATCCGGTATCGGGTCGCAGGGGCAGCAGCTCCAGCATGGGACCCGAACTTCCCTTTCCCGAGCCACATTAACCAGCTCAGGCCAGGTTGGAGATATAATCTCTCCACCTAGTCCTGGGTCTTCCTCGAGGCCTCCTACCAGCTGTACGTGCCTGGAACACCTCCCTAGGGAGGTGCCCAGGAGGCATCCTTACCAGATGCCCAAACCACGTCAACTGGCTCCTTTCGACGCAAAGGAGCAGCGGCTCTACTCAGAGCCCCTCACGGATGACGGATGACTGAGCTTCTCACCCTGTCTCTAAGGGACGGCCAGCCACCCTCCCAAGGACATCCATTTCGGCTGCTTGTGCCCTGGATCTCATTCTTTCGGTCATGACCGAGCCTTCATGACCATAGGTGAGGGTAGGAACGAAAAACTGACCGGTAGATCCACTCCATTGGTTTCCTGCTGAGAACCATGGCCTCAGATTTAGAGGTGCTGATCCTCATCCTAGCCGCTTCACGCTCGGCTGCAAACCGTTCAAGTGAGTGCTGAAGGTAACAGGCTGAGGATGCCATCACGAACATATCATCTGCAAAAAGCAACAATGAGATCCTGAGTCCACCGAACTGCAACTCCTCCCCACCCCGACTACGCCTCGATATCCTGTCTATAAATACTACAAACAGGACTGGTGACAAAGCGCAGCCCTGGCGGAGGCCAACCCTCACCTGGAACGAGTCCGAATTACTGCCGAGAACCCGGACACAGCTCTCACTTTGGTCATACAGAGATTGGATGGCCCTGAGAAGGGACCCCCTCACTCCATACTCCAGCAGGCCCTCCGACAGTATCTCCCAGGGGTCCTGGTCATATGCCTTCTCCAGATCCACAAAACACAAGTAGACCGGTTGGGCATACTCCCACGCTCCTCCAGGATCCTTGCGAGAGTGAAGATCTGATCCGTTGTTCAATGACCAGGACGCAATCCGCATTGTTCTTCTTCAACCCAAGGTTCGACCATTGGCCAAACCCTCATTTCCAGCACCTTGGAGTAGACTTTACCAGGGAGGCTGAGCAGTGTGATACACCTGTAATTGGCACACACCCTCTGCTCCCCCTTTTTGAGAAGGGAAACTGCCACCCTGGCCTGCCACTCCTTAGCCGCTGTCCCAGACCTCCACGCAATGTTGAAGAGGCGTGTCAACCAAGACAGCCCCTCCACACCCAAAACATTTCTGGACAGATCTCATCAATCCCTGTGGCTTTGTGCCCACTGTGGAGTTGTTTAACAACCTCTGCAACTTCCACCAGGGAAATTGACGACAATCCGTCATCATCCTCCAGCTCTGCCTCTACCACGGAGGACTTGTCAACTGGATTTAGGAGTTCCTCAAAGTGCTCCTTCCACCGCCCTATTACCTTCTCAGTTGAGGTCAACAGCGTCCCATCCTTACTGTACACAACTTGGATGGTTCCCCTCCTGAGGTGGTAAACGGTTTTCCAGAAGCACCGTGGTGGCGACCGAAAGTCCTAGTCCGTGTCTTCTCCAAACTTCTCCCACACCTGCTACTTTTCCTCATTCACGGCAGAGGCTGCAGTCCTTCGGGCCCGTCTGTGCCTTGCAACTGCCTCCGGAGTCCTCTGAGATAACATAGTCCGGAAAGATTCCTTCTTCAGTCGGACGGCTTTCCTGACTACCGGTGTCCAACAGGGTGTTCGTAGGTTACTGCCCCTTTAGGCACCTAAGACCCTAAGACCACAGTTCCCTGCCGCAGCTTCAGCAATGGAAACTTTGAACATTGTCCACTCAGGTTCAATGCCCCCAGCCTCAACAGGAATGCACGAAAAGCTTCGCTGTAGATGTGAGTTGAAAGTCTGTCGGACAGGGGCCTCCTCCAGACGTTCCCAGTTTACCCGCACTACACTTTTGGGCTTACCAGGTCTGTCCAGAGTCTTCCCCCATCCCCTGACCCAACTCACCGCTAGATGGTGATCAGTTGACAGCTCCGCCCTTCTCTTCATCCGATTGTCCAAAACATACGGCCTCAGATCAGATGAGACCAAGGGTGCTCTGGTACCAAGTACACTTATGCTTGAACGTGGTGTTTGTGATAGACAAGCCATGACTAGCACAGAAGTCCAACAATAGACAACCAATCAGGTTTAGATCACTGAGGCCGCTTTTCCCAATCACGCCTCTCCAAGTATCTCCATCATCACCCACGTGCGCGTTGAAATCCCCCAGCAGAACTATGGAGTCCCCCACTGGAGCCCCATACAGGACTCTATTCAAGGTCTCCAAGAAGGCCAAATACTCCGAACTCCTGTTTGGTGTATATGCACAAACAACAGTCAGAGTTTTTTCCCCCATCACCCGCAGCCGTAGGGAGGCAACCCTCTCTTCCACTGAGGTAAACTCCAACGTAGCGGCGCTCAGCCAGGGGCTTGTCCGTCGAGGCCCCTGACTTTCACTGCCACCCATGTGGCAGCGCACCCCACCCCAGCGGTTCCCCCCACAGGTGGTGGGCCCAGGGGCTGGAGAGAGAGGTGCCACATCCCTTTTTCGGGCTGTGCCCGGCCAGACTCCGCGGCAAACCCGGCCACCAGGCGCTCGCTGACGAGCCCTCCGTCTGGGCCTGGCTCCAGACGGGGTCCCGGGCTTCCTCCGGGCAGGGTCCCTCGATCCCTTCCTCGCTTTCTCATAGGGTCTCATAGGGTCTACCTGAGCTTTGGCTGCTATTACGAAATATAAAGAGAGACACTATAAGCAAATGTACCCCCGTGGATTAAAAAAATAAAGTCCTTAAAATGCAACATAGACTAACCTTACATAAAAGATCAATGGACTAAGGAATTATGTACTACAATAATTAAAACAGCTTTAAAATGACCACTAGGGAAGGGTATATAAGCTTTTATAAATGCTACCTACTTCTAGTAATCCAGGAGGAAAAATGTGATTAATTTAGCTTCGCCTATTTGGCGATAAGCAGCTGATGCAACTCACTCCTCGTGCCTCAGCCCTCTGTCCACAAAGCTAAAAGTAGAGTAATGGATAGCCCAGCAGCTCACTATGGGATACTGAGGTCCAATAAAAGGAACAACTTTGTGACCTCTCCCTCGCAAGCCAGAGTTTATTGATTCTCTGGAACCCTCCTTTTCACCCTCACAGATCTTTGCCCTCTGGATTTTCCCAGTGACACCACTTACATCATTTTATGCTCACACACACACACACACACACACACACACACACACATAGCCGCTCAATGTGTGAAGGTTAAGGTCAGTTTGTCTCTGTGTGGAAGGAGAGGGAGGGCGCATAGAAAGGGAAATTTGCTTGAGAGGAAAAAACGAGAGGAGAGTAATCACAGTGAGTAGATTTCTATGGTGAAAGTGAAAAAGGCATTGGGGAACATCAGGGTAGATATATGTACACAATGCTAAACAAAATGACTGAGAACGAGATGTGACCAGTACCATGAAATCAACACTCTTAGACAGAACAAAACAACTGAATCAGATTGTTTATTTGGTATAGACTGTAATCAGCCAGATGCACATTAAGCTATTTATGCTGAAATACAAAAAAATCAAAACTCGGTAAAGAATAGCCAGACAGGAAAAGGACACAAAGGTGGCAAAGCACAGCAGATATTATTAAGAGTCAGAGGACTCAGACATGCAGACTATCATGTTTTATTAAGACCTGTTTTCCAGCCAGAGACATGAGTCAGCCGACTCTTGTCAGTTCCATAATGAACCAAAAAGCTCCCACTTTACCAGATATCCAACCCAGCAAGAGACACCCACTAATTTATGCCCAAAGTTTTAGATTAACATTACTCTGTGTAGATATTTAGCCACATGTTAACTGTGCTGTTCACCAGTTTTACAAAAGGACTTTTGAATTAATACCTGTTCTATATATTTTAATGTGTTCAATTGTATCCCATACAGTGAAAAAGAAAAAAGCCTTGACAGAACTCTGATTATGAGCACGTTTATTCATTGTCAACACATGCCAGTGAGGAGATGGAAGAGATAAATCAAGTGAAGCAGTCTGTAATCCTGCTCAGTTTCTTTTTAATCCCAGTAAACAGGGGGAAACTGTAGCAGGATACGGAGCCAGAACATGGCCCAGTCTGTTGGTGACAATTCCTGTGCAAATACTGTTAAATCGTGCCAGCTATGTGCACATGGGCTACACTTGTCTGATGTACGCAGCGGAAAGAACATTTTTCCTGCTTGGCAGTCTGAATGAACAGACGTAGCACGAGGAGGCAGTTGTTGGTCTGTTGGTCTGCCTCTCTATCTTGGTTGCATGACAGTTAGTAGCCACTGGACATGCCCCAGGTATAATGCATATATACCCCCCTCCTCCAGTGGATTGTAATGCTTATTGACAGCGGATCATGTTGGGACAGCTCTTATGAGCACAGCTGAAAGTTGTTTTGCCTCATCTGTGAGATTGCAGTGTATGTGAAACTGATCAGACACCCTTTAGAGAGAGAGGCTTTGCTGCACTGTTTAAATTGACTGGGCATAAATTGGGTAATAAAAAACACAAGAACCCAAACAAGAAGCCAGAAGGCTTGATGAAAAGAGACATTTGTTGTGTTCATTTTGTCTCATTTTGAATGTTGTTTTTCATGTTTTACTGCAGGGAAGCACACCAAGCGTGTACTGTTTCTCCAAATACCAATTTACATGCCACTTGAAATTGTCTTTTTATCTACAACACTATTTGCATACTTAATTTCCATCCTGTACACACTGTTTCAGTCAAGCAAATGAGACCTGAGCACATGCTGTATTTTGCAGAATGTATTCTGTCATGTATTAGAAATTAATCTTTTCCTTGCTAGCAGACGGAACAATGTTTGTTTTGAAGCTGCAGCTAAATGTGTAGCTCCTGCTAAACTTGACTTTGACATGTCCGTGTGTGTGCATGCTTGTGGCTGTGCACGATGAGCACCTGGTGTTTCATAGACCAAGCCAGAGGCAACACAAATATACAGCATCCGTCAAAAACATGTGAAAGGATTTCAAATACGCACAAGCTAAGAAACATCAGACAGCCGGGGAGAACCATCTTGATGCTGTTGAATTGATTCTGACATCTTAAAGGTTCCTGGATATGGTGCTTTTTGGATGTTTTTATACAGGCCTCAGTGGTCCCCTAATACTGTATCTCAAGTCTCTTTCCCAAATTTCAGCCTTGGTGCAGAATTACAGCCACTGGCGCCAGTCCCACAATGAGCCTTCATTAAGATGTGCCATTTCTGGGTCTCTAGCTATTGAGGAGGAGAGGGGGGGGGGAACAAGGTGGAGGGTGGGGGTGTGGCCTTGACCAACTGCCCCTTTGCTCGTTTGAAAGCCATGATCTCTCTCTCTTTCTCATAGGCGGGCCAACTTCTCTGGGCAGACAAAGCAGAGAAGGGGAGACAACCTTGCCCCAGATTTTAGATCGGCCCATCAGAGCCTTTTTTTCTCATAAGCTAAGTTTCCCTCCACTTGTCAATTGAATTATTAAGTTTGGTAAAAAAACTCATTCGAATAAAGCTGGTGAAAGTGTGTTTCCATCCAACATCTTTAAAACGAATAAAAACCTGTGCGTAATGACGTCACATGCTGTATTGCAATCAAACTGGCATATCAAATGGATTTTAGACATTTTATTCATTACATTCATTTTCGCACAGCATCGCAAAACATTCAAGCAAACTTTTTCTAGACAAAATGGATTGCGCCATCTACCAACAAATGATCAATATTGCACAAGTTGTAATTGTGCTTATGTGCATTTACTCCAGAAGACGTCCCACGGCTTGCTGTAACCTTTGTTGGCCATTTCCTTTGCGAGTTCCTGATAAATTAAATTCAGAAAGTCTCTTGTCTCCTTGTTTGTCCACTTCCATTTGTCTTTGTGTGCAACAGAGCGGAAATACTGGGCGGAAATTAAAACTTCTACTTCATTTTGTGGTGGGTTGCAACCATAAAATTACCTAAAATTTAATTGCAATTCATTATTTATTCAGTAAATAATGTTTCCATCAGTGTATATCACATAAGCCGTATATCGATCAAGAGAAAATCTGATGAGACTGAACGTATTTCATTTGAGTCGATTCTCGTGAAATTCCATTGAATTTTACTGTTTCCATATGACATTTTTCATTCAATATGACTTAATTTGGATAAAAATGTGTGGCTGGAAAATTAGCTATAGGCAGAGCAGGATACCCAGGGCTCGGTTTATACCTCTCACCATTTCTAGCCACTGGGGGACCATAGGCAGGCGAGCATATTAATGTTAAAAAATCTCATAAAGTGAAATTTTCATGCCATGGGCCATATATGGAATGCCTAGGCTGGATTCGGCGAATTAGGCCATTTTGCCTTGGGGACGAATTGAAAGCGTTATCTGGTGAAGTGCACCACATCTTCACCCAATTTTGGGAAAAAAAAGGGGAATTGAAAGATTAAACGGTGATTCTGTGGCAGAGCTGGATGGGCAGACTGTATCTTCACTTGACTAAGGTTACAGATGCACACTTTCTCTACAGCATTTCTTAGCAGTGTGATTCCCTAAAGCTGACAGAGAATATGGGCAAAGTCAGGACCTTAAGAAAATCAACTGTTTCATACGCACAAGCATGTACTTTCTGTTCTCTGTCAGTTTGCCTCTATCTCTCTAGCCCCCTCCCTCATGCACGCATACACACACTATCACACATACGCACACAACGCCGTTCAGCCAAAACACCCATGGAGGAGAGCGTCTAGTTGCTGGAAATGTCAAATTGCTTTGTCACGTTCAATCTCAGTCAGGGAGCCTAAGCATTGTGTGTGTAGAGTGGTAAAAACACTCAATTCAAAGGCTAGCAGCTCTATTGGTCTAGGCCATCAGCCAAGCTTAGACAAGTACCAGCATTTTGCGTTGAGTAATAAACCATTAAAACAGTGAAACATAAAACAATGTACAAAAATGCACTTCAGTGCATTTGTGTTGTGGTTTACTCAAGGGTGTGTCAGTACACTGTGACATCAGTGTGGGGTGTAGTTACAGGCCCAACAGACCACATACAACCACGCCCAACAGATTGTTGTGAAAAAGTAAAACAGACAAAGAGAGGGCAATGAAACACTGTTTTTCAGCCTGATATTTAATCAGTTTTTAGGGCCAATATAAAATGTTTCCCTTTCCAGAGTTTTATTAATTACAGTAAAGGCAGGATTAGTACGGAGCCCTGGAGGTAAAAAAAATAATCAAAGAAAAAAAAGGAAACATGTACTGGGGACAAACACTAAACTCGAGATCTCAAGTTTTGTGTTTGTTACATGTTACATGTTTATTTATTTATTTATTTATTTTTTCTTTGTTTTTGCTTTTTTCCTCCATGAAAGTCGAAATCTTGAGTTTAGTGTTTGTCCCCTGTACATGTTTTTATTTATTATTTTTTTCTTCATTTTATTTATTTTTGCTCCGGGGCTCCGTAGATTAGGGAAGAGGTAAGAAGAATCCTAATTTTAATTTAGACCAAAAAGTACTGTAAATCTAATCCTAATGTTAAAAAAGAAGTGATGACTTACTAGTTGTGCTCACTTTACAAAGTATGATACCTTTTTCTCTTTACTTACCCTTTTTTGTTACTTGAAACGGCAATACATAATTTACCCACGAGTTCAAAGTTCCACAGATAATTGTAGTATCTTCTAATTCCAATATCATCACTTGTTTCAAAGCACCACTTGCAGATCAATCATTCTAGAGTTTAAAAGTTTGTATTGTAAGTGTATTTGTGTGTAGGAGGGTGGATGGCAGTGGTCCCGTTTTCCTGCGGTGAATTTGATCTGTCCAGCAATGCTGCAAACACTCTTCATCTCTCCTCAAGTCTTCCTCTCATTTTTCACTTTTTCAATCCTTCCTATTACCAGTCTCACATGCAAGTCTTTTTTTAGGGTGAGGTATTCTACCCACTCACAAGCTGCTCAGTATGCCGCATACATGCAGTACAAGGCTGTGATCACATCTGTCATATTGTCTCCAAAGGAACGCACAGTTACAGTTTTTGTCTAAATGTATGGAGGAGTGCATGTTTTGTCTGACTTTTTGGGGGTTAATTTTCCTTACATTCTTTTAATGCATTATTTCTTTTATTATGTGATGCTGTTGTAGGCGTTCAGTGCCATTGCTATTCCCACGGGAAATAAGATACGTTTATTGCCCCTTTCCTTTCTTTTTGCCGGCTATCTGAATACACACTGATTCTGCTGGCTGGATGTTTCTCACAGCTACCAATGAAAGGCTCCTGATTACTTTGAATTTCCTGCAGTTTAGCTGCTGCCCCTCTTTGCCTGTTTCCACCTCTTAATATACAGTATAGTCTATAGTTGGTTTTATATATATATATATATATATATATATATATACTACAAATTTACACTGAGGGAAAAGCACATTTGAGTTAAGAAATGTCATCCCCGATGCTTTCTCTTTTTTAGAGTAATTAGTCTAGCTCAGTGGTGCATTATAACTATTTTTCTGTCTATCCGTCTCATGCCTGACTTATAACCTCATCAGACTGAATGTGATTTACCTCAAATAATGTTGTACCTAATTATCATGGTATTCCTGGCTTATATCCAAACCAGAATTTGATCAAGTTCAATGTGAAACAAATGAATATGGCCGATGATTTTCTATGCACTTCTTCTTTCCTCTTTGCCTGTGCAATTTACATTCATTGCAATTGAACACTCCTCTGTTTCCACAGCAACTGATGCGGTCTTCTGTGTTCCACATGTTCATCTTGAGCATGGTTGCTGTGGACGTCATCGTTGCTGCTAGCAACTATTATAAAGGCGAGAACTACCGCAGGCACTATGATGAGTTCTACCTGGCAGAGGTGAGATGTTTTTATTTTCTTTTTTTTTCATTGTTTTGTCTCATGTCCAGCTTTTTCTTTCAACTCCCACGTGTCCACCTCAAGCCCTTGATTTCAACATTAACACAAGCCCTTTGACCATGACTTCTATTAAAAACTTTGTTTTTATTAGTTTGATCAGATGAAAACAGTATGAAATCATCTGTTGTTAAATGACACAGATGCTGGTTTTGCGCTAAAGTAGGGGTCCTTGTTTTGAATCCCTTCCAATGTCATGGGCTGTAATTAAAAGAGATTTAATCCTGCATAATCTGAGTGCCTCATCACATTACTCCACTTACATGATGCATGATGCAACTTTAGATATCAGGCAGTTTATTATCCATACATCCGTACATTTATTGTTCAAAAATGGGCAAAACACATTTCATTTGTACTCAACTTTAGCATATGCATATTTTAATTGTATTTTTGCTCTTTTTTTGACTCATTTTTGTTTTGAAGTAAACACACATGCACACGACACTTGACTGTATGTATCATGCAGATTGGTACGATGTCATCAGTATGCAGGTGGTAAATCTCCAACAAAGACGGTAAGGAGTGTGCCCACCTCTCCCGTCTTCTTCATACTTCTCTCTCTCTCTCTCTCTCTCTCTCTAACACGGCTGAATGGAGTAGATAAGAAAAAGGGGGGGGGGGGGAAACAGACACAGTATTACCTTCTTTCACTCCCTCTATCTATATTGTACAGGCATCGATCTGCAGATTTGTTCTAATGTGTGTGACGGCTGCGAAGGGAAAATAGGAAATGGAGGCACTGGGTTTAGAGTTAAATGGAGAAATGCACATTTTATTGGTGACATGCCAATTTTATTCTCTGATACTTACTGTATTTCCCCCTTCTGAAGATAGTGGTGGTCAAAGCATTCAGATCCTTCACTGAATGGAGTCATCCAAAGTTTTAGTATTGCACCTAAAGTTGGTGGTTTAATAAAAGACAGATTTAAAACAAAAAGGACAAAATCGTTCAACAGGTCAACAAAGAGCAATAAATCTGGATGTTTAGTCCCTAGTATTGGGGTGGGGTGGTGATGGAGCAGTGGATATGACACATGCCTTTGGTGTGGGAGACCTGCATTTGATTCCCACTGCGATATCAACAATACATCACCTATGTGTCCTTGAGCAAGACACTTAACCCCTAGTTGCTCCATAGGAATGCGATCTCTTACATATATATAGCAATTGCAAATCGCTTTGGATAAAAACGTGTCATTTTAGATAAAAAGCTAAAATGACATGTAATGTATTTTTGTGATCAAGCACCAAAAAACAAGACCCTACATTTTCCATGATGCGACTTGGTCATCTTATGTTAGAACCTAAAGTCTTTTAAACTCCATTCATTCACATACAGATTTGAGTGTTGTAGCTTTTAGGGTCTCATATTTCATGGCACAGAAATATTCTTTACATTAAAGGAATACTATAGCTTACCACATTAACTACTGTAGAATAGCTTTTTCTTGACTGAAATTTGTTGTGGCAGGTAGTAAATGCCAACCCTGATTGCTGTTTTCTCCATTTCATCACAGGTTGCCTTTACTGTGTTATTTGACCTGGAAGCTCTTCTGAAAATCTGGTGTCTGGGCTTTACCGGCTACATCAGCTCCTCCTTGCACAAGTTTGAATCTCTCTTGGTGGTGGGCACCACGCTGCACATATACCCTGACCTCTACCACTCTCAGTTCACCTACTTTCAGGTATGGACACACACACACACACACACACACACACACACACACCACACACACACACACACACACACACACACACACACACACACACACACACACACACACACACACACATTTTTACAATATGTAATAATGCATTTCTGTTTAAGCATACATAAATCTGTTTGTATCCTAAATATGAAACTAAATCATCCACACTTCAGATAAAATTGCAGTGAAGAACAGAAGCTGTGAATCATTTAGTGACATTTCTGTCCTGTGACAATGCATTAACATGTATGAATCAATCATATCAGTCTCCTCTGTTAAAACCTCTCCTCTATTTCAACAATGCTTCAATGTACTGTCACCACAAATGTCTAACAGAGATTCAGTAAAGTGATTTCTGAGTTAAGCTGTAGAAATTTTCAGTCATGACACATTTTTCGAGGACATTTGATGTATAAAGTGAAAAAAGTCGTACTCTGTTGTTTTTTTTTAATGATATTTAGCAAAAAGCTGAGTCTGAGTCCTCAATTCTTAAACGTGACGCAGAGAGTTGGGGAAGTCTTGATCATTCTCTTGCTAAAATCAATAATGTGAGATGCAATTGACCTCACTAGAGCTGTATCGATTAGTGGTGTTCTGCAGTTTCCCCCCCCCCTATAAATTCAGTTTGCCTGTAAGTTTGCATGTGTTAAATCTTATATCCTCCAAAGTGTGGACAGTTGCCCAGTTTTATGACTACCCAGTTTTTCCAGTTCTCAAGGCAGAGCTATAAATCAACTGTGTAAATTATGAACCAATGATGCTTTGTACAGTAGCATTATCATCCACCTAGAGCCTTTAAGTATCATACTCTGTCCAGCATTTAACCCTGTCACCTTGCTGTAGGGCATGGGATGTAGCCGATGAAAAGCTCTGAGAAGGATCTGATGGGAAAGGGCTTCTTGATATGTCTTTAATGAGCCTTGACCATACAAGCTGCCGTAATCCTTTCTGACTCTCCCAACAGCTGCCACCCCAACACGTGCAATGCTTACACTCAACAATCACATGCAAACAACATATACTGCAGCTGTATTCCATTGAAAGTAATTGTTGACTGGCAAGCTTAGATTTCTTTTTGCTTTTTCTTTCATATTCTAGCTATTACTGCTTCACACAGTAGTGTTTTTTTGTTAAATATGTTTCTTTACACGTAACAAATTGACTTGCAATGACTTGACACTTGCTTTAGCTTGGTGATTCATTTCAGTAATACGGCCTTTATCTTATTCGTCACACTACCTTATTTTTGCATGGTAATACATTCTTGAAAACTGTGCTGGCAAGAGGTTCTATTATCCTAATAATTAGTTACTGAATAGCATTGCATTCATGATTTATGGAGGGCTTTGAGGAAAAAATATTTGGTTGTGACTATTAAAGTTAAAGAATAAAAAATAAATTTCAACAATTCAAACAGAACAAGCTCAGAGTATACTGTATCTAAACAAAATGCACATATACAAGTTTGTAAAGTGTAATGTCACTAGATTTTTCGTTTGCAGCAATAACTTGCACATGCATACATTTTCACATATTCATTTGAGTTCTGATTTTGGCTAATAAGAAATTTTTAAAGAGCAACTGGGAGTTACGCACCTCACTCACTCATGGGAAATAATTTATCATTAACTCTCACTGTTGATGTTTTCCCAAGTAGGTCCCAGTTCAAACAGGTGACATTTAGTCACAAGTGATTAACCTTAAGGCTCTGTGAGGTAATTAGGAGTGTGCTGGCTATAGGAGAAGGGACTAGGCTACACAATCAATGCTTGTTTCGGATTTGTATTTATTTTATTCAACCAACAGGTGTTTCACTGCTAAAGGTTAGCCTTACCAGTTGTCTTTCAGTCTGGACTAAATGTCACATTATTTAGAGTCCATACGTACACATACAGTACACTTGGCAAAATGATTTTTATCAGCTACTGGGACCCCCCTCCCCTCAAAACACTTCCTTTCTGTGTGTTCAGAATTTCAGCAGCTTCAACTGCAGCACGATTTAACAGTTCAGTCAATGCATTTTTTCAGAAAGGCAGGGCATTGTATAATATTTGGACATTTCTGGTATGGATGCACTGATCCAATTCTGGTTATTGGTACTTGGCCAACATGGGTTTAAAATTCTGGAAGGGATATCTGTGACAACAACAATGTGACATATTGTGCAATTTAATTTTATGTTAAGCATTGCTTTGTCTTGCAAGAGGCTAGAGCCAGAAGCACACACAGGCAACACAGCTGGAGAGCCATTCTCCGAGTAATCATTGGTATCAGACACACAATACTCGAAAAAACAAAAACAGTTAATTGAATCAGCCATGCAACGACATTCTGTTATTTTTCGTGTTTCCTTCTCCAGCTCTGGCCCCGAGTCTGAACTGTGGTTGGGATAACCTCTGGTAAAGTAATTCGTTCACACATCAAAGAACTTCATTCAAGATTGGTTATTGCTTGTCTGATGTCTGCATGAGAAACAGTCACATTTATTTCTCGGATTGCAGACATGCTAATACAAAGAAATACTATGTGCTCGACTTGAAGGGTTGCTCTGGTGCTGCAGGAAGTTCTGCCAGATGCATATATTTTCCATTTTCTTGCGCTTTCTTTGGGTTGGAATTTTAAATTTGGTGGATTAATGAGGACTATTGTTAACTGCTCCTCAGATCTCTGCATGGTAAATTGAGACAGCCAGCAAGCCTATCTGTCCAATCTGAGTTTTCTCTCGCACGACTATTTTGCAGTGGCTCTATGCATAGTTTAGCACCAGCCATGACGATTCTCATTGGTTTAAAGAAATGCCACTAAACCAGAGCACGTTTTCCTTCCATCCCCGAAGGCTACGTGGACCCTCCTTCACAGAGCTTTGGAGGAGGGTCTGGCAAAGCAAGACTACAGAACATATACTAGTCCAGTGTATTTTTTCTTCCTATTTTACATTGGAAAATTGAAAAATAATTCCTTTTTTATATGTATCAATATAATTGACTTGGATAAAGCAGCGTAATTATAAAATTAAAACAAAAAGCATCAATATTAAGACAGCACTATGAAACTTTTCCCACTTCGGTCCTCCTACAGATTAAATGTGGAATTGTCCCATTATTTCTCATTGGAACTTTAGATCTGCTTTCCGATCTGGCAGACTTGCATAGTGCGCTTATAACCGTTAGAGAGCCACAAAGCGAACGCAGATTTGCTGTTTACCCTGTTACGAGTTGATGAACCCCTGAAACAATTTTGGAAACATTATTTTAATGTACAAAAATGTCTCTAGTCTTGTTTAAAGTCAGTACTTTACTTAGCATCATGTCAGGAATAATGGTATTGACAGCCATGGCGGAACATAATAAGAGCCTTGCTTATTTAATGGTGCTACACGCAAATTAATAGTTATATCACTTTTTTTTTTGCTTAGTATAACTACTTGTAGTTATTTTGAATCTACAGTAGTAAGTTAATGTCATTGTCATCCTGGGATGTCATTTCAGATTCCAAAGCTGTGTTGGTTTCAGGCTTTGCACAAGAAGAAAGCAAGGCAAATAACTTGTTTTGCTGTTTTAGCCTTATATCCTCTTTGATCCAACCTTGTTGTGGTTAGCTCTTAGCCCCAGAGCGTGCATCTGTTGTAAAATGGATAGTGGTCATCATGGTCTGTCAGGACTAGAAGATATAGTGTCCTCCCATCTCATCTGTCATAATGCTGTGAGTGATATTACTGTATTTCTTTACTGTAGGTTCCCTTTTTCCCTGTATCCCCTGTTTGTCTTCTTTTTTTTTTTTGCTGTGTATCCCAAGGAAGGAAAGATGCCATGTAAAAGCGAGATTCTAAAGAAAAATCTTTGGCCAGGGGCATCACCCCTGAGCTCGATCAATAGCCACTCTCTGGATCCCCGATCAAAGCTGAACCAATATGCATTACTTTTTGGGGGTTGTTGTCACCACAAGCAATTTAGGGACTAAGCCTGTTGACAGAGCACAGTATCACTGCACCTCTACCACTACCACTGTGTTTAAAAAAAAAAAAAAATCAATATCTAATCAATGTCTTCTTTTATAACTCTGATATGTTTTATAAACTATCTTTAAAATACCACCTCTCTGTTCATTTGGTGTACTGTAACAGATACTACTAAAATTAACGTTTACACAAACAGCAACCTAACAGTAGAAATGTATGTCTTTCTTCCCCTCAGGTGCTACGTGTGGTGCGTTTGATTAAGATTTCCCCAGCTCTGGAGGACTTTGTGTATAAGATATTTGGTCCAGGTAAAAAACTAGGCAGCCTGGTGGTGTTCACAGCCAGCCTCCTCATCGTCATGTCGGCTATCAGCCTGCAGATGTTCTGCTTTGTGGAGGAGCTGGATCGTTTCACCACATTCCCCAGGGTAATGAACCACTTGCACTTAACCTGTCACCAAGAGGGCAATCTGCATACTTTTAAAAGTATATTATTAAAAAGAGTTATCTTTTTTAGAAAGCATCTATGGGTGTGATCACCTTCAGCGTATTTCTTACATGCATTTTTGAATGTGTCCTTTTAGGTAAACTGTATAAATGAGTCATGACTTGTTAAAAAGGCATCCTGAGTCACACACATAACCACAAATTGCTGATTCATTGAACAGATTTTTGGAAATCTGTCATCAGGAGTCTAAAATTCAGTTTGATTTAGGGTAACTTTTGCTAATCATGATGGACTTAACTCTGTACTGTAATTACCTTCTCTATGTTCATAGCAGGTAAGAATACATAAATAAATAGTCAAGAATGACCACCACTGCAGGCTTTAATTTTCTCTCATTTGATTGTGCAAGGCTTCCTGTGAGTCACTGCTGGTTATTAGATGTCAATGTATCTTTATTTATTCAATCATTTCATTTATCCAGCATTTCCAGGCAATATCAGCAGTTGTTTAGTGAGAGCCACCTCATTTGGAATACTATTGGTTTCAACTGCACAAATAAAGCAGACCAAACCAGTATCTAAAGGGCAGTGGTGGCCTAAAGTTTAGAGACGCAAGCTTTTGACCTGGAGGTCGTTGGTTCAGTCCCCAGACCGACGTGAATGGGGAAAGTGAAAGAGCTCTCAGCGCTTGTCCCTCCCTCATTTCAACTGAGGTGCCCTTGAGCAAGGCTTTCAGCTCCAACTGCTCCAGTGGCCAGCAAATCAGACTGTGGTTGTACTGGGCAGCTTCCAGCTATGAATGTGTGACTGTGTGACTGTGATCAGGGTGTTCCTGCAAAAGAGAAGCTGCCTCTCAGTGAACCTTCTCTGAATAAATAAAGGTTAAAAAAAAGAAAAAAGCTAAGAAAAGAAACAAAATAATAAGGAGATACAGGTAGTATATGAAATACTCTGCATAAAATTCAGACATTCAAAAGAGAAACTCAAGAGGGACACCTCAGACAAGCAATAGGGAGGCATGATAATGGTTTTCATGATGAGTCAACAGATGTGGTACCTCCTTTGATTTTTAAGTGCTCATGAGCTTATTTCGCTCTCTTTTGCCACGTTTACATCCTCATTTTTTTCTCTCCCAACATTTCACTCATCCCGGGCACAGCGGAACATGGGGGGTTGCTCGTAAACAGATGCCAATTGTATGCTGTGTTACCCTTTCTCGCACTTATTTTCTCTCTTCCTGTCTGTGTTGCTTGTGCCTCACACAACCACATATGTGCACACAGACACACGCACGTGTCATAGTTAATGATGTTTGGCTGGCTCCCCCACGGGCAGACCTGTTGCTGGGTTAATCTTTATCTGCAGTGACTGGGATGTGGGAGCAGATGGGAGGGGCTGAGAGGGAGGAGGGGGGTGGGGGAGACGGGTGCTGTCTGGAGGTGAGATGCTAAGGAGGAGGCACAGGCGTGCCATTTGACTCCAGGGGCCACAGTGTTGCAGCTGGCTGTTCCCTGCACTTTTATCTGACCTCTACCAAGTAGATGAGAGGACAGCAGGACAGTAAAAAATAGATTTGGCTGTCCCCTCACTTCCTCTCTTCTTTCTCTGCCTTAAATTTCAAAATCTCCCAGTTGATAGCTAGGGAATTATAGTCAGATTGGGGCATGTGCATCAACTGTGTGATATTTACTCTCCTGTGAAAAAGCATGTTTCAAATGTCAGTTTTCTCTGTATAATTTCCTCCCTGTCTCTGTCTTTCTCTTCAACTCTTCAGCGCTTCTGCTTGTATGCTCAGATGCACTCTCTTGCCTTTTGCCTCTCTCACTTTCTCTTATGCTGTGCTTTCCTCCCCGTAGGCATTCATGTCCATGTTCCAGATCCTAACCCAGGAGGGCTGGGTAGATGTCATGGACCAGACTCTGGTGGCTGTAGGTCATATGTGGGCTCCGGTAGTAGCCATTTACTTCATCCTCTACCATCTGTTTGCTACTTTGGTGAGGAACCCACTTTTCTGTTTCAAATTTAGAAGTCAAATATGTTGAAGAGGCTGTTGAATTTCTGTTTTTAGTCTTTTGGGTACTTTATGTTTTAGTTCATTATATATTTGCTGCAGTATTCAATTCAAACACATTTTCTATTATTCAGTCAGTAAAAGCAGGTTGGTAAAAATAAGTGACAAAGGGATACCTGAATTGTTTTCTTAATGTAATTAATTAGTTTCCCCGTCCCTTCAGTGCTCTCTCAAGTGTTACATCTAATCACAGTTAATCAGACTTGCAGGCGTAAGAAGGGCTGACATTTCAGTGTTTGGCCTTCTGATATGGAGAGCATTCAGACAGCACAAAGTCTCGGGATGACTCACACTTTGCCCAGACAGACAGGATGTCTTTCAGAACAAAACAAGCAATAAATACAATTACTAAGCAGACGTTTGTTTTAAAAAAAGAAAATCACATTTTTACGTTAATGAGGATATTTATATTAACATATTGTAATGTGTAAACACAAAGCAAAATGTCTTATTCATTATTGCACCTTGTTGCATTTTAGATTCTGCTCAGTCTTTTTGTGGCTGTAATCTTGGACAATCTAGAGTTGGATGAAGACTTGAAAAAGCTCAAACAGGTAAGAAGCTTATGTAAATTATGTCCAGAGACTAAACACGTTCATGCTCAGATCTATAAGAGCAATCATTATCTAGAAATATGAAGAGTTAATTTGTGGCATACAAAGTTTTAAGATTCCAATGGAAGTGAAGTAGCCCTTAATAATGGGTCTTGGAATGTCTGAGTTAGTGGTTACCTTGTGCAGTGGCAACCTTTCACAGATCAATTTTAACCCAGTCACACACAATAAGTTACAAGTTAGTCAACATTCCATCGTGCTTGTTACATTTGGTGCTTTGGTACATTTGGTGCTTTTAAGCCTTGCCTTGAATGGCCCACTATTTGTATATCCTGTCTTGTTTCTAAGCCTATGTTGAAATGCAGAAACAACCACAAAGTAATTCACTAATGTTGAAAAGATAACAGAGCAACTTTTAGCAATTTAAATTGTTTCACTATGTTTTTTATGTTTGAATGTTTCAACCATTGCACTGTTCACTGAGAAGTTCAACCAGGTTGACAACACAGCTGCCTTTTTTGACACATCAGTTTAAGGATATACAGCTTCAGCGGGCATGTCACAGTTTTCTTTCTTACGTGTACAATGTCACAAAAAGTTGACTGTGTATGTTTAATCCTGTAGACATGGGCACCCAGTGCATAAATCCTTTGCATCTGGAAAATTTTAGTGTATACAGTACATAATTGCACTTTTATTAGTCATGGTAGCACATGACAAAAAGTTAACACTAGTATCTATTCCAGTACAGTAGACATATTGACCAGTAAGAATAACAATAGCAAAAGTAGACATGCAACACATTTAAAAAATTTAATTTTCTCTCCCTGGGATCTGAAGTGTTAACTAATTTGTCTGCTGCTTGCTGTTTCCGCCTGTTGTTTGCTGCTACCATCCATCCATCTTCGACCGCTTATCCTGTATCGGGTTGCTGGGAGAGCTGCTCAAGCAAGGGAACCCCAAACTTCCCTTTCCCAAGCCACATTAACCAGCTCCAACTGGGGGATTGCGAGGCGTTCCCAGGCCATGTTGGAGATATAATCCCTCCACCTAGTCCTGGGTCTTCCCCTTGGCCTCCTCCCAGCTGGACGTGCCTGGAACACCTACCTAGGGAGGTGCCCAGGAGGCAGATGCCCGAACCAACTCAACTGGCTCCTTTTGACACAAAGGAGCAGCGGCTCTACTCCAAGCTCCTCACGGATGACTGAGCTTCTCACCCTATCTCTAAGGGAGACGCCAGCCACCCTTCTAAGGAAACCCATTTCAGCCGCTTGTACCCTGGATCTCAATCTTTTAGTCATGACCCAGCTTTCATCACCATAGGTGAGGGTAGGAACGAAAACTGACCGGTAGATCGAGAGCTTTGCCTTCCGGCTCAGCTCTTTTTTTTGTCACAACGGTGCGAGAAATTGAATGTAATACCGCAGCCACTGCACCGATTCTCCGACCAATCTCCCACTCCATTGTCCCCTCACTTGCGAACAAGACCCCAAGGTATTTAAACTCCTTCACTTGGGGTAAGGACTCATTCCCTACCTGAAGAAGGCACTCCATTGCTTTCCTGCTGAGAACCATGGCATTAAATTTAGAGGTGCTGATCCTCATCCTAGCCGCTTCACACTTGGCAGCAAACTGATCCAGTGAGCGCTGAAGATCACAGGTCGATAATGTCATAAAGACCACATCATCTGCAAAAAGCAGCGATGAGATCCCGAGCCCACCAAACTGCAACCCTTCTCCATCCCGACTATACCTCAATATCCTGTCCATAAATACTACAAACAGGATTGGTGACAAAGCGCAGCCCTGGCGGAGGCCAACCTTCACCTGAAACGAGTCTAACTTACTGCCAAGAACCCGGACACAGTTCTCGCTTTGGTTATACAGAGATTGGATGGCCTTGAGAAGGGACCCCCTCACCCCATACTCCAGCAGCCCCTCCCACAGTATCTCCAGGGGGACCCGGTCATATGCCTTTTCCAGATCCACAAAACACATGTAGATCGGTTGGGCATACTCCCAGGCTCCCTCCAGGATCCAAGTAAGAGTGAAGATCTGATCTCCATGACTAGGACGGAATCCGCATTGTTCCTCTTCAACTAGAGGTTTGACTATCAGCCAAACCCTCCTTTCCAGCACCTTCGAGTAGACTTTACCAGGGAGGCTGAGAAGTGTGACACCCCTGTAATTGGCACACACCCTCCGGTATGTACCACCCCTGGAACCACCACCCCGGACCTCCACGCAATGTTGAAGAGACGTGTCAGCCCCTTCACAACCAGAGCCTTCAGCATTTCTGGACGGATCTCATCAATCCCTGTGGCTTTGCCACTGTGGAATTGTTTAACTACTTCAGCGACTTCCAAATTGACAACAATCCCCCATCATCCTCCAGCTCTGCCTCTACCATAGAGGGCGTGTTAGCTGGATTTAGGAGTTCCTCAAAGGGTTCCTTCCACCACTCAATTACCTCCTCAGTTGAGGTAAACAAGATCCCATTCTTACTGTACACAGCTTGGATGGTTCCCCGCTTCCCCCTCTAGAGGTTTCGAACGGTTTTCCAGAAGCACATTGGTGCCGACCGAAAGTCCTTCTCCATGTCTTCTCTGAACTTCCCCCACACCTGCTGCTTTGCCTCTTTCACGGCAGAGGCTGCAGCCCTTCAGGCCCTTCAGTACCTTGCAACTGCCTCTGGATCCCTCTGGGATAGCATATCCCGGAAAGACTCTTGCTTCAGTTGGAAGGCTTCCTTATCTACCGGTGTCCACCAGAGTGTTCGTGGGCTACCGCCCATTGAGGCACCTAAGACACTAAGACCACAGCTCTCCGCCGCAGCTTCAGCAATGGAAACTTTGAACATTGTCCACTCCGGTTCAATGCGCCCTGCCTCCACAGGGATGCACAAAAAGCTCTGCTGTCGGTGTGAGTTGAAAGTCTGTCAGACATGGACTTCCTCCAGACGTTCCCAATTTACCTGCACTACCCGTTTGGGCTTACCAGGTCTGTCCAGAGTCTTCCCCCACCCCCTGACCCAACTCATCACCAGATGGTGATCAGTGGACAGCTCTGCCCCTCTCCTCACCCGAGTGTCCAAAACATACAACCTCAGATCAGATGAAACGATTATAAAATTGACCATTGACCTTCGGCCTAGGTGCTCTTGTGCCAAGTACACGTATGAGCATCCCTATGCTTGAATATGGTGTTTGTTATAGAGAATCCATGACTAGCACAGAAGTTCAATAACAGACAACCACTCTGGTTTAGACCAGGGAGGCCGTTCCTCCCAATCACGCCTCTCCATGTATCTCCATCATTGCCCACGTGTGCGTTGAAGTCCCCCAGCAGAAATATGGAGTCCCCCACTGGAGCCCCATACAGGACTCCATTTAAGGTCTCCAAGAAGGCAGAATACTCCAAACTCTTGTTTGGTGCATATGCACAAACAACAGTCTTTCTCAGAGTTTTCTCCCTCATCACCCACAGGCGTAGTGAGGCGACACTCTCTTCCACCGAGGTAAAGTCCAACACAGCGGCGCTCAGCCAGGGGCTTGTGAGTTTCCCCACACTCACCCGGCGCCTCATACCCTGGGCAACTCTGGAGTAGAACAGAGTCCAACCCCTATCCAGGAGTATGGTTCCAGAACCAAGATGCGCGTAGAGGTAAGCCCCACCAGATCTAACTGGTAGCGCTCCACCTCCCGCATAAGCTCCGGCTCCTTCCTCCGCAGAGAGGTGACATTCAGCGTCCGCAGAGCCAGCTTTTGCCGCCCTGGTCTGGTCTGTCGAGGCCCCTGACCTTCACTGCCACCCATGTTGCAGCGCACACAACCCCAGCGGTTCCTCCCACAGGTGGTGGGCCCATGGGATGGAGAGAAGGGTGCCACGTCACTTCTTCGAGCTGTGCCACCTGGCTCTCGCTGATGAGCCCTCCGTCTGGGCCTGGCTCCACTTTTTCTATGTACAGAAATGGCTTATTTCTATCAATTATTGTTCACAAATCTCTCTAAATTTGTGTTAGTGAGCACTTCTCCTTTGTCGAGATAATCCATCCACATCACAGATGTGGCATATCAAGATGCTGATTAGACAGCATGATTATTGCACAGGTGTGCCTTAGGCTGGCCACAATAAAAGGCCACTTTAAAATGTGCTGTTTTATCATACAGCACAATGCCACAGATGTTGCAAGTTTTGAGAGAGCGTGCATTTGGCATGCTGACTGCAGGAATGTCCACCAGAGCTGTTGCCTATGAATTAATTGTTCATTTCTCCACCATTATGTCGTCTCCAAAGGCTTTTCAGAAAATTTGGCAGTACATCCAACAGGCCTCACAACCTCAGACCACGTGTAACCACACCAGCCCAGGACCTCCACATCCAGCATCTTCACCTCCAAGATTGTCTGAGACCAGCAACTTGGACAGCTGCTGCAACAATCTGTTTGCATGACCAAATAATTTCTGCACAAACTGTGAGACACCATCTCAGGGAAGCTCATCTGCATGCTCGTCGTCATCGGGGGCCTTGACCTGACTACAATTCCTTGTTGTAACCGACTAGATGTAGCCCACTACGCTGAAACCGAGGCCAAATGCTCCTCCAGCTACAGTGATGCTCCTTTAAGAGCTACTGAGCGGTTCTTGGCCAGCAGCCCAGATCTAGCCAGGGTCTACAAGGAGGAGATACACAAGCTGGTGAAGGCTGGGTACGTTGTGTAGATCAGTAGTGATGAGACAAGTCGATCTGATGAATCATGGTATATTCCTCACCACAATGCAAAGGCCAGAGTGGTATTTTAATGCTCATTCAAATACCAACATCTTTCCCTCAATGACATCCTGCTTCCTGGGCATAACCTTGGTTCACTACTACTGGGTGTGCTCCTTGGGTTCAGGGAGTATCCAGTTGCTCTAAGCGGGTACATCTGTGGCATGTTCCATCAGATCAGGCTCCTTCCTCAAGATCAATCACTTTTCTTCTTCCTCTGGCAGGATATAAAGAGAGATTGTAGCCCTGATATCTACGAATGGCGTGTCCTACCCTTAAGCACTGCCTGCAGTACGTGCTGTGCTACATACGCTTTGCAAATGCACGCCAAGGAAAACAGCTCTGGCAACCAAGAGGTACTGGACTTTGTCACCAACGCCTTTTATGTAGATAACTGCCTGCAGTCTCTTTGTCCTCATCACAGGCAAAACAGCTTGTTGACAAGATGAGAGCCAAACCGAAGGTTGCAGTGACTCTCTTACCGGAGTACATAGCCAGCTCGGGTAGCGCCAGTACACAGACATACAAATGCTCACATTCAATGGTGTTTGGCACTTAGGAGAAGTGTTCTCTTCATGGATTAATCCGGGTTTAAACTGTACAGGGCAGATTGCAGACAGTGTGAATGGTGTTGTGGTGTCGGTAAGCCGTTTGCTGATGTCAACGTTGTGGATTGAGTGGCCCATGTTGGCAGTGGGGTTATGGTATTGGCAGGCATATGTTATGGTCAACAAACACAGGTGCATTGTATTGATGACATTTTGAATGCACAGAGATACCATGATGAGATCCTGAGACCCATTGTTGTGCCATTCATCCATGACCATCACCTCATGTTACAGCATGATAATGCACGGACCCATGTTGCAAAGATCCATACACAATTCCTGGAAGCTGAAAACATCCCAGTTTTTGCATGGCCAGCATACTCACTGGTCATGTCACCCATTGACCATGTTTGGGATGCTCTGGATCGGTTTATTCGACAGCATGTTCCAGGTCCTGCCAATATACAGCAACTTTGCACAGCCATTGAAGAGGAGTGGACCAACATTCCACAGTCAACAATAGGGCTGAACAATGTTGTTTTTTAGCATTGACATTGCGATGTGCGCATGCGCGATAGTCACATTGCAGGATGTTGCAATGTTGACATAATCCTTTTTTGCTGCTTAATAGAAAAGTAAACTTTCACCGTTCTCCTTTTACATGATTATTACCATTCAACCATTCCCTTTTAAGACAGGAAGCCATGTGGGCAATGTGTGTATGTGACGTTAGTCTGACGGGGTTTATTGTTATGGGAAGTGAGGCTCTATCTGTGTGTAGAAAAGCATCATAGGCAGCAGCTGCCACTGACACAGTGATGTGCGTAGTTTTGATGGGTAGTCAGTGAAGCTACAGCAGTCAGCGTTTTTTTTTTGCTGCAAATACAAACTAATTCACCTGATTAATGCAACATAATTCTTCCGGTCAACAACGTCTCCCGGTCATTTTCCCCCGCAGAAAGCTGCTACCAGCCAGGCTAAAGCTAATATAATTAGCCTGAAGAAACAAGGGGTTCGTCTGTCCCAACTAACATTACGGTTCGGAGCCGCAGTGCTGGAAACGTAACACTAATCTACTACAGAAGTCTGTGTCTGATCTAATGTCATTTACACCGATTTAATTGTTCTTGGATACACAGTGTGTTGCTAGTGCGCATGACATGCAGGTCTGATCAATATATTAAACAAACAAGCTGGCCCCGCTAGTTGACCACAACCTAGAATTAAGAGGAAGCAACATGCTGTCACTGTCATTCACGTTAGCCTGGATTGATTATTACATGAATACAATGGTGTCATGCTAGTCAACCAGCGTATTTCTACCTAATTTCCCTCTCCAAACTTCAGAAGAGTAATGTTAGTCACACCTTACTTGCTTTGGTGTTTGTAATGCATTAAAGTTCAACAAAGAATGGTTCACATTAGAAAAGATTCTTTTTCATTTTTTCTTCTTCTATGTAGATGCACTCCCCTACAAAATCCCCGCAGTAGTTGAGAGTGATTTATTATTTCCAAATAGATCTATTTATGTCATCTTTTAAAAATTACTTTTTCTTTTTTCATATCGCAATATATATCACAGGGGAAAAAAATATTGCAATGTCAGATTTTTCTTATATCGTGCAGGCCTAGTCAACAACCTGATCAACTCTATGCGAAGGAGATGTGTTGCACTATGTAAGGCAATTGGTGGTCACACCAGATTTTGACCGGTTTTTGGACACCCCCCATACACATTTTAGATATGCCTTTTATTGTGGCCATCCTAAGGCACACCTGACACAGATTTAGACAGATTTATGAACAATATTTGAGAAAAATAGACCTTTTGTGTACATAGAAAAAGTCTTAGATCTTTGCAATCAGCTCATGAAAAATGGGGGCAAAACAAAAGCGTTTTCTTTATAATTTTGGTTAGTGTACATAAATAAATTCATCTGTAAGCTCACTGACATAAAGGTTTACGCACGCATGCACGCACGCACGCACGCACACCCACACACACACAGTTCACATAAACACTGTGCACTCATAGCTAGCTGGCAGGTCTCAGCTTGCCTGGGTAGGTTATTTCCCACCCACAGCTGAGTGATTAGGCTCAGTGACTGTAAAATTGCCTATTTTTACAGGTGCTTCAATCACGGATATGGAGACTATAAATAGACCATAGATTGTGATTACCTTCCCACAAGAGAAACCTTCTGCAAACATTTGGCAAAAGCTCAATGACATGGCCAACCTTTCTATAAGAAATACACACGTGGGCTGAGAGGGATGAGAAACCAATTACAGTGTGTGTGAGGAGTTATTTTTACCTGCTGTTTGATGAACAGCTTCATTGAGTTGGTAATGTTTATTTGTCTGTAATGTGACCATGGCAAGCTCTTTAAACAAATACATAAAATGACCATGTAGGGTACAGAAAATAGTATCACCTAATGTATTTATTTTCATCTCAAAAACTGTTTGGTTTCATTTAGCGTTATGGGTATGGGATCAATGTCAATTAGTATTTAGATTGAGAGTTTGACAGACAAAAGCTATGTGTTTATTCTCTCCCGAGACATTTTTAATGCTTGCTTCTTCACAGTTGGTTGAACACACAGACAGTTGCTGTGTTCAAATTAATAGGAAATAATGGTACAACAAATTGAAACTGAATAAACTATTCAAAGAGCGAGTTCATGCAAATCATAGAATTTTGTCTTAGTATTATTTGAAGTGAAATAAGGGATGATGTGTGTGTGTTTTTGGTGGAAATTGGTGGATGCTTACAGATGTTGACAATACAGCAAAAGATTTACACAGTGAGCTCATCACAGCTGCATTCACTGCCACGCTGAAGGTTGTTGTAGCAACGATTGAGAACTTGTTTGTGTTTTAGTTGGTGACAGGTTATCTTGCCCTCCATGTCATGGCCTATGTGTGTCAGAAATACCAGTTGAACATGTCAGCTCCCCTTACACCCCATTGTGTTTTGTTTTTCCATGAAAGACTTCAGGCATCGAAGATGTGTGTGGTGTGTACATGTCACATTAAAATGAAAATGTGCAGCCGAGCTTTGAGCGATAAGGCCCACCTGCACAGCACTGCACTATTGTGCATGATGATAGTGAACCAATCTTACAATTATTTTCTGTATGTTGATAAGTCAATGCCAATGGCATGTTCTATGTGATAGTCGTCATACTCTTGTTATACAGAACCGTCTGACTTTAGCATAAAGTAATCACCATCAGCATATAATGAATTTATTTATTTAGTGTATTGAAGTAAGACCTCTTGTAAATCTCCATATACAGCATTTCACAGCACTCCTGGTCTTTGACTCCAGGGTGTGCTGAGTGGCTAGCTTCCTCTCTTAATCTATTCCTTGCTTTTATTAACAATGCTGTTCAGTCAGCCAAAAGTTTGACTGACCCATCTTGGGAATTAATTTTACTTTTAAGCATAATAGGTCCGCAGCATCTTGTTGAAAACAATCCTGTGAGAATGTTCCCAATATGTGAATATAAGGAAATACCTGTGAGTAGCAATGTATAAAGAGCTAAACACCTTAGAGGCCAAAATATCAGTTTGGCTGCGGCTACGTACAGAATTACCTTATGATTTAGAGCTGAAAATAGAACTAATGTAAACTCTGTAAAAGTACAGCAGCTGTAACTGTGCTGCTCATCAGCTTTAGATTTGCCGTGAAGCTAGCAGAAAGCACAGGGCTTGTTTAGTCTGAAAGGACTATGAGAATATTTACTTTTATGCATATCTAAAAAAAAAACGCACGGCAGGCACGCTGTACCATACAAAAACAAGTGTTTGTCTGGTGGTTTTCTTACTGTGATTTGTCTCTATAAAGCTGTAGTTAGGGTCTGTCTGTCTGTCTGTCTGTCTGTCTGTCTGTCTGGGTGCGTGGAGTGCGTAGGTGCGTGAGAGAGAAGCAGCAGCACTGCTGTCTGCCCATAACTGCTGATTTGATAATGACATCATCAATAAGTCATGTAGCTAAAACATCTGTCATTGTTTGTATGCTGATTGCAACCCCGCCTTTCAGGGAGATTACTTGCATCTGTCAATCTCGACAGACCATTTGTCTTGATTTGGTTTTTCATCTACAGTAAGAGTCAAAGCTTGAAACATTAGGAGAACCACAGAACATTGTGGGTATTCGCGTTGCGATCAAGCAGATCAGCGTTTACTTGCTGTGCTGTAATATCTGGTTGCTTTAATACTGTGATGTGAGCTGTTGGCAAGTGAAACAGTTTGGAATCCATGCATTTTAATCACAGCCTGAGAGCAGGAATTAAAGTTATTTGCTGTCAACACACACACAAACCCGTACACACAGGTGCACGTGCATACACAGTGGTCATTAATAATTAGTGATGGGGGAGTAAGCAGCAATGCAGCTAATGAACAACTGGTTTATTCTACCATACTGATGAGCCAGGGGCAGATAAAAAGTAGACACACACACACACACACATGCACACGCACACACACATATATATATATGCACGTGTGCACCAGTGCATGCTCCACTCATCAGTGCTGATTAGGATAACGCATTGATTGCGTGAAATTAGGTTTGCTAGACATTTTTAATGAAATGAAGCCTGGGACAGGAGAAAGGTAGACAGCAGAGTAAAGCAGAAGTGAAGGGAGGAAGTAGACACCCACACACCACACACATCAGCCTCCCAGGTGTCTTTCTGTTCAAGGCTTATTTGAAACTTGAGAAAATGCTGAACTGCTTATGAAATGTCATTTTAAAACATTTATACCATGCAGCACAAACTGGTTGATTGTTGTTCACTTTGGTGTTCCTGCTATTTCTTCGATAATTTGTTTTTATATAATTTAATTAACTTATTTTCTGTATCCTTTGTTCTGTATTTTAAATAGTTTTTTATATAACAGATTTTTGTTTTTGCAAGCATTTTCCAGTTCCCTAGTGATCCAGGGCTTTTCTTCATATTGTTGCCTTCTTTGAGTTTGTATCGCACAGTCATAATTATACTAGTATAGAAGACAGGAATTCACTGTAAGCTTTGTTTGGATCGTTATTTGACTATAAGTTATTCCAACTTTGTGAATTTAAAGCCTCTTCAAAAGCCCTGATGGCTTCTGGTGTTCTCAGGCGTGTGACAGTGGGTGGGTATCAATATTTGTATTGATGTTGTTCTTAAAGAAATTTTGTACAGTTGTAAAAATAGGAAGGTGGTCACTAATGTAGTTAATAGGCAGTCCATGTACTCTGTTCATGATAGCATTGCTTAAAATATTATCTATTAAGGTTGCACTGTCCCTTGTTATTCTGGTTGGTTTAAGGATGGTAGGAATAAGATTAAAACGGCACATTATGTCCATAAAGTCTCTATTCTCTTTGTTGTCATTCAGTAGATTATGTTGAAATCCCCTCATACAAAAAACATCTTTCTGTCATTAATTTTACCATACATTTCAACCATTTTTTTTCATTGAACAAGACTTATTATTATGTTCTCAGACTTTTCAACATTTATTTCTAAAGTTATGCATTCCATTACGTTTTTGTTTGTTGTTGACATACTTTCTACAATTTTGCATTTTAAATCATTACTTACATAGAGTGCAACCCCTCCTCCCCTTTTGTTTATTCTGTTGGTGGAGAATTGTCTGTAACCCTCTGTTTCTACATTTTTCCCCTTCTTATAATTAAACCAGGTTTCAGATACAGCAATTACACTAAACTTGTCATATTGTCTCAGGTACTCCTTGATTTTTGTGAAGTTGTTATAGAGACTTCTGCTGTTGTAGTGTATTTTTGACAATGTTCCTTCCATAATGACATTTCTTTTGAATGGATCATCAGTATAATACTTACAGTTGATAATATGGTAAAGATGGTTCTCAAGATCTATGACAGTTTCCATTGCATGTATTTTATGTTCCATGTAGTCAAATGTTTTCAAATTCAGCCCTTCATATTTCTCATGTTGATATTGACAGATACCTGTATATAACCCAATAATCCTCTTCCTTCAAGGTCATTATCATTCACATCTCTAAATGGTAAAGAGATATCCATATCCCTCGACACAGTCTGCCATTTATGTAATTCCATAGAGATTGTCTTGACCATACTGATGATTCCACACAGAAAAGAATTGCCCAAAATTCGAGGTCTTGCAATAATTTAAACGTCTTATCATAGATCTAGACATAATAGATATAATAACATAATACTATTTATCCCAGTATCCTTTGTACTATGCTCCACATTTAAAAATTTTTTTATTGAACTCTTCAGTGCACTCATGCATCTATATTATTTCTGTTTAGAGTATGTATATATTGTGTATATATTACTGTGTATATTTTTGTACGTGTAAGCACATTGTGTGCAACGATGCTCCAAAGAAAAATTCTTTGTATGTGTCCTCATACCTGGCAAATAAAACTGATTCTAAATCTGATCTGATTGGCCTTTCGAAGCAGAAATATCTGTTCAACTGTATTTGTCCAAGTCATTCAGCTCCATTACTATAGGGTGACCACATTTTGATTTCCAAAAAAGAAGATATTTGGCCCGGCTTGGAGACACAAATTCAGACAGGCTTCACAGAGGTTAATGAACTTGCTTATTATGCTTAATTATGCCGCAATGGTACAAAAATAACTTTATGTAATAAAATAAATTATGTAACAAAAAATAATACCTCTCTTTTCAAATAAATGCATTTGAAAAAATGTTCTAAATATGACCTATTCTGTGTCAGCTTATAAATCCAGCTTCAACTACAATATCTCTTGAAACCTTTTCAATGTAATAAGATAAGGTTTTTTGGTGTCCATGTGAGCTTTGAGATCTCCAGCACCTTTATTGAACACTGAAACATATGTGCTAGCTTTGCACACGATGCACTCCGCCTCCCACTTGTCCTGACCAGGACGGTACGTGGAAAGTTTTTTTTTTTGCAGTTCAACTGTGAAGCTGCATTTATGCTTCGGCTGTCTGATCTGCTCCCTTTATGTGCGCGTAGCAGAGCCGCCCACGAGGCAGCTTCTCTGGAATTACATCACGCAACAAAGTATCGTAGTAGCAGACATTTTCATGAATTTATAAACCCCCCCGGACGCCCCGGACAGTACGTAAAAAGTGGACATGGTCGGACAAAAGAGGACTTTTGGTCACCCTACCTTATCAAGGTGGATTTTGCTTCTTCAGGTGATCCGTTTTATCTATACTTTATAGTTCCTTGTCCACGTAGCTTGTATCTTGTTCTGTGTTTTTAAGATTTGTGCCTGCCTTGCAATATCGGCATTGTTCTTGGTTAGATGGTCATTCAGAAACACATTTGTCCCCCGCAGCTTCCTGGCCCGTCAGCAGTATTTTCGTTTTGGCTGTTCTATTTACAAAGCGTATCATAATGATAATGAGTTTCAACTTGTTTCTTAACTTGTTTCTACTTGAGTAGAGTCACATTTCCACTATATCTATGCGTACAAGTGTACTTTATGCTGGTATAGCTTTTTTGTCTTTGAGAAGCACTTCGGTACTTTGTTTGCTTTAAAATGCTATGTAAATTAAATGAACTTTAACCCCTCCCCTGGGAACAACAAAATAACAACATGAACATGAATGGGCCAATAGCTGCATGTGATTTAAAAAATCTGTTTGTCTATTGGCTGTTGTTGCTGCTCATTATTGCTTTACCTTCATCTACGCAGTCACAGGCCAGTGGGATTTGTGATGGTAGAGACCGATGGACTATCTCCATCCAACAAAGTATTCCTGCCCACAGAGCAGTGTATGCATGAACAAGGGGAGGAGCAGGAAGAGGGGAAAATGTTTATCCTGTGCCTGTAGATATCAACCAAATAGAAAAAGGTGTTTACCCCTAAGGGCAGTGATGATGATGAGAATAATTTGTGTTTGTGTGTATATGTGTGTGTGTGTGTGTGTGTGTGTGGGTATGAATTGTCATCGGTGATACATCTGTGTGCATTTTTGCGTATACAATACTTTTGCATTTCTGTTGAAAGTGGATTTGTCTAGCAGTCAAACAAGTCCTCAGGCGAGGCAGATGAGTCATGAGGAACACATTTGGGAAATTGAAAAAGGGGAAGGATCAAGTAGAAAGCTACTGTAGGAATAATGTGAGAAAAGCTAAAAGCATAGCTACCTTGCCTTCATCTACAGTCGGTTTACATGATGCATGCAGACAAACCAACATTTGAATCCTTTGCACATTGAGCTCTAAGACCTCTCACTTTGTCCTTTGACATTTTCTCTTCTTCTCTGACAAGTTTATTATTCATCAGACAAGTAAACCCACATCCATCCATCCTTATCTATCTATCTATCTATCTAATTATCTATCTATCTATCTATCTATCTATCTTCGTCCTCTTATCCGGTATCGGGTTGCGCGGGACCCCAAACTTCCCTTTCCCGAGCTACATTAACCAGCGCCGACTGGGGGATCCCCAGGTGTTCCTAGGCCAGGTTGGAGATATAATCCCTCGACCTAGTCCTGGGTCTTCCCCAAGGCGTCCTCCCAGCTGGACGTGGTGGGAACACCTCCCTAGGGAGGCGCCCAGGAGGCATCCTTACCAGTTTACCAAATCACCTCAACTGGCTCCTTTTGACGCAAAGGAGCAATGGCTCTACTCCAAGCGCCTCACAGAGATTGGATCGCCCTGAAAAGGGAACCCCTGACCCTATACTCCCGCAGCACCTCCCACAGTGTCTCCCGGGGGACCTGGTCATACGCCTTCTCCAGATCTACACAACACATGTAGGGCATACTCCCAGGCTCCCTCCAGGATCCTTGCGAGAGTGAAGATCCGATCCGTTGTTCCACGACCAGGACGCAATCCGCATTGTTTCTCTTCAAGCCAAGGTTTGACTATCGGCCAAACCCTATTTTCCAGCACCTTGGAGTAGACTTTACCTGGGAGGCTGAGAAGTGTGATACCCTTGTAATTGGCACACACCCTCTTGTCCTCCTTTTTTAAGAGGGGAACCACCACCCTGGTCTGCCACTCCCTAGGCACCATCCCAGACCACCTGGCAATGTTGAATAGGTGTGCCATCCAAGACAGTCCCACCACACCCAGAGCATTCAGCATTTCTGGACGGATCTGATCTATCCTTGGGGCTTTGCCACTGTGGAGTTAGGATCGGTAAGCCCCACCAAATCTAACTGGTAGCGCTCCCCTTCCCGCACAAGTTCCAGCTCCTTTCCCCACAGAGAGGTGACATTCCACGTCCCCAGAGCCAGCCTCTGGCTCCCAGGTCTGGTCCGTCAAGGCCCCTGGCCTTCATCGCCATACATGTGGCAGCACACCCGACCTCAGCAGTTCCTCCCACAGGTGGTGGGCCCATGGGATGGAGAGAGGGGTGCCACGTAACCTTTTCGGGCTGTGCCAGGCCAGGCCCCGTGGGCTTCCTCCAGGCAGGGTCACTCCATCTCCACCTCGTTCGCTTATAGGGTTTTTCAACCATTCTTTGCCTGACCCCTCACCTGAGACCACTTTGCCATGGGAGACCCTACCAGGAGCACAAAACTGCAGAAAACACAGCCCTCAGGTTCGTAGGGACACACAAACCTCTCCAACACAATAAGGTGATGGTTCCCAGTGAGGGTAAACCCACGTAGTACTATGATTCCTAAAAGAGCAACTTCTTGTTGTTGCTGACTTTCAGTGGTGTACTTCCTCACCTTGCTGCAGTGATGTACAAGTGTACTCTAGGTTGTGGTCAGTACACCTTATTACTGTTGGGTGTGATTACACTAACATGTAAAGGACCACTTACACCTTATGTTATCTATCATAGTCTGTAGTGTTTTATGTGGACCTTTATGATTAAAAATCAACTTTAATGCAAAACAACTTTCACAAAATCAACAAATGTTTATGTTATGTGCTAATGTTTAACAATTGATAATGGTCTTTTTCATTATGGTCCTAGGAATTTGTAATGATTTTGCAATCATTGTTTTCTGTTCATGTGTGTACCCAGTAGCCTCTCGACCTCGTCATTTTTAGACCCACAATGGCCGTCAGAAAGAATTTTCTTGTGCCATCTAGTGAAAGGCCTACACATGCAACATTTGAATTTTGATCTTTTTGGATGTTCAAAGATTTATGGCTGGAGCAGAAAAATGTGTGTGTATGTTTCTTAATTGCATGCCTCTTTGTGTTGTAGAAGTATATGTGGGCATTGGTTATTGAATGATGGATGATGATGGATGACTCCTCTCAGATATCCAATATATTATAAGCATAAGAGACCTTGTTTTGAGGGAATGCTCACTACCGAATGAACATAGAAACATTGTTGGGAGTTTCACAGGCCACAGACAGAGGGTGTGATGTGGCACAAAGGTAATGAGATTGCTGTCCCCAGTGTGTCAGCCTTGTCAACGCTGGAGTGGAGAGAAGCATGGCAGTGACAGTGTGTGGTTGTCAGTTAACTTGCGTCTATCCTCCCGTTCCGTATTTGTCAGTTGAACAGAGTATGATCTGGCATTGACTGAGAGATCAAACAAGAGGAGAGGGAGAGGTGGGAGAGGGAGATGTAGTGAGCAATAAAGATGGAGGAAGAGATAAACAAATGGGGAGGGGAGGGAAAGAAAGGAGAACAGCAGAAGAGGGAAGATGGATGTTTGCTTTGGGTGTAAACGAGGTTTAGGATGAGTAGTCACTGTTGCACAGCTGTGAAAGGAACGTACAGTGTCACCGTGGTAACAGTGATACAATAAGGGCTCTTCTCTCCAAATCACAAGTCATTCTTTTCAATATTAAGTATGTGCTTGTTTGTACACGTGCATTCTGCCTGCTCCCTGCTACAGCCACAGTATTTCAGAAGGCACTTAGCATTGAATATACATTTTGTGAAGGATAATTTAGTTAGATCAAATGTGTTGTGGAGTGATTGTTGTGTGGCTTCCCACCAAGGATTTCTTTATTTATGAGTTAAACTAAAAGCCTGTCCTCCATTTACATGATTTAATGGACCAAGGACTCATTTGGAGATTTATTGAAAGAGAAAAAACGCGAAGAAGACAGAGGGAGCAGAGAACAGAAGAGCTTACCCCTCGGAGAATCCCAATACAATGTGTTCTTATCTTTTGAATGTCACCTTCAATGTTCTATTGGAAGACAGTCCAGGCACTGTGCCATGTCTCTACCATGTTCTAAAACTAGCATGAACACACTCATACACACGCATACACACAAACATACCTGTGTGTAATATTATTTTGAAAAAGAAACATTATCACGTAATCATTTTGTTCAGTCAGACTATATGGAATGAAACTGAAGTATATGAAATTAACTTTGAATATATGGAATGAAACTTGATAAAATGAAAGTAGGAATATGGAATTACAGTAGAAATAAATTAATGAATCTTGAAAATATTTAATAAAATGAGAATATTAACACAAATAATCTAAAAAACACATCTTTAAGTCACACCGTAGTGATAAAATTACTATTTTTGTCAATGGAGTCTGGTTGAGTTTTATTTTGGCCTGTACATGCATTTGCCAGGGTGTTAATAATCTTTTCATTACTTTGTTTGCTTTGGAGTGATAATATGTTAAGATTACAATGTATATACAATATGTATACAGTAGGTGTGGTATTAATGGAATCCACCGTTATTTTGGGTGTTGGAGCTAGCTTAGAGGTTTACAACAGCTCCACAGCATGGCTCATTAACCAGCTAATGAGAGGAGAGGGTGACCCTGCTAACTTGTCCACCCCTGGGTATTATAGCTGGACTGGCCCAAGGCCGGGGAACCCAACCAGGGTGGTGAGGGGTTGTGAAGTGCAAGTAGGTTAGACCGGGACCACACATGTTTTAACTTTGTCACGTATATGTTTTTTTACATTTTAATATTGGTATGTAGATCATGGAAATGATTGTCAAGGGAACGCAGGTTAATAGGACAGAGAAACACAGATCTGGTACATTCAAGATTTTTTCTTCTGGTGTGGCGATAAGTACCTACCATTCTTAATAATGAATTACGCAGAAGTTAAGGCTGTGTTGTAGCAGTACTGAAATAAGCAGTCTTTGATCACACATGCACACATTTTCACACATAAACAGCTGTTGTCTGGTGTTCTTGCTGAATGGCAGGCTCAGATGTCTGAATGGTAAAACGCAGATGACTGTATGTGCATCCTCCCACAGGCACTCAGCGAGTGTTTGTGGGAAGCAGTTTTGTAGGTGGCTGTTCATCAGTTCCCTATTGTTCCATTGGCTAGTCTTGTGTCACATGATTGCATGTGTCTGAGGGTCTTTCATTGGACTGATCGGAGAGGTCAGAGGAATGACACAGTGGTAAAATCAGTATTTAAAGGCCTATCAGAGTAAATACTAGGGCTTGTGCTTTTTATAAGGGCTTACTGCATGCTAAAATGCCAGAATGCTTGCAAGAGATGACATATTTTGACAGTAATTGTTTTGTACTGCTACAGTATATCAGTAATTCGGTGCAGTAGGAGGATCAGTTGAAAAAGCGCTATGAGGCTAACATTCAACCAGTTGCTTCCTTTTCCAATTAGATCTAGTGTTTGCTTACTTGCAGGACAGCTTAAAAAGAAGAATTTTAAGGTTGGCTGTATTAAACAGATGAGGGTCCAACCTCCAGATGGGTTAGTCATGTGGTGTCAAGTGTAGTGGTCATCATTCTATCAACATGGAGATGCTTTAGAGGGAACTTGTGAAATCAAGCTGTAATGACAGTCTCTTCAGTCTCTATCTCTCTCCACCATATAGCGTGACTGCGCTTTCAGGTGGTCGTTTGGGCTCAGTCTAACCTTCAATTTCCACCGGATGCGTAACTGCTCTGGATCGGCTCTGCTGCATGTCGGCTCCGTGCTCCACCGTCCGTCAATACCCACCAGGTCCGGATTTGTTGCGGAACGGCTGCGGCCATGACTGACAGCATAAGTCACGAGAACCCACAACATCTTGCGAATGCATTTAGAATAGAACCACAAAACCAACAACAGTTTGTTTCCATTCAGAGAAGTGGAGGGGAAACAACTGTGCTGTGTTTTCAAGGTGTAGTTTTGTGAAATATGATCCGCTTTGAGCCCGGTGTATTTTATTTTGAAAAGTAACCGGATGTTTTATTTTGTTACTGTGCTCGACTTCCTGTCCCATACTATCTGCAGTATGCTGAATTGCCGCGGAGCCTTCCGGTGTCCTGGCCATTTTGATCTCAAGTATTTTATCTTCTACCCATGCTCCCCTGAACTATGGCTGTATTTGCTCTAATTCCAATGATCAGCGTTAGCTTTTTTCCTTTCCCAGTGTTGGTCAGGTATGATGTGGAAATCCTGGATGGAAAGCTCCCTAACTCAGCCATGCCTGAAATTGGCTTGAATGAAGGGGGACGCAGTGGCAGGTCACCTGAATAGGTCTCAAGGCAAATCACATTAGTCTCGGCTCCATTGTTACACCACCATACACTAAATCTCATCTGTGACAAGCGAAGCAGTAGTTTTGGTTTATCAACCATTTACCCTGACATAAAGAAAACCACAGAGGCATTTTCTTCACCACACACACACACACACACACACACACACACACACACACACACACACACACACACACACACACACACACACACACACTTGTGAATAGTGCTTATCCTTAAACACTTTAACCTGGAATAACTTTTTTTTTGCCACACAATTGATATATTAGAAAAGTTACCTGATCACAATCGAACAGATACAAAGCAACATCAGCATTCATTTGGAGCCTTATTTGTGTACCTCCTAACTCGTGTGAGTCCTATGTACTCTCCTAGTGTTCATTACCACAAGAGATACCTTTCACATAGACTTCAAGTCATGATCTATTGTTGCTACAAAAATATTGAGTACAGCCACTTTCAGTACATTGACAAAAATAAATATGCTAAAAAATGCCTATCCTATGGACTATCCATTTAACTACAATGCATGATATTGTCATGTGTGCACTTTAACAGCAGAAAGTAATTCCTCTCATATAATAAAGAAACACATAAAAAAGAATCATTAGAAAATAATTTTGTTTTCTGGTAAATGCTCTGTTCTGTGTCCTTGCATGTCCATGTGTGCTTTATTGATCCTATCTATTGATCAGAGTGAAGGCCCAATATGTAGCACGTACAAAAAAAAATGATCGGTGACAACTTACTAGTGCACCTTATCACTAGGTGAATCTTTTACTGAGCAGCCTTACACAGCGTCAATAATTAAGGAAAATATATAGTTGATACTGTATCAGACCAACACTTATTCGTACATTGGTTTCCTCAACACTTATAGTAAAAGGTGTCATTGCACTTCCCCACAAACAATAAACTAAATGGTCCATGGTACAGTGGATTCCGATTTGTTTTTCCAGGGCAAATTGAAATTAAATTCAGTGCATCCTTTGCCTTTATATTTCCACAGTTGGTGGGTTCCCAGATGCAGCATGTAAATAAATAAACAGAAATTGAATTACATGAATAAGTGTGCATCACTCACACTACACTAGTGTGTTTATTAGAAAAAAATGTAATAGCAATTCTCTTTGAATGTTTAGTTTGTTCTTCTCCCCGCAGCTCTTTCTTTCCTCTTTTTGTAAAATAGAAAGAAAGAAAAAATAGGAGATCAGTGAGGGAAGGAGGCAATGAACAGAATCTGAAGTTGAAACAAAGATTCTGAGACTGGAGCAGTCCTGTATAAAGAGATGTGAATAGTTGCTTACTGTGATCCACATTCATCTGAAAGGTGGAGATGAAGGCAGAGAGCAACAAAGGACAATACATGGCACAGAAAGTTTTGCTGTAATGTGATACTGCTGCAGATAAGGGTGTAGAGCCTCGGCTAAACTGTACATCTCGCTGAGTTGGCCCAATTGATTAGGACCTTTGGGAACAGTATGGTCCATATTAAATCTGTGTGTGTGTGTGTGTGTGTGTGTGTGTGTGTGTGTGTGTGTGTGTGTGTGTGTGCACTTGTGTGTGTGCGCGCTTGTGTGTGTGTGCGCGCAATGTTGTTTGTGTGTGTTATGCTTGCTGGGTATTCACCAAATGCACAGATACTATTTGAGATGACTGCAGCACTTTCTGCAAGTTTCACCCAGACAACTGCAGCACTAGAAAGAAGCTCACTATTTTGCTTAACACATTTTTATTTTCAATCCTCTACTACTGAAGCTGATGTAGCATAAGATGGTGTTTTGTTTATTGCTTTAAGCCATATTAAATCCACAATCCACTAGTCTATTTGTAATCATACTTATGTTTTGTTCTATTTCCTTTTGCTTCTCTCTTTTACCTATTTTCGTCTAATGCTTGGTCTCCTTCTTTCTATCCTGTGTCTATGTTGGGAGATGTAATATAGACAGAAAGCATAGGCAAGCAAACGCTTGCCTATGCCTATGCCTATGCAAGCATTTGCAATCATTTTGTCTTCACAGTATGCCACTCACCGCTCACCCACTCAGGGTGTTAAAGAAGCTTCAACATTTTAGTCTGCTAGAAAAAAAAAATGGATGGACAGATTTCCATTCCCTCCTTTGTCAAATCTCTCCTTCCCCTGGCTGTTATCCTTCAAATACAAGGGGCTGTTCCAGTCACTTGGGCACTCACAGTCAGACAAAAATACCAATATGCACAAACATTTTGGAGGGACTTTTGCATTGGTAGACAGACAGACAGACAAACGGCATGACTGGCAAAGAAACATTCACCAAGCCCAGTCGATAAGTTTCACAGCGGTGTCCTGCTCCGAATGATAAGCTGCTATTTACTACTGCTCCAAATGCAGTTCACTTTCAGGCCGAAAAAGCAATCAGAGGTTATCTCCAGGCACACAGACAGAGAATACCTGCAAGGGGGTTTCTATTCCCTTTGCAGGTAGTAATAAATGGAAATAATTGGTTTCATTCCTGTTGTCATCTTTGGTATTTTGCTAGCCACAGTGCTAGGCCTGCACACATGCACATTATTCTAACTGTCGCTACCTTTTCATTCTCCTTTAACCACTCCAAAGTAATTTTTGCTTTTTCTTTTGTTGCCTTCTCCATTCTTTTCTAAAAGTAAGTGGGATCTCATCCTAAATGTGGTTGTCTGTACTGTATGTGCTGTGTGTGTTGTAGGTAAGTGTGTTGCTGCCATCATCAGGCAGAAACATAACCTTGCACTCGTACATCCTTTATAAATCCTCTGCATTCCAAAATGATCTCTTGCAATACAAGGCTTAGTCTCAAGGCTTAGCCTTTTTCTCTATATATACCAAGGGTAACTTCATGCAGTTCTCAAAATTCCTAAACTTTCCACACCCAAACTACAATAACAGTGTCCTTCTTTCCTTTGTATCTTATTTTAAGGTCTCTCTTCTTCATTCCCATCAAGTGGCTGACTTTCCCCTTTTTCTGTATCTTGTCCTGATCTGCTGCTCTGTGCCTGAATTGGTTCTCTTACCCCCTTAATTTAGCTCAAGCAAAGCGAAGCCAATGCTGATACCAAAGAGAAACTTCCTCTACGACTCAGGATCTTTGAGAAGTTCCCCAACAGACCTCAAATGGTGAAAATCTCCAAGCTCCCATCTGATTTCACCGTGCCCAGGATCAGGTACACAATCACAGCCAGAGAGACACTCCAAGTCAATTCTAAGAGCTTATATTTTTTTGTATATAGACCTAAATGTCTGTTTTGCTGGTAAGAACTAAAGAAATCCCCCCCCCTGCAGCCAGTCTACTGGTCTGCTATTGCAAGAACTTCCAACTATCGAGATAGTTTGGCGTGATTGTTTTTTCTATCTTTAAGCACATGGAGTTTTTAAATCCATGCATACAATTCATCATGTTTGTGTATGTGATGTTTGTCATGTACTCTAGGGAGAGTTTTATGAAGCAGTTCATTGATCGTCAGCAGCAGGACACCAGTTGTTTGTTCCGGCGTCTCCCCTCTGCATCATCCTCATCCTGTGACCACTCCAAACGCTCAGCCATTGAAGACAACAAGTATATTGACCAAAAGGTACTTTCACTCACTTGTTCTCTTACTAACAACACAGAGAAAGTGGATAAGAAAGTGCTAACTCCATTTACATGGCTATAGACAGTTTACACAGAAGATAAACCGTTGCAATTAGAAGGATTTTTGCAATAGCCAATTGTACCTAATGTTCACTGTTGTGTGTATGCGGTGTTTTTGGAGCTAACTGACTTTCACTCTGGTGGATTTAGCTTCGCAGGTCAATATTTAGTATCCGAGCTCGTAACCTCCTGGAAAAAGAAACTACTATCAATAAAATACTGAGGTAAGACACATCTACACCTCCCTAATAAGCATGGTTTGGGGAATTTGAAGATCAATGCACATCTTGGTTATAATTTAGCTCAATATGGTTGAATTTTATTGTTTTTTAACAACACCTTTTTGGCTGTGTTTCACTGTGTATTAAAGCAGCACTTAAATTACTTTTCCAGCTCCATCTTTCATTGTTGAGCAGGAAAAGGCATTGCTGCTAAAATGCTGCTGACAAAATGGTTATATGTAACCCAGATGTCTTTTAAAAGTTTCACTTTTCAACCAAAATCCCTCAAATTTATTCCACATGTGTAGACATCTTTTAACCTGCAAACAGCTCCCCGCTTTTGACTATCAATTATTGTGGTCTTTTGTCATTAATCATGAGCTTGATTTTGTATTGACACACGGTCCTTAGAGACCCCCAGCAAGATGTTTTTAGTATGCACCATCCAAAGTCATGAAATTCATTCTTTGTGTGGGTGAAAATAAAAATGTGCGTGAATATTAGATGAAGGTCTGCTCTAACAGCACTCTCTGGCAGTGTTAATGCTTCTCGCTCTGTCTCACACACGAAAAGACACACACAGACCCACTCCAGACTCATTTACTGTCGCAATGAAGTAAATGGATAATTTGCTGTTGAGCATGGCAGTGTTGGCACTAAGTGAAGATTAGCTCGCCTGTACCGTGTCCAATCTGGGCCCCCCACCCCCGCCCCCCTCCATTATTCAGTAACTCTGAAAGATAGACAGCAAATCAGTAGTCATAACACGTTCTGTCTGGCCTGCCATCTTCCACACAAACACACAATTAGGCCCACAGTCACACCAGCAAATGCAAACACACACGCAGTCCAGCATACACAGGCACTCATTCATAGTTACTGCCAATAAGGAAGTTATTGCTTAAAGTCTCTGTAAATGATTAAAGTACACACACTGCCAGTGCTCACTGTCATTAGCTCTGTTCTGGTACATGACTCTGCTGTTAGCCCCACACACACACACACACACACACACACACACACACACACACACATGCACGCACCCACGCATGTATGCACGCACACTGGCACGCACACTCGCTGACTAATGGAATGATTGGAACCTATTCCGGATCTTCACTCTTATGTGTCCAGAATGACGAAGGTCGAAGATAGCCTGTTAGGCAGGAAGATGGACCTGATCCAGCTGTGTTGTGGTTGCCAGCTGGTGACCTCACGCTGTTTTCATTATATTGATCATGAGTAGAGAAAAAACATGTTTGTGTTTGTGTTTCACAGGGCTTGTACCACACAGCGTATGCTAAGTGGATCCTTTGAAGGCCAGCCAGCCAAAGAACGCTCCATACTCAGTGTCCAGCATCACATACGGCAGGAGCGCAGGTCTGACCACACATACTCACATACAGAAATGCAAACAAGTGCAATCTTACCATAGCTGATCAGTACTATGTAATGTCTGTCTACTGTTTCTATCTGCAGATCTCTGAGACATGGTTCCACAAGTCAGAGGATCAGCAGAGGGAAGTCACTGGAGACACTTACCCAGGATGTGAGCACTCAGACACACACAAATACTGACATAGGTCTGACATATTGTACTGTTTGCTTGTACAGTGGTGCTCAAAAGTTTACATGCACATGCTTAAGTTGACTAAAAAGAGGAATAAAAAAATCATGTTTTGGAAATTTATTTTAATACCTAAATTAAAAAATGAGGTAAAATCCAACCTTTAAGGACACCAATTTTCTTTGTGAATGAATAACGTATTGTAAATAAATAAATGTTCTTATTTAAAATACAGGAGTCATAAGTATACATACCCCTATGTTAAATTCCCATAGAGGCAGGCAGATTTTTATTATTAAAGGCCAGTTATTTCCTGGATTCAGGATATTATGCATCCTGATAAAGTTCCCTTGGCCTTTAGAATTAAAATAGCCCCACATCATCACATACTCTTCACCATGCTTAGAGATAGGCATGGGATACTTTCTATAAATCATCTCTCAATGCAAATCAAACCAGGTATTAGTCTAACTGAAATAAAACCATGCCTATCTCTAAGCATGGTGAAGAGTATGTGATGATGTGGGGCTATTTTAATTCTAAAGGCCAAGGGAACTTTATCAGGATGCATAATATCCTGAATCCAGGAAATAACTGGCCTTTAATAATAAAAATCTGCCTGCCTCTATGGGAATTTAACATAGGGGTATGTATACTTATGACCCCTGTATTTTAAATAAGAACATTTATTTATTTACAATACGTTATTCATTCACAAAGAAAATTGGTGTCCTTAAAGGTTGGATTTTACCTCATTTTTTAATTTAGGTATTAAAATAAATTTCCAAAACATGATTTTTTTATTCCTCTTTTTAGTCAACTTAAGCATGGGCATGTAAACTTTTGAGCACCACTGTATGTTCTCAGAATAGCTGTGTGTCAAAAAAGGCTTTTTTTTCTTTATGTATTCCACCAGTATTCCTTAAAACATCTAAGAAATACAAAAATAGAAATTGTATAATTTCATTGTCTCTTCTCTTTCCCCAGCATTCCAGTACGGTACGCTATCGTAACGCACAGAGAGAGGACAGTGAGATTAAGATGATCCAAGAAAAGAAAGAACAAGCAGAGATGAAAAGGTATTCACACAGACAGGGACCCAATATAACATGCAAAGTAAGTTTTTGCCAAAAATAAATGTAAGTTGTACATTCAGTCAGTCCTTGCTGTTTCATTGATACAAATATAACTGGCGTTTGTCCAAACTCTGTGCTTGTAGAAAAGTCCAGGAGGAGGAATTGAGAGAAAATCATCCTTACTTTGATAAGCCTCTCTTCATTGTGGGGCGGGAGCACCGCTTCAGGAACTTTTGCAGGATGATTGTTCGAGCTCGCTTCAATGCGTAAGATCAGTATTGTATCTGTATATGGTCTAGAGGTTAAAGATGTTGTTTTCAAGTTTCTCTAGGCAGCCTATCCTGGCTCAGAATGGTCACAAATTAGATTTATAATTCAGTAAACAATCAATAACATTCACAAACATTTATGTTAACACCTGTCTATGATTTCTTTTTACCAATGTTGCACCTATTTTTACAATGTTTAATCTGGGTCATATCAGCAACAATGGTGAATGCCCCTGTGTGAGTTTGGCTCGTAAGGCTTTATTTGTTCCTTTCAAAATGTTGACAATTTAATTTATTTGTATTAATTCATATTTAGATCCAAAACTGACCCCATAACAGGAGCAGTGAAGAACACCAAATACCACCAGCTGTAGTAAGTGTAATGACTTATTGATTCCTTCACTCTCTATCTGTTCATTCTACAACATCGAAATACTTATTAATTCTGCACCGTATTACCTACCTTTCTCAAACATGTGGTAAGGAATGAAAATTGTGAAATAAAGAGCTGTGAAATAGATTTCACCCGTTATGCAACCTGATCGTAATTCATCCGAGCACAGAGTCTGATTATGAAAGCGGGAGACAGTCCTTTGTATCAAATACTGTTGGTGCCGGGGGAATGTGACTGACGTCCTTCTGTAGAACAGATAGGGCTGCTCACAAATACACAAACACACACACACACACACACAAAGATTCATTCACTCTCAATTTCTGATATCTCTCCTCACATATCCTCCTTCTCTCTTTGTCTGCCCCGTCTTTCTCTTGATTTATCCCAGAGTATGTGCTGGTTTGCAAACCAAATTGCTTTCTTGACCTACTTACACCAAATATACTATTTCTCTGCATAAATTCCCAAAAACATAACAATGTTAATGTGTGTGTCCCTGCAGCGATCTCCTGGGCCTCGTCACCTATTTGGACTGGGTTATGATTGTGGTAACCATCTGCTCCTGCATCTCGATGATGTTTGAATCACCCTTCACCAGGGTCATGCATGCCCCCACACTGCAGGTAATAAAAGTAGATGGATCAATGGCCGCATGAGCAAGCGAGCAGCTGCATGATTGGACGAATGTTGTCATACCCGTGCCCTCTGTTTCAGATCGGGGAGTATGTGTTTGTTATCTTTATGAGCATTGAGCTCAACCTGAAGATCATGGCCGACGGTCTGTTCTTCACCCCCACAGCTGTCATCAGAGACTTTGGAGGAGTCATGGATATCTTCATCTATCTTGTGAGAAATCTCATCCAATTGAAGGGTTGAATCACACTGGGAAATGTATTTGAGGGTAGACCACTATTGTGTCATTTGTCCAATTTAAATAGTAGCTAATAACTATGAATAACTTAATTCAGTTTGGTGGCCTCACTGACATTACTTCACATTTGATTGTCATTGTGAAATAACTAATTTCAACATGTCTGTGTTGGTTGCAATAAGGGAATGGGACAGTTACAAGTTTGTTGACGTATTGTAGATGAAATGATTAACCTGTGACATGGACGCATTGCAACTGTAAAACATGCAACAAAAACATGTAAGGATGCTTACCTTCCCCTAACCGTTCATCGCTGTCATTGTTGTGGGACTCCACTGTAGGTTAGTCTGATATTCCTGTGCTGGCTGCCTCCTGACGTCCCTCCTGAGTCTGGGGCTCAGCTGCTGATGATGCTGCGTTGCCTGCGTCCGCTCAGGATCTTCAAGCTGGTGCCCCAGATGAGGAAGGTGGTACGGGAGGTTCTCAAAGGATTCAAGGAGATTTTCCTGGTTAGTGGTTAGCCATGTAAAATTTCTGTATGAGTGCGGTAGAGAAGTGCAACTCTTCTCCAAATCTACTAGCTTTTTTAGTTTAATATTAAGTTATTTTTTTATATCAGATATTGAGGTGAAACTACACTATACATTACACATAGAAGAAAGAGAGGTTTTATATTACAGAAATACGAAATACAGTTAATGTTAGTCTCTATTGCTTTTCCCAATCTGGCAGTTTTTTTTTCACAGACTTTGACTTTTATAACATAAAACTTAATAAGCAACACTTAAACTGTAAAAATGGTCATGAAAAAGCTTTGAGATGTGTGCAAAAACATAGTAGTACATAGCTTAAAACATGCAAATAACATTAAAAAAATAAAAAAAAATAAAAAATATATATATTTTATATATATATATATATACATGTATACAGTATATATACATGTATACAATGTATATACATATATACATATGTATAAGGATGTGTACACTAAAGCATTTCATTCATCTTTTTTTTTTTTTTTAAAGTTATATTTTTGGGGGTTTTATTCCCTTTATTTGGACAGGACAGATGTAAGTATGTGTGAAAGGGGGAGAGAGAGAGGGGGGAGCGACATGCGGCAAAGGGGCCACAGGCCGGATTTGAACCCGGGCCCGCCGCGTCGAGGAGCAAGCCTCTGTACATGGGCATCCGCACAGACCACTGCGCTATCTGGATGCCCGCATTTCATTCATCTTTATTGGATTTTTATTACTTGCCGGCCATTTCTCATATCTTTGCTTACCTTTTGCTTTGCCTACCAAGGATTTTATTATATTATCATAAGCTTGTAACAGTTACAGATTCTTTCTGGTTCTGACTTGGAGTTTCATAGCTGAGGTCTCTACATCCACAGCTGTCTAAAATCCTTAGTTTGATCTCTAATCTCAATGTTTTAGATTATGTCAACCTGTCTGCCTTAAACTCTTGATTGATTCTTCTGCAGGTTTCCATTCTGCTCCTCACTTTAATGCTTGTGTTCGCAAGCTTCGGAGTTCAACTGTTTGCCGGAAAGCTTGCCAAGTGCAACGACCCCCATATCATTAAACGGGTACTGTAAGAAACATAATCTCCTTTCTAAACCACCCCCTCCCATTTCACACTCCCTGTAGTGAACAACAAGCTGAATAAGTACAAGGGGTTTTCTCAGTCAAATCAATAATCCAGAAGTTTTTCCAGTTATTGTACTTCTTTTAGCTTGTGCCATAGCAGATCATTTATTATATAGAAAACAGTACAATGCTTAAACAGTTCTTCACAGGTCAAATATTTGTAATTATAGCGATGGTTCCTAATAATATCTATATCTTTTGTACTCACCAAATACTGGGGATGTGCTGATGATTATTATGCATTAATATTATCCATTAACTTGCATATAAATGAGGAGAAACATATTGTCTTCAAGAATTTTTATGAGTTTTTAATTCTTTAAGATAAAGGGTTCTTATTTAAACCACATATGTATTATAAAAAAATAATTACAGCATTATTGTCATATTCTGAGTTCATTTATTTTAAGCAACTTTCATGTTCTGTTTTACTTGCCGTTCTAATGGTTGCTTCATTCTGTGTTTTTCTGTAAACTGCTTTGTTGGTTATAGGACGACTGTCACGGTATTTTCCGAATAAATGTCAGCGTTTCCAAGAACCTCAACTTGAAACTGAAGGCTGGAGAGAAGAAGCCTGGTTTCTGGGTACCAAGAGTCTGGTATAGCTGCTTGCTGTTGTTTTTCATCACTGCTTGATTTAGGATTGATTTAGCTTCAGTCAATGATTGATGTATCTATTCTGTCCTTCCTCAGGGCCAACCCTCGTAATTTTAACTTTGACAATGTGGGAAATGCCATGTTGGCTTTGTTTGAAGTGTTGTCCCTCAAAGGCTGGGTGGAGGTCCGAGATGTCATTATACACCGCGTAGGACCGGTACTGAATAAAGTGTTCCATTAAAGTTTTTTTCACTTCTGACTTCTACATTATAAGAACAATGTGACAGTTTAAATACCTCTATGCCTGCAGATCCATGGCATCTACATCCATGTCTTTGTATTTCTGGGGTGCATGATTGGACTCACCCTGTTTGTTGGCGTTGTTATTGCAAACTTCAACGAGAACAAGGTAAGAGCCACACATAAAGATACAGCTCTCTGCTTTTTTAGATTATTTTTGGGGGGGGTTTACATATACAGGTATGTGGCAGTAAAGAGACTAAAGAGGCAGAAAGGAACGGCCAAAATTCAAACTGGTGATGCTGCAGTTTCATGGTATTCGTTTAATACCACCAAGTTATTGAAAACACTACCTCCAGGATTTAAATCTGTTTGTGTCTCCCACCACCAGGGCACTGCTCTCCTAACAGTGGACCAGAGGAGATGGGAGGATCTAAAGAGTCGACTGAAAATAGCCCAGCCTCTCCACCTGCCCCCTCGCCCAGGTGCTCACACAAAAAATAAAACACATACACCAAATGGTTTGAAAATAATTCTGTAATACAAAGCAGGGATACAGTACAGTATTAAGCATCATGTTGATGTAGCACCAGCATGATTAATCCATATTTAATAATCCTTGTTTTCCATTAAGGATTGATGCCTCAGTGGATTCGTCATGACACTCAAATGATGACTAGCAGCACTAGGGAAAAAGCTGAATAGGAAGACAGATAACACAAATGGTTTAGACACTGACAATATTCACACCTCTTTGGAAGTAAACTACCAGTTTTTTTTTAAATTCACATTTGTGGACAAGCACTAACCTGATTACTGTTTAGGTTAGTTAGCTATTGATCACATTTCAACATGGGGATACCTAACATTTACAGTATTGCTTTTCCTCCAGTGATTAGAGTCATGAGAATAGTGTGCCTCAGAGGCAGTATGGGAAATCGTCTGTTGGTACAGTTGAGGCAAAGAACTAACAGAAAATCAATGACTTCAGTTTGAGACAGCAGTTCTGCTGACATCAGCAGTATTAACCTGACTTTGATCCACATCCAAAGGCGCTCTGCACTGGCTCCACTCACTCACTAGTGGCAGATCATTACAGAACTGAGCTGGCCTTTACCCACATCCCTACTCAAAGCAAATGCTGTGTGGACTCGCACGACCCTCTTTCGCTGTGCTGTGGAGGCGGGTCTGGTGTCAGTGTTAGACAATAGTATTAGTAGGCAAAGTTGGGATGGGCTTCAGTTAAAGCCATCACATTAGCTCCTCTCATCACATTTTTAAACCACTTCAGTTTCCTAATGGACCTTAGAGAAGACTACATCTCCAGCTCAAGTTAAAATTTTGTTTTAGGAGATGAAATATAGATCCATCCAGGGATGTAACTGTAACTTTCCTGTTCAATCTAAAAACTCTAAGACACATTTCCACAGGTAGTGTGGGTTTGTTACCTTTTCTTGACACAAATGCATCCACATACCTAAATGTGTGTGAAATCTGCAGCACAATTTAGTGTTAAAGGAACACCCAAGCAGTCCATGAGTGCCATCTGCAGGATAGTAAGGGACACTACCATACATTCAAGCATCAGCTGACTTATGAAAGACCACTGTTACAGTTCAGACACTCAAATTTGATCACTGACTTTTACAGTGACTCCTACCCAGACTGTATGAATATGTTGATATAAACTTCCACAGAGAAATGTTGTTATAACAGTGAACATCTCTGGTCTTCTATATGCCTGACAGAAAACGGGGGTTTCCGAGCTAAGATGTATGACATTACTCAACATCCCTTCTTCAAACGGGGCATTGCTGTGCTGGTTCTAGCACAGTCGGTGCTGCTCTCAGTCAAGGTAAAGCCTTGTGTCACAAGGCATCATGTCATTTCTTGTTTATTTGTTTAATTTTTTATTTTTACTTATTTCTTTATTTATTTTGCATGTCTAGTACAATTAGGATATTAATTCCAATGTGCTAATTAAATATAATATGAACTGACATATTGACATGTGTACGAACCTGCTCTTCTCCAGTGGGACGTAGGATATCAAGCAACATTTCCTCTTGCCACCATGTCAGTAGTCTTCACCTTCATATTTGTACTGGAGGTGAGCCTTTTTTCCTATCTCCTCATTCATCAATTTTTATTTAGATTTTCTCTTCTGGGTATTGTCTGATGTTCCTTGTTGGTGTTGTTACCCAGGTGACCATGAAGCTGATTGCCATGTCTCCAGCGGGTTACTGGCAAAGCAGAAGGAATCGCTATGACCTGCTGGTCACATCATTGGGTGTCATCTGGATAGTCCTGCACTTTTCCTTACTGGTTAGGCAAATTACTTTCACATTAAGGGAAAAGTTTAGGAGTTCTGATTAAGTCAATGTAAGTATTTTAGCAGATACAACACAAATAACTATATTATTTTCCCCTCTAGAATGCATATACCTACATGATGGGCACATGTGTGATTGTCTTCAGATTCTTTACAATATGTGGGAAGCATGTAAGTATATGCAAGAACATACTCAATTCAGTGCGTTTTGCCAAAACAAAATTATTTATTAATATAATAATTTATTCTAACAACAATATATCCTTGGAAATGTGTGGGTTTGTCTGTGATGATAAAGGTGACTCTGAAGATGCTGCTGTTGACTGTTGTAGTCAGCATGTACAAGAGCTTCTTCATCATTGTGGGCATGTTCCTCCTTCTCCTCTGCTACGCATTTGCTGGCGTTGTTCTCTTTGGAACTGTCAAATACGGAGAGAACATCAACCGGTAAGGATTAGATCCTATGCTTATTGACCAGACACACGTCTTTCATTATGCGGCTGTTCCCGCTGTTGAGCACTGCAGGCCACATGCAGTAGATACAGTAAAAAAAAACATCTTCATAGAGTTGTCTGATTTTTTCTGTCTCTTCAATTCACAGGCATGCCAACTTCTCCACAGCAGGCAAGGCTATCACCGTTCTCTTCCGTATTGTCACAGGGGAGGATTGGAATAAAATCATGCATGACTGCATGGTAAGATGGGCTGCAGATCCATCACACATCCCCATAGACAAAGGAACATAACATATATTCCTAATACATTATATTATGTTTTGCAAGTGTTGCTTCACCTCAATTTACTGCCGCTATACAATGAAAGCAAATTCATTATAGTTACTCACTCTGGTTACTCACAGTTGTTGTAACTGTGGATACTCCACAGACTTCACTGTCAGCAGTTTTCACTAGAACCACTTTTTATCAAAGAAATAGCCCCAAAAAACTGCTGACATAGCTATTTGCAATATCACTCTGTAAATAAGTTGTTTTTTGGTTGTTTTTTTTGTAATTTGGTTGAACCGACCCTTTACTGTAACATTTCATGGAACTTTTGGTATGATTCTATACATATATATATATATATATATATATATATATATATATATATAAATGTATGTGTGTGTGTGTGTGTATACATAATGTATATATAATGTAATTTTTTTTTTTCTGTTCCCAGGTGCAGGCCCCATTCTGCACCCCAGATAAATATCGCTACTGGGAGACCGACTGTGGCAACTATGCTGGAGCACTTATCTACTTCTGCTCTTTTTATGTCATTATAGCTTACATCATGCTCAACCTACTCGTAGGTCAGTGTGTGTAGGTACACTTGTATTGATTTAACCTTGTGGAAACACACACACAGCCACATAATGGGAACTCCCCTTTTAGTTTGAGGAAAAAACTGTTGATCCACTGCATGGATACAAGTCATTCAAAAGAATGACAAACGTGTGGTTTGGCAAGGGCTCTTTTTCATGCTGCTTTATGTAACTCAAGACAGCAGAGCTAATAAAGCACAATTAAGCTTGGGTTCATTATCTCTTTAAAGACACAAAAAGAGTTTTTCCAGAGAAGAGTTTGGTAAGTTTTTACAGATTATTATCAGCACAATGATAAACCCCATTTATGCATTATTTCAGTTTTAAGTCAGAGGCCACCATATAAGTAGAGAGAGAGAGACAAAATGACACAGCAGAAAAAAGGAAAATGGTTACACTGAACGGAATGAGCAGAATCAAAATTAGCACTAGTTTTAAGATGGAACCAACCCATCTCTCTACATCTTTTTAAATGTTCCACAGTGTGAATCTACATTGTGTATTCTCTGCTGTATCTATGTCATTCACTTTCATATGTTTGTATTCTTGTCTGAAAAGAGACCCCAGGTAAACCAGATATACTAATTGTGATATAAGCACCACCACTGATCTATTGCAAAGAACACTTTATAAAAAAAGATAAAGAAAAGAAAAATGAAAAGTAGCCACAGAGCTCCATATCTGTGTATTGAGTGCCCGGCAGTGACTGAGATTGAAGAAAACAAAAACTCTGGCATTCACAGATAAGTAATCATCTTATGTAATGTGAGCAAAAAAATGAACACATCTCGGCTAGAAGCCGTCATCAATGCTGGCTTCTAGCTAAAAGGTGTTCCTTTTTTTTGCCCACATTAAATAATTGATTTCTTGGAAAAAGAAAATACCCTTATAATCACACACACAAGAAGTAATGCATAAAAAAGAGCAAGAAGAGCAAGAGTGATCGTCGTATATATCTTCTCGCTTGACCTTGTGTTGTGAGAATAACTTGGCTTGTATTATAAGAGTCTGGGTTTCAATCAACGCATTATTGTGATATATTTAATTGAGTTTTCCAAAAGCCTGGGCTGTTGACTCATAGCAGCATAAAAAATAGATATTTTAAGGATACTTTAGGGGCAGAAGAATAACTTGCATTCATTGTTAGACAAACACAAGTGATGCATCTTTAACTGAAAACTACATGGATATTGCTATCATGGAATATTTGCGTCTGTGAGTATTGATATATCTTGCTATTGCTGCAGCCATCATCGTGGAGAACTTCTCCCTGTTCTACTCCACTGAGGAGGACCAACTGCTGAGCTATAATGACCTGAGGCACTTCCAAATCATTTGGAACATGGTGGATGACAAACGGGAGGTGAGACATTAGCAATAGGAGAGAGGATGAGGACACAGCAGAGGGGAGAGGGTGATGATTATTTGGCTATGAGCAAAGGATGATATAGAGAAGCTAAAAGCAGGATAAGAGCTAATGAGGAGGGCTGAAGGGAGTGATGTATAGCTGTGAGTAACAGAAGTAAAAGTAATTAGAACAGCCTTTGCTGGATCAAAAATGTAGACCCCCCCCATTTGTTCATTATGACATCCAGATGTACTGTAGGCTTTCATTTTCAATCATTTGCGCAGGCATGCACATGCATTAAAACATACAGAACAATGTAAATGTGAGAAGTAGCCCTTCCATATATATTTTTGGTCCCACCCCAACTTTATTTTCATTTGCCAGTCACTAGCTGTAACTGTTGTCTGACATCCCACTGACTCCTCACTCACACCCAACCACCCCCAAAAAATCAAAAAAAGGGTCATTAAGTGTCTTTTACTCTCAGGCTTAAAAGCTAGATACAAGAACTTCAAGTCTCAGCATCATAGACTAGCAACATGACTTCTGTGACTGTTTCCTCAGGGTGTGATCCCTACATCCAGGGTGAAGTTCCTGCTTCGTCTCCTCCGAGGCAGGCTGGAGGTGGACCTGGACAAAGACAAGTTGCTGTTTAAACACATGTGCTATGAGATGGAGCGACTGCACAGTGGAGGGGATGTGACCTTCCATGATGTGCTCAGGTGACCATGGAACACAGATATGGTGTATAAGTATTTAAGGGAGACCCATTAGGATAACACAATGTAACATCAATACTGAGCTGAAGTGACCTTAGCATGTTAAAACTCCACTTTATCAGTCCAAATCTAAGTGGTGCTGCAACAAAAAAAAGTTTTGTTCAATTGAAATTCTGGTTCGAGGGACTCCGGAACAGCAGGTAACAAAACCTGCTTCTAAAGACAAATTGGGACTGAATGGCTTGAACAACTTGACTCACTCTGCAAGTTAACATTTCAGGGTTTAGAAATCTTTAAAACTTCAGTTAGGTCTTGATGGGTTAAAACTTCTTCTGTTCAATGTTGACTTGTACAGTACAGCTTTACATGTGTGAGTAGTATTTTTGCTTTAAAGCCCTACTGATTTTTAGTTTTACCAAACACAATTATATTCCACTAAATATGTCCCTCTGTTGTGTGTGCGTGTGTGTCTGTGTGTGTGTGTGTGTGTGTGTGTGTGTGTGTGTGTGGTGTGTGTGTCAAACAGCATGCTGTCATACCGCTCAGTGGACATTAGAAAGTCTCTCCAGCTGGAGGAGCTATTGGCCAGGGAACAGTTGGAGTACACCATTGAAGAAGAGGTTGCCAAACAGACCATACGCATGTGGCTAAAGAAATGCCTCAAACGCATCCGGGCGGTTAGTGTCTTAACAGAAAACACACAAACATGCCTTATAAAAACAGACTCATTCCCAGGGTACTTTTGCACTGACCACATTATGTCGATGCGCCCTTTCAGAAGCAGCAGCAGTCGTGTAGCATCATCCACAGCCTGAGAGAGAGCCAGCAGCAGGAGTTGAGCCGCTTCCTTAACCCCCCCAGCATAGAAACCACCTTGCCAAGTGAAGACCACAATGCTAACAACCCAGACAACCCTTCGCAGCCTGAGGTAAAGCCCTACATTCATAGTAACACTGTGTACAGTACACACTCACGCATGCTCACAGCTTGATATATAGCAAGCACATCATATAAACTGCGGGTGTGCACTTGCAGTAGTAAAACAAAGCATATCCCCTCTTTGTTTAGATGAGTGGTCTCCAGCAGCTACTCAGCCCTACATTGTCAGACAGAGGAGGCTACAGACAGGACTCTTCAGACCTGGGGAGACCACAGAGGAAGCTGGGACAGTGGCGGCTGCCTGCAGGTGTGTACAGTACAGCTCTGTATACATTGCAAGTCAATTGCAAGTGGCACAGTTCTGTAGAGAGTCAATTAAAAACTCTTATTTACTTATTTACAAGAGGATGTGGAATTTTAAAAATAAATATAAAGTAATATAGTTTTACATGACAAGAATCCGGCAGTGAATCCTCTGTTCTTTGTGTTTGTTGTTTCAGGTCGCACAAGTGTCAAGTCAATAGTGTGTAAGATAAACCCTGTCAACGATGAGGCTTCTTCTGGGTCAGAGGTGAAGAAGTGGTGGACCCGTCAGCTGACTGTGGAGAGTGACGAGAGCGGCGACGACCTCATCGACATTTAGAGAATGAGGCGCTGCACATCTTGAAATTGTTTTTCACCGATGAGCTGGGAAGGTTGCTGTCTGACTCTAGTTGTTTCAACTTGCTCTCCCCTAATCAATGAAAACATTGCTCTTTTTATCCAGGTTCAGAACTTTTCTGAAAGTATTGCAGACTGTGTGTGCAGGTTACCGATGATACTGTTGTTGAGCAGCCATTTTGACATGCAGTCACAATTTCAAACCTTTGTGATAGGTATTACTTTTCCTTTGTGATTTCCACTCATTACGATTGCTGAGTTTTTCTATGCAAGCACATAATGGGCCCTATCTTGCACCCGGCGCAAGTGTCTTTGCTATTTTAAGACAGACACAGTTGTTAATTTTCCGTCCCGCGCCCACATTTTTTAAATAGCAAATGCACCTGCGCCTATCTCTGTGCCCATGGGTGTGCTGGTCTCACAGGGAGGTGTGTTCAGGTAAATTATTGGCGTATTGCTATCTTGCGGCATTAGGAAGTGATCGCGCCATTGACCATTAAAACCTGATCTAAAGACAATAGCGCAGCGTTTCATTTAATTTTAACAATGCAGTAGTAAAATGCGCCTAGGCTTATGCACAGCGCACGCACACTGCTTGTTACACACATACAGGGAAGCGCAGCAGCACAGACACATGCAAAAATAAAAACATTACGGTGCAAATCCGCCATAATATCAATACGCCAAGGTACAAACGCGCCTGGCTTTTAAAGGGAATGGGAGATGACACTCTTATTGGTTTATTGCACGTTACGCCAAAAACACACCTATGAATGAATAAAGACACAAAGTACGACCCTTTTGAGCCATGCATTGGTGCACAGACCCTTTTTTCCTCCGTTAAACTAAAGTGGATTTGGACACGCCCTAAACCCACCTGCGCCATGTGCTTCACGCTGTGCGCTTAGATTGTTAAAATAGGGCCCATGGTGTTAAGGCAGACTGTGTGACACGAAAGGACATGTTGCATTCATGAAACAAACCAAGAAGCTGCTGCTCTATATATTTTCTACTGTTTTGCTGTTTCATGTCAACTTTTGAATCTGGTAAATATGTTATTGGTGCAGCTAAAATTAGTTGTGATGTCCCTTTTTGTCAATGTTTTGTTCTTCTGTTTTAGTCCATGTTTCTGATTATGTCTCTTCTAGAGTTCAGTATCAGTCGTGTGAATATCGACTTCCTTATAGTCACTTTATACTTAAACTAGTCCTCTTGTTCTTGTCAATAGAACAAGCAAATACAGCAACTTTTAGATTTATGACTGTGAATGTATTTAAAAGTCAAATCTATCTTGTGTATTTGTGTGGAGTTAAAACATGAAATATTTTGTAAATTATTATAAATCCTTAGCTTTATCAAATATTCAATTATTGTAATAAAGGCCTGTATAGGCATTTATGAGCAAAAGTATTATTAGATTCAGTTTCCTTTACCTTCTATTACATACTTTAAACAGACACTGACAAGCAGCCATCCACGCTTATTGAAATGTTCTATTCTAATTTCCGACTGGCGCTGTTTAATATGAGACTGAAAACTGTCTAAAGTTTTAAATCCCAAATCTCTAAATATATTATTAATAATACTGTTTTCCTGTTGGGATTGTGTCCCCACAATAAACTGCTTATATCTAATCAATGCTTGTACATGCTGATTATAGACTGCAATGCTTTTTTTGCAGCCTGTGTTACTTTTAACACAAGCCCTGAGTCTGGATTTGGCCATTCCATGATTGCTTTAAAAAGCCTGTTGCCACATTCATCAATTACTTGTTTTACACAGTGATTCAATTTAGGGGGAATTTAATTACCCCTCTACAGTATGAGTAAAAAACAACAACCTGGGATTAGACTAACGAAGGGGGTAATTGAGTGGACAGATGTTGTTTAATGATTCTCCTCGTACACATCTGCTCAGATCAAACACCCAGTGCAGTCCCTACCTCTTCTCTACTTAACACTGCCCTCTCCTGGATACACGGTGAGCTGCGCTGATAAGCTGTTGAGCATGTTTTTCTGACTATGTGGTCCCAACTTTGTTTTCTACATTTCTTGCTACGTATGAAATTCAACTAAGTGGGCAAAGAAGAATTGACTCAGTTGTTAGACTGGCGTGCAGGGCTGTTCTGTTTGATTACATTATATTGTGCAGTTTTTTTTCCTCAACAACATTCTCTATATTAAATCATTGCTTATTCCGGTGCCCAGCACTTTTTCCATTCCACAGTGATGACCGATGATGACAGTCCTGTCATCACACCAGGTTACTGTGGACCTAGATGAGCGCAGTTGCTAACCAGCCGCCCAGGTCAGCATGAATCTGCCATCCACAGAAATGCAGTTGATCCTGTGTAGACAGGCACTGTGAGTACACACACCCACTCAATCACAGACACAAACAAACAAACTCATAAACAGAGGTGTGTGCGTGTATTAGTCTCTCATATTTACACCCTTTGTGTTTCTTTATGTATTTCTTTCTTCTTAATTTTTCAGACAATTGCCTCGGGTTAGACTGGAGCTAATTGACTAATGCAATCAACTGCCGGCTGCAGCTAAAGCATTTTTTTCTTAACAAGGGCCCTTGTTAGACACTGAATTAGCCTATTAAAAGAGACAGGGTCTTCATTTGTCCGTTCAAAAGCCCAGTAAGTTTCACAGTTGATGGAGTGTGTATGGGGTTTGGCTGGATAATGAATGTGAGGGAAAGCAGAGAGAGTGGAGAGAATCAGCTGCCTGTGAGCCGCCTACTTGCTCTATAGAAATCATGACTTACTCACACATTCCAGTCTCAATGATTGAGTGCCCCCCCCCCCGCATATGGTCCTGTAGGGAAACAGTGTGACATCAGCCCTCTTGCCAATCAACTGTCTTTAATTTCTCTTTTCTCGTTCTTTCTTCTCCTCAACCATCGCCTCTTAAGCTCCACTTAGCTCAGAACTAGCTCATCAAAGGGCTTTTTCTCTTTTTTCTCATTTTCGCCCTGCGTGGTTGAACACTTTTTTTGTCTTTTAATTGCCTCTGCATCACACTGGCTCTTACAGGCCCTGTTGTTTTTACCCTCTCTTTTGTAATTTGCCCATCTCTCCCTTGTGCATGTCCACTGCTTATTTAGGCCCTAATTGAGGCACTTTGGTAATTGAGGAGGAAGTTCTTAAGAGCAGAGGGAGTGGAAGAGAGTCTGTGAGACGAGATTACCTGTAATTAAAGTACATGATGGCTTTGATGGCTTGGTCCCCTCCTGTTGAGATGTCGCCTTCAAATCCTGGCAGCAGCCGCAGCATCACATAGACTATACAATGCATTCTCTGCCTACAACTGCAGCACAAGACCACTACAAACACACATACACATGGATGCAAATACTGCAAATGTTGTATGCGTGACAGACAGAGCCATCAAGCTGAAATTCTTATACAAAAGCATATACTCCACATACTGTACATACCAAGTACAGTTGTTAATGGCTTGCGACCACAGCTAATTAAAAACTAGTTCTAGAGGAGGAAGTGTTGGAAAGTAAATATAATTTAGAGCAGACTTGTCACCCTCCCACAGAAAGTCTGAATGTATACCTCTGAGACTTCACACAGACAATGTGATCATGTTATCTGATTATGAAGCAGAAATTAGGTGTGATTGCCCTTGAATGTGTAAATGTTTCGAATGGCAGAGATGTAAGTGGTGAGATCCCTCATGATCTGATTCATCATTGGCTGACAGATTCCAACACCTTTACCAAGAGCATATAGGATACTCATTGCTTGTTTCACTTTTCATCTCGACTGCAACTACTTTCCATCTTGTCTTTACTTAGACCCCGCTTCCTTGTGTGTCTATTTTGCTGATGTCGAAGCGCCATGGCACCAAGGAGCGCAAAATAATGCACTCAATCCTTCACTCAAATAGAAACTTGCCTATAAACCATACATTGAGCAAAGACCTGACACCAGACCAAAGAAGAGTGGAAAGGCATTAAGCTCTCAATCCATACAACCAGTGATGAGTGCCTCAACAGTACGATTGATTCTAGTAAATATGAGGTAAAGCAGGTTAAAAACTTTCTCTCACTCAGCTCCTTATGGCTATTGTCCCTTCTAGACACTATTGAGAGTGTCTGTCTGCCGCCTTGAGCAATTAAGGGACAGCAACAGGGGTTAAAGCAGGGTGAGCCTCATAAGCAGGCCATTGTTCCTCAAGGCCAAATGACGTCTATTTCAAAACATGCACTGGATTATCTGGCATGTGCATTTGTACAGAAGTGACTAGTCATTTATCGTTTTAGTACATGACTACATAATGAAATGTGATTATGAAAACTTTTGATGTATTTTTCCGAAGATGAATATTCTATTGTCATCATTTCAGTGTAGCTTGCTCTCCATTTTAGAGCCTTGTTGTGAATATTTTCCTCCTTTCCACACATTCTTGGCCTCGTAAATAAGGTGGTGGCAGTGCAAATTAGCCGCCTGTATCTCATGTCAACATCCACCCCAGGTCTGGGCCTGATCCTGTCCCTGTGTTTTGAAACAGATGGCTACTACTACAATAAAAAAGTAGCAAATTATTTTAGCAGCAGGCGGCAAAAGCAATTAACAACTGGCATAATGTGTTGATTAAAATCCATTCCGGTCTCTATGAAGGGAGAAAAAACTCTCATTTTCAACTCAGTCATTTGGCGTACATCCACCGCTCAAAGTCCACTCACCTTGACCTGACCACATCTGGTCTTCACTTAGGACAATGATTCTTTGACCACATTCACTTTCCACTGAATATGCAGAAATAAGTCCCACTCTTTTTATAATTCATGCGGTGCCTATAAAACAATTCAAAGTACAATTAGACCTTTTTTTTTAATTACTATGTTTAAGAAATGAAATGGCTCTTTCTTCCTCATGTGAACTTAAAGAACACTCGTTGCATGAAGTATGGGTAAACTGTCTTGTAAGATAGTATGAACAGTAATGGTGAGATAAAACTGCCTCAGCTCAAATTCAACTTCAGTTTCACTTCTCCACTCAAATTCTAAAGCTGTCATTTCACTGCTCTTTGTCTGTGCTTTATAATCTTCACCATAACTGATCTGGGACTGGCTGTTTTCTGCATAATTAGAACAAACATCTTCTATTTTTCCATATAAGTCCAATTTAAAAGCCTGTTTCATGCTTGAAATATATCTCTCAGATTTTGACTCAGAATATGAAACTGCGGCTCCTTTGTAAATGTGATGAATGCAAGAAGTCATTTTTCAGGACTTTACCTCCATGTTCCTCATCAATAGCAGTCAATTGCCACCCCACCGATCATCGAGCACCAAGTGAGAGGCTGTACTTTTTCTTTGAGCCAGAAAATCTAATTTTCACTAAACACCTAATCAGTCCCATTCATCTGGCTATGGTTCCCTAGTTCCCCAGTTCTACACCTGGCTTTGGCGTCTTTAATTACTAGAAGACGGGCTTTGTCTGATCTGTAGCCAAGATTGGAATATGAGTGTCAAATGCGGAAGGAAATCATACAGGCTCAAACCAATTCAATTACCCACCAATCAAAGTATAAAGGACTGTAATTGCAATGAAAGGGTAACAATGAGAGCCTCCACATCAGTCTGAACATTGAGGGTATTATTAGCACGGAATAATGCCTACCTGCAGGGGGTGCTATGCTCAAACTATTAAATCTCACTGTAGCGAGCAATCTTACAGATCACTGGGAAAGCATTTTTTAATGTGATTATAGCCTTCGGTGAGACATTACCTTATAATTTCATGTTTTTAAGTCTGCCATTATGTCAAATTGTGCGTGAATATGGTGTTTGCGAGTAAGGGAGCAGAAAATAGATATGACATTATGAAGAAGCAAAGCATTTACTCTGCAATGAGAATTAGAAATTTGTCTGTAATGTACTAACAATGACAGAAGAAGCAGCATTGTGTACATCAGAATAGACAAGATGTCCTAAAGGAAAGACGTATCTGCACTGGAGATCAAACCCATATCCATACCTTTGTAAACCACCAACTCTGAACGAAATGACTGGCTACATCCCTGAATGTCTTGTTCTGTATTTCTACTCCAATATCAAACCAAGGCATTCTGTGAATTTTATATATGACCATAAATAACACACAAATAGAAACCAGCATCATATGCTACAGTCAGGTCAAGCTGAAGCAGAATGGCTCTCAGACTCCATCATTGTGTGCTGTAAGAACATTGTGCATTCACACAAAAGAACAACGTGCTTCCGTCCCAGCTCAAAAGGCATCCATACGTAGTTTTTCATTCTACTGAGATCAAAGACTGCCTTTAATTTCGGTAGGTCTGCACCTGCCAACACTTTCCTCCCCTTCCTCTGGAAATTATGAATGATTTGAATGTATGTATTTGTCATCTGCCCCCTCCTCCCTCTTTGTCCAACCTACAGTAGTCATTTCAAGTCCCAGACCCAGATATGTACAAGCCAAGAAAGAGAAATGGAATGTCGGTGACAGAGGCAGAGAAATATAGAAGTCTGCTGCCAACTGACAGAACCCCCCCCACACCCCCACACCCCAACTCCCCCACCCCCCCGGCTGCAGAATGGGATAGTTTGGGACAACTCAGGTATAAAGTGACAACTTCAATTTTACCTTTCCTTTTGTTTCATTTTGTTTTTATGCCTTCCTTTGTTTGGTTGCATTTGAAGATTGCCAATCACGATATCAAAAGAGGATGCTATTGTCATATAGTTTTTTTTCCAAACGTAACCTTTCTCTGCTCTGCAGTCACACTTCATTTTTCAGATTCCGAAAATTTGAACTCATGTGTGGGGTATGCGCATGTCCGCACATACACACAGGCTGGCACGTGGGTACATGCGCAAAAGCAAACAAACAAAATCAAACATCAAACAGTATCAAAGTGAAAATCAGTGTCCTTCATGGAATGTGTGATGTTACTGATTATTTTCCGCTTGGCTTGGCACAGTTTTGATTTTTTAAGACAGTGTAGATCTGATTTTAAAATAAGATTTGGCATGACAACTTCACAGCAATTAATTTTACACTGGGGACAGGACTTGCCAGGATACGTGTCTGGTCACAAGATTATTGGGATAAATCTGGTTTACTTGTTTGTAACCTGTTTTAATTAGCCAAGAAAACCTAATTACCCCGTTTTATTTAGATGATAGCTGCAGTCATCTGACTTTTTAGCAGTTTAACTTGAATAACTCCTGGGAAACAGACTCAACATACATGTTCACAGTAAGGAAACCAAACAAGCAAGTCAGTAAATGTACTATCAAATGGTTTGATGAGCTTGACCTGATAGTTGAGGATGAAGTTACAGTATAGTCTTCATGCTGCCAGAAACGGCCATCTCCAGTCTCCACACAATTCATTATTACTGATGTGGCTCTACAGGGAGTCTGTCTCTATGGGCACACACACGGATGCACACACAAGATAATACCAGAATTGTAGGCATACCAGAATGTTGTGTTAGTTTGCTAACTTAGTACATACTGCATATAAGTGGTGGGGAGTAGACATTGTTAACGAGTAATGGAGGCCAAAGGGATCCAGACTCACTGAAGCACAGACACAGGCTTTTGTTGCGTCAGTCTCTGGGTGAGAGAAGGGGAAGCATTCTGTGGTTCAGGCTGCCTCCCTTTCTGTCCCTCTGAGTGCTCACAAATACACTAAAGTGCTGCATCTTTCCTGTGCCTCCATTTCTTTTGCAAAATTTGATCTTCCAAAGGGTTTATAATGAGACTGTAAAACACTGAGCAGAAAGTTGCATATGATTAGCTCTGAATAGTTTGCATTTTTGTTTACGTATCTGCACTGACAAAAGAAAGTCTTAGTGATACCAATAAAATTAGCTCCACCTCTGGGATTTATTCATGTTTATGGTTTTACAACTTTGCATCTCTGACGAATTATTAAGTAGGAACAAACTCTTTAATGTCAAATGAAAAACAAATCTCTACATACATCCAAAGTAAGTTAAAAGAGTACAACAAGTATTTACTCCCTTTATGGTGCACCTAATCTCAACTGGTGAGGCCAGTTTCTAGAAATTGATGGCGATACCTATGAGTTATAAATGTTGAGCAGTGATTTTAGTTCAGATACTCCTGTTTCTGGAAGATCAAGAAGCAAGCTTTAGACAGAAATTAGCAGATGATTATCATTCAAAGGGGTGGCAAGTTTGACTTATACAGTGGCTTGCATAAGTTTACACACCAATGTTAAAGTTGATTAAAAAGAGGAATAAAAAAACATCTTTTGGAAAGTGATCTTAATGCCTTAATTCCAGAAAACTGGCATCCTTAAAAGGTTGGATTTTCCTTTTCTTTTCTTTTTTTTTTTAAATTAGGCATTAGGATTAAGATTAATTTCAAAAAGATGTTTTTTTTATTACTCTTTTTAATCACGTTTAGCAAGGGGCTGTAAACTTCTGCAAGCCACTGTACGTATCATCAATTGTTTTTAAACATTCCTGCAGAGAAAGTCTACTACCCCATTCTCTTTATAGTGGTATTTGTTTATTATTTGTGTTAAATTAGGTTTATATGTTACATCAAATACCAGAGGGTATCATTGTTCATAATGAAAATATAGGAAGTAAACCAAATCAAGAATGGCATTAAATAAATCATACTTCACAATAACTCCTGCAGAGATGCCTTCTGATATTTTTAGCTTTCAAAGAGTAGGCAGAAAGCAATTTTAAGTTTGATCGGCCCACATATATGAATTTAGGGTCACAATACATTTTGGCCCGCCCAATTGTGCGGCAGACCAAAAGTTTTCAAACTGCAATTACATGACATGCAGAATTTGGTAGATTTGATGACTTTTAGATTTTGAAATTCCCACAGAACCAGAGGGTTTGCTTATTCAGGCTGTGAAACAGGTTGTTGTAAGTCGGCTGTGTGGTAGCCTACTTTTAAATTGTAATCAAAAGGTATTGTTTTGCTTGATTTTCTAAATTCTCTGAGGATGATGAGGAATGTTTTTGCTGGCATGTTAAGGCTTTATGTGTACAAACTTGTATGTGAGAAGGCTATATGAGACATGCAATAATACAGTCAAAAATATTTGATTTGACATTTGACTTTAGCTTAATAAAAGCATGTCAATAAACTGGACATGTCTGGCCTTTGAGATGTGATTCTCATTTTTCAGTGTGGCTCTTAATGAAATTAAGTGTGACACCCCTGCATTACAATATATTGTAAATCTGTAGTTCAAGTAAATGTAAATTGACTGCATTTATATAGCACTTTTCTAGTTCTAATGACTACTCAAAGTGCTTTTACATAGTACAGGAACCATTCACACACACACACACACACACACACACACACACACACACGTTTGTACCCTGGTGACCGAGGCTGCCATACAAGGTGCCACCTGCTCATCAGATAAACATTCACACACCGATGGCGTAGCATCTGGAGCAATTTGGGGTTTAGTATCTTGCCCAAGGACAATTTGACATGGGACTGCAGAGCCAAGGATCAAACCACTGACCTTCCAATTGGTAGAGGACCACTCTACAACCACCCAAAAGGAACTCGGAAGTGCAAACAATATTTAAACCAACAAAACCATTATCAGTTCTGTTTTATTACTGCTATAACGGTATTCTGAGCTACATCAGCTTCCCAAAAAAAATTCCAGTGTGACTCTGCTGCTTTTTGAATAAAACATATGGCAAAAATAATAAAAGTGAAAGTGCTAAGTTAAAGATTAATTAGGGTGAGTTTAAGGATAGTCTAATGATGGACGCAAATCCCAGCATCAGCTCAGAGAGGAGTCTAACACACTATCAACTATCATAACAACACAATTTACAGAAGTAACTAAAGAGCAACATTGTGTTTCATGCAAGCACCAATTAAAAGGGAGGTTGTCGGAAAAAAATAACCAACATCACTAACAAAGAAACAAGAATCTGTACAGGCAGGCAGCAGGGTTCAACCCACACTGCATGCACCATATTTTTAAAAGACAACAGTGAAAGTCATTAAACCACAGCAAAGTGTCTGCAACTAACTGAACGATACCACCAATATGCCAAAGTCTGTTTGCAATATGACTGATTTTAATTGTTGTCATAGAAGTAATGATTAGCCTAAGATATTGCACTATGTTAACAGCCAAAATGACCTTAAATATATATTTAGATTTAATCAAAAGTACTTCTTTTAAAACAAGTACAACTTAAGTTGTTTTCATTTAAAGCCACCCCAAAACATTTTTCTCAAACAGCTTCTTTGAGCTATGGGATCCTGCGTTAGCACAGTGAGACTGCTTCCTGATTTAGCTGTATTTGAATCAAAGTGTGATGCCAGTTGTGGGGTTATTTGATATTTAATAATAATGTATCCTTTATTAGTCCCACAAGGGGAAATTACAATTTACACTCTGTTGTTATCACACACATTACACACAGGCCTGAATTACACACACATGCTCAGTACCCATACATGCACTAATGGAGAGATGTCAGAGTGAGGGGGCTGCCCACGGAAAGGCGCCCCAAACACCTTGGCAGCACCTCAAGAGGACCTCGGTAGTGCCCAGGAGGTGAACTGGCACCTCTCCAGTTACCAGTCCACCACCATACATTAGTCTGTATGAGAACTTGAACCAGCAACCCTCCGGTTCCCAACCCAACTCCCTACGGACTGAGCTACTGCCACCCCCATTTGTGTTGTCAGGCTGTTGTCAATCAAATAAGATGAAACCTTGTGAAGAATCATGATGAATCAGTACACTTTTGAGTGTTAAACTCTTAATTAGTTATCCATAAGGATGTTTTTTTCCTTATTTTTAATTTTGGTTGTTGCTTATTTTAGTCATGAATATTTAATGTTACAAACAAACACGTACTAGATACAACATAAGTTTTCAGGAACTTTAACAAAGACTACATACTTTTTCTTTTCCTTGGGAATAAAACATGAAAATAGCTAAGGGGAATGGCGTAGAGAATAGGTTACTTTTTATAGGCACTGTATATGACTGTTCTTTTATGTTCATTGTAATATCTCTGTTGAATTCCCACTGCGTCACATTGTTATTGATGGCAACTTTAAAAATTATTTTAGAATAAAGAACAACCTACATTACTTACATCAACATTTCTAAGTACCAACAACTTTTCAACTATTCATATGGTCTATATGTACGTAGGCTAGATTTATCATATTCATAAAAACGGCTGTGCATTTTGTAGAATGCTTGTCATCACTAACTGTTATTGGCAGCTACCGTATGTAGAATAAGTCATTCCAGTGTATATCTGTACTCTATGTCTAATGTGGATTGAAACATAGCTGAAAAACGTTAGATTTACAGATTAAGCTAATTTTAATATATCATTTATAATTATAAAAGAATTTACCTACAATAACAGGAGGAAATCGTACACAGGAAATTGTACACAGCATGACCTCTTTTGGACAATATCAGAGAAGGGCACGACATGTAATTTTTTGTACTAAGTACCATACGTCCTTAAACCTACATGTAGGTAGACGGTGTGAGTGCAATAAGGAGGCAATAGTAAGTGAATTTAAAAATAATGTATGCAAATGTATTTTTTAACTACTGGGTATCTATGCAGGAACAGTATGACCTATCAAGCAACACAGCTGGAAGTTGGGGATAAGATATTCAGCTCTAATTAATGGTTAAGTAGTTATTAACATTTAATAAATTGGTTATAATATATACTACTTACTTATTAAAGAGAATAGGCAAAGTACTTTTCTTTTTTTTCAGGGTACTTACTTAAAGTGATGGTTTCGGAGTAATTTTACCCTAAGCTCCTTTGCACCATGACCTCGAGCCAAAAACAACCCCCAGAAGATCTCTTCACCTGGGTCGAACAATGGGGCAAGTTAGCGTTATCAGCTGAATGGCTCAGTGCAGGCTCTAATTGAACCCACTGTGGATCTCGTAAATCATCCCACTAAAAACGCCGACATGATACCAAACTTCCACAGTAGTACAAATAGGTTATGTACACATAAAACGATGGATTGGAAAGTTAGTTAGTACACCAGGAGTTTATTTAAATAACCCTTGCCTACTGGCTTCTGCTCTCTGCTTCTACTGCTATGGGCAGTAATGGTTAGGTTCCAACAAAATTTTTCTTTCTCTCTCATTGAGGTTGAATGGAAACAAAATTCACCCTGATTTGGGGAGATGAGAGCAACGATAGCTTGCTAGCAAACTACCTGCTAGCTGCCTATGCTACCTAGCTTCAACCCTCTCTGCTAGCTGCCTAGCAGCCGGTGTTCTGTTGCGGTCTTACGTGTTGTTTTCTAAAATAATAACTATAAGTTGTTTTTAAGATCCCAAATTGTTACCCCCTTAATTCCCTAA